>NC_080106.1:21186000-21890000 GCF_950005125.1 Chionomys nivalis
TCTGCATGCCCCTTTCTACTTGAAGCACTGTAGAGCTAATGTTCTTGGGGGCAGTCACATGTTTTGGCAGCTGGCAAACAGAGGATGCAGTAGACTCAGCCTTAACCCCCTGCTGAGGATGGCATGCTGACGGGAATGTAATTCTCACCACAGTAGTGACTTTTACATGGGAATTGAGAGGGTTATATGATAGCATTTGTTTTAAATGTGTACTCTATTGATAGAACTCTGAAGTGGTTAAAAATTACTGCTTTTGATATGTCATTTAGGATGTCAATACCTTCGTAAAGTTGTCATCTACTGGTTTTACAGAGCTAGAATAACATTTTTTTGAGGCTTTGGGTTCTGCCCAAGAAGGAAAGGTCTGAGAGAAATGCAGGCAATATGGCCCAAGAACCTACATTGTTTACTGTGCTAGCTGTGATGAGGATTCATCCCAAATATTGTTGATGCTAAGATAGTCACATAAGTGAGAATATGTGCATCTTTGAAGAGCAAAAATGTGCAATTGTTAACAGGACAGGGCACAGTGATAAGAGTATATTATTCCACCCTTCTGGATGTATCTGCAGTATGTGATACTTTGTCACGGGGGTAGCTATAGGAGAACATCCTGTATTCTCATACTGTTCATTCACAGTGATTGTTTAGGTAAGTTCTCAAAGCCCTTCCATCTATTATGTTCTGTTACTGCTACAGTATTATTATGACTACCGGATGCTCAGTTCCTTTACAGTAAAAAGGATAAGTTAAATGAAATGAAAGAGAAAGAAATGTTATAGCTGGACAGTGATAGCACTCCTGCACTCAGAGGCAGAGGCTGGTGCATCTCTGTGGGTTCAAGGCCAGCCTGGTCTACACAGTGAGTTCCAGGACAGCCAGTTCTACGCCAAGAAACCCTGTCTTAAAACCCCTTCACCCCAGAAAGGAAATATTATTGAATCAAATTCTAATATAATCTTCCAGGATATTTTAGAGAAGCTGAGAATGGCTCAGCAGTTAAGAGCACTGGCTGCTCTTCCAGAGAATCCCAGCATCTGTATGACAGCTCATAGCTGTCTGTAACTCCAATTCAAGGGGATCCCTGACTCTTCTGGCTTCTGCAGACACTGCACTGGCAAATAACCATACACATAAAATACTTAAAATTTTTAAGTGGGGGTGGGGTGGAATTTGGTAGTACACCTTTAATCCCGACACTCAGGAGGCAGAGGCAGGTGGATCATTGTGAGTTTTGGTCAGGCTGGTTGGTGTAAATAGTGAGTTCCAGGCCAGCTACATAGTGAGGACTTGTATGGAAAAAAAAGTAGAGGCTGTCCTGCAAATCATTTGGTAGATTCCTGTCCCTGGGATCTGTCGCCAGCACCATACAAATCTTTCCTGGTGCTGCGTGCTTGTAATCCCAGCACTTGGGTGGTAGAAATATGAGGATCATAAATTCAACTAATTGAATTTTATTTCTCAAGAGTAGCATCATTCTAAGCCTTGAATGAAAGAAAGGCCTCACTGTTGGGACTATTAGGAGTCCTGGCCTCCAGCTGCTCTTCTCTGCTAGAGATCTTTACTTTCCTTCTGATTTGAGTTACTGAAAGCTGTGTCAAAGTTGTTTACCAGCCTGCTTCACGAGCACGTGTTGCTTTGGCCTTGAGGATCAGAGGATGAGGTTTTCACCTGTTGGCCCACCTGACTGTTGGGTGTATAAGCCTCCATGGCGCTACTGAATAAGGGGCTTCTTACCAGTGACTAGAGGTCCGTGTCTCTGTTTCTCTGTGTGTCTCTGTGTGTTTCAATCTTGAGCCCCTTGCCCGAAGCTCGCGAACTGTATGGTAGCGCATAGAGCGCAGACAGGCGTTGTGTGCTGCACATCACTAAATAATATTGAAGAATATGTCTACACTTTAACAACATCCACTCAAGATAGGCATGGTGGTACAACACCTGTCATCTCAGCAATTAGGAGGCTGAGGCAAGAGAAATCTCTTTTAGTTCCAGGCCAGCTGTGACTATAAGAACCTCTCTCTAGCTGCGCATTAGCGGCGCACATCTTTAATCCTAGCACTTGGAAGGTAGAGGCAGTTGGATCTCTGTGAGGTCGAGGCCAGCCTGGTCTTCAAGAACTAGTTCCAGGACAGGCTCCAAAGCTACATAGAAACCCTGTCTCGAAAAACCACAAAGAACCTTTCTCAAAACAAAATGCAATTCGGGGTCACTCGGTGTTCCACATTACAGAGTTGTTGTTGGGGGTGGGGAATAAGGTACATTTTAACCAGGGGCCCCCCAAGATTCCTGAAATCAACCTGCGTGACAGGTGTTGAGATAGATGCAGCTCATTGGGCCCAAGTCCTTCAGTCCTGAGCAGGTGGAAGGAGCTGTGTCCATAGCTCCCTGGGCCTGAATCCTGCAGTCCTGAACAGATGAAGGAGCTGCGTCCACAGCTCACTAGGCCTGAATCCTGCAGTCCTGAACAGATGAAGGAGCTGTGTCCACAGCTCCCTGAGCCTGAATCCTGCAGTCCTGAGCAGGTCAAGGAGCTGTGTCCACAGCTCACTGGGCCCGAGTCCTTCAGTTCCGAGCAGGTGAAGAATCTGTGGGACTCAAGTCCATAGCACTCTCCTCTCTCTAAATGAGCCTGTTGCTGTTTAGAAGATCCCTGGGATGGGCCACTATGGGCTCTTAGTGGCCTGTCCTGGGATTTGGCGACATCATGGTGTCTCCTGAATCCAGTCTGACCTTCCCACCGAATGGCGTTTCCCCATCTGTCTTGCTAAGTGGCTCTGCTGTCTGTGACCTCGGCAGGTGTCTAAACTCTGTAGGATGGCAAGTGGAGTCCTGTACCACATGCCATACATATACCATGTCACTAGTATGTCTGCATGACCATCCCGGGGTCAAGCTGACGCCAGTGGACTCAGCCTGGGGTATCTAGACATTATCCTAGCCTCAGCTCCTGGGTCTCTGTATCTTTCAGTGACAGGCTGTCGTCACAGCGGGCTGTCTTTGTTCTTTGTTCCTCTGCCTTCCTTAGGCCCACCTGTACCTTTTGCAGGGAACTCACAGCACCCCTGCTTGCTCAGGCGGTTCACATGCCCGAGAAAGGGGCTGTGTTCGAGCCTCCTACCGTGGCCTTAGTCTCCGGAGTGATGGGTGTTCACTGCCAGGCTCGGCTCACCATCTGCTTTGCGCTGGCTGGTTCTTTGTGAGGTTGATACTAGACCTTGCTGTGACCTCTGACATAGTTGCCTGGTCCTGTGGTCTTCCCATGCCCCACGGCTCCAGCCACACTGACTTTTCTGGGAACCTCTTCATCCTGCTAAAAAAGCCTCATGGCCACTGTGACAAAGTGCCACAGACCTGGCAGTCACAGCAGCAAGAATCTGTCCTGTGTGAGATTCTGGAGGCTGCAGTCGGTGGAGTCATGTTCTCCTCTGCAAGACCAGGGTAGGGCCTTCTGTCCCAATAGGTCGCTTGTAGGATTCACAAGTCTCTGCTTCTAAACTCATTTGAAACCACAGGAAACTCGTCTCATTTCATTACAAACCATTCCCGAAGGCCCCCTGCCTGCCACAGGTGCAGCCCCTTCCCAGTCTGGAACAGGATCCCCGACAGAACATCCTGCCTGAAAGTTCTATACTGTTAACTCCTCGTTCCAGCACCAGGTGGGAGCACAGGGTGCTGGAATCGCTCACGACACACTCCACCTTTGGGGGCAGAAAGATGGTAAAGACAGGGCTGAGCCCTCCTACAGCCTGAGCCTCCTCCATCAGAGAGCAGTGCACCCATCTCCCTCATCCTGGACAGGCCCCAGTGCTTTGAGTCCTGCCTCTGGCACCTGAGACCAATAGTCAAGCTCAAAGACGCTTCAGCTGTCTCCACCCCTCCACTGTGGCTACCGCTGTGCCACAGGACACGACTGGATCAGAACACTGGGTCAGACCGCGTGACCAAATGCTGAGTGCGCTGGAGAAACGGGACAGTCCCCTGGGGAGCGCTTTGCTCCGTGCCAGCCGACCCATGACAGCAGCAGGGCTTAGTTCATTGGCACACGGCTCTGAGTGACAGACGGCACACTGGCCTAAAGGACCAGCTGTCTGTCCCTGGAAACCCGTGTCTCTTTCCTACAGCATACTAGAAAAAGGGGGTTCTACCTGCAAGACTAACTTCTGACCAGAACTGGCTGCTCTGGCAGGAAGGCTTCTTCTAGCCTTGACATCTTTGTATTTCTGTTTCATCATCTGGATACTGACTTGGTACCTATAACAATTCACTCTGAAAAATCAGAATAAACATCACTATCAAACCATTTTAAAAAATCATACTTAGAGCCGGGCGGTTGTGGCGCACGCCTTTAATCCCAGCACTCGGGAGGCAGAGACAGGCAGATCTCTGTGAGTTCGAGGTCAGCCTGGTCTACAAGACCTAGTTCCAGAACAGGAACCAAAAGCTACAGAGAAACCCTGTCTCGAAAATCCAAAAAAAAAAATCATACTTAGAATAAGGGTTTCCTGCCGAGTGTAGTGACACATGCCTTTAATCCCAGCACTAGGGAAGCAGAATCAGGTGGACCTCTGAGTCCAGCCTGATTTAACTGGTGAGTTCCAGAACAGCCAGAGCTACATAGTGAGAACCTGCATTCAAAACAAAACAAAAATAAAGAAAAAAATAAAGAAAGGTTTCCAGCCGGCTTGGTGGTTCCCTTGTTATGATTCAACTCTACCAACTTCAAAAGATCCAGGGCCTTTAAGTGATCTCCAGCCTCAGCTTATGACATGAATTGGGTGGCTTGCTCAGCTGCTCCTGGGGATACCATTCCCAAACCCACAAAACCCACCTGGGGCCACAGACTGCTGACAAGAGGAGGCAAAAAGGCACAGGTGCCATGCATTCAGGAGACCCTGCTCCAGCAGCCAGGCTGGACACACCCTAACTCTGCCCTGGTCACTGTAGCCACAGTGATAGTGGACATCCCTAAAAGATGGTGGCAGTGGCTGTGGAGCCATGACCGAGCTGAGGTCTGCGTGCTTGGGTGTGCCCTTCCCGCCTCACTGCTGATGGTGGGTTCTGTCTTCTTACACTCAGCCTTGCGCCCCATTCACCCCTTGGGCCCGCAGCCCAGGACAGGCAGCAGAGTTCCCGACAAGGAGCCGTTCCTCAGAGCTTTTCTGTTTCTCCAGCTATGGAGTTCAGCCTGGCCAGGCACTCTCTCTCTTCCTGCCTCAGCCATGGAGTAAGCACTGTGTTGGGGTACTAGACCCATGGCAATGGAGCCCCCACTCCATGGCCAGGTGGCAAAGGGCTGATGCCATGAAAGGCTCGGTTCTTGCCCTGTGGCCTCCCTATTATTTCACAGGATGGCATTTACTGAGCTATATTCAAATATTCCAGCTATGACTACCTCCAGCCAACCTGGACCTGCTCCCTATTCTAGACACAAGACCCACTTCATCCTGAGGCTGCAGTGGGCGTCTCATACAGAACAGCCCCTGAAGGGCATCTTGGGGCCCGAGGACCAAGTAATCTGAAAATAAGGCTAACCTACACACTGGGTTCAATGCTCTTGGCAATGTCAGAGACCCTGAGTGGCCATGCCTGGTATAGCTTCTCAGAGCAGGGGCCGACATGTGCAAGGTTTTCTATCATAGCGTATCTACGTCTATCACAGACCCTTCCACGAGGCTGAGCCCACAGCAGGTTCTAGTGCTCGCATACTGTGGGCACTCAGAGCAGTTTCTTTGTGCGGATGCCAGGGCGACCTGGGACGACCACCTGCTAGTCTGTCTGCTCCAGGTAGGTCCTGGGCAGCAGCTGCACTGACAAGGACAACAGAAAGAGGGATGGAAACAGGGCTGAGCTCAAGCAACAACAGACATTAACTGGCACAGAGAACCTGACATGCTCAACATCTCAGCTCTGCCAAGGAGTGGTAGGTGACATCAAGAAGGAACAGGGATCACAAGTCTAGTCACCCAGGACCCACACAGATTTAAAGAAACACGACAGAAAGTATAAACTCATGTGTACACAAATGCCCTTTTTAATTTAGCTGCAACAGTTATTTCCAAAAGTTATATCCATCACTTCTGCATACGCACATGAAAATCTCTCCAGTAAACTAATTGTCACCTACTAAAACTGTGAACTCTCTAAGAGTCCAGAGTTATAACCAAAACAGGTGCATTTCTTTCCATATTTCAAATTTATTACAGAAATTCAAAAAAAATTTAAACAAATTAAAATCTGGCTTTACGTGAGTAAACTGCCAAACCTTTGCTTTTATCTCTCATTTCACGAGATTTAAACCAGTTAGCATGACAGTATACTTAAAAATTTACAAGAACAAGAAAAAGCAAAACAAAAATGTTGAAGCAATGAAACAGAATAAAGCTATGGAACAAAGTGAGATCACACATTGGGTTTACACTTTACTGGAGTAAAAGATCCTCTTCAAATTTTTACTAAATGATTTATACTTGAATTTTCCCCACCCAGGTAGGGCATGATTGATCCCTGCCATGTGCAACAACATGCAATATATAAAACAAATAAAATAAAATTCAGAGTTTTTACTTTTCACGGAACAGTGTTAAACTGTGGGTAAAGCATTAATGGGTCAGTTTTGTTTTAAATGTGTTGTTTTACATTTATTTAATTTGTGAATATGTGTGCGCACACGTGTGTCCCTGTGGGCATGTTAAGGTCAAAAGTACACATAAGCACACACACATATGCACACATGCACATTATAAAAATAAGTTATAGAATTATAGATAACATTAAAAATTTTAGATGAGTGCCGGAGAGATGGCTCAGAGGTTAAGAGCACTGGCTGCTCTTCCAGAGGTCCTGAGTTCAATTCCCAGCCAACATATGGTTGCTCACAACCATATGTAATGAGATCTGGTGCCCTCTTCTGGCCTTTTGGTGTACATGCAGGCAGAACACTGTACACTTAATAAAGAAATAAAATTCTTCAAAAAAATTTAGATGATTCAAAAGTAGATGGTGGTGAGTCTGAGGTAATTCTTTAAAAATGAGAAAACTAAGACTACCGTTTGCATCGTATAAGGTCATAATTAAATGTGATCGCAGACTTTAACCTCTAAAACCCTCTTCTATTCTCTCGGACTGTTGAGGGTGTTGGCCTTCTAGAATTGCTTAAAATATCGACATTCTCTAATATACTTAAAATGTGATTCAATTCATAAGCTGTATTTTAAGCTCCCAGGAGCCTGTCTATTTCTGTCTTATTAAACTGAATTGCATGTGTGTGTTGTGGCACTTTAGTATAGCAAAGTACTAGACAGTTTAGGCAGACTTCATGTTTGTGTATAGTAAACAGGAAAATTACTGCAAAATGACAGTAAAGCTCAGTAGCAGGCTTTTTAATAGGATGAAGTGATTGCAAGTTCTGCTCACAGGATGGTTTTATTGTTAGTATCTAATGGTAAGCTTAGCCTAGACGCACAGATCTGCAGTCTCAACTCTTGCAAAGCTAAGGCAGGAGGATCACAATATTCAAGGCTAGCATGGGGTAGAAGAGTGAGACCCTGTCTCAAAGAACAAAGCCTGATGCTGAACTTAGATTAGAAGCAAATCCATCCCCCCCGACACACACTGTGTCTTATAGATATTACTGATGGATATTTGGATGAAAAAAGTGCTTTTTGTCCATAACAAAAATCATCATAAGCAGCAAGCTGAAGTCTATGGAAGACACAAGTGGCCTGGGTACTTGGAAGGCCAAGGCAGGTAGATTTTATGAGCTCAAGAGTTTCAGGTCAGCTGGTAACAGATACACACACTTCATCTCAATTGCATGTATGCATAGACTGATACATGTAATATACATACACGAATTTGTATATATCATAACCTATGTGACTTATAATCAATAGGAATTTGCTCACAACTTTGGAGACCATGAATTCCAAAGTTAAGGTACCATCAGGTGTGCTGTATATCGAGGACCAGCTTTCTCACCAAAGATTGTTCTTTTTGGTTACACTGGGCTGATAGGACAAATAATGATGCCCGTGACCTGAGCGCCTAGTGGCCCAACTCTCAATCTCACTGTAGAGTGCAGGTTTGAGTTGACCTAATAATAGATGTCACAGCGGCAAAGGACAAGGTGTCAGATAGAGACAGGAAAACGCTTGAAGGCACACCTGGTAATTCAAGCAGGCTTTACCAACAGTAGGAGATTTGCTGAGTCACAGCACAGCTGTGTTTAACTTTTGCAGAAAAGGTCAACCTGTCTTTCAATGTGACTACACCACTTTGCATCTCTTCCAGTCATGCTTGTGTGAGCATACCAGTGGCGCCATGATTTTCCAACACTGGTATGTATGTTCATATGCAGTAGTATCTCCATGAAGAGGATTCTGTAGACTTTAGTCCCTCTCCCCCTTCTTGCTAGTAAATAAAAGGTTTCAGATCCGCCCCTTCCAGCACACACACAGAATTTGAGAGTCTTCCTCATTCTACATGCTTACTATGGTCTCCACCCTCATCCATGAAGGGTCTTTGAATGATGCTGCACTGGGTGACAGAGCACATGGGAACCTTCCCCCAAGCCATGCTACACAGCAGCCCAGGAATAAGAGGACCACCAGGTTGTCCAGGTAACACAAAGAAGTTACTTCCATGTCTTTGAGCTTAGAAGAAGTGGAGGAGGGTGGGTGGACCCTCCAGCTCCCACAGCCCAGATGTTCTCCAGAAAGGGAGAGAGAGAGAGAGAGAGAGAGAGAGAGAGAGAGAGAGAGAGAGAGAGAGAGAGAGAGAGAGAGAGAGAGAGAGAGAGAGAGAACATCAGCGGACGGGACGATTTGTATGTTCCACATTGTAAACACCAGGGGGCAGAAGAGAGACAAGACCGTCTCAGCCTTGGCTCAGTAGCTGGGCAGAGAAGATTCCTTCTTAGGGTGCAAGAAGACCTCTGCCTGATGCTCTCACTGGGGACTGGAGGCGTTTGTGAGCTCCTGCTGCACATGTGCATCTGTGGAGTCTCCATTTCTGCTGACAGACACAGGACACCTCACCAAATGGCCTTTAGAATTTCAATGGCTGTGTCATTTTTTTTTTTATTGATTTGTATTGAGCTTAACATTTTACTCTGCTTCCCTCCCCTCAACCCTCTCCCAAGGTCCCCATGCTTCCAATTTACTCAGGAGATCTTGTATTTTCTACTTTCCATGTAGATTAGATGCATGATGTCTCTCTTAGGATCCTCATTGTTGTCTAGGTTCTCTGGGATTGTGATTTGTAGGCTGGCTTTCTTTGCTTTATGTTTAAAAACCACTTCGAGTGTGTACATGTGATAATTGTCTTTCTGGGTCTGGGTTACCTTGCTCAAAATGATGTTTTCTAGCTCCATCCATTGGCCTGAAAATTTCAAGATGTTATTTTTTCCTGCTGTGTATTACTCCATTGTGTAAATGTACCACATTTTCCTTATCCATTCTTCAGTTGAGGGGCATTTAGGTTGTTTCCAGGTTCTGGCTATGACAAACAAAGCTGCTATGAACAGAGTTGAGCACATGTCCTTGTGGCACAACTGAGCACCCTTTGGATATTTATCCCAAAGTGGTGTTCCTGGGTCTTGAGGAAGGTTGTTTTTTAATTTTCTGAGAAATTGCCACACTGACATCCAAAAGGGTTGTACCAGCTTGCATTCCCACCAGCAGTGCAGAAGTGTTCCCTTTTCCCCACAACCTCTCCAGTATAAGTTGTCATCAGTGTTTTTGATCTTGGTCATTCTGAAATGAGATGGAATCTTAGAGTTGTTTTGATTTGCATTTATCTGATGGCTAAAGATGTTGAGCATTTCCTTAAGTGTCTTTCAGCCATTTTAGATTCCTCTGTTGAGAGTTCTCTGTTTAGGTCTGTACTTCATTTTTTTAAATTGGATTATTTGGTTTTTTGATGACCAATTTCTTGAGTTCTTTGTATATTTTTTGAGATCATACCTCTGTTTAATGTGGGGTTGGTGAAGATCTATCCCCATTCTGTAGGCTGTCGTTTTGTCTTGTTGACTGTGCCCTTTGCTTTGCAGAAGATTTTCAGTTTCGGAGGTCCCATTTATTAATTGTTTCTCTCAGTGTTTGTGTCCTGTGCCAATGCATTCAAGTGTACTTCCCACTTTCTCTTCTATAAGGTTCAGTGTGACTGGCTTTATGTTGAGGTCTTTGATCCACTTGGACTTGAGTTTTATGCTACTTGTGGCTTTTATCTCAAGATCATGAGAGATCTTTCCATTTTCTGGTATCTTCTTCAATTTCTTTCTTCAAAGACTTAAAGTTCTTGTCATACAAGTCTTCCACTTGTTTGGTTAGAGTTACCCCAAGATATTTTTGTATTATTTGTGGCTATTGTGTAAGGTGATGCTTCTCTGACTTCCCTCTCAGCTTCTTTATCATTTGTGCATAGGAGAGCTACTGATTTTTTGTTTTGATCTTGTATCCTGCCACATCACTGAAGGTATTTATCAGCTGTAGGAGTTCTCTGGTAGAATTTTTGATGTCACTTATATACATTATCATATCATCTGAAAATAACAAAAATTTGACTTTTTCCTTTCCAATTTGAATCCCCTTGATCTCCTTATGTTGTCTTATTGCTATTGCTAAAACTTCAAGAACTATGTTAAAGAGATATGAAGAGAGTGGACAGCCTTGTCTTATTCTTGATTTTAGTGGAATCACTTTGAGTTTCTCTCTATTTAATTTGATGTTAGCTTTCAGCTTGCTGTATATTGCTTTTATTGTATTTAGATATGCTCCTTGTATCCCTAATCTCTCCAAGACCTTTATCATGAAGGGGTGTTGAATTTTGTCAAATGCTTTTTCAGCATCTAATGAAATGATCATATGGCTTTTTTCTTTCAATTTATTTATATGATGGATTACATTGACAGATTTTCATATGTTGATCCAGCCCTGCATCTCTGGGATGAAGCCTATTTGATCATGATGGATGATTTTTTTTATATGTTCTTGGATTCAGTTTGCCAGTATTTTATTAAGAATTTTCGCATTCAGTTTCATGAGTGAGATTGCTCTGTAATTCTCTTTCTTGCCTGAGTCTTTGTGTGGTTTTAGTATCAGGGTAAATGTATCCTCATAAAAAGAGTTTGGCAATGTCCCTTCTGTTTCTATTGTGATGTGAACACTTTGAGGAGGACAGGCATTAGCTCTTCTTGAATTCTGCATTAAAACCATCAGGCCCTGGGCTTTTTTGGGGGGGGGGAGTTTTTGATGACAGTTTCTATTTTCTCACAGCTTATAGGTCTATTTAGATTGCTCACCTGGGCTTGATTTAATTTTGGTATATGGTATCTATCTAAAAAAATGACCATTTCTTTTACATTTTCTAATTTTGGGGGGGTACAGGTTTTTGTAGTAAGACCTAATGATTCTCAGAATTTCCTCAGTGTCTGTTGATATGTCCCCTTTTCATTTCTGATTTTGTTAATTTGGATGTTCTCTCTCTGCTTTTTATTAGTTTGGATAAAGGTTTGTCAATCTTGTTTATTTTCTCAAAGAACCAGATCTTTGTTTCATTAATTCTTTGTATTGTTTTCTTTGTTTCTATTTTGTTGATTTCAGCCCTCAATTTGATTACTTCCTGTCTTCTACTCCTCCTGGGTGAGTCTGCTTCTTTTTGTTCTAGAGCTTTAAGTCACTAATGTGAGCTTTCTCTGTTTTCTTTATGTGGACACTTAGTGCTATGAACTTTCCTCTTAGCACTGCTTTCATCGTGTCCCATAGGTTTGGCTATGTTGTGCCTTCATTTTCATTGAATTCAAGGAAGACTTTAATTTCCTTCTTTATTTCTTCCTTGACTCAGGTGTGGTTCAGTAGTTCACTGTTGTAGGCTTTCTGAGAGTAGTATGGTTGTTAAATTCTAACTTTAATTTATGGTGATCCAATAAGACACAGGGGATTGCTCCTTTTTTTTTTTTTTAAATCTGTGAAGGTTTGTTTTGTTACTGAGTATGTGATCAATTCTACAGAAGGTTCCATGAGGTGCTGAGAAGAAGGTATATTCTTTTGTGTTTGGGTGGAATGTTCTATAGATGTTCATTTGATTTGTTACATCTATTTGTTCTCATATTTCTTTGTTAAGTTTCTGTCTGGTTGACTTGTCCATTGGCGAGAGTGAAGTGCTGAAGTCTCCTATTAATAGTGTGTGGAGTTTGATGTGCATTTTAAGCTTTAGTGATGTTTCCTTCACATATGTGTTCTTGTATTAGGGGCATAGATATTCAGGACTGAGACTTCATCTTGATGAATTGTTACTGTTATGAGTATAAAGTGTCCTTCTCCATCTCTTCTGATTGATTTTGTTTGAAATCAATTTTAGATATTAGGATAGCCACGCCCACTTGTTTCTTAGGTCCATTTGATTGGAAAATCTTTTCCCAACCCTTTACTCTGAGGTAGTGTCTGTCTTTGAGGTTGAGGTGCATTTCTTGTATACAGCAGAAGGCTGGATCCTGTTTGTGTATCCATTCTCTTAGCCTGTGTCTTTTTATCCGTGAATTGAGTCCATTGATATTAAACGATATTAATGACAAGTGGTTGTTAACTCCGGTTATTTTTTGGTAGTAGTGTTTGTGTGTTTCCCTTCTTTGAGTTATGCTGGTGGGGGGTTATCAGATGTCTATGTTTTTGTGGGTGTAGTTAGCTTTCTTAGGTTGAGGTTTTCCTTCTAGTACTTTCTGTAAGGCTGTGTTTGTGGATACATACATTTGGCTTTATAAATTTTAAATCTGGTCATACTGAACAGGGATATAGTAGCATCTCATTTAAGGAATTTTATGGACTTGAGCCTCTACTTTCTTCTTTATCTGTCTATCTATTATCTATCTATTTTATTTCTTTTTTATCTCTCATGCTCTTCCTACTCACTCTCTGCCTCCCTCCATAGAACTGAGTATCTTCTTCATCTGACATTTTTCCTGTGGCCATGGCCATCATCAGCACAGGGCCTCTGAGTGGTGGTGCAGTGAGTAGCAGAGCACACAGGGATTTCCCCAGCTGAGCTACAAAAATATCTGGAATCACAAAGCCCAGGGATGCCAGGGATCCATTGGTAATCTAGTTCCTTCATCCAGAGACTGGAGGAACTGGAGACTTCTCTGCCCTCGTGGTCCAACAGTTCCTTAGGTTGGGAACTTGGAGTGGAGAGAACTCCTGCCAAGAAAGGCTAGGACCGCCGTCAGGACAGGAGCGCATTGGAGGGGCGACAGTGAATAAAGGAGCCCTGAGATTAGAGGAGGCAGGGGCTGAGCTGTGATGTGCCAGGGAAACCAAGGAAGAAGACCCATAGTGCCATGCTATTATATAGTAATAATGAAGATAATTTGGAGCCAAAGCCAATTCTGAGGTGGCACTAAAGGTTGTCTGACACTGACCCCCATGCCACTTTGTCTAGGAAGCCAGTCTGGACTATGGGCTCCTGAGCCTGCATCCTTTGATGTATCATGTCAGTGTTTTATGGGGACTCTAAGACTTCTATTTATACACCTTATCTCAGGTTCATCATAGTGCATCAGACCTCAGATTGGCTCCAGTGTTGGAGGCTGCAAGGCCCAATCACATGCTTGTCACATGGTTACACATGATATTGGTCAGGAGGTGGTAAGAGAACTTCACTCCAATCCTGATGACCCAAGCTCCACTTTGAACTTCATATGGTGGAATTAGAGTATGGCTTATGTAAACGTCCCTTCATCTCCACATGTGAGCCAGGGCCTGGGAGAATCTACACATATACACACACATATGTACATGACCACAATAAATAAATAAATGCACACATTTAAAAATATATGCTAAATGGAAAAATGACTGTGAGGTTGATCTTGGCAGGAGCTGACCACTAGATGAGACACATCACAAGGGTAGAGTGAATAGGGTCTGGACTTTAAAAGCACCAGTTTTGTACTCTGTTTTGATCAATCAACTGTGACCTAACAGAATAGACAATAAGAATATTGTAGAGATCAGGGACCCTGGATCCAGGCTCAGTAAACTGAGACTTCCAAGCACAGAAGTCTTGAGGATGAAGGTCACACTCAGAGCTCCTGCATCTGCATGTCTCTCCTGTGACATCCTGAGTGAGTACCTACTCCCAGAAGCCCTTTGTCTCTCCTGTGACATCCTGAGGTGCACCTACTCACAGACGCCCTCTGTCTCTCCTGTGACATCCTGAGTGTGCACCTACTCACAGAAGCCCCCTGTCTCTCCTGTGACATCCTGAGTGTGCACCTACTCACAGAAGCCCTCTGTCTCTCCTGTGACATCCTGAATATGTACCTATTCACTGAAGCCCTCTGTCTCTCCTATTACATCTTTCTGTTAATGTGTGAGGACAGGACTCCTGGTGTCCCAGAAGAGCTTCAGAATTCATGCTGTGCCTTTCCAGGGCCAAGGAGGGAACAGAAAGAACAGGATGACTTTGTCCTGCCTCCTGGACATTGGCTCCTGTCACTCTGACTAATCAGTTCTCCAACAATGAGAACTTTGCCCCACCACACCAAGGTCCCCGCCCATATCCTTTTGATTTAAATTCATAGCTAGGGAAGACCAACAGATTCTCTTTCCTGCTTGTGAAACTTAGTTGTCCTCTGTAACAGCAGAGACTCAGGCCTGAGAGCTGATCATGCCCCTGAACCAACTGCAAAGCTGGCTGGATGCTGCATGGGCTCCTGCTTCTCCTTCTCCATGTGCAGGGTGAGGCTCACTAAGCTGGCAATGGGAATGACTAGAATCAGAGCTACTGATTCTGCAGAATCAGAGGCTGAGCTCGTGGGAGGTCAAGGAGCAGGGGTGCGGGGAGGGGGAAGGGTGATGGAAAGAAGAGACTAAAGTTTGGGAAGCATGTGCCTCCCAATCTCCTAGCCAAAGCACACTGATTTTGAGGTGTTTAGCACACAGAGGGTCAGATGTCTAAAATCTCTCCATAATGAGGAGACAGTTTAGTGTAAGGAGCTCTGGAGAATGCAGGACAATTCAAGGAAAAGCAAGCTGAAGGAATTTTTCCCTCCTCAAAGTATGGCTCTTACTGTAGCTACTGCTGACTTTTGGATAAGAATGACAATAATCATAATTTCATGTGGTGAAATAGCTCAGAGTGTGTGAACTCTTTGGCTAGAGAAATGCTCTGATGCCCTGCAAAGGGCAATAGGAAAGGTTCCTGACTCTGAGGGATAGAGAAGTTCCCACACTCACACCCCACAGCTGAACTGGGAGGTCTGGGGTTCCCTTCTTTTGTGCCCTGGTAACAATGAGATGGGAACTCCCACAATCTGCTGGCAGCTGATTGCACACAACTAACCCAGATGGCATTTCTCTAAACAGGTCAGGACTCCTCAGAGGCCAGCCCCATCAGAAACACACACACGGGCCAGGTCCGAGGAAGTCTTGTTCAAGTGAATGATGCCAAAGTTGGTGTCCACACCTTCCTGGGAATTCCCTTTGCCAAGCCACCTGTAGGACCACTGCGTTTTGCACCTCCTGAAGCCCCTGAACCGTGGAGTGGTGTGAGAGATGGGACCTCACTTCCAGCCATGTAAGTTCTGGACCGAGAGAACATCTGGCCCTGGGGTGAACATTTGCTCTGAGTCCTGAGCCATGCTGAAGTCTTTCCTCCATCTCAGCTCCACAGCAGTTTCCTCCCAGTGTGGGGAGTCTGCCATGCATTTTTGTGATTCATGTGCTAAGGTTGAGTAGAACAACTGTACCAGCTCCTGGGTCAGAGCTTGCTTGGCACCATTGAGAGTTAGATGCAGGTACTATAGAAAGGAATAAAAGTAAAATTGTTTACAACTTCAAATTAAACCCAATGTTGTCTGCCACAATGGGAGTAACCTCTAGGCATGAGTTGGGTGACCTATTAAGCAGAGAGCACCCCTGAATCCACAAATACACTTCAGGTTCTGAGCAGTGTAGTGTGATGGATACTTGCTAACCCTGTCCTCACAGACACTGTGACAACCTATAGGTTGACCAAGGAACTATATGTAACTAATTACATATATTATATGTAACTAATTCCCTCTGAAGACAGCATATGGAAATGAAGTTCCCTGAGAGTCTGTGCATGGGTGAAGGATTTCTCACTGCCCTTTAGGAAAATGGACTTGCTGTTCATTGATTCCTCTAATACCCGTGGAGGGCAACACTCCAGTATTGCATCTAAGTTTGTTTTCTGTTGCTGCAATAAAGTGCCAACAAAGCAACTTAGGGGAGAAAGCTACTATGGGAAGAAAGCTACTATTAAAGGTTCTAGAGTATAATTCACCATATTGGGGAAGTTACACTGAATTACAGGAGCTGGTCACATCAGATCCACAACAAAGAGCAGAGAGAAGAAAACGCTTGCATGCCTTGCATTGCTAAGGTCTAGGTCACTTTTCTATTCATATACACTTCAGTGAATGTCACTGCACACAGCCAATCATTTCCATACAGACACTGAGAAGTCTCTATATACCAGACTCAGAAAAAAAATATACAGACCCAACCCAACTGGAGGACCCCACCCCAGCTTTCAGGAAGCCTGTGGCCATCACCTTGGTGGAAGGGACTTCAGAGGGGGAATATGTGTTAACAGGACATCATGAGGAGCAGCAGCTGGAGGTGGGGGACAAAGATCTAGGCTCACATTTGCTTCTGACCACCATATATCTCTTGGGATGTCTCTCTGCTATTTCCATCAGCTGTCTGCAAAACCCTGAAATGATGAATTCATTGGGCCAGATGGATATGAACCTGCCCCTGTCCGCATTCTCTATGTCTGAGGACTGCCTGTATCTCAACATCTACACACCAGCTCATGCCCATGAGGGCTCTAACCTGCCTGTGAGTGTCCTGACATGGTCAGCTTGGGGGAGGGCATGCTTTTCAAGAGGATTAGAAGGGATAAAAGCATCCTGAGCTCCACTGTAGTGGGGACTCTGCTGAGAAGCCTCCACCTACCGGGTAAAGAAGGCCTTCTCAGCCACACTAAGCAGCTGAACCGGGGTATGGAACACAGAACAGGAGCATTGAGTGGTTAGAGGCTCCAGCTCTTTGATCAAAGCAGACTCTTTCCACAACCTGAGTTCTGTAGAACCACTTATGTGCTCAAGACTCAATACTGAGCTTACCTATGTCTACTTTTGGATTATGTGGTGTGTTGGTGAGAGTTGATGATCTTTTCTTTTTTTAGTCTGGAGAGAAAACCGTGGTGGCTCCCCTCCTTGATCAACTACGCAGAGTCTGAGTAATGACGACATTACTCTACACAAAGACCCATTAATTCAAACTGAGACACATGGTGGGGGTGGGGACTAGAAATACACTGATAAGGCTACTAGAGAACCCGCCTATGACTGAGGCCCTGAAGTCCTGAGGATTTGCATGTATTTGTGTAGCTGCACAGAGACCTAAAAGTTGATGCTCTAGGAAGCAGTCTTGCAGAATTGGAATAGCTATGAGCTTCCTGGCACCTCTCTTGACCCCTCCAGGTGATGGTGTGGATCCATGGTGGTGCTCTGGTTATAGGCATGGCTTCTATGAATGATGGGTCCATACTGGCAGCCATTGAAGATGTGGTGGTGGTCACTATCCAGTACCGCCTGGGTGTCCTGGGATTCTTCAGGTAAGATTAGGAATTAGGTGGACAATGACAGCTGGAAAGAACCTAGACAAGCCTTTGATCATGTCCTTCCACTTCTCAGCACTGGAGACCAGCACGCCAGAGGCAACTGGGGCTACCTGGACCAAGTGGCCGCCCTGCGCTGGGTCCAGCAGAACATTGCCCACTTTGGAGGCAACCCTGACCTTGTCACCATCTTTGGCGAGTCAGCAGGTGGCACAAGTGTGTCTTCACTTGTTGTGTCCCCCATGTCCAAAGGACTCTTCCACAGAGCCATCATGCAGAGTGGAGTGGCCCTGCTGCCTGACCTCATCTCTGACACCCATGAGAGGGTCTACACTGTGAGTGCCCTCAACCATCATAGACTGAGTCTGCCTTCTCAGCCTTCAGATTCTGGTACTCTGGTCTTCTGTCTCATGGGGAAAATAATGGCCATGGAAAATAGATTCCTTCCAGTAATTTATGAGAGACTCAGGGGTTAGTTTCTACTTGCCTCCACTTCATACTGGGTGATCATGTTATCTAACCAGCAAACTGCTCCTAGCAGCTTCCAACACTGACAAAAATAAATATGCATATGCTCAGGAAGATAGCTCAGTGGATTTTTAGTGCTTGGAGTACAAGCCTGAGAACCTAAGTTCAAATACCCAGAACCCTCAAAAGGCTGGAGATAGTAGGTCGTCTGTAATTCCAAGGTTCCTGTGCTCACGTGGGGGACACAGAGACAAGAGATTCCCTGGATGTTCGGAGGGTAGCTCAAACTAGGAGCAGAAAACAAGAGGACAGCATGTCTCAAATAAGGGGCATCTGTGAAGAAAGATGATCCTCTAATGTTTGCCTACAAACACTGGCACACTTACTCCTTCTCTCACATATGATATACAGAAGGATGGCTGAGGTTAGCAAAACTACCCTGAGGGAAAACATGAGGAGGTAGAGAGGATACTGCCTGATGCCTGTCACCTTTGAAGAATAGGACAAAGGGAATAATTTATATTTGCAACAATCCACACCCAACACACATTATAGCATGGTATCTAGGGCAATAGCATCAAATTGAAATTGTAAAAATCCTCCTCCTCACCTGTTCCCCTTCACAGACAGTGGCCAGCCTATCTGGATGTGAGACCATGGACTCAGAGGCCCTGGTGCACTGTCTGAGAGGCAAGAGTGAAGCAGAGATTCTGGTCATTAACAAGGTAAGTAGAATTGTGTGCCTTGGAATATCTTGTCAGACTTTGTGTTCTTTAGTTCTGTGTAAAATATGAATACCAAGATAGGCTAATCTAAGTGTAGATTCTCTTCCAGAGTGAGCTGAGAACCCTGCAGCTAGTAAGAAATATGAAAGTGGTGGAGGTAACTCAGTGAGCATCAACATACGTATTTCATTGACTTCAGCATTGACTTTTAATGCCCCTCAGGTCTTCAAGATCATCCCTGCTGTGGTAGATGGGGTTTTCCTACCCAAGCATCCTCAAGAGATGTTGGCTTCTGTGGATTTTCATCCTGTCCCCAGCATCATTGGTGTCAACAATGATGAGTATGGTTGGATCATCCCCACGGTGAGTCTCAGTTCCAATCCTTTGAGAGATTGGAGACTCATATGCTGAACAGTGGGGGACACAATGTATCTTTAAAGCAGTCCATCAGAACCCACACTTAACAGGGTCTTCTACAACCCAGATGTTCGGCTCTGCTCAGACAATAAAGGAAATAACAAGAGAGAACCTGCAGGCTGTTCTGAAGAATACAGCAGCACAAATGGTGAGATACCGCTGGTCCTATCCAAATGGAGATGTTCCTCATATCCCTTCTCAGATAGCATCCCTATTAACGAAGGTCAGCATATGTGTGTGATTCTGTGTGGGATGACTACAGAGCATGAATTTTTTAACTTATGCTTTATCTTTGCCCAGGCCTCATTCTCCCCATACCAAAGGCTGCTGCCCAACTAACCGAGAACATGCCTAACCGCATTCATCCTGATCTCTTGGTGTAGATGCTGCCTCCTGAGTGTAGTGACCTGATAATGGAGGAGTACATGGGGGACACTGAGGACCCACAGAACCTCCAAATACAGTACACGGAGATGATGGGAGACGTCATGTTTGTGGTCCCTGCACTCCAAGTAGCACATTTTCAGCGTGAGTACATCTGTGACAATCTTAGGGGAGCAGTTCAGAGATGTGGATCATGGATGCGCACTGTGGAGCAGTGTGGGTATCCAGGTCTCCTTGTGTCTAGTTTAGTAGAGTGACATCTAGATGCAGAGGAAAAAATGAGTTTCTGAAAATCTAGTAACTTGGCATAACCATCCAGCTGTGAAGGCCATGAGCGCTATTCTGCCCTGAGCTCTTCCATAGCTAGAGCTCCAGCCTGGAACTTTCTCTCCCCTTTAACATTTATGATTCCAGGTAACTTTATATCAAGGTACCTTGTCAATAAATACGAATCAGCAAATAATCCATTTAATGGGCTAAGTCACTGTTTGTCCTTACTTCCAGGTTCCCATGCTCCTGTCTACTTCTATGAATTCCAACATCAACCCAGCTACCTCAAGAGTTTCAAGCCACCCTATGTGAAGGCTGACCATTCTGATGAGATTCCTTTTGTCTTTGGGTCCTTCTTCTTTGGTATAAAACGTGAGTCTTCCTTATTCTCCTTGAACTGACTGAAGTCCCAGACGATACCCCAGGGACTCCTGAGCTCTTTGTCCGTTTGAGAAAAACTAGATTCTGGGAGAGAATAAATTCAAAGGTGTATCATACCATAGACTAAAAAATTATACCAGGATTAGAATCTGAACCCGTGCCAGTCTAGCCTGTGACAGAGATGACAGCACACTGGGCAGGGATTCCATTAGAGGATTGCGTGGATGTTGACTATTGCATAGTGAAGAAGGGAGGTAATAAAGCTGATAGTTTAGGTCTGACAACAGCTGGGATTCTGTGGGAAACATGTTTGGTTCATGGACTTCAACATTTTTCTCATGACTTCAGTTGTTCTCACTGAGGAGGAGAAGCTACTGAATGGAAGGATGATGAAGTACTGGGCCAACTTTGCAAGACATGGGTGAGAACATGCCTCTCTCTCTTCCTTCCCTGTATGGGTTCCTGTATAGGTCTCCCTTTTGGGTGATGGTCCCTTTAGCTTTCCCGAATCTTCCATCACATGATAGATTCTTCTCGAGGATAGCACATTTATATAGATACTATGTATGTGTCATTTACTGGTCATCTCACAGTGACCTGGTTCCTGAGCCATAGTGCTCTGGTATTGGTCTTTATATCTTGCCTCTTAGATTAGATATAAAACAGGTCAGGTAGTCTTCCCCCACATGGAACAGAAACTAGTGGGTGACACTTGTGTCCCTTTATCAGGACACCTGTCCCATCAGCCCCATTAACCACTGGCCTAATGTTCCACTGCCTTGACTCAAATGAGGGGGTCAGACTTTGGATCAGAGTGACCTCACCCTTCCCCACTGGCTGTCATATCCACAGGAACCCCAACAGCGAGGGTCTACCCTACTGGCCTGTGTTGGACGATGATGAGCAGTACCTGCAGCTGGACATCCAGCCTGCTGTGGGTCGAGCCCTGAAGGCCAGAAGGCTGCAGTTCTGGACCCAGACTCTGCCCGAGAAGATCCAGGAGCTAAGGAAATCTCAGCACATGCACAAAGAGCTATAGTGCCCTCTGTGAGGAATGGTGTGTAGCATTGGCAGCTGATGGGATCACCTTGATGTTCCCAAAACATACTGAGTGACCTAACATTCACATAACATTCACAACCTCTACACTTGTCTGTTCTACATTTATCACGAATCCTCTGTCTGTGACTCTATCCTGCTGGGTCATCTTTGTTAGATCCACTCAATGAATGCTCCATAACAACAGGAATTGTTAACCTCCCAAGGCAGGCTCCTCTCCTTTCACACTTCACTGCTACTAGGCCTCTTCACAAGTTAAAACCTGCCTGAGCTATAGAACAAGCTCTTGGGAGGGCTAGATTAGTTATGCTTTCTCTCCACAAGAGAAATTCAAAAAATTATAAAAATATAATTTCAGTGAGTGGGTTAATAAAGGGGGAGAAAGAGGAAAAGAAGGAAATGGATGTGGAGGAGAAGAAAGGGAGAAAGATAAGGAAGAGGAGGAAGGGGTGAAGTGGAGGAAGAAATAATGAAGTTGGAAGGAGAATATTGTGGACATTTGGGGCGTCTTGAGGGTGTTGGGATGTAGGATTGCATAAAGCACATTGTAACAATGTATGAATTTACCAAGGAATTAAAAGTTTCCAAAGATCTGGGAAACAGGTCAGTGTCACATTTCTTACACGACCCATGTAAGACCTAGCTCCAATTCTGCCACTGTAAGCAGAGACTGTACTTTCATTTCACAGATGCCCAGACTGAAAGAATCACACAGAGACTATGATAATTACCTCACTGTTTGGCCAATGACTTAGGCATATTCCTAACTAGTGCTTACATTTTAAATTAACCCATTTTATTAAATATATATAATATATACTTATATATAATATAAAAATTAATCCATTTTTATTAAATATATATATTGCCCCAAAGCTGTCGCTTACTGGTAAGGTTCTTGCATTTTCCTCCTTCATCAGCCACCTCTTTCTTATCTCTGTTCAGAATTACTGCCTAGCTTTACTTTGCTAAGCCAAAACAGCATTATTCATTAACCAATAAAAGCAACATCCCATATCAGTATACTCTTTAGAAGCTTTGGGGTAATTGTCTACATTGGTAATGGTTGACACATTTCCATATCAATTTCTTGTCAATCACCAAGTTTTTTCATATCTACAAATTTTTTTATAAAACTGCTGATGAGGCCGGGCGGTGGTGGCGCACGCCTTTTAATCCCAGCACTCGGGAGGCAGAGGCAGGCGGATCTCTGTGAGTTCAAGGTCAGCCTGGTCTACAAGAGCTAGTTCCAGGACAGGAACCAAAAAGCTACGGAGAAACCCTGTCTCGAAAAATTAAAAACAAACAAAAACAAAAACGAAAACCTACTGATGAGGCTCAACCCTGTTGTCTCCTCAATTCAAGCTGCCAGCTTGTTCAGTTCTGAGATAGATGTCTGTGGCTCGTCTTCTTGGAAGACTGAAGTAGGAGCGTTTGGTTATCTTGGGAGCTAAAGAACTACCCATTCTATATACACTACATCTCAAGAATATATATGTTATATACATGTGTGGCTTACAAACAATAAGTGTATTTGTAGTTTTGGAGACCATGAAGCACATACCTGCATATATGTTGTGTGGTGAGGGCCAGCTCTCTGTGCTAAGGACTGACCCTGTGTCTTCTACTGGGCAGATGGGATAACTAATTGTGTTCTAGATCTGGACACATTGTGTTCAATATGAAATTACCAAAGAATACATAAAACCCCAAGGGTCAGAGAATACAGCTCAGTGGTATAGCACTTATCTAACTTGTGCAAGACCCTAGATCCAGTTCTCTGTCGTGGCTTTTTTTATCTCCTGGTCCCTGTGAAAATTCCTAAAGACCCAATGATACTAACATCCCATTGGAGACTAGGTTTTAACATAGGTATGTGGTGCATTAACATTCAGAACATGACACTAGAGGTCCCCAGATTAGCCACTAATGTGAATGATGGAAAATGTTGTTACTTAGTGTTTGCTAATCAAACATCACAGATGATCAACATTTAACATACTCCATCAATACGGTCTGTTTCTGCTGCAAGGTTTCAAGTGGTTTAAGTTTTATATGAAATAGGTCTGGGTATCTAGAAGGTTTATAAGCTGGAGGTTAAAATTTCTAATGATCTGGGAATGCAGGTCAGTGGCACAGTTCTTACCTGACACATGTAAGACCTAGATCCAATATTATCCACTGTAAAAAGAGAGTGTGATTTTTGTTTCCCAAGTTGTTTTGTGGGTAAAGTGTGTGCAGCGGGGTGTACCTATGTGTGTGTGGAGGTACCTATGGGTGTGTGTGTGTGTGTGTGTGTGAGTGTACCTGTGTATGTGTATGTGTTTGTGTGCGGGGTGTACCTATGTGTGTGTGTCAGTGCATCTGTGTGTGTATCATTGTACCTGTGCATGTCTGTGTGTCAGTGTGTGTGTGAGTGAGTGTACCTGTGTGCATGTATGTGTGTGTGTGGGGTGTACCTATGTGTGTGTGTCAGTGTGCCTGTGTATACCTATGTGTGTGTGTCAGTGTGCCTGTGTGTGTCATTGTACCTGTGCATGTCTCTGTGTGTGTGTGTATGTTTGTCTGCCCAGAAAGCATAGGGCTGGCTCCTTGTGTCTGCTGAGTTTGTTCTTCCCTGAAGGCTTCTGCTAACTCTGAGGCCCACCCTTGCATGATCACAGCACATCTGTGAAGATGTTTGACAGTAGGATGTGTCATACAAGTATGAGGATGTCAGAAGGTCCAGACTTGTCCATAAGAGGAGATTCCTGTCCCCTGTCTCCCTGAGAACCTTTTTTTTATATGAATTGGTCATCCTTGCTTTTCTCAATTCCCTGGTCCCCTGTGACACCACATTCTCACTTATAGTCCACATGCATGACTTTAATTCTTACCTAATTGTTGTCACTGTACATTCTTGTCCTGACTAATAAATGTCCTGTCTTGTATTTACATCATTATGTGAAGGTGTAAAATTGTGTTCACAGTGTGTTCCTCCATGAAGAATTTTTCCTGTGTCATTTAGATGTTGAATCCTTTATCCTAGACCCTGAGAGGTCCCCATACTCCTACTTCTGACCATCTTGACCTGAATGAGATTTCTCATGTTACCAAACTTTAACATTTTTTAATCCACTGCATGAAGACCAACCAGCATGACCTTTGGGGTTATGTGTCTAATAAGGTGCAGGTTGTTCTCCATTCTCAAACTACAGTCAAGTGCTCCTTGTAAAATGGAGGTCTTGGTGTAAGGCATGGTATGGAAAAGCTTGATTAATACAAAATAGTATCACTGGCTTAGGGCAGAGTAAAACTTGTTCCTAAAATGCACACCTGAGGGACTTTTGCTTATTAAGTCACTTTTAATTAAGCAGTCATGAACATTTCAAGAATGAGTTTCTGTGGTGTGCTTTCACATTCACGGACTTAGGCCTAAGAGTAGATTAGCTGAATCAAAGGACTCCTGTGTGTCTAACTTTAGAGGAAAAATGTCCACCTGTCTTTCAAAATGACTCCATCGTTTTCATCCCCTCTAGGCATGTGTGAGGGTGTCTGTAGCTCCACGTCTATGCCAACACTGTTTCAGTCTCTGTGAGCTCACAAGAGGTTACTCATGTTGATTTAGAGGGCCCTGTTGTTTTGGAGTCCCCCATCCACTCTGGCTCTTACAGTCACCCTGTCTCCTCTTTTCCAGGGTCCCTGTGCTCTCAGGTGAGGGATTTGAGAGCGAAATTCCATGTGTTGAGTGTTCCAAGATTTCACCTTCTGTGTAATGTCTGGTTGTGGGTCTCTCTTCCCATCTGTATTAGAATGATGCTTCTCTGATGATGGCTGACCAAGGCACTGATCTATCAGTATAGCAGAATATTATTAGGAATCATTTAATCGCCTCTTTTCTTTTTTTCAGACCATTAATATTTGGTTTTACCTTAGGTTGCTGGGATACCTAGTCTCTGATCTTGGTCACCCAAGCAGTCCTAAGTATAGTCCATCTCCTGGAGTGGCCTTAAGTCAAATCAGATAGTGGTTGGTTACTCCCACAAGCTTTGTGCCACCATTGCCCTAATACAGCTTGCAAGTAGGACACCATTGCCGATCAGAAAGTTAGTGGCTGGTTTGGTGTTTACATTTCTTTTCCTTCCTTCCTTCCTTCCTTCCTTCCTTCCTTCCTTCCTTCCTTCCTTCCTCCCTCCCTCCCTCCCTCCCTCCCTCCCTCCCTCCCTTCCTTCCTTCCTACCTTGATAGCATGCAGACCACCTTCCTGTTTCAAAGACACTAGAATTTAGGGGTGGAGGCTCTGTGTAGGCTCCAGATTGACTCTTCCATGTTAAAAGAGCTATGTAGGTGTTGTCTTCAACAACACAGCCTTGCTGTCACTTTGTGGAGAGTAACTTATTGTCTTGGCAACAGCATTGGTTAATTGTGAATTCCCATGGGACATTTTTGGCCAAAAACTCAATCCTGGAATGAGATGCTTTGTTGGTGACAAGAGATGGCCAGTTGATACTCTGTTTTCCCTATTCTTTGTTAATTTCATTTAGTTCTCCTTCATAGTTGTATATTTTTCAGAAGTATCTACTGTGTTAGGTTTCCATACTACCCCTCAAATTCCCCTTAAATTTAGCTTGCTCTCTTCATAAACCCTCCCATAACCCCCTTGCGGTTACCTTCACCACTTGAAACTTGCATGCCAAGTCTTCCGTCCATCCATAATTATCTGTTACATTTCCCCTTCTAATGAGACCACTTTGTTCCCTATAGTCCCTGCTCTATACCTATGCTCTGTGGCTCCAAAGATTCCCTCTTTGACTTGACAGCCAATGTCAACGTGTAAGCAAATATACACAATATCTGCTTTTCTGACCTGGAATACCTCATTTATGATATTTTTTTCTAGTTCCGTTTGTTTTTCCATAAATTCAGTGATATCATATTTTTCATATTATTTATTGATTATATGGGAATTTTACATCATAAACCCCAAGAACAATCACTTCCCAGTACTTCCAGATTTGCCCCCACCAGTCTTCTTACTTCTGACCCCCAAAAAAGGAGGAGGAGAAAGAGGAGAAAGAAGAGAACAGAAAGGAAGAAGAAGGAGGAAGAAGAGGAAGAGAAGAGGTGGGGTACAAGAAAGAAGAAGAAGAAGAAGAAGAAGAAGAAGAAGAAGAAGAAGAAGAAGAAGAAGAAGAAGAAGAAGAAGAAGAAGAAGAGGAGGAGGAAGAAGAAGAGGAAGAAGAGGAAGAAGAGGAAGAAGAGGAAGAAGAGGAAGAAGAGGAAGAAGAGGAAGAAGAGGAAGAAGAGGAAGAAGAGGAAGAAGAGGAAGACGAGGAGGAGGAGGATACCAATTTGTGTTTGTGTTGCTCATATACCCCCTGAAGCATGGAACAACTGAGTAATACACCATTGTGTAAATGTACCACATTTTCTTTATCCATTCATCTGCTAAGGAACATCTAGAAGTTTTCTAATTTGGCTATAATGGACACGGTTACAATAAACATGGTTGAGGAAGAGCCTCTGTGGTAGGATAAAGAGTCCTTTGTGTATATGCCCAAGAGCCGTATAGCTGGATCTTGAGGTAGACAATTCTTATATTCCTGAAGAACTGCCACACTGGTTTTTGTTGTTACTGTTTTTGACATGCAGCATTAAATCATGGTGGACAGATAAGATGCAGGGTGGTATTTTGAGTGTTTTGTATTTGTTGAGGCTTGTGTTCACGTATGTGATCAATTTTGGAGACAGTCATGAGGTGCTGAGAAGGTGGTATATTCTTTGTGTTTGGGTGAAATGCCCTGTAAATATATGTTAAGTGTGTTTGGTTTACACCACCATTTGGATCTCACATTTCTATATTCAGGTTTTGTCTATACGATCTATATGTTGTTGAGAATGGGTTAAGTCTCCCACTATCAGAGGAGGGTCTTTATGTGATTTCAGTTGCAGTAGTATTTCTTTTACCAACTTGTGCTCCCTTGCTTTGGGACATAGATGTTAAGAATTGAAATGTTCTCCTTTTGAATTTTTCTCTTCATGAGTGTCTAATGTCCTTTCCTATTTCTTCTGATTCTTTTATATTTGAAGTCTCTTTTATCAGATATTAAAGTGAAGAATGGATCCTGTATTCTCATTCATTCTCTTTGTCTGTGTCTTTTTATTGTGGAATTGAGACTGCTTATGTTGAGAACTACCAATGACCAATGGTTATCGATTCCTGTTATTTTGTTGTGGTTGTTGTTGGTGTTGGTGGTGCTGCTGCTGTTGTGCGCGCGCATGCTTTCACAACTGTCCCACGCACTCAGATTTGAGAATCTTTCTCATTCTGCATGTTCATTATGGTCTGCACCACCATCACTGAAAGGCCCTTGTGACAGAGCACATAGGGACCCTCTCCCAAGTCACACTATATATAGGGATCAGAGGATACGCCAGGCTGTACAGGTGACACAGAGAAACTACTTCCACAAATTTGAACTTGGGCATTGTTCATAGGCCAGTCATTCCTTGGTTTGGAGAGAGGGCGGGGGAGGGAGAGGGGGAAGGGAGGGAGGGAGGAAGAGAGAGAGAATAATATCTTTTCCTGGTAGAGCATATTGGATGGATACTCTGAAGACTCTGAATCTATAGAATTCTTTACTGATTGGATGACTGAAGGAGGAAGGTGAAGTCATGTCTGTACCTGGTCAACGAGAACACTGTAATCCACTGACGAGAAAAGTCTACTGTTCTGGCCTGTGTGTGCCCTGGACTTGGAGTTGGACTGAAAAGCCAAGGTTAGCCAGTCCTCAGGTGTCCCTAAAGTCTGAGGTTGCTTACCTCCTCATCCAGGAATTCACACTGAGCTGTTGCAGAATCTTTAACCTGTACTTATTTGTATCCTGGCAGGGTCCCTGGGATTGTGAATCTCCTGTTCATGGACCAGTATCTCATTTTGCCACAGGCTCTGGGAGCCCAGAGAGTCCCAGTGTGGGAAACAACAGGGCCTGAAAATGTTCATCAGGTGGATAGAAGTGTCTCTAAGTTTGATCTCAGTGGGAGTTTGCCAACAGTGTGGGTACAGAATGGAAGAGGGATGAATAAGAGACAGGCAATTAAGGAAAACACATAAAAGTAAACAGAGAAACACGACGAAAATGATGTCATCGAGAAAATTGACTTAACAGCTACCTACATAAAATTCCATCCAAACACTACAGATGATACACATTATTTCCAGCACTTCTGGGATATTCTATAAATTACGTCTCTCTCTCTCTCTCTCTCTCTCTCTCTCACACACACACACACACACACTCATACACACATACATATATATGTGTGTGCATGTATATATATGATAGTAACATATATACATATATATGAAAGAAAGAACATTTTGCTCAATATAGAAAATCTGAAAACATTTCTCTTATTTTATTACAATGGAATAAACTCTGCACTCACGGCAAAAGAAACTCTAGAGCGTGCAGAGTCTCATCGAGGTTAACCAATATGCTTTTGAATGATGAATATGTCATTGAAAAAATCAGAAATGAAGGTTAAAATTCAACAAATGAAATAAAATGGAAAAGAAACAAATGAAACGCAAAAAACAACATAAAAAATTCCATGAAAGATATGCAGTCATGAGGGGTGCGTTGGTGTTTGTAGGCCTAAGTCCCTAGGTATGAACTGCAAATGTCCTTGCCCTTCTCCCTCTGTGGTTTCTCCATCTGTGGGATCCCCTGCACACACCTGCTGAGAGATTCAGACTCTCCCATGCAGCCTTCTGCTTCCTACTCCCCACCTGTCCCCTGGCTGGGTCTGTGACAAGGAAGTCACCCTGATTTGGGGTGGGGTTAGGGGTAAGGGTTACTGATACTCAGAATGACTTCAGAGTCCATGCTGTGCCTTCCAAAAGGGGGGTGCAATAAAAAGACAAAACAGATAGGTGTCTTGCCAGCCAGACAGACTGATAAGCACAGACTCTCCTCACCTCTGTTGGTCAGTGCCGGTCTCCTGGGACATTGCCTTGTATGATTCCATAGAGCTCTCACCTATGCCTTGTTGAGTTCAAATTCCTACCTGGGTGAGGCCCACAACTGCTTCCTGTTGGGAAACACAGTGCATCCATTGCAGCACAAACTCAGGCCCAGGAGCTAGCTGAACGGTTAGTAGCAACCACTTTGTGTGGGGGGTCAAGTAATCCTTTCTGGCGGGTCACATATCCCATAATTCATGTATCATATATTTACATTTATTGTTCATTATTGTAGTGAAATTACAGCTATGAAGTAGCAACACAAAATTTTTATGGTTAGGGATCACCACAACATAAGGAATGGTCTTAAGAGAACACAGCATTAGGAAGAGTGAGAACCACTGACAAACCTGACCATGCCGCTGGATAAACTTCCTGGCTTCCTGAAGGCCATAGCCTGTGGGTTTCTGCTTCTCCTCCCATGTGTTCAGGGTAAGACTCTGAAAGAGGAAGATGGGAACAGGGTTAGAACTGCCAACCTCTGCAGAGTCAGAGACTGAGAGGCAGGAGGAGGCATGGGATCAGGGAGGGAGGAGTTTATGGAGAATGACAGACAGCAGTGAGGGACAATGCCTCTGCTAAAGCGAACAGGGTGGCCCTATAGCACAGACTGGGTCAATGACACCAGAGAACACTCAGCAATGAGGAACAACAGTGTGAGGGGCTCTTGATGAGGGCTGGGCCTGGAGGTCAGAGGATCAGGCAGACGGTCAGGAGCAGAGGGACAGATGGGACATTTCCCCTCTCTGTGTGTATCTGTGTCTAGACTGTAGTTGCTGAGGACCCGAGGATAACAATGAAACTGTTAATATTGTCATGGCGCCATTGTGATCATATGACTCACCACTTAGGTCGGAGAATTACCCAGGGTCCCCAGAAAGATTATGGAGAGTATCCTGGACCAAAACAGAACTAGAACTCTCCAGCCTCAAACCACCCTGCTGAAATGAGAGGACAGGATCCATCAACGTTTCTGACCTTGGGCAAAGGTACAAGATGGATTCTAGGGCAAGGAGCATGTGGTCTAGGCCTGCCACATAGTCTTCAGGTCCTTACAGAAGCTGAGCCAAGAGAGTACCGGGACAGGGTGTGTGTGCAAACCTTGATGCCTCTTATCTCCAGACATTCTCCTGTGACCTCTGAGACAATCATGCCACTCCCCCAGTCACAGCCACTCTAAGGATGCCATACTTCCCTCAGCCTGAGACCCTTGTCTGTGGTTTCCTGGGTTCTAGTTAATGCGCACTGAGCAGTATAGGCAAGAAGGTCTCACCTGCTTATGTGTGACTGCTCTTCTGAACAGCCTTGCTTCGGGTACCTGGATTTGGAACCTCAGACAACTTTATAAGAAGGCACAGACTTGTAGCACATTCTCCTCTATGGCACCCAGAGCTGCCTCATCCACAGGGACATCGAGGTGACAGTGTCTTCTACATAATCCCCAGGATTACTTAAAATGTGAGCAGGATGTGGTGGCACATGCCTGAGGATCCAGTACTCTTGTTGAGGTCAAGGAAATTGGAGGCTCTTTAAATGAAATCCAGAATTCCGGTAAGAATCTGTCATACATCAAAACAATGAGATATTGTACACAATGAAGTGCTACAAAGACACGTAGGGTAAGGAGGGCCCATCCCTTCCTCAGCATCTCTACGTGAGTGATGGACACTGGGGAGGGAAGAAACATTTTTTTTCAGTGGAATTGCTACCCAAACCACCCATACTCCTGTAAATAAACGCTCACTCACTTGCTTACTCTAATTTAAGTTTTTGGATGATCAATAATGATTTTTTAAAAAAAAAACAGTAAAGTAGAAGATAGACGAGTTTTCAGCAGAAAGGAGAATTGGACAAGAAAGAGTAATATGGGAATGGAAAGGAACAAATGCCTCATTCACATGTATGAAAATGTCATAATAAAACCCATTATTATATATCATCAGTATATACTAAGAGAAAACCTAGAGAAAAAGAACTTCAACACAGTAACGTTGCCTGTGAAGATTGTCTACATCAAGACAACATTCCTTTCGTAGAGTGATGTTTTCAGAGTATTATGAGAGCTTTCACTGTGCTGCAGGCCTAAGCACGCTCAGCTTTTACTCCTCTGCCAGGTGTAATACTCTAAGGCTCTGGGAACCTCACAAGAAAGACAGTGAACCTTGTTTGCAGTTCCATATCCCTGGTTGGCTGCTATCCAGTGCACATCAGCAACTACCCATGATCCCATTCAACAAAAGAGAAGAGTTTCTTAGCATGTAACTCCAGAAGCCTCCAAAATCCATTGTATGTCTCACTCTTGAGAAGTCAACACCCATGCTCACGGGTGTCTTGTCCTCTCCTTGGGGGCCTCTCTTTAACCCTGTGCTGCAAACATGCAAACATCTGTCCTTTCAAATGACAACTCTGAACGAAGTGGACTCCTAAGGAGAGGAGACTCTGGGATCTGTTGAGCTGTGTGAAAACCACAATAGATCTCTATGAATGCAGCTCTCCTGTGTCAGACTGAGTCAGACTCAGATTGGGGTGGCTCTTGTTTGCAATCTCTCACCCGGACACCACACCCTGATAAACTCATTGGATACCCAAAAAATGCAAAGAAAACTAGCTGCTTCATAGAAATAAACAAAAGCAAAAAGAGGATAAATGTGTGTATATGTATTTGGTTTTCACATATTAGTCACAATCTGACTTCTTCCTGGACTGAGCTCATCCTCCTTCAGAGAGAAAGGACTTTGCTCCACTAAACGTCATTTCTGGGAAAGCTGCTCTTGGAGGAAGAAGGATCATGGTTGTGTCAAACTCCAAGAAGGACCACCTCACCATGCTTTGTGTGTTGCCTAACAATGTTAGTCATCTGTGGTGGATTCAGTGAGCATTATGGTTAGAGAAGCCATGCAGCTAGGTATTTCTTATAGGCAGCAAACACTGAGGGCAGGGGATAAACCTTTGACCTTGTGAAGACATAGGCAAAACCCATTGGTGTCTGTATATGATGCTGCTCCACCCTCATCCACACCAGTTGACACAAAAGATGGTCAGTCATGTGGATCAGAGAGAGGGCATCTCACAAACACGAGGCTGATTTGAAGCTTATGTCTGCCAAACCCTACAGTGGAAAAACATGGTGCTCTGTGAGGTGAGTTGCCAGAAAGATGGGAGCTTGTGGACATGACCAACCCAGAAGAGCGAAAGGGGCCTCGCTGGACACCTCCCTGCACCCTTGTGCGTGGTAAGAATCAAGGCTGCCTAAGGTAAGGAAGTAAGTGTGATTTAAACACATTGTGTATGTGTATGAAATTATCAAAGATTAAAATATACATCCTGGATATATTGTTTAGGGATAGAGCACTTGCCTCACATATATACGATCCTGGATTCAATACCCTGTCTCCACTTCAGATGTTTGGGGAAACTGACTCACCAGAGGTGATTGGATGTCAAATTCCCATGTCCATCTGCTAACAAGCCCTAAGTATTCTCATCTATACAAGTAACTTATAAAACATGTGGCTTGGCACATCTCTGGTATATTAGAAGGTTTATGTGTCCATAACAAAAGTCATTGTAAGCAGCAAGCTCAGGTCTATCTCAGACACACGTGGCCTGGGTACTTGGAAGTCCAAGGTAGGTGGATTTTATGAGCTCAAGATTTTCAGGTCATCTGGAAATATATACACAAACTTCATCTCAATTGCATATATGCATAGACATACATGTAACATGCATATATGAGTTTATATATATCATAACCTATGTGACTTATAACCAATAGGAATTTGCTTACAATTTTGGAGACCATGAATTCCAAAGTTAAGGTACCATTGGGTATGCTATACATTGAGGGCTAGTTTTCTCATTCAAAGATTGGTTTGTTTTTTTTTTTTGTTACACTGGGCTAATGGGATTAATAATGATGCCCGTGACCTGAGCGCATAGTGGCCCAACTCTCAATCTCACTGTAGAGTGCAGGTTTGAGTTGACCTGATAATAGTTGTTACAGCAGCAAAAGAAAAGGTCAGATAGAGACAGGAAAACGCTTGAAGGCACACCTGGTAATTCAAGCAGGCTTTACCAACAGTAGGAGAGTTGCTGAGTCCCAGCACAGGTGTGTTTATCTTTTGCAGAAAAGGTCAACCTGTCTTTCAATGTGACTACACCATTTTGCATCTCCTCCAGCCATGCGTGTGTGAGCATACCAGTGGCGCCATGATTTTCCAACACTGGTGTGTATGTTCATATGCAGTAGTATCTCCATGAAGAGGATTCTGTAGACTTTAGTCCCTCTCCCCCTTCTTGCTAGTAAATAAAAGGTTTCAGATCCGCCCCTTCCAGCACACACACAGAATTTGAGAGTCTTCCTCATTCTACATGCTTACTATGGTCTCCACCCTCATCTATGAAGGGTCTTTGAATGATGCTGCACTGGGTGACAGAGCACATGGGAACCTTCCCCCAAGCCATGCTACAAAACCAACCAGGGTTAAGTGGACTCACCAGGTTGTCCCAGGAACATAAAGACAGCATAGATGTGTCTTTGAGCTTGGAAGCAATGGAGGAGGGTATGTGGACCATTCAGTTCCCACAGCCCAGATGGTCACCAGAAAGGGAGTTGAGGAGAGAGAGAACATCAGCCTAGACAGGGCCTGAAAGCACAGAGAGTGCGGACAGGAGACACCAAATCTATAGCATTTATGGATGGGACGATTTGTATGTTCCACATTGCAAACACCAGAGGGCAGAAGAGAGACAAGACTGTCTCAGCCTTGGCTCAGTAGCTGGGCAGAGAAGATTCCTTCCTTTGAGTGCAAGAAGACCTCTGCCTGATGCTCTCACTGGGGACTAGAGGCATTTGTGAGCTCGTGCTGCACATGTGCATCTGTGAAGTCTCCATTTCTGCTGACAGACACAGGACACCTCACCAAATGGCCTTTAGAATTTCCATATCTGTGCATTTTTTTAAATCTCTAAAGTCAAATGATTTCTAAGCAATTACATTTGCACACTTACCACATAGATGTGTAAACTTTGCATACAAAATGCGCTGTGCAATTACTATCGCGGAAGTACAAGTCTCATTTCACTGGAGGAAGGTTCCCTTAGCTCCTCTCTGTCAATCATTGCCTGGTCTCTGCAATCGCTTTCTGATGGTACAGTTCAGAACCTGGATATAATTTAGAAACATCAGAGTCCTGGGTTGTCCTATCTCAGTAAAGGATTCCTATGTGAAACGCTCTGTTACTGAGTTAAATGTCTTTTAGGTTCAAGTGTATTACTGCCAAGTACCGGGCTGAGCTCATGGAGTCTTGTTGAAATAAAGGAGGAAGGGTTTAGGAACCTGGGGGTCATGAAGGAGGAACCCCAGAGACAGCTGAGCTGAGCTCAAGGGATCTCAAGGATTCTAGACCAACGTTTAGGGAACCTCCAGGGAACTGACCTAGACGGTCTGCATATGAGTGACAGTTGTGTAGCTTGGTCTCTTTGTTAGGCTCCTTGCAGTGAGATCAGGACCTGTCCCTGGTGTTTAGCTGACTTTTGGGAACCTATTTCCCATGCTGGGTTATCTTGCCAAGACTTGACACAAAGGGAGGAGCTTGGTCCTGTCACAACTTGATGTGCCAGGCTTTGTGCAAGCCCATGGGAGCCCTGCCCCTTTATGAGTGGAGATGGGGGAGGAGTGGAAGGGAAGGGGAGTGGAACAGAAGTGGGGTGGGGGTGTGGGCAGGAGGAGAGGAGGGAGGGGAACCTGTGGGTGGAATGTAAAATAATAAAAAAGAATCTTATTTAAATAAAATAAAATATAGAAAGAGAAAGAAGGAAAATTGAAAAGGGAAAAAAAGATTCAAGTGTGCTACATTTAGTTAACAGTGTCTCTCCATATGTGCAAACATCTCATTTTACCCAATCCCTAGTTGATCAACTCCTGAGTGCCCTGATTTTGACTACTTTTAAACAAGCTCTTATGAACTTTGGAAGTATGAGTTTTTGTGACTGGTGTTTTCAATTCCTTGAATTAAACACCTGGGAGTAGAATTACACAATCACAGGATACATACATATGTTTAACTTTTAAGGGAACTATCTAAGTGTCGCCTATAATGACTCCATCACTATGGCTCTCCCCCAGTGGTCTAGGAGAGTGCCAGTGGCTCCATGTCTATCTAACTGTCGTCTATAATGACTCCATCACTATGGATCTCCCCCAGTGGTCTAGGAGAGTGCCAGTGGCTCCATGTCTTTGCCAGGACTTGGTTTTATGGGTCTTAAACCTGGTCACACTGAACAGGGATACAGTAGCATTTCATTGGAGGAATTTTATTGACTTGAGCCTCTACTTTCTTCTCTCCCTCTCTCCTCATCTATCTATCTATCTATCTATCTATCTATCTATCTATCTATCTATCTATCTATCTCATTTCTTTTTCTATCTCTTATACACTTCCTACTCACTCTCTGCCTCCCCCACAGAACAGAATCTGAGCATCTTCTTCATTTCACATCTTTCCTGTGGCCATGGCCATCATCATCACGGGGCCTCTGACCATGGTGCAGTGAATAGCAGCACACAGCGATTTCCTCAGCTGAGCTACAAAAATGTCTGGGATTTAAATGCCCAGAGTTCCCGAGGATCCATTAGGAATATGGTTCCTTCATCTAGAGACTAGAGGTACTGGGGACTTTTCAGCCCTGTGGTCTAGCTATTCCTTTGGTTGGGAACTTGGAGTGGAGAGAACTCCTGCTAAGAAAGGCTAGGACCACAGTCAGGACAGGAGCGCATTGGAGGGGCGACAGTGAATAAAGGAGCCCTGTTGATTAGAGGAGGCAGGGGCTAAGCTGTGATGTGCCAGGGAAACAAGGAAGAAGTCCCATAGTGCCATGCTATTATATAGTAATAATGAAGATAATTTGTAGCCAAAGCCAATTCTGAGGTGGCACTAAAGGTTGTCTGACACTGACCCCCATGCCACTTCCTCCAGGAAGTCAGTCTGGACTGTGTATGGACTCCTGATCCTGCATCCTTTGATATATCATCTTAGTGTTTTATGGGGACTCTAAGATTTCTATTTATATACCTTTATCTGAGGTTTATCATAGTTCCTTTGACCTCAGATTGATGCCATTGTTGGATCCTGCAAGGCCCAATCAAATGCTTATCACATGGTTACATACGATATTAATCAGGAGGTGGTAAAAAATCTTCACTCCAATCCTGATGACCTAAGATCCACTTTGGGCTTCATACGGTGGGATTAGAGTATGGACTTACACAAATTCTTCCTTCACCTCCATATGTGAGCTAGGGCCTGGGATAATCTACACACATGCACACACATATGTACAAATGCACAATAAATAAACAAATGCAAACAATTACAAATAGTTGTGAAATGGATAAGTGACGGCAAAGTTGATCTTGGCAGGAGCCGGCCACTAGAGGAGACACATCCCAAGGGTGGAGTGAATAGGGGCTGGGGACTTTAAAAGTACCAGAATTGTACTGTTTTGATCAAACAACTGTGACCTAACAGGGAGGTGTCCATGTAGACAATAAGAATATTGTAGAGATCAGGGACCCTGGATCCAGGCTCAGTAAACTGAGACTTCTATGGACAAAAGAGTCTTGAGGATGAAGGTCACACTCAGAGCTCCTGTATCTGCCTGTCTCTCCTGTGACATCCTGAGTGTGTACCTACTCACAGAAGCCCTCTGTCTCTCCTGTGACATCCTGAGTGTGTACCTACTCACAGAAGCCCTCTGTCTCTCCTGTGACATCCTGAGTGTGCACCTACTCACAGAAGCCCTCTGTCTCTCCTGTGACATCCTGAGTGTGTACCTACTCACAGAAGCCCTCTGTCTCTCCTGTGACATCCTGAGTGTGTACCTACTCACAGAAGCCCTCTGTCTCTCCTGTGACATCTTGAGTGTGTACCTACTCACAGAAGCCCTCTGTCTCTCCTGTGACATCTTGAGTGTGTCCTTGCTCACAGAAGCCCTCTGTCTCTCCTGTTACACTTTTCTGTCCTTGTGTGAGGACAGGGTTCCTGGTGTCCCTGAAGAACTTCAAAATCCATGCTGTGTCTTTCCAGGGCCAAGGAGGGAACAGAAAGAGCAGGGTGACTTTGCCCTGCCTCCTGGACATTGGCTCCTGTCACTCTGACTAATCAGTTCTCCAACAATGAGAACTTTGCCCCACCACACCAAGGTCCCCGCCCACATCCTTTTGATTTAAATTCATAGCTAGGGAAGACCCACACATTCTGCTTCCTGTTTTTGAAACGTAGCTGTTCTGTTTTGCAGCACAGACTCAGACCTGGAGCTGATCATGCCGTTGAATCAACTGCATAGCTGGCTGAATGCTGTGGTCTTTGGGCTCCTGCTTCTCCTCCTTCATGTGCAGGGTGAGGCTCAATAAGTTGTTAATGGGAAATGACTAAAATCAGAGGTTGAGCTTGTGGGGTGGAGGAAAGGCCAGGGAGCAGGGGTACAGGTGTGTGTGATGGAAAGTACAGACTAAAGTGTGGGAATCATGTGTCTCCCAAGCCCCTAGCCAAAACACACTGATCGAAAGTCAAAGATGTCTAAAATCTCTCCATAGTGAGGAGACAGTTTAGTGTAAGGAGCTCTGGTGAATGCAGGACAATTCAAGGAAAAGCAAGATGAAGGAATTTCTCGCTCCTCAATGTATGGCTCTTACTGTAGCTACAGCTGGTCTTTGTATAAGAATGGCAATAATCATAATTTCATGTGGCGAAATAGCTCAGAGTGTGTGAACTCTTTGGCTAGAGAAATGCTCTGATGCCATGCAAAGGGCAATAGGAAAGGTTCCTGACTCTGAGGGATAGGGAAGTTCCCACACTCACACCCCACAGCTGAACTAAGAATTCAGCTGGGTTCCCTTCTTTTGTGCTCTGGTAACAGTGAGATGGGAACTCCCACAATCTACTGGCAGCTGATCACACAACTAACCCAGATGGCATTTCTCTAAACAGGTCAGGACTCCTCAGAGGCCAGCCCCATCAGAAACACACACACGGGCCAGGTCCAAGGCAGTCTTGTTCAAGTGAATGATGCCAAAGTTGGTGTCCACACCTTCCTGGGAATCCCCTTTGCCAAGCCACCTGTAGGACCACTGCGTTTTGCGCCTCCTGAAGCCCCTGAACCATGGAGTGGTGTGAGAGATGGGACCTCACATCCAGCCATGTAAGTTCTGTACAGAGAACGTCTGTCCCTGGGGTAAAAATTTGCTCTGAGCCCTGAGCCATGCTGAAGTCTTTCCTTCATCTCAGCTCCAGAGCAGTTTCCTCCCAGTGTGGGGAGACCACCATGCATTTTTCTAACATATGTGCTAAGGCTGAGTAGAACAACTGTACCACCTCCTGGGTCAGAGCTGGCACCATTGAGAGTTAGATGCAGGTACTGTAGAGAGGAACAAAGATTAATATTAGTCACAGATTCAATAAAGCCCAGTGTGCTCTGCAACAATGAAAGGGCTCTCAAGGCATGAGTTGTGTGACCTGTTAAGCAGAGAGCACCCCAAATCCAGAATAATACACTTCAGGTCCTGATGGTGCAGTGTGAAGGAATACTTCCTAACTCCATCCTCACAGCCACTATGACAACCTGTAGGGCCAAGCAACATTGACCAAGGAACTATATGTAACTAATTCGCACTGAAGACAGCATAGGAAAAAGAAGTTCCCCGAGAGTCTGTACATGGGATGAAGGACTTCTCACTGCCCTTTGGGCAGTACAGTCCATCGATTCCTCTGATTCCTGCAGAGTACCACACTCCAATATTGCAATCTGTTTGTTTTCTGTTGTTGTAATAAAGTACAAAAGAAAGAAACTTAGGAAAGAAAGCTACTATAAAAGTAGACTATAATTTATTGTGTTTGGGAAATTACACTGAATGAAAATGACAGGGGCTGGTCACATCACATCCACAACCGGGAACAGAGAGGAGAAAACGCTTGCATGCCTTGCATTGCTAAGGTCTAGGTCATGTATCTATTCTTATACATTTCAGTGACTGTCACCACACACAGGCAATCATTTCCATAGAGACACCGAGATGTCTCTATATACCAGACTCAGAAAAAAAATATACAGACCCAACCAAAGTGGAGGACCTCACCCCAGCTTTCAGGGAGTCTGTGTCCATCACTTTGGTGGAAGGGACCTCAAAGAGAGGATATGTGTTATCAGGGCATCATGAAGAGCAGCAGCTGGAGGTGGGGGACAAAGACCAGGCACTCACATTTGCTTCTGACCACCATATATCTCTTGGGATCTCTCTCTGCTACTTCCATCAGCTGTCTGCAAAGCCTTGAAATGATGAATTCATTGGGCCAGATGGATATGAAAGTGACCCTGCCCGCACTCTCTATGTCTGAGGACTGCCTGTATCTCAACATCTACACACCAGCTCATGCCCATGAGGGCTCTAACCTGCCTGTGAGTGTCCGGATATGGTCAGCTTGGGGGAGGGCATGCTTTTCAAGAGGATTAGAAGGGATAAAAGCATCCTGAACTCCACTCTAGTGGAGACTCTGCTGAGAAGCCTCCACCTACCGTGTCAAAGAAGGCCTTCTCAACCACACTAAGCAGCTGAACCTGGGTATGGAACACAGAACAGGAGCATTGAGTGGTTAAAGGCTCCAGCTTTTTGATCAAGCGGACTCATTCCACAACCTGAGTTCTGTAGAACCACTTAGGTGCTCAAGACTCAATATTGAGCTTCCCTATGTCTAATTTTGGATTATGTGTTGTGTTGGTGAGAGTTGATGATCCTTTCCTATTTAGCCTGGAGAGACAACCGTGGAGGCTCCCCTCTTTGTTCCACTACGCAGAGTCTGAGTAATGATGACATTGCTCTACACAAAGACCCATTAATTCAAACTGAGACACATGGTGGGCGGGGACTAGAAATACACTGATAAGGCTACTAGAGAACCCACCTATGACTGAGGCCCTGAAGTCCTGAGGATTTGCATTTATTTGTGTAGCAGCACATAGGCCCAGAAGTTGATGCTCTAGTAAGCAGTCTTGCAGAATTGGAATAGCTATGAGCTTTATGGCATCTCTCTTGACCCCTCCAGGTGATGGTGTGGATCCATGGTGGTGCCCTCGTTGGAGGCATGGCTTCTATGACTGATGGATCCATACTGGCAGCCATTGAGGATGTGGTGGTGGTGTCTATCCAGTATCGTGTGGGTGTCCTGGGATTCTTCAGGTGAGGATAGGACTGGGGCGGACAATGGCAGCTGAGAAGAACCTAGACAAGCCTTTGATCCATGTCCCTTCCCCTTCTCAGCACTGGAGACCAGCACGCCAGAGGCAACTGGGGCTTCCTGGACCAAGTAGCTGCCCTACGCTGGGTCCAGCAGAATATTGTTCACTTTGGAGGCAACCCTGACCTTGTCACCATCTTTGGCGAATCAGCAGGTGGCACAAGTGTGTCTTCACTTGTTGTGTCCCCCATGTCCAAAGGACTCTTCCACAGAGCCATCATGGAGAGTGGAGTGGCCCTGCTGCCTGACATTATCTCTGACACCCGTGAGAGTGTCTACACTGTGAGTGCCTCAACCATCATAGACTGAGTCTGTCCCCTCAGCCTTTGTCTTCTGGTACTCTGGTCTTCTGTCTCATGGGAAAACAATAATCATGGAAAATAGCTTCTTTCCCGTAAGTTTTGAAAAACTCAGGGATTAGCTTCTACTTGCCTCTACTTCATACTGGGTGATTATCTGACCAGCAAACTGCTCCAAGCAGTGTCCATCACCGAATAAATAAATAAATAAATATGCATGTGCTTATGGAGATAGCTTGGTGGGTTTTTTTTTTTTAACTTTTTGGAGTACAAGCCTGAGGATCTAAGTTCAAACACCCAGAACCCTCAAAAGGCTGGAGATAGTAGGTTGTCCTTAATTCCAACGTTCCTGTGCTCATGTGGGAGAGGCAGAGACACGAAAATCCCTGGATGGTCACAGGGCAGCTCAACTAGTGTAGGAGCAGAAAACAAGATGACACCCTGTATCCAATAAGGGGCATCTGTCCAGAAAGACCTGGGTCTCTAATGTTCACATATAAACATTGGCAGACTTAACTCCTTCTCTCACAACCGATCACAGATGAATGGCTGGGGTTAGCAAAACTACCCTATGGGAAAACGTGTGGAGGTAGAGAGGATACTGCCTGATGCCTGTCACCTTTGTGGAAAAGGACAAAGGGAATAATTTATATGTATACATACACACACACACACACTATTGTATGGAATTTAGAGCAATAGCATTGAATTGAAATTGTAAATATTCTTCTCCCCCCTTGTTTCCCTTCACAGACAGTGGCCAGCCTATCTGGATGTGAGACCATGGACTCAGAGGCCCTGGTGCGCTGTCTGAGAGGCAAAAGTGAAGCAGAGATTCTGGTCATTAACAAGGTAAGTAGAACTGTGTGCCTTGGAATATCTTGTCAGACTTTGTGTTCTTTAGTTCTGTGTAAAATATGAACACCAAGATAGGCTAATCTAAGTGTAGATTCTCTTCCAGAGTGAGCTGAGAACCCTGCAGCTAGTAAGAAATATGAAAGTGGTGGAGGTAACTCAGTGAGCATCAACATACGTATTTCATTGACTTCAGCATTGACTTTTAATGGCCCTCAGGTCTTCAAGATCATTCCTGCTGTGGTAGATGGGGTATTCCTACCCAAGCATCCCCAAGAGTTGTTGGCTTCTGTGAATTTTCATCCTGTCCCCAGCATCATTGGTGTCAACAATGATGAGTATGGTTGGATCATCCCCATGGTGAGTCTCAGTTCCAATCCTTTGGGACATTGGAGACTCATATGTTAAACAGTGGGAACTCAATACATGTTTAATCAAAGTCCATCAGATCCCACACTTAAAAGGGTCTTCTACAACCTAGATCTTCGGCTCTGCTCAGACAATAAAGGAAATAACAAGAGAGAACCTGCAGGCTGTTCTGAAGAATACAGCAGCACAAATGGTGAGATACCGCTGCTCCTATCCAAATGGAGATGTTCCTCATATCCCCTTCTTAGATAGCATCCCTATTAACGAAGGTCAGCATATGTGTGTGATTCTGTGTGGAGTGACTTCAGACATGAAACTTTTTACCTATTCTCTCTCTCCGACCAGACCCCATTCTCCTCATACCAAAGGCTGCTGCCCAACTAACCGAGAACATGCCTAACCGCATTCATCCTGATCTCTTGGTGTAGATGCTGCCTCCTGAGTGTAGTGACCTGATAATGGAGGAGTACATGGGGGACACTGAGGACCCACAGACCCTCCAAATACAGTACACGGAGATGATGGGAGACGTCATGTTTGTGGTCCCTGCACTCCAAGTAGCACATTTTCAGCGTGAGTACATCTGTGACAATCTTAGGGGAGCAGTTCAGAGATGTGGACCATGGGTGAGCACTGTGGAGCAGTGTGGGTATCCAGGTCTCCTCATGTCTAGTTTAGTAGAGTGACATCTAGATGCAGAGGAAAAAATGAGTTTCTGGAAATCTAGTAACTTGGCATAACCATCCAGCTGGGAAGGCCACGGGCACTGTTCTGCCCTGAGCTTTTCCACAGCTAGAGCTCCAGCCTGGAACTTTCTCTCCCTTTAACATTTATGATTCCAGGTAACTTCATATCAAGGTACCTTGTCAGCAAATATGCATCAGCAAAATCATCCAGTTGATGGACTACTAAGTTACAGCTTGTCCTTACTTCCAGGTTCCCATGCTCCTGTCTACTTCTATGAATTCCAACATCAACCCAGCTACCTCAAGAGTATCAGGCCACCCTATGTGAAGGCTGACCATGGTGATGAGCTTACTTTTGTCTTTGGGTCCTTCATCTTTGGCATGAAGCGTGAGTCTTCCTTATTCTCCTTGAGCTGACTGAGGTTGCAGATGACACCCCAGGGACTCCTGAGCTCTTTGTGCGTTTGAGCAAAACTAGATTCTGGGAGAGAATAAATTCAAATGTGTATCATACCATAGACTAAAAAATTATACCAGGATTAGAATCTGAACCCATGCCAGTCTAGCCTGTGACAGAGATGACAGCACACTGGGCAGGGATTCCATTAGAGGATTGCATGGATGTTGACTACTGTATAGTGAAGAAGGGAGGTAATAAAGCTGATAGTTTAGGTCTGACAGCAGCTGGGATTCTGAGTGGGAAGCATGAGTTGATAGTTGTGTTTGGTTCATGGACTTCAACATTTATTTTTCTCATGACTCCAGTTGACCTCACTGAGGAGGAAGAGCTACTGAACAGGAGGATGATGAAATACTGGGCCAACTTTGCAAGACATGGGTGAGAACACACCTTTCTCTCACCTTCCCTTTGTGGGTTATAGCGATATTTGGGTCCCTATATAGGAATCCTTTTTGAGTGATGGTCTTTTTAGCTTTCCCGAATCTTCCATCACATGATAGATTCTTCTCGAGGATAGCACATTTATATAGATACTATGTATGTGTCATTTACTGGTCATCTCATAGTGACATGGCTCATGAGACAAAGTGCTCTGGTTTAGTTCTTTATATCTTGCCTCTTAGTTTAGATATAAACAGGTCAGGTAGTCTTCCTCCACATAGAAGAAATTAGTGGGTGATACTTGTGTCCTTTTATCAGGACACTTGTCCCATCAACCCCATTAACCACTGGCCTAATGTTTCACTGCCTTGACCCTAATCAGGGGTCAGACTTATAATCAGAGTGACCTCACCCTTCCCCACACCTGTCCCATCAGCCCCATTAACCACTGGCCTAATGCTCCACTGCCTTGACCCAAATCAGGGGTCAGACTTAGAATCAGAGTGACCTCACCCTTCCCCCCTGGCTGTCATTCCACAGGAACCCCAACAGCGAGGGTCTACCCTACTGGCCCATGATGGACAATGATGAGCAGTACCTGCAGCTGAACATCCACCCTGCTGTGGGCCGAGCCCTGAAGGCCAGAAGGCTGCAGTTCTGGACCCAGACTCTGCCCCAGAAGATCCAGGAGCTAAAGAAATCTCAGAGCATGCACAAAGAGCTATAGTGCCCTGTGTGAGGGAGAAATGGTGTGTAGCATTGGCTGCTGATGGAGTCACCTTGAGGTCCCCAAACTCATTGATTAACTTGGGTTGATTCTGACATTCACATTACCTCTGCAACTTGTCTCTTCTGCATTAATCATGAATCCTCTGCAGGTGCCTCTATCCTGCTGGGTCATCTTTGGTTAGACCCACTCAATGAATGCTCCCACACCAATGTGGAATTGTTAACCTCTCTAGGCAGGCTCATCTCCTTTCACACTCCACTGCTACAAGGTCCTTCCTTCCTTAATTTCTCATCCTCACTGTCATTTTCTCTAAGACAAAAACATCTCTTTAAAATAAAGCAGAAGTTTGAAAAACATTGACATAAGTTCTTCAAAAACCCCATATCATTGGGTGAGGTGTGTCAAAATCACGAGCCCTATCTCATTAGGTTCATACTTTTGGAGACCATGAAGTCCAAGGTTAAGATACAAACCTGTTTGCTCTATTGTGATGACTAGCTCTCTCACCCACCCAAAGATGATACCTTGTGGTTTTACTGAGTATTGGGATATTTAATATTTTTCATGACCCAGACCTCCACTACACCTCACTCTTTTTATTTATTTATTTATTATGTATACAATATTCTGTGTGTATGGCCAGAAGAGGGCACCAGACCCCATTACAGATGGTTGTGAGCCACCATGTGGTTGCCGGGAATTGAACTCAGGACCTTTGGAAGAGCAGGCAATGCTCTTAACCTCTGAGCCATCTCTCCAGCCCCTACACCTCACTCTTAATAATATTGCATTAGAGCCTAAGATTCAATATGAAAATATGAATCATAGAAACTTTCAAACCCATCACATACAGTTTCCCAAGTCAGTCATTGGATTTGAAGGCATCCCATGGAGTTTGTAGATTAAATGACATGTACAATCTCATTTAGCATAAATGTACATTTATCAATATTGATTTCTTTTTTCTACCCTTCTCAATATCCATCCTCATTCATCTATTCTGTCCCAAAGCAGTCAGTGGCAGTATTTATTCTAGATGTAGGTTTAAATATCTATTATCTACTCCAGATAGATAGTTTGTGATGGAGGGTGCGCATGTGTGTGTGTGCACATGCACCTATTTCTGTGCTTGCATGCATATTTGTGCATATGTATGTGGTATTATTGTGTGATTTTGTGTATACACGTGAGGTATGTGTATACAATTGTGTGCATGCATGTGTCTGTAATGTGTGTATATGTGGGTTATTTATTTGTATATGTGTGCATGTGTACATGGAGGGGCGTAAAAGACTGGCAATTAGAATTAACCAGACTAGCTTTAATATAAAATATTCAGTTTTAAAAAAAATATTCAGTTTTAATAAAAGGAAGAAGGGGAGCTTACAAAACCAGGGTTCGGGCAGAGCGCAGGAAGACAAAGAGGAAGTGGAGAGCGCACCCGCAAGATTTATCTGTATTCTTTGGCCCAAGGGAAACACGCCCCAAACTCAATGTGATTGGCGGAGGTTCCCCATCATGTACCTGTGTGTTTGTGTGTCCAGAAAAACCAGGTTGGTTAGTTTGTGTCTCCTGAGGTTTGTCTTGACTTCCAAGGATTGTGTTGCCATGGTAATGCCAATATCTGTATCATCACACCATATCTGTGAAGATGTTTGACTCTGGGGTGAGTCCTTTTAGCAGGGTAGAGGGATCAGAAAGTCCATACATGTATGAAATAGATTGCTGTCCCCTGTCTCACTGAGCACTTGTACATGTCTTGGTGTATTCTCTTGACTTCCACAGTTCCCCTGCAACTTCCCAGTCACTGTGATAATTCTCTGTCCTTGATTGTACACGATACATGATTCTCACCTCTTTGCTGTTACTAAACATTTTTGTTTATTCTAATAAATGGCTTCTCTTTTACTTTATGCCATTAAACAAAGGGGTCAAACTGTGTTCAAGCTGCTGAATTTTCTAAAAACATTTTCTCTTTTTCACTAAGAAGCCTGAGCCTTTGTGCTAAAGACTCTGATACCAGCTAGCCCCTACCTCTGCTCAGCTTGCCCAGCAAGCCAAGTTTTCCCAGTCGACAAACTCCCCTTTTTAGAATCCTTTAGTGCAAGGAAGACCAACCCCAGGACAGCATGACCTTTGAAGTCACAGTGAAGATTATTGATTGCCCATTCTGGACACCATGGGCAGAGAAGGATACCCTCCTGGAGGGCTGGTGCCAGATTCTCCCACTGGGGCCCGAGCTCATTATTGGACTTCTGCTGCAAAGATTAAGACACAGCAGGCTTTTCAGGTAGCACAAAAAGTCTAGTGCACGTCTTTGACCTTGTAAGAACTAATACAGTCCATCTGGCATAAGCCAGTGGTTCCTTCAGTCGGCAAGATAAGGGAAGAGAGAGCATCTGCCCAGGACAGGACTGTGAACACAGACAATTTTCAGGGAGACACTGTATTGACATCATGCCTTGCTGACTGGGGTACTCAGACACAGCTGTGGTTGTACCAGGTCAGTGGAAACATTAGGAAAAACACTGAGGAGGAAGGCCTGCTGTGCCTGTTGTGGGGACTCTAGATTTCTAAGGGCTGGAGAGATGAAGCCAGGTTCTCAGGTAGCACTGCTAGCTGTCTGAAGTAAATACCCAGCCAGTTCCCTCTATGAAGTCTGCCTTAGCTGAGTAGAAGCTCCTGCCATGTACTCTTTTGTGAATTCTGCCAGGGTTCTCTGGCATTCAAAAGTCATGTTAATGACACAGTACCTCAGTTTTATCATAACTCTGAGCATCCAGAGAATCCAAGCGTTGGAACCAACGGGACCTAAAATGTTTGCCAGGTGGATAAATGACTCTGGACGTGTTTTCAGTATGAGTTGCCATCATGCTGGTCATGATATAGAGGAGAAATGTGTAGGGGAAGGGCACTAAAGAAGTGATACACAAAAAAGAAACATTCACATTAAAGACATCATAGATCTAGTAGAGTTAATAATACAGAACATTCCATTTAAACACTACAAACTACATGTTCTTCTTGGAAGTCCATGAAAATTTTTTATAAAATAGATTTCAAGATTGGGTGGTGGTGACAAATGCCTTTAATTCCAGCACTAGGGAGTCAGAGGTAGGTTGATCTCTATGTGTTGGAGGCTAGCCTGATCTACAGATGAAGTTTCAGGATAGCCAGGGCTATACTGAGAAACCCTGTCTCAAAAAAATACATTGTGTATTAGGACACAAGTTTTAAGAAATACCAGAATAATTACACCTGTTTGAACACAGTAGAATAGAACTTTAAATCCACATCAAGAGAAACTATAGAAGACATACACACTTGGGATTAACAACATGGTACTGACTGATGAGGAAATCAAGAAGCAAATTAAAAAATTTGTAGAATCAAATGGAAAGGAAAAGACAACAATGCCAAACCCTTTGGATACATTCAAGTCATCCCAAGCTCCAATTCCTAAAGCAAATACTCAAATGCTTACCCCTTCTCCATCTGAGGGATCATCAACACACATCTCCTTGGAGAAGCCAGAATTTCCAATTACAGATTTCTGCACCTTACTCTCCACTACAAAACCAGCATTTGATCTGTGAATCTGAGGATCATAAACACGGTGACTCTAGGGTGGAGGTCAGGATTGCTGGTATCAAGAATGGCTACAATTTTCTGGATAGGTACCATATACCAAAATGAAATCAACACCAGATAATCAATTTAAATAGACCTATAATCCCTAAGGAAATAGAAGCAGTCATCAAAAGTCTCCCAACCAAAAAAGCCCAAACCCAGATGTTTTCAGGGCAGAAATCTACCAGAATTTCAAAGAAGATCAATACCAATACTCCTCAAATTGTTCCACACAATAGAAATAGAAGGGACATTGCCAAACTCTTTTTACAAGGCTATAGTTACCCCGATACAAAAACCACACAAAAATGCAACTAATAAAGAGAATTACAGACTAATCTTCCTCATGAACATCGATGCAAAAATACTCAATAAAATACTGGCAAGCTGAATCCAAGAACACATCACATCAGTAAAAAATTATCTATCATGATCAAGTAGGCTTCATCCCACAGATGCAGGGATGGTGGCACAACATAAGAAAATCAATTAATGTAACCACCACATAAATAAACTGAAACAAAAACCCACATGGTCATCTCATTAGATGCTGAAAAAGCCTTTGACAAAAATCTAACACCCCTTCATGATAAAGGTCTTGGAGAGATGAGGGTTACAAGGAACATACCAAAACATAATAAATTCAATATACAGCAAGTTGACAAGCAACTTCAAACTAAATGGAGCAAACCTCAAAGTGATCCTACTAAAATCAGAAATAAGACAAGGCTGTTCACTCTCTCCATACCTATTTAATATAGTACTGAAAGTTTCATCCAGAGCAATAAGACAATAAAAGGAGATCAAGGGGATAAAATTGGAAAGGAAGAAGTCAAACTTTTGCTATTTGCAGATGATATTATAGTATACATAAGTGTAGCAGCATTTCAACTGTATTTTAATAAATAAAACTTGCCTGAAGATCAGAGAGTAAAAACAGCCCCCACTCATCAGTCTTACAGACCAGGCAGTGGTGACACACACCTTTAATCCCAGAAGCCACACTAGTTTGCCATAGAAACTGGGTGGTGCATGTCTTTAATCCCAGCTCTAGATGATTATAAAACGGGAGGAGACAGCTCTCACTCACAATCTCACTCTGAGATTCCTGGAGGCAGGGTCATCATTTCGGACTGAGGTAGAAGAAGTAAGATCCAGTGGCTGGCTGTTTTACTTTTCTGGTCTTCAGGTTGAACCCCAATATCAGTCTCTGAGCTTTTATTAATCATGCTTCACATAAGTGACCCCCAAAACTCTACCATTTATTGACTCTCCATGGGGAATGGATGGGGTGGGATGGAGGAAGAAGGGTGACGAAGAAGGGGAGGGAGGGGAACTGAGAGTTGTATGTAAAATTAAAAATTTTTTAAATTAAAAATTACTCCAACATATTTAACAACATTGGATGTGAAGATTATTTACATAGAGGCAATGTTCCTCTGTAGAGAAACAGTTTTAAACTAGGGCATTATGAGAGCTCTAATCGTGCTGCTGGCCTAATCATGCTCAGCTTTACTCCTCTGCCAGGTGAAATGCTACAAGGCTCTGCGAACTTCACAAGGAAGACAGTGAACCTTGTTTACAGTTCCACATCCCTCATTGGCTTCTATCCAGTACACATGATCCCATTCAACAATAGAGAAGAGTTTCTTAGCATGTAACTCTAGAAGCCTCCAAAATCCAATGTATGGCTACCGTAAAAGGGAAGCACTCTTGAGAAGACAACACCCATGCTCACGGGTGTCTTGTCCTCTTCTTGGGGGCCTCTCTTTAACCCTGTGCTGCAAACAGGCAAACATCTGTCCTTTCAAATGACAACTCTGAAAGAAGTGGACTGCTAAGGAGAGGAGACTCTGGGATCTGTTGAGCTGTGTGAAAACCACAATAGGTCCCTATGGATGCAGCTCTCCTAAGTCATCACTCAGACTGGGGGGCCTTAGAGTTAGTCATGCTCCTGTGAGAAACCTCTCCCTCAGACACACACCCTTATTAACTCACTGGATACCCAAGAAATAAAAAAGAAAACCAGCTCTGCTTCATAAAAGTAAACAAATGTAAAAAGATGATAGATGTGTGCACATGTGTTTGGTTTTCACATATTGCTCACAATCTGATCCCTTCTTGCCCTGGGCTTTTCCACCCTCAGAATGAAAGACACCATCCCACTAAATGCCATTCATTGGAAAGCTGTTCTTGGGCGGATGAAACATCATGTCTGTGCCAGGGTCGAAGCAACTACTTCGTCAAGTTTTGTCCTCCTCTGTTAACAGTGCCAGCTGTCAGTGGTGGACCCGGTGTGAGTCATGCACAGAGAAGCCTAGCAGCCAGGCATCCCATGTAGGCAGCAAGTCACAGACGACAAGAGGTGAGCTTTTGACTCTGGGAAGATGGATGCAAAAGCCTCGGATGCCTGTATGTGCTGCTGCTCTGACCTCATTAACATCAGTTGACACAAAAGATGTTCATCTGTGTGGATCCGATAGTAAAGTCATCTCAGAAACACGAGGCTGATTTGAAACTTACGTCTGCCAAATTCTATAGTGTCAAAACATGATGCTCTGTGAAGTGAGGTACCATGGAGGTGGGCGCTTGGGGGGTGACAAATCCAGATGAACAAGAAGGGCTTCCCTGGACACATTTACTCGCCCACACTCCAGCTGGTGCACACCTGAGTGACCAGACTTCGACTTCTTTTAATCAAGCCCTTATGTACATCTCAAACATAGGGTTTTTTTTTTTTTAAATCAATGTTTTCTTCCCATCAGGCTAAAGATCTGAGATCAGAATTGCTGAATCATATAACACACGCGTGTTTAATTTTAAAAGAAAGTGTCTAACCGACATCTATGACTTATCTTTTTGCAGTTCCTCCAGACACTTAGGAGGGCGTCAGTGACCCCATATCTTTGTGACCACTTGTCCTTATGGCTCCTCAGCCTTACGTTATAGAATGGTGTGAAGGGGTGTCTCATTGCAGGAGCTTTAATGGAGTTTGAGCCTCATCCCCCCCCCCCACACACACACACTCGCTCCTGGGCTCACGCCCTGTTTCTTCCATGAAATGCACCTGAACGTCTTCATTCCACACACCTGCTGTGGCCTTGGCAATTCCCATCACAGGGTCTGGATGACGGTGCAGAGAGTAACAAGGCACACGGCTCCCCCTCCCCCAGCTGTCGCAGTCACCGTTCTATTGCTGTGGAGACACCATGACCACGACAACTTGTAACAGAAAACATTTCATTGGGGCTTCCTTACAGTTTCAGAGGATGAGTCCAGAGCCACCTTCCTGGTGGGCAGCAGGCAACAGGCAGCAGGCAGCAGGCACAGCGCTGGAGCAGTGGCTGAGAGTTTGTACCCTGATCCACCAGCAGGAGGCAGACAGTTAGTCTGGACCTAGTGTGGGCTTCTGAAACCTCAAACCCCACCTACAGGGACACGCCTCCCCCAACAAGGCCACACCTCCTAATCTTTCCTAAACAGTCTTCCAACTGGAAACCAAACATTCAAATATATGAGTCTCGTTCAAGCCAGCACACCAGCTAAGCTTGGAAAATCTTGCATCAAGAAGAAGCAGCAGGAAACCCAGGGCAGGTGAAGAAGCTGATTCCTTGACCCTGAAGGCCTCTCAGCCAAACAACCAATCATGTTTAGTCAAGCAATTGAGGATAGGGAGAGCAACAGCCAGTAAAGGCTGGGATCACAGACTGGACAGAGCTGCATTGTAGTTGCTTCATTAAAACAGTGTAGCAAGCTTGGATAGGGAAAGGCATGGCTGTCCTGCTCAGAGAAACAGACAAGCACCAAGGAGGAAGTTCAGCAGTGTTAAGCCCTAGATCCATAGATTATCATGTCTGGAAAGACAGACAGAAGGTAAATTCTCAGATGGCCCTGCAGGCTGACATTGATCCTTTATCGCTTCCTCCAAAACATCAGCTTTGTAGGATCCTAATCCTGTACTCTTCAATGTGTCCTGCCAGGATTCTTCGTGATTATTAAACTCCAGATACAGACTTGTGCCTTCAGCTTGATTGTGGACTCTGAGAGCCCAGGCTGTCCCCAGTGTTGGGATGAGCAGGGACCCATTAAGTATTTGTTAAGTAGAGGCCAGGGAGTGGGGACTCAATGGATAGAGGAACTTTCTAGAAGGCCAGAGGACATGAGCTGGATCCCCATACCCACATAGTGAGAGGAGAGATCTCACTGGCAGTTTTCCCACAGACATGCCCTGATATTCACACACACACACACACACACACACACACACACACACAAAATAAAGAAACAGAAAAAAATTGAAAGTGTTCCTCAAGTAGGTAAAGAACTAGGAAGTTATTGCAGCAGGAGTTTGCTTAAAGAGGAAACAGATTACCGAGGCGGAGTGAATGGGGATCTGACTGACAAGTGCCAGAGCTGCAGTGCCTCGGTGAAGCAGAGGGTCCGTGGATCCTAAGATCTCAGGGATAGTCACATTCTGATTCCTCTCCATCTGGGGTATCTTCAGGATTTACCTACTCAGATGACTGCTGTTCCTTCTACACTGGCTTCTCCTCTTTTTGTCCCCTGACATCTGAGCACTGAGAACAAGGACAGCCATCACGGTTTGAGTTCATTTAAGTTTTCATACAGGACTCCTGGTATCACAGAATTGCTTTAGATGCCATGATATCTCTTTCTAGGAGGCCAAAGAGCAAGAACAAAGATTGCTTGGCCTGCCGCCGGCCTTCACCTCTTTGACAATAAGGACTTTGCCCCACCCTGCTGAGTTTCTGCCTACTTTATTGTAGGTCCAATGTCCTGCCTGCTCAAGTCCCACATATTCTCTTTTCTGCCCAAGTGCAGCTATCCTGTAGCAACACGGACTCGAATAGGAGCCGACCATGAAACTGGAAAGATTTCCTGGCTGGTTGAAATCTGTGACCTGTGGGCTCCTGCTTCTCTTCCTGCATGTACAAGGTGAGACTCCTTCAGTGAGCACTGAGGACCAGGCTCAGGGCTGCCCAGATCTGCAGAGTGGGCAGCTTGTCTTACAGGAGGGAAGGAACCAACAAGGGAGCAGTCGGTAAAGATGGCAGATAAGAGGGTGGGAATTATGGACCTCCCTGTGCCCCCACCAAAACCCACACAATGAGCCCTGCAGCACCCAGAGGCTAGAGATGTCCTTACCACAAAAGCCATCCAGGATAAGGAGGTCTGAGCAGCACTGGACCTGCAGATTAGGGGAAAGAACCAAGGAGACATTTCCTTCCTCTGTGCGTGTGTGTGTAGCTGCTACAGAACTCTGGATGATCATGAAAGTAAAACACCCATGCTGCCAAGTGGCTCTGAGGATGTCTCCTTGTTGGTCACACGCTTGCACAGCCACCACTCAAAAGGAGCATGAGCTATGTCCCTGGACATCGGGGCGATAAAGAAACTCCTATCCCCACATCTCATAGCTAATCCCAGGCACCCCAGATTCCCTCCCCCATGGACCCTAGAGAAAATGAGGTGGGAAACAACAGTCTGGTGGCAGCTGCCTGAGTAGAACTAACCCTGATGTCGTCTCTCCCAGGCCAGGACTCAGCCAGCCCCATCAGGAACACACACACAGGCCAGGTTAGAGGAAGCCTCGTCAAGGTGAAAAACATGGAAGTTGGTGTCCACAGATTCCTGGGAATCCCCTTTGCCAAGCCACCTGTAGGACCATTGCGTTTTGCACCCCCTGAAGCTCCTGAACCGTGGAGTGGTGTGAGAGATGGGACCTCCTATCCAGCCATGTAAGTTCTGGGGTTCAGAGGACTTTCAGCCTCTGGGGTGAGAATGTGCTCTGAGCTCTGGGCCAGAATGAGGGGCTTCCTTCATCCCAACCCCACAGAAGTTTTCTGTCTGGGATATGTAGACTGTCATGTATTTTCAGATACATGACTAAGGCTTCTAACAAAGCAACTTTGCCAATCTTCTGGGTCATAGTCCAGTTCCTGTAGGGAGTTGTTTCTCAGTTTTGCAGTGAGAGATTAAAAATAAAGGTTCCCAGATTCAGAATGTGCCAAGTGATCTCTGCCCACCATGGAAGAGACCTAGGGACAAGGGCCAATATAAACACATTAACCAGCCAAAGCCCAGGGTCTAGTGCCAAGTACTGTAAGTAAGTCTCTCAGGAGGGCATCAGGGATGTGTCCTTAGCCACTCCATCCTCAGCACTCACTGGGACAATCCATAGAGCCAAGTGCCATTGTTTAAAGAAATGTCTAAAAGCTTGCTCTGGAAACTACGTGGGAATGCGAATTACCCTAAGTTTCTGGATGTGGGATGAAAACCACCCCACTACTCTTTGGGACATTGCTGTCCACTGACTCCATAGGAGCTGTGTAGGCAGAACACCACATTATCCAGGTATCTTCACTCTGTTTCTTGTTGCTGGGGTAACATACCTGGTAAAGTCAACTGTAGGTAGAAACAGTTTCTTATGGGTCACAGTTCCACATGACCATCCATTACCAGGGGAACTTAAGGACTGGAGCATCACCTCTTTAACATCAGAGATCAAAGAACGCATCCATACCTGTTAGTGGTCGGTTGCCTTCTCTGCTCCTTCCTAGGGAATGGCGCCACTCAGGGTTGGGAACAGTCCTACCTCTACTCACAGAACCAAGAAAATCCCCGTAGGCTTTCCTGATCTAGACAATCCTTCATTGAGTCCAAATCCCCCGGGTGATGCTCTGTTTCTTCGAGTGAGAAATCAAAACTAACCACCTCAACAGGAAATACGGAGTACAAAGAGAAGTGGTGACTCACTGTGTGCAGGAAGTTATTCTCGTTGAGCCCCCTAGAGTTCTCCATATCCTTGGCTCAGAAAGTATAACATAAACGTCCTCACCCAAGTGCAGGCGTCTCTGGAAACCTGGTTCTATCCTAGCTTTCACTGAGCCTGTAGCCTTTACCGTGGTAGGAAAGGGCTTGAGAGCATACTCATGCTATAGGGGAACATCTTGAAGGAAGGGGCCAAAAGTGTCTGAGAGAGAATCCATACTAAAACCCGGTTTTGACTGCCAGACATGTCTTGTAATAACTGTCTGCCATTGCCATCAGGTGTCCACAAAATGATGATATGATGAATTCAGAGGGTTTGAAGATGAGAAAACACCTCATGCCTCCCATCTCTATGTCTGAGGACTGCCTGTATCTCAACATCTACACACCAGCGCATGCCCGTGAGGGCTCTAACCTGCCTGTGAGAGTTGGGCCATGGTCAATTGGATGGAGGTGGAGATTTCTCTCTCAGGAGGATTAGAAGGCATAAAATCAATGAGTTGCACTGCAGTGTAGACCCTAATGAGAAGTCTTTTCCTAATGGGTCCACGAGAGCCTTCTCAGTCATGATGGGCAGCTAACCCCTGGATATAGGACACTGAGCACTGGAACTCTGAGAGGTCAGGGGTTGTGCTCCATGGACTCACTCAGGACATTCTCAACAAACTTGAGTCTTAGAGCCCAGGTGGGAATCCAAGGATGAACATTGAGATAAGCCAAATTTCCAACTTTGGGATATTGGTTGTGCCTATGATATTTGGTGATGCTTTTGATTTATAATCAGGAAAACTGTTACAGAGACACCCTTTTCCTCATTTTTGAGAAGTCTGGGAGTGATAGTGACATCACTCTGGATTAAATCCATTAATCCAAACTGAGATTCCTGGTGCAACAGTGGGGCTTGGAAATACGCTGATGAGACTGTGTTCCTCGCCTGTGGCCTGGGTATAAGATGCTGAGGAGTCCTGTGCGTGTTTAGCTGCACAGAGAGAGCAGACACTAATCTGGGAGGCAGTCCCTCTTGAGCTTCTGCCCAATAGAAGCCTCCTTGCATCTCTCTTGACCCCTCCAGGTAATGGTGTGGATCCATGGTGGTGCTCTGGTTATAGGCATGGCCTCCATGTATGACGGTTCCATACTGGCAGCCACTGAGGATGTGGTGGTGGTCACTATCCAGTACCGCCTGGGTGTCCTGGGCTTCTTCAGGTGAGCCTGGGCAGGGCTGGGCAATGGCAGCTGAGAGGAACCTGGACAGTCCTTTGATCCATGTCTCTTCCATTTGTCAGCACTGGAGACCAGCACGCCAGAGGCAACTGGGGCTACCTGGACCAAGTGGCCGCCCTGCGCTGGGTCCAGCAGAACATCGCCCACTTTGGAGGCAACCCTGACCTTGTCACCATTTTTGGCCAGTCAGCAGGTGGCGCAAGTGTGTCTTCACAGGTTGTGTCCCCCCTGTCCAAAGGACTCTTCCACAGAGCCATCATGGAGAGTGGAGTAGCCATGTTGCCTGGTCTCATCTCCAGCTCCTCTGAGGTGGTTTATGGAGTGAGTGCACTCTATTCCTCCAGCCCTGACCTGCTGTCTTAGCGCTCACTCTCTAGGACTCTGCTGCTGCCGTCAGTAGGAAAAATGAGTACCACGGGAAGTGACCTCCCTTCAGTACTTTCTGAAAGGCTCAAGGTTTAGATCCCTCACCCCTACCCCACCCTACAGTTCTTTATACAAGGTGTGTGTGTTGTAAGTTCACCAAAGCTGTACCTAGAAGCTTCCATTATTGGCAAAAGCAAGTATATGTGGGCTTGGGGGATGGTACAAGAGGCAAGAGAGTTTTCTGTGCCAATGAGAGGATTTGAGGTCAATCCCCCAGAACACACATATATCTGGGTGTGGTTTTTCTTGTCTCTAATCCAGGTGTTCCTATAGTGAGACGGGAAACAGGGACAGGTTAATCCCTGGAAGGTTACAGACTAGCTAGACTCGTGTAGGCTGCAGCAGAACAAGAGAGTATTTCTCAAACTAGATGGAAGGTGGGAAGAGGAAGAATGGAAAGAGAGGAAAGGGAGGGAGGGAATAAGGGAGGAAAGAAGGGAGGGAGGGAGGAAAGGAGGAAGAGAGGGAGGGAGGGAAGGAGGGAGGGAGGGAGGGAGGGAGGGAAGGAGGGAGGGAGGGAGGGAAGGAAGGAGAGAGGGAGAAAGGGAGAACTGCCACTGCTGACCAAGAGGAAAACGAGAACAATTTTGTTCTGACTCCAGTCCACACACATTACACCGCGTGGTATAATATTTAGAGCCAATGGCACCCTCCCGGGCCTGGGAAAACTCCTCTGCCTGGAAGACAAGGCATCCAGGCAGCCTCACCCTCTTCCCTTTCCAGATTGTGGCCAATCTATCTGATTGTGCAGCTGTGGACACAGAGACCCTAGTGCGCTGTCTACGGGGCAAGAGTGAAGCAGAGATTCTGGCTATTAACAAGGTGCGGCTGGGAAGATGGCAGGTTGCAAGGTGTGTTACAGGTGGTCCTCATTAATATGAGCAAATTACCTAAGCTCCATGGCTTGGTATCCTTTGAGTCCTGGGCAAAATCAATACCAGCATCGGCTATTCCAAGTGCAAGGTCTCTTCAGGGGTGAGACGGAGAGGTGTGGTGGAGAATAACCATCCTGAGACACTTTAGCAAGTGGAGAAGGGGTGGAGGTAACTCGGTGGTCATCAGCATATGTATTTCATTGACCTTCAGCATTGATTTTAATGCCCCTCAGGTCTTCAAGGTCATCCCCGCAGTGGTGGATGGAGAGTTCTTCCCCAGGCACCCTGAGGAGCTCTTGGCCTCTGCTGATTTTCACCCTGTCCCCAGCATCATTGGTGTCAACAATGATGAGTATGGTTGGATTCTCCCTATGGTGAGGCTCAGTTCTGATTTCCTGGATGCCTGAGGACTCATATGGTGGGCAGTGGGAACTCAGAGATTCGTTGATCCATATCCATGTCATGGCATACTTAAAACCATTCTCCATACCCCAGTTCATCGGCTCTGCTCAGAAAATGAAGGGAATAACCAGACAAACCCTGTCGGCTGTTCTGAAGAGCACAACACCACAGATGGTGAGACTCTTGGGCCACTGCTACCACTGCAAGGACCCCCGTCTACAGCATCTACAGAAATGAGTGTGTGCGCGCGCACGCATGTGAAGCTACCTGTGTGTGTTCCTCTGTGAATGCCTATGTGCGTGCATTTCTGTGTGTGTGCATCTGTGTGTGTACCTGTGTGTGCCTCTGTGTGTGTGCATGTCTGTATGTGTGCGTCTGTGTCTATATGTGTGTGCATGTCTTGTGTACCTGTGTGTGTGCATGTCTGTGTGTACCTGTGTGTGTGCATGTCTTGGGTGTACCTGTGGGTGTGTGTTTATGTGTACCTGTCTATCTGAGGTCACTCCAAGCTTTTCCCATACCACACCTCTTTTGCATTTCCCCACTGAGCCTACTGCCTACATATCTCAGTGCCTTTTTCCCCTCATTCTTCTTGATTCCTGTGGTACAGATGCTGCCTCCTGAGTGTAGTGACCTATTAATGGAAGAGTACATGGGGGACACAGAGGACCCACAGACCCTCCAAATACAGTACACGGAGATGATGGGAGATGTCACATTTGTGGTCCCTGCACTTCAAGTAGCACATTTTCAGCGTGAGTACATCTGTAACAAGATCAAGGGAAGAAGCTCAGACAGTGGGTCCCAGGTGAGCTCTGTAGGGTCCAGGCTTGACCTGTGTCTGAATAAGAGCTCTGGTTCCAGACAACCAAGAGTCCTTTTTATTAATTTATTCTCTCATATATTACATCCCAACCACAGTTTCTACTCCCTCTTCTCCTCCCAGTCTCTCTGCCCCTCCTGCCGCCCTATCCACTCCTCCTCTGTTTCCCTTCAGGAAAGGGCTGGCCTCCCAAGGATATCAGCCAAACATTTCAAGTTGCAATAAGACTAGGTACCTCCCCTCATGTTAAGGCTGCATGAAACAACCCAGTGGGAGGAAAGGGCCCCAAAAGCAGGCAGCAGAGTCAGAGACAGTCCCCAATCCCTCTGTTAGGACTTCCCCAAAAACACCAAGCTATGCCACTGTGACATATATGCAAAGGACCTGGCTTAGACCACGCAGGCTCCCCATTGGTTGGTTCAAAACCGAGAGTCTTTATTGAGTAAATCCTTATGCCGAGTGTGAGAGAATGGCATCTTACCCAGGTCCAGAGGAGGAAGTGACGGAGTGATACTCTGTGACTTGACCAAACTACTCAGCTGTGGAGGGCAGAACCATTATTTAACAGGGGGATTTCCACAGCCACAGCCAATGCTCCATGTTGGAGCTCCCCACTCAACTGTTGTGATTCCAGATAACTTGAAACCAAGCTGTCTTGTCACCAAATGTGTGTCAGGACAGCGCTAGGCAAAGTGCTGCCATGTCACCCCAGGTCCTCTCACCCAGGTTCCCACGCTCCTGTCTACTTCTATGAGTTCCAGCATCGGCCCAGCTTCTTCAAGGATATCAAACCACCCCACGTAAAGGCTGACCATGGTGATGAGGTTCCTTTTGTCTTTGGGTCCTTCTTCTGGGGTGTGAAAAGTGAGTCTTCCTTATTTTCCATGAGTTGAATGAGGTCTCAGATGGCTCTCTGGGGGACTCCTGAACTCTCAGTCCATTTGAAGAAACCTGTATACAGATATAGATATAGATGTGGATAGATAGATAGATAGATAGATAGATAGATAGATAGATAGATATGGTTTAAAATCTGGACCCATCCCAGTCTAGCCTATAATAGGGAAGACAGCACATCGGGTCAGGAATTCAATTAGAGGCTTCCATGGATCATGGATACTGTAAATAGTGAAGAAGGGAGGTAACAAAACCAATAGTTTGGGGTCAGACAACAGTTGGAATCGTGATGTCAGTTCCATGGGGTGGCCTAACTTGGACCTTTGTCTTCCTCATGACTCCAGTTGACCTCACTGAGGAGGAAGAGCTACTGAGCAGGAGAATGATGAAGTACTGGGCCAATTTTGCAAGACATGGGTGAGAACACACCTCTCTCTCAACCTTCCAGGTGTGGGACCCTCTCTAGGGCTCCTTTTTGAATGGAGGCCTTCTTATTATGCATAGATATTTCATCACATGATGGAGTCTTCTCTACCCACTTACACAGACACTTTGTGGGTGTCAGTTACTGGTCATCTCACAGTGACCTGGCTCATGAACCATAGTGCTATGGGACTGTTCTTTAGATCTTACCTCTCGGAGACATAAAACTGGTCAAGTATTTGTCTCCCATCTAGCAGAAACCAGAGTGTGGCACTTGTATCCCTACATGTGTGTGTGTGTGTGTGTATACACCTCTGTGTGCACCAATGTGTGTGTGTGTGTGTGTACATCAGTGTGTGTCCCATCATTCCCTGTCCCACCAGCCCCTTCACCACTGCCCTAATTGTTCCACTGCCATGACCCAAATCAAGGGGTCAGACTTTGTATCAGAGTGACCTCACCCTTCCCCCTGGCTGGTATATCCACAGGAACCCCAACAGCGAGGATCTACCCTATTGGCCCATGATGGACGATAATGAGCAGTACCTGCAGCTGGACATCCAGCCTGCTGTGGGCCGAGCCCTGAAGGCCAGAAGGCTGCAGTTCTGGACCCAGACTCTGCCCCAGAAGATCCAGGAGCTAAAGGGGGCTCAGGAGAGGCACAAAGAGTTGTAGTACTCTGTGTGAAGAGAGGCATTGGGCTTCATAGACATGTGGGTTCTCTCTACGGTTTGGACAGCCTTTCAGTCCTAACATTCACATAACCATTCCTAACATATACAGCCACCCCTTTTACCAATCTGTATGACAAGACCTCTGGGTGTCACTCCTTCACAAAACACTGCTGTTCTTCTGGGAGATCCACTCAGTAAAAGTTCTTGTAACAATGTGGAATACGGATTAGAGCCCCAAAGTCACATGGTCTTCACCTATTCTGGCTGCTGTTCCAAACAGATCACTAACCACCAGCAGGTCTTGTGATACACATCTATGGTTCCAGCTACTCAGAAACTGAGACAGGAATATTGCATCAGTCTGGGAGTTCCATACTGACTTGGACAACATAACAAAACTCGTTTCTCAAAAACAGAAACAATTGTCAACTTGGTAATTTGTAAATAGCAGAAATATATGTAAAGTTCTGTGGACTGAGAAATACAGGGTCAACAAAGGAATCTGAGCCACACGGGCTGCCAGAGCTCAGCTCCTAGACCTCTCTGACATCAGTTACTGAGCACACCAGGTACGGAAAACTCTGGACAGATTATCCCAGTAGAGGAAATTTCAACTATTTCCTTCCCAAATTTCTATTGTCCACTTTTGTGAAAAGCTGGACTTGATATGTTCATAAACACCTAAGGTTTAGCCAGGAGAGAGGTGCTTGGCCAACAGACTAGGTGGGCCCAGTTTCTCAGACTAGAGGCTGACCTTGTGGGAAGGTACCATGGAGGGAGGAGTTTAAAAAGCTGGTAGACAAGAATGCGGGAACTGTGTGTCTCCCAGTGCCCCCACCAAAGCCCACACAATGAGTTGTGCAGTGCACAGAGGACTAGAGATGTCTTTACCACAAAAGCCATCCAGGATAAGGAGGTCTGAGCAGCACTGGACCTGCAGATTAGGGGAAAGAACCAAGGGGACATTTCCTTCCTCTGTGCGTGTGTGTAGCTGCTACAGAACTCTGGATGATCATGAAAGTAAAACACCCATGCTGCCAAGTGGCTCTGAGGATGTCTCCTTGTTGGTCACACGCTTGCACAGCCACCACTCAAAAGGAGCATGAGCTATGTCCCTGGACATCAGGACGATAAAGAAACTCCTATCCCCACATCTCATAGCTAATCCCAGGCACCCCAGATTCCCTTCCCCATGGACCCTAGAGAAAATGAGGTGGGAAACAACAGTCTGGTGGCGGCTGCCTGAGTAGAACTAACCCTGGTGAGTCCTGGGTACCCTGTCTAATGTTTTATCAGGACTCTGAAGACTCTCTGATCTAAGTTAATCCTATGTCTAGTGCAAAAATGTGTCATCTTTTCTAGTTAAAGGAAAGCGAGGTAATAATACTCTGTGACCACCCAAACTACTCATTTGCAAAAGCCAGAGTCAAGATTGAACCCAAGCTCTTGCACCAGCCTTGAAATCCGTGCTCTTCCCAAGACCCCTAATACTCCAACCACTGTGATTCCTGACAACTTCAGGCCAAGGTATCTTGTGTCCTCAGTCCCAGGTACACACCTCTGTCTACTTCCATGCCAAGCTCCTCAGAGCCATTAGACCACATCGTGAAGACCAGCCTCGAGGGGAAATCACCTTTGATTTGGAGTCTTCTAGGCAGCAAATGTGAGTCTTCTTTTCATGAGCATGTGAGGGGTTACTGGGCTCACTGCCCAGTTACAGAAGCTGAGGCTCTTAGAGAGCCTCTTGCAGCCAGAGGTTCTATAGTTCACACACAGCCTAGGAATGCCTAAAACCCAAGGCAATCCTTCTGTCTTGAGGCCTGAAGTAACAGGGTATGTCACTATTCCAAAGAAGATATTTGAAAGGAATAATTTTCTTAGACAATTGCTGTATGACAGAAGGAAGGAAAGCACACTGGCAAGAATGAGCCCAGGAAACCTTCCATGAGGCTGGGCCTAGTAAGGGCAGGATGGGGAAGGGATCCTGGCAGGTGGGGGTGAACATATCCAGGTCCTAGGGTCAAGGTAAACAGGGATGTTAAGTGTGGAGCATGAGCTGGCAGCTGCCTGATGTGGGAAGGACCAGACCTTTGTCCTCCTTCTGTCTGCAGGTGACCTCACTGAGGAGGAGCTGCTAGGCAGGACAAGACTATACTAGACTAACTTTGCATGACATTACATGTATGAGTGGATACCCCTCCCTGATCAAGGGAATTCCCTCCAGGCCTCCCCTTATCTGTGCTGACCTCATCAACATATATGGGTTGGTTCTTCATCACATGGAGCCTCCTTTACAATGCCAGAGCCCACTCAGACAGGAGTCTCTTATAGATGCTGGTCATTGCTCATCTCCCCATGACTGGCAGGCAGGTAACCTTTTGTTATTTTGTCTACATAAGCCTATGTTGAAAAGAAAGGACAAACAGTCCAGATGGACTACCGCATACAGAGCAGACACTGGTGGGAACTTCTTACATCAGGACATATGCACCTCCAAGCCTCAGGGAAGAAATGAAATGTACGCCCTGGCAGTGCTGAAGCATGCATAGGCAGCCCGTATATAGTGGTTCTGTTGAACTTGTCCGTATTTGGTTTCATGATCTAAGTTGATGAGGACAAACGACCAGGTCTCTTCCTCAAGAGGGCACCAGATCTCATTATAGATGGCTGTGAGCTATGATATGGACTTGAACTCAGGACCTTTGGAAAAGCAGGCAGTGCTCTTAACCGCTGAGCCATCTCTCCAGCCTAGAATGTTCTACTCGCTGTCCTGATCCAAATTAGGAAGTGAGGCTTTGGTTCAGTAGGTCTCAAAATGGCCAATGCCCCACTCTGTTGGGAATCCCCAAAGTAAAGGCTGCCTCAGTGGTCCTTGTTTGGCCAAGACACACAATGATGCAGATGGACATCCAACCAGCTGTGGGGCATGCTCTGAAAGCCTCTGGATGGAGTTCTCAATTCAGACTCTGCCCTAGAACATCCTGGAACTAAAGGAGGCTGAGAACAACCACGTGGAGCAATAGCGTGTTATACCTGATTTGGGGTGTACTGAGCCAAGGGGGGGGTCAGCCTTTGCTGCCCAAACACACTGAAGAGACAGGACTAACTGTATATCATGTGTCCATGCCCTCCTTCTTCATCAGTCTATTCACCCAACACTTCTGAGGAGCCCCTGTTTGCTTCTTGTTCCAACCCTGCCTGGGCCCTGACTTGTTCCGCACCTCAGTGCACCCATGACGATGTGCATGTGTGAGCCCCAGTGGGTTCCAACGTTCTCTGCACCCCACTGGACCTGTGCCTCTTCCTCCCTTCTTCACCTCATCTCCTTCCTGTTCTTTTCTCCTCTTTCCAAGGCCCAGACATTCTCAAATAAAGCAGCTGCCCTGGGGATTGGTGAGCACACCAGCTGGTGGCTGTCAAATTTCCATGTCCACCTCTCAACGAGTCCCATGTTTCTCTCCTTCACATTGGACGATAAAATGGTGCTGCTCTCAGCTCTTAGTGACTGTGAGTTTCTGTGACCTTTTATCTTGGTTGTCAACTTGGTAACATCTGTTATCAACTAAGAGATACACCTCTGGGTGGGTCTCAGAGGGTTTTCCACAAGTTTTACCTGAGGGAAGGAAAACTTCCTCCATAGTTCAGTGCACCTTTTGATTGTATCCTAAGTCTAAGGAGGTGTAAGGAAAAATCAGTATTTCAAGCCTACCTACCTTTTCAGTGTGTCCATCTCTGCTGCTGCTGCCTTCAGCCTTCAGTGTGGGACGAAGATCAGCAATTCCTTAGGGATCTTCCAGGTCTTCAGTGCCAGATGGAACAGCTGAGGCACTGAGATTAATGAACAGGGCAGAAGCTGGGGTTCTTAAGGTCCCCAGAATACATGTAGTCATTGTTAGAGTATCCAGCCCCTATCGTATACGGCCATTCTAGTAAATCCCCTTTTATAACATATGCACACTCCTTTAATTCTCTTCATCTAGAGATCCCTGTGTCTATCTTAGGGTCTTCCTTGTTAACCTAGCTTCCCTGGAGCTGTGGAAGTAGGTCTGATTATCTGTCTAGTATTCACTTTTTGTGAGAACATACCATGTTTGTCTTTCTGAAACTGGGTTACCTCACTCAGGTTGATTTTTTTCTAGTCTCATCAATTTGTCTTCAAATTTCATAATGTCATTGTTTCTTACCACTGAGTAATATTCCATTGTGTAAATGGACCACATTTTCTTTATCCATTCTCTGGTTGAGGGGCAACTAGGTTGTTTCCAGGTTCTGACTGTTAGGAATCATGCCGCTATGAACATTGTTGAGCAAGTGTCCTTATGGTATGATTGAGCATCCTTTGGGTTTATGCCCATGAGTGGCAACACTGGGTTTTGAGGTATATTGATTCCCAATTTTCTAAGAAGTTACCATACCGATTTCCAAAGTGGCTGTACAAGTTTTCACTCCCACCAGCAATAGAGGAGTGTTCCTCTTACTCCAAATCCTCTCCGGCAGAAGTTGTCCTCAGTGTTTTTGGTGTTAGCCGTTCTGACTGGTGTAAGATGGTATCTCAGAGTTGTTTTGATTTGCATTTCCCTGATGATTAAGGATGTTGAACAATACCTTCAATGTCATTTAGCCATTTGAGATTCTTCTGTTGAGAATTCTCTTTATATCTGTACCACATTTTTTAATTGGATTATTTATTCTTTAGATGTCTAATCTCTTGAGTTCTTTATATATTTTGGAGCTCAGCCTTCTGTCTGATGTGGGGTTGGTGAACATCTTTTCCCATTCTGTAGGCTGTTATTTTGTCTTCATTACCGTGTCCTTTGCCTTTCAGTTTTAAAAGGTCCCATTCATTGATTGTTGCTCTCAGTGTCTGTGCTGCTGGATTATATTTAGGAAGTGGTCTCCTGTGCCAATGTGTTCAAGTGTACTTCCCACTTTCTTTTCTGTTAGGTTCAGTGTAAATTGATTTATGTTGATGTCTTTGATCCACTTGGGTTTGAGTTTTATGAATGGTGATAGATATGGATCTATTTGTAACCTTCTACATAATGACATTCAATAACTCAGTATTTCAAGAATAGCCTATTTGGACAGGAGGGAGCGGAAACTACAATTAAGATGTAAAATAAATGAAAAAAATTAATAAAAAGTACAAAAATAATTCATTTGGTAACGGAGCACTGCATCTCAATAATATATTACATATGTAAATAAGTGTGTGTGTGAAACTATGTAGCTTATAAACAAATGAAATATATTCAGTTTTAGAGACAAAGAAGTCCAGAATCAAGATGCCAGTAGATTTGCTGGATAACAAAGGCCAGCTCTCTGGACCAGAGATCTTACCTTGTGTTCTCAAGATAAACAGTGGTACACATGATATGACAACCTCCTACCCGCCCCAACTCTTACTTTTTCTTTTTTATTATTTTTATTGTGCTGTACATTTTCTCCACTACCCTCCCTTCCTCCTCTCTACCCTTCTATTCTCTCCCAGAATCCCCAAGCTCCCAATTAACTCAGGAAATAATGTCTTTCTACTTTCCGTGAAGATTAGATCCATGTATGTCTCTCTTAGGGTCCTCTTTGTTTTCTATGTTCTCTGGGATTGTGAATTGAAGGCTGGTTTTTCTTTGCTTTATATCTAAAAGCCACTTATGAGTGAGCACCTATTATATTTGTTTTTCTGGATCTGGGTTACCTCGTTCAATGTGGTTTTTCTCTAGATCCATCCATTTGCCAGAAAATTTCAAGATGTCATTTTTTTTACCACTGAGTAGTACTTCATTGTATACCATATTTTCTTTATCCATTCTTTGGCATTTAGGTTGTTTCCAGATTCTGGTTATTACACTAATGCTGCTATGAAAATAATTCAGCACATGTCCTTGTGGTATGAATGAGTTTCCTTTGGGTATATATTCAACAGTGGTATTGCTGGGTCTTGAGGTAGATTGATTTCTGATTTTCTGAGAAGTGGCTGCACAAGTTTGCACTCCCACAAGCAGTGGAGGAGTGTTCTTACCCCACATCCTCTCCAGTACAAGCTGTCATCAGTGTTTTTTATCTTGGTCATTCTTACAGGTGTGAGATGGAATCTCAGAGTTCTTTTGATTTGCATTTCTCTGATGACTAAAGATGTTGAGCATTTCCTTAAGTGTCTTTCAGCCATTTTAGATTCCTCTGTTGAGAGTTCTCTGTTTAGGTCTGTACCCCATTTTTTAAATTGGATTATTTGTTCTTTTGATATCAAGTTTCTTGAGTTCTTTTTATATTTTGGAGATCAACCTTCTGTCTGATGTAAGATTGGTGAAGATCTTTTCCCATTCTGTAGGCTGTCATTTTGTCTTGTGAACTGTGTCCTTTACTTTACAGAAGCTTCTCAGGTTCTCCAGGATGTCCCATTTATTAATTGTTTCTCTCAGTGTCTATGCTGCTGGGGTTATATTTAGGAAGAGGTCTCCTGGCCAATGCATTCAAGTGTACTTCCCACTTTCTCTTCTATGAGGTTCAGCGTGGTTGATTTTATGTTGAGGTCTTTGATCCATTTGAACTTGAGTTTTGTGCATGGTCATAGATATGGATGTATTTGCCTTCTTCTACATGTTGATATCCAGTTATGTGAGCACCATTTGTTGAATATGCTCTCTTTTTTCCATTTTATATTTTCAGTTTCTTTGTCAAAAATTAGGTGTTCGTAGGTGTGTGGATTGATATCCAGGTCTTCAGTTAGATTCCATTGGTCCTCATGTCTGTTTTTATGCCAATACCAGGCTGTTTTCATTACTGTAGGTCTATAGTAGAGTTTGAAGTCAGAGATTGTGATGCTTCCAGAAGTTCCTTTATTGTACAGGATTGCTTTGGCTATCCTGTGTTTTTAGCTTTTCCATATGAAGTTGAGTATTGTTCTTTTGAGGTCTGTGAAGAATTTTGCTGGGCATTGCATTGAATCTGTAGATTGCTTTTGGTAAGATTGCCATTTTTACTATGTTTATTCTTCCTACTCAAGAGTATGCAGCCCCAACTATTAATTTCATATTGGGTTGCAACATACAAAACAACTTAGATGATACCTATGAATGGCACTCAAGTCAATCAACTCTGCCTTTCCCAAGTGGTAAGTGGTACAATTTTTTAAATGAGAAGTGGTCTGGATATATTCATTAGTCCCTCAAGGCTGAAAAAGTGTATAAAATGTATTTGTGTGTATGTGCGTGTGTGTGTGTGTGTGTCTGTGGGGGGGTCTATGAGAGTTTGGGGGGACTATGTGGGGAGGAGTTCTGGGTCTGTGTTCCTGCCCTGCTAAGTTTTGTTCTTATTACCAGGAACTGAAAATGCTATGAAATGCATATTTGCATACTTAGTATATCTATGAATATGTGTCTGTGGAGTGTGTCCTGGAAGTAGTGTGATATCAGAAGGTCCAGAAATGTCCAGCAGAAGAGATACCTTTCCCTGTCCCTGAGCATATTTGTCTCCAGGACTTCCTGGATTCTTGTGACACTTACTACGATTTCATCTCCTGTGGCTTCATTTTCATTCTTACCTTATCTTTGTCACTAATGCAATTAGTGTCACTTTACGCCTTTTTATGAAGGTGACAAATTGTATTCAAGTTTCCCCTGGGTTCTCCCAGCATCTCATTTGTTTTCAGAACTAAAGTAGGGGAAGCACCTGGCAGCAAGGGCTGGGACCACAGATTGCACAAGGTGCATTTTAAGCACAATGTTGAATCAACAGTAGGCATTGCAAATTGGAGGGGCAGGAGAAGCCATGACTGTTTTATGTCAGAGATGCCAGAAAGGAACCAAGGAGGAAGTCCTGCTGTGCCAGGCTTTGGGTCCCTTGACTGTTGGGGGCTAGAAAGGTAGAACCAAGGTCAGGTCTCAGAGGGCACTAAAGGCTGTCTGACTTGGATCATCACATACTTCCTCCAGGAAATCAAACTGAACAGGTGGGAACTCCTGATCCTGTACTCACTGATGCAGCTCACCAGGGTTCTCTGATTCTGGAACTCCCATCGATAGACCCTTGTCTCCAGCTTTTCCCAGGCTCTCAGAGCCCAGACTGTCCCCAGTGATGGAGACATCATCAGTGCCTCGTGAAATGTTATCAGGTTGGGGCAAAGGGTAAGATGGCTAAGTGAGTAAGGAGACTTCCAGCAAAGTCTGAAAACCTGAGTTGGAGCCCCCATACCTACAGGGTGGAAGGAGAGAACTGACCCCCAGAAGTTGCCTTGTGACCCTCACATGCGTGTCATGGCATGTGAGTACCCCCACACCTACATACACACCTATAAGAAATTGTTATTAAATGTATAAACAAACAAATAAATAAGAAAGAACATTGAAAAGAGTTCCCCAAATGCATGAAGGACTGTGAGGTTGATCTGCAAAGGAACTGCCCACTAGAGGGGGCACAGTATGAACCAGATCTATGGAGAAGGATCCTATGATCACGATAATGCCCACATTCTGAGCTCCATCTCTACGTTCCCTCCATCTGTGGCATCTTCAGTATTTACCTACCTGGAGAAACCCTCCTCGCTTTTCCTGTTACAGCGCTCTGTTCCCTGACCTCTACCACAGCGCTGACATCTGGCCAGTGAATACAAGGACCATGACCATGGGGAGTCTAGGTTTGAGAACAGGGCTTCTGGTATTCCAGAATTCATGGCTTCTGCCATACAGTTGTCTTTCCAGGACAAAGAGCAGGGACTGCAGAAGTGTATTCTCCCTGGCTGTTGATCATTGGCTCCTGTCACTTCTGCCTTTAGCTCTCAGGAAGTGAAAACTTTGCCCCACCCCACGTGTTCTCCCACCTGCATTCCTTCTGGTCCTGTCTGGGCAGCATATATAATCTCCTTTGGGTTGTTGACACTGTCAGTCTGGGACAGAACAGTCTCAGGCCTGGGAGCCTGTCATGCCGCTGCACAGACTTCCTGGCTGGCTGAATGCTGTGGCCTGTGGACTCCTGATTATTCTCCTCCATGTGCAGGGTGAGACTCCTAAGTGACAATGGGGACCTGGATCAGTTCTGTCAGAGGCTGAGTTTGCAGGAGGAAGGCAGCAGGGAGGGAGGCACTCACAGAGATGACAGATGAAAGTACGAGAATGTGTGCCACTCCAGGCCTCCACCAAACCCAGAGTGAGCACTTAGCACACAGACGGTCAGAGGTGCCTAGGTTACTGCAGACTGAGGAGCCAGGCCAGTGTGAGGGGCTCTGTGGAGCTGAGGTCAGGAGAAGAAGAGCAGAAGGGGCGTTTCCCTCCTCCGTGTGTGCTTATCACTATACCTAGCTTTGGGTAATAATAACAATAATACCTTCATGCTACCAAATGGCTCTCGGTGTGTGACCTCTTTGGCAGAAATGCTCTGGCAGCCTTCAAAAGGGAACTGGGAAAGACTCCTGGTCCTGAGGGATAGAGAAGCTCCTATACTCACACCCCACAGCTGAACTGGGAGGTCCTGGATTCCCTTCCCGTGTGCTCTTGTAACAAGCAGGTGAGAACTCCCACAATCTGTGGGAGCTGATTGCACAAAACTAACCCTGGTGGCATCTCTCCACACAGGTCAGGACTCACCAGAGGCCAACCCCATCAGAAACACACATGCAGGAAAAGTCAGAGGCAGCCTTGTCCATGTGAGGGGCACCAAGGTTGGTGTCCACAGATTCCTGGGAATTCCCTTTGCCAAGCCACCAGTAGGACCACTGCGCTTTGCACCCCCTGAAGCCCCTGAACCGTGGAGTGGTGTGAGAGATGGGGCCTCACAACCGGCCATGTAAGTTCTGGACCCAGAGGACATCTGGCCCTGGGGTGAACATTTGCTCTGAGCTCTGAGCCATGCTGAAGTCTCTCCTCCAGCTCAGCTCCACAATGGTTCTCTGCCTGTGCTGACGGGTGTCTCCCAGGCATTTTTTCAATGAATGTGGTAAGGATTAGAGAGGAACAACTGTGCCAGGCTCCTGGGTCAGAGCTTGGCATCTGTAGGGATTTAGCTCCAGGTACTGCAGTGAGAAAAATATCCAAACCGGTCCCAGAATCAGACTGTGCCAAGTGAACTCTCTAAAGTGGAGAGGTCTGTGGGCAGAGTTCATTGTGTTTATATTAAGCAACAAGCGTTGTGTTTGGCATCATGTGCTACAAATCCCTCAGGAGGGCAGCGGTACTTGGCAAGCCTACCCTGCACAGTCATTGCAGTAACCCATAAGGTAAGTGCCATTGTCCAAGGAACGAGTATAGAAGCTTACACTGAGAATATGTAGGAAAAAGAGGTTCCCCGAGTGTCTGGACAGGGGATGAAGGGACAGCACTGTCTGTTCCTCCCCACAGTTCCATTGTAGACACAGCACCCAAATACCCAAGTGCTTTACTTTATTTCCTGTTGCTGTAATGAAAACCCCCTAACAAAAGCAGCTTAGAGGAGGAAGGATTTACCACAGGTCACAGTTCTGGTTATAACTGTCATGGGGGAAAGGCCCTTCAGGAGAGATCACAGTGAGGATGGTCAAATGACATTTATAATTGGGAAGAGGGAGCAAAGAACTCATGGGTGCCTCTAATGCTCAGCTCACCTTTCTATTCATACAGTTCAGGGGTCCCTTGCTTGGGAATGGCGCCACCCACAATAAACAAGTGTTCCTTCTTCAGTTGATGTAAACAGGATAACCCCACAGGCCAACCAGCTCTAGACGATCCTTCCTGGAGACTCTAGTACCATTGTGTTGAGTCAGCAATCAAAACCAACCATCACAACAAACATTAGATAGTACGGGGAGAGAGGTGAATGTCACTACAAGCAGTTGAACATCTCCACAGAGAATCTAAGAAGTCTCAACACTCCAATCTCTTTAAGGTTCCTCCACCCCACTCAAGACCTCCCTGGAAATCTGGATCCCCCCCCAGCCTCCACAGAGTCAGTAGACTTTACCTTGATAGGAAGGGACTGTGGAGAGAGATCGTGTGTTAAGGAACATCACAAAGGAAGCAGGCATTGAGGATAACTGGAAAAATATCCAAACTAAAGGCTTGCTTTTGTTGAGATTATAATGTAGCTACATCATCTCCCCTTTCTTTTCCTCTTATATGTCCCTCCTTGCTCTCTTCCAAATTCATTTATTCTTTTGTCACTGATTGTTCTTACATACATATATGGAATGTATATATTCATATTTATTCCTAAATATAACCTGCTTAGTCTGAATGCTATGTATGTATGTATGTATGTATGTGGTTGGCCATTTAGTATTGGATAATCTATAGGGTGCACTTCCCTGGGGAAGACATTTTGTCCCACTCTGAGCATCCCTTAGTTGCCTGTAGTTCTTTGTGTAGGGCTGAGGCCTCACGGTCCTCACCTATCAACTTCAAGATGTCTACTGATGTCATCCTTATTCAGCTCATGTTCAAGCCTCAGTGTTGGTGAGACTTTGTGGGTGTGTCTTCTGAGATTACTGGGAGACACAGGTGTTGATCACTGAACATCCCTTGGGATCAGCATCTTTCACTGTCCCCAGGTGTCTACAAAATGATGATATAATGAATTTAGAGGGTCTGAAGAGGATAAAGCTGATCATGCCTCCCATCTCTATGTCTGAGGACTGCCTGTATCTCAACGTCTACACACCAGCGCATGCCCATGAGGGCTCTAACCTGCCTGTGAGAGTTGGGCCACGGTCAACTGGGTGGGAGTGGAGATTTCTTTCCTAGGAAAATGAGAAAGGACAAAATCAACCTGAGCCCTAGAGAATCAGGCAGGTGTCCGAGGGATGAACATTGAGACAAAGTCAAATTTCCAGCTTTGGGATATTGGTTGTGTCAATGAGATTTGGTGATTCTTTGGATTCATAATCAGGAAAAGCTCTTATGGAGACACCCTTTTCTACACTTTTGAGGAGCCTGAGAGTGACAATGACATCACTCTGGACTTAAATCAGTTCATCTAAGCTGAGATTCCTGGTGCAGCAGTGGGGCTTGGAAAGATGAGGATGAGACTGTGTTCCTCATCTGTGGCCTGGGTCTAAGATGCTGAGGAGTTCTCTGTGTGTTTAGCTGCACACAGAAACTGTTAGAAAGCAGTCCCTAATCTAGAAGGCAGTCCCACTTGAGCTTGTGCCTGACAGAAGCCTCCTGGCATCTCTTCTGATTTTTCTAGGTGATGGTGTGGATCCATGGTGGTTCACTGATTATAGGCATGGCTTCCTGGTATGATGGATCCAAGCTGGCAGCCACTGAGGATGTGGTGGTTGTTAATATCCAGTACCGTCTGGGTGTCCTAGGCTTTTTCAGGTGAGCTAGGACTGGGGTGAACAATGGCAGCTGAGAAGAGCCTAGGCAGCCCTTTGATCCATATCCCTTCCACATGTCAGCACTGGAGACCAGCACGCCAGAGGCAACTGGGGCTTCTTAGACCAAGTGGCCGCCCTACGCTGGGTCCAGCAGAACATCGCCCACTTTGGAGGCAACCCTGACCTTGTCACCATCTTTGGCGAGTCTGCAGGTGGCACAAGTGTGTCTTTCCATGTTGTGTCCGCCATGTCCCGAGGACTCTTCCACAGAGCCATCATGCAGAGCGGGGTGGCCCTGCTGCCTCTCCTTATCTCTAACACTTCTGAGATTGTCTCCACGGTAAGTGTTCTCTATCACCCCAGCCCTAGCTCTCTGCCTTATCTCTGAGCCTCTGGTACTCTGTACTCTGTTCAGTGAGGAAACAAAGACCATGGGAAATAGCTTCTTTCCAATAACTTCTAAGAGGCTCAAGGATTAAAATCTACTTTTATCTACTTTATACATGCTGAATACATTATGTGGCTAGCAAAGCTGCTCCCAGAAGCTTTCATCTTCAGCATAAGCAAGCGTGCATGATTTGGGGACACGATTCAGTGGGTGAGAGAGCCTGCTTTGCTAGTGTGAGGAGCTGAATTCAAATCCCCAGAAACCACACAAGGCTAGATGTGATAGTATTTATTTGTAATTCCAGTGATCCCATGGTGAGGTTGGTGGCAGAGATGGGAGTGCTCCAAAGGTCAACTGCATTGGTGTAGGAAGCAGCAAACAAGAGACCCTGTCTCAAACAAGGCGGAAGATACCCAATGCTATCCAAGCTTGTCCTCTAACTTTCACAGGCAAACTGTGGCACACAATACACATTGTCATATAGGAACACATACACACAAAAACCCCACAAAAACCTGCAGATAGAATGATCTCCTTCCTGGCTGTCAACTCTAAGCAACTGGAAAATAGGAACAATTTTACACCATGCTGTAATCCATGCAAAACACACAATATGATGTAATATTTAAGGACAGTGGTACCCACTTGGGACTGCTTAGATACTGCTCCCTGTCAGGGAGGATGAGCCAACTCAAATCTTCTTTCATTACAGATGGTGGCAAAGCTATCTGGTTGTGCAACTTCAAACTCAAAGGCCCTGGTGCACTGTCTTCGAGACAAAAGTAAAGCAGAAATTCTGGCAATTAACAAGGTTAGCACAATTGTGTGACTGCTAAGATGGGAGACAACCGGGTGTGTAACTCACTACTCTGGACAAACTACCCTTTCTGCTTGGCTTGGCACCCTTGTAGTCCTGTGTTCAAAATGAACACCTAAAAAAGCTAATTTACATGGAGGGAGTCTTTATGGGTGAGGTGGGAGAGGTGTGATGGGGATGACCGTCCTGAGACAAATTAGGAAGAGGAAAATGATGGAGAACACTCAATGGCCGTGTGTGTGTGTGTGTGTGTGTGTGTGTGTGTGTGTGTGTGTGTGTGTGGTGTTCAGTACTGGCCTTGCATATCCCTCAGGCCTTCAGGATCATCCCTGCTGTGGTGGATGGAGAGTTCCTACCCAAGCATCCTCAGGAACTGTTGGCCTCTGCTGATTTTCGCCCTGTCCCCAGCATTATTGGTGTCAACAATGATGAGTATGGCTGGATTCTCCCACTGGTAAGGCCCAGTTCTGATCTCTTATTGCCTGGGGTCTTATAGGGTGAGCTCAGAGAATCACTGATCCATAGCCAGCACACTTCAAACTCAAATACTCTCCACATCCCAGGTCTTCAACACTTATCAGACATTAAAGAAAATAACCAGAGGTACCCTGCGGGCTATTCTGAAGAACACAGTAGCAGAACAGTTGGTGAGAACCTTTGAGACCTGCCCCATTGAGAAGACTTCTCAATATCCTGTTCAGAGAGTATCCTAGAAGTGCTAGATCTGTGTGTGTGTGTGTGTGTGTGTGTGTGTGTGTGGCTGGTTGGAGTCACTCAAAGATTTCACCCTATACCCGACCTCATCTGCATTCCCCACCCTAAGGATGAGCTCTCTCTCTCTCTCTCTCTCTCTCTCTCTCTCTCTCTGTGTGTGTGTGTGTGTGTGTGTCTGGTTGGGGTCACTCAGAGCTTTCACCCTATACTGACCTCATCTGCCTTCCCCACCCTAAAGGATGTAGTCTAGCTATCACAGTGCTTACCTAACCTCATTCTTCCTGATCTGCTTGGTGTAGATGCTGCCTCCTGAGTGTAGCGACCTGATAATGGAGGAGTACATGGGGGACACTGAGGACCCACAGACCCTCCAAATACAATACACGGAGATGATGGGAGACTTCATGTTTGTGGTCCCTGCACTCCAAGTAGCACATTTTCAGCGTGAGTACATCTGTAACAAGATCAAGGGAAGAAGCTCAGACAGTGGGTCCCAGGTAGGGTTCAGCTCTGTAGGATCCAGCCTTGGCTTGTGTCTGAATCAGATCTCTGGTTCCAGACAACTGAGAGTCCTTATCTAGTAAATCCTTATATCGTGCATAAGAGAATGATGTCTTATCCGGGTACAGCGAGTGACTTGCGCAAACTTCCCCTGGGGAGGGCAGATTTATCATTTGACATCGGGCTTTCCCACAGCCAATACTCCAGGCTGCGACTCCACACTCAACTGCTGTCATTCCAGATAACTTGAGACCAAGTTACCTTGTCACCCAATGTGGGTCAGGGCTGTGTGAGGCAAGCTGTGCTTGTGTCACGATGTGTTCTTGACCTCAGGTTTCCCCTGTCTACTTCTATGAGTTCCAGCACCGGCCCAACTTTTTCAAGGACTTCAAACCACGGCATGTAAAGGCTGACCATGGTGATGAGGTTTTCCTTATCTTTGGATCATTCTTCTGGGGTGTCAAAAGTGAGTCTCCCTTGCTTTCCATGAACAGAATGGAGAACCAAGTTTGTACCTGAAGGATAGCTGAGCTTTGAGTCCAGTTTAGGAGTTCAAGGCTCTGGGAAAAGCAGGATCAAGCGTGTACTATCTCACAGCTTAAAAACCCACTCTCGGTCTGGATATTTCCTAATTTAGCTTGTGCGAGAGGAAATGAGGGTTCACTGGCTCACAATTAAGTCTTGGAACATTTACTGAGAGAACCAAGTGGAATTTAGATGTTGAGTTATAAGGGAGGGAGGGAAGGAGGATGAAGCCTAGAATTCAGTTTTAGGGTACAGCTGGCATGGTGAATATGAAGCATGAATGGAGCAGCTATATTAAATGGCTGGGATCTGGACCCTTGCCCTCTCATCTCCAGTTGACCTCACCGTAAAGGAGAAGCTGCTGAGCAGGAGAATGATGAAGTACTGGGCCAATTTTGCACGATACGGGTAAGAAGATGCTCTTCCCTCAACCTCCTAAGGGTTGGGTCTCCATCTAGGGATCCATTTGTGATTGGTGATCGCATTAGCATGCAGATATCCTTCATGTGATAGTCCTCTGTACCCAAGGTACGCTGAGATAGACAGTTTGTAGGTGTTGGCCACTGGTCATTGCACAGTGAGTTGTGGCTGGGTCACAGTACCGTGGTACTGTTCTTTAGATCTTGCCTCTGAGAAGGTGGCACAAAACAGGTCAAGTAGCCTTACCCCACATGGAGTAGAAACTAGTGGGTCATACTTGTATTCCTAAATCAGGACATCTGCCTCATCAGTTCCCTGGTCTTCTTAGTCCACTTACCTGACTCAATTGGAAGATCAATTCTTGGAAATTGACCTCACGCTTCCCTGTTGATGGCATATCCACAGGAACCCCAACAGTGAGGGTCTACCCTACTGGCCAGTGTCAGACCAAAGTGAGCAGTACCTGCAGCTGGACCTCCAGCCTGCTGTGGGCCATGCCCTGAAGGCCAGAAGGCAACAGTTCTGGACCAAGACTCTGCCCCCAGAAGATTCAGGAGCTAAAAGGGGCTCATGGTAAAAACAAGGATGTGTAATGCCCAAAGTAAGGAAAGGTAGGTGAACTTCGGTAAAGCTGAGGTTAGCCCGAGGTTCTCACAGCCCATTTAGAAGCCTGCATTGATTCCAACATTCATATAACCATAACTAATGTCTATAGTTGTCCATTTGACAACATATATGGCAAACACTCTACTTGTATTCCTTACTCAAAATGCTAGACAAAGTTTTATTAGACATAGTCCATACAGGCTCTCATAGAAGTGTGGGTGTGTAAGCTCCAAAGTGCCCCCGTCTTCTTTCCACTCCTCTGGTACTAGACTCCTTTCTCCTATCCTCCCCTTACCTTATTTCTATCCTCTCTTCTTTCCCAAGAACAAAACCCAAAAACTGTGGGCAATGTTGTCTACACAGAGTGCACATTTCCAAAACCCAACCGTTCTCTTAGCAAGTCCTGTGTTTCCACACATTTCTAAGTGTCCAGTGAAAACATAGTTACCCTAAGTCCTGTTGTCTTCCGAAGTTCAAGCTGTTGTTCCAGTCAGATCATGAACTGACCCAGATATTGTGATGGGTGTCTGTGACCCCAGCTACTCAGAACCTGAGACAGGAATATATGTGAGCCCAGGAGTTACAGAACAGCTTGGGAAACAGAGCAAGACCTACATCTCATAAACAAAAGCAATCATAAGCTGTGTGACTTGTAAACAGCAGAAATGTGTGTGGAGTTCTGTGGACCAAGAGAGTCAGGGTCAGGCTGCCAGCACATCTACTGTGAGACAAGGACTAGCTGTTTGGCCAAAGATTACACCCTGTGTCCTCTGCAGGTAGAGTGTACAAACTATGCCAATCTGGGGCTTCTGTGGGTCTCAATTCTTAACATTAGCACATTAGGAATTAGGCTTCTGCAAATGAGTTTGAGCCACACAGGTTTTCAGAGCTCAGCTTCTAGACCTCTCTGACATCAGCCACTGAGCATGCCAGCCTCTGAAAACCTCTGTTCAGATTGTCTCTATAGAGAAAATCTCATCTATTTCCTTCGCAAATTGGAAATGGTCCACTTTTATGAGAAGTTGACTTGACATGTTCATAAACACCTCGTGCTGGCTCAGGAGAGGGGGTTGACCAGAAGGTCCAGGTAGGCTTCCTCTAATAATAAATTTGCTCTTGTTCCTTGTGTGTATTTGCAGATGCTGTGAAACCCATACTTATATGAGCATATGACGTAAGTGATGATCTGCTGTGGTGTGTGTCATGAATGTGAGGTGTGGGAGGTAGGAATGTACACACATGTCTAGCCGAAGAGATTCCTGACTGCTGGCTTCACCATGTATGGGAGTTTCTTCCATTTTTAAGAAATCCTTCCATTATTATATAATAATAATAATAATCCATTATTAAGAAACTCTTCTTAATAGTTCATGTGATTAATTTCATTCTTATGTTATTGTTTTCCTTAAACTTTTCAATGCCAGCAACTCCAGGTCTCTTGTATAACATACCATTTACAATGATGCCAAACTGTGCCTTTTCTTTCCCCAAAATCATGTATCTTTGAGAGGGTGTGTCCTACTGTCCTATTGATTTTTTAACTTCTTATCCCTCTACCTCTGGTCAATTTGCCTTCCTTGGGCATCAGTTTTTCCAGAATATAGTCCCTCTTCATTCCAAGTACCTTTGGATGAAAGTGAAGACCCCTATGTTGTCTGTCCTCGACACCGGGGCACAGATGAGCAGAGTGCTAAGCCCTGGCACAGTGGCTGAGTTGATAGATACTTTCTGTTCTTCCCAAGAATCACTCCACAACCTCTGTTGCTGTAGTTTGCACCTGGATGTGGTTTGGGAACTGTTAGTCTTCCTGTCATGTCCTATAAGAGGCATCAGTGATGACTAGCTGCCATCCAGCATGATGTCCTCGAGATAAGAAAAGCTCCCTTCTGTCATTGCAGAGTTCTAATCCATGTATATAATCCTCAGTTCCTTTATGCTCTCTGCAGCCGCACATCTGAGTCACTTCCACATTAAGACTCTTCCTTGGTTTGGAGAGGCAGTGTTTTTTGAGACAAGGCTCTTATTACAATAGCCCAGGCTGGGGTCACATTCATCATTCTCCTACCTCGGCATCCGGAGTGTGGGATTGCAGGCAAGCATCACCTGGCTTTTCTTAGCAATCTGTTATAGACAATTTCAAACATAACCACAGGCTTACAATTCTTTTTGGTGAGAACATAGATATGACCATGTGTATGTTTAACTTTGAAAGGTTATGCAGGCTAATTGGATGACTCAGTGGGGGTAAAGGCACTTGTTATCAAACTTGATGACCTGAGTTCGATTCCCGGGACCCACACGATAGAAGAAAAGTGTTGGGAGCAGTGAGACCCCAGATCCTGAATTTCTTGTAATCCCCTGATCTGAGTGCCTACAGCTGCTCTGAGCACGAGACCTTCAGGAGTTCCTGATGGCAGGAGAGTGGTTTCTGGTGGGTTTGGCTGGGGCGTGGTTATCTCTATATAATCTGCCCCTGAACACAATAAAGGGGGCATTCTTGGGGAATTCAAGGATGACCCGTGTTGCTGTCTCTCTGTCTGTGTGTGTCTGTGTATTTTAACCTCCAGCCCCCTTGCCCGAAGCTCGCGAACTGGGTGCCAGCGCACAGAGCGCAGACACGGGGGCGCGGCGCGTGACAATTGGAGGTCTCCACCGAGATATCTGATCCCAGAAAGATTGTAGCAAACTATCTTCCAAAATATTTCAACCCCTTCAGACGTGTGAGGTCCCAGTTGCTGCACATCCTCATCTGCACCAGGACTTGGGGATCATCAATATGGCTACGTTGGATGGATGTGCATTTATGTCTCATTGTAGATATTTTTCTGGACCTTTGGCTTTACTTTTATTATCGCTGCCATTATTTTGCTGTTTTCTTTCTTTGGGCGGGATATGGGGCCTTGCTGTGTATTCCAGGACATCATTAAACTCAAGATCCCCTGACCTCTGCTTCTCGATTGCTAGGATTACCAGTTTGCTAACACACATCTAATTGAGCCTGCAGAATTTTCTGTGGCTCTCATGTCCATAAAAAAGCATATAGGCAGAGATCTACCCATACACACAAAATAGACAAGACTATTTTAACAGCGAGATAAAGCTTTCTTCGTGAAACCATGTCAGATGAGCAACTTAAAAATCCCGAAATAAGAGTTTACAGTATGTAGCAGCGTGTAAGAAACCATGGGAATAGTAAGGAAGTGGAGCCTTAGAGATTTTGGAATGTAGTTCTGCAGGCCAAAAGAGAAAGAGCTTAACGTGTAGGCCTCCCAGGCTGTTGCGGGAGGAGAGTGCAGGGAGGCGTCCACATGGGTGCAGTAGGCTGTGACAGCCAGGCAAGTCCACATGTGTTTCCGTGGAAAGTAACTTAGGAAGAATTGGACTCTAAAATTTGGAATTAGATTCAGTCACAGACAAATGATCCATGCATACCCTATTGAGGGCCAGGTCAGCAGATGCTATAAGGAAGAACAGGCAAAGAAAACGGATCTGTTGCAGGAAGAATCCTTATGTGGCCAGATCAAATGCCAGGAAAGTCTGGTGAGCAAAGACATGAGAAGCAGGTAAGTAGCCAGAGAACTGGGCAGGGGCAGAAGTGCAGGCAAACAGCAGACAGGGAAAGGAGAGGGAGTGAAAAGCTCAAAACCCTGGATGAGGGAGTTCAGACCATAGTATGGTGTGAGCATCCCCAACTTGGATAAATCTTGTAACAGACACCCCAAGGATGAGTGAGGATCAAGCCCAGCCAAGAGTCACCCATTTCACGAGCCTGTAAACCCAAAGTCTAGAGCAATGAGTCCATTGCCTGTTTGCATCTGTAGTTCCTGTTCACTTACCCAGATTTTCCATTCCCAGAATTCCCTCGGTTTGTTTTCTTTATCGCCTCTATTTCAGTTTTGAGGCCTTGAACTGTTTCCTTCACCTGCTTGATTGTTTTTTCTTGCCTTTCTTGGCCCACAGTGCCATGCTTAGATAATAATGAAGATAATTTGGAGCCAAAGGTGTTTCTCAGGTGGCACTAAAGACTGTCTAATACTGACCCCCATGCCACTTCCTCTAGGAAGCCAGTCTAGACTGTGTATGGGCTCCTGATCCTGCATCCTTTGATATATCATGTCAGGGTTCTTTGTGATTCTAAGACTCTTATTTATTGCTTTGTATCTCAGCTTTATCACAGGTTCTGAGCACCCAGACTGACTCCAGTGTTAGAGCCAGAAAGTCCCCATTAAATGCTTGTCACAGGGTTACACATGATATTGATCAGGAGGTGGTAAGATAACTTGACTCCAATCCTGATGACCTAAGTTCCACTTTGGGCTTCATATGGTGGAATTAGAGTATGGACTTACACAAATTGTCCTTTCACCTCCATATGTGAGCCAGGGCCTGGGAGAATCCATATATACACACATGTACATGAGCACAGTGAATAAATAAATGCAAACATTTAAAAATATTTATTTACTGGATAAATGACCATGACATTGATCTTGGCAGGAACTGGCCACTAGAGAAGACCCATCCCAAGGGTGGAGTGAATGAGGGCTTGGGACTTTAAAAGCACCAGAAATGCCCTGTTTTGATCAAACAACTATGACCTAACAGGGAGGTGTTCGTGTAGATCCTAAGATTGTTGCAGGGACCAGGGACCCTGGAATCAGCTCAGTAAACTGAGACTTCCAAGCACAGAAGGGTCTTGAGGATGAAGGTCACACTCAGAGCTCCTGCATCTGCCTCTCTCTCCTGTGACATCCTGAGTGTGTACCTACTCACAGAAGCCCTCTGTCTCTCCTGTGACATCCTGAGTGTGTACCTACTCACAGAAGCCCTCTGTCTCTCCTGTGACATCCTGAGTGTATACCTACTCACAGAAGCCCTCTGTCTCTCCTGCGACATCCTGAGTGTGTACCTACTCACAGAAGCCCTCTGTCTCTCCTGCAACATCCTGAGTGTGTACCTACTCACAGAAGCCCTCTGTCTCTCCTGCGACATCCTGAGTGTGTACCTACTCACAGAAGCCCTCTGTCTCTCCTGCGACATCCTGAGTGTGTACCTACTCACAGAAGCCCTCTGTCTCTCCTGTGACACCCTGAGTGTGTACCTACTCACAGAAGCCCTCTGTCTCTCCTGTGACATCTTGAGTGTGTACCTACTCACAGAAGCCCTCTGTCTCTCCTGCGACATCCTGAGTGTGTACCTACTCACAGAAGCCCTCTGTCTCTCCTGTGACAGCTTTCTGTCCATGTGGGAGGACAGGGTTCCTGGTGTCCCAGAAGAGCTTCAGAATCCACACTGTGCCTCTGCAGGCCAAAGAAACAGCAGAAGTGACTTTGATGGCTATTCTTGGTTGTCAGCTTGACTACACCTGGAATTAACTAGAATCCAGAGATGGAGGGCACAGCTGTGAGGGGTTTCATGATAGTTTGAAGTGGGTAAATTTACTTCTTCTCTGGACATTTGAGGTAGGAAGACACAAGCATTTGATCCAGATATTGAGGTAAAAAGATATACCTTTAATATGAGTCAAAATGCTAGAAGCATCTATAAGGACATGGGAGACAGAGGATGTGGCTCTTTGCTTGTTTGCTCTAAACTTGCTAGAGAGTTTGTTCCTTCACTGATGTTAGAGCCTACCTCTTTGGGATTTCATATCTACTGAAGTCCAGGTGAGATATACAAACTCATGCACTGAGCAACTTCTGGATTCTTGGATTTTTTATCCATAACCAGTCACTGTTCAATTAGTAGAACTATAACCTGTTAAGTTACTCTAATAAATCCCATTTCTCTATGTTTATATAGAGAGATGCATTCCATAAACCCTGCTGCTCTAGAGAACCCAGACTAATGCCTTGCCCCCAGGCCGTTGGCTCCTGTCATTTATGACTAATCATTTTTCCTACAATGAGGACTTTGCCCCAACACACCAAGTTCCCTCCTACTTCCTTTTGATTTAAATTCCTGCCAGGGCGAGCCGCACAGTTTCTGCTTCCTGTTTGTCAAATGTGGCCGTCCTATTTAGCAGCACCGACTCAGGCCTGAGAGCTGATCATGTCACTGAACCAACTTCATAGCTGGCTGAATGCTGTGGTCTTTGGGCTCCTGCTTCTCCTCCTCCATGTGCAGGGTGAGGCTCACTAAGCTGGAAATGGGGAATTAGAGTCAGAGCTGCCAAGTCTGCATGTCAGAGACTGAACTTCTGAGAGAAAAGGTGGGGAAGGACGGGTGATGGAAATGCTATATAAAAGTGTGGGAAACTTGTACCTCCCAATCCCCGGGTCAAAGCCCACAGATTTTGTGGGCCCACTAGCACACAGAGCGTCAGAGGTGTTTAAGATAACTCCATAGTGAGGAGACAGCTCAGTATAAGTAGCTCTGGAGAGATCTAGACAATTCAAGGAAAAGGGAGCACAAGGTATTTTCTCCTCAGTACAAGGCTATGGTGGCAGCTACTAGGGACCTTTGGATAAGAATGACAATCATCACAAATACATTAGCCCAAGTGCCTGTGATTGTGTGACCCCTTCGGCCAGGAAAATGTTCTGACAACCTTCAAAGGGGTAATAGGAAAGATTCCAGGCGCCGAGGGCTAGGGAAGCTCCCGTGCTCATACTCACTACATCGTTCACATCCTGTGTGCCCTGTTAACAGTGAGATGGGATCTCCCACGATCTGCTGGCAGCTGATTGCACAAAACTAACTGAGCTGATGCCATCTCTCCACCCAGGTCAGGACTCATCAGAGGCCAGCCACATCAGAAACACACAAACAGGCCAGGTCCGAGGCAGCCTCATCCGAGTGAGTGACACCAAAGTTGGTGTCCACAGATTCTTGGGAATCCCCTTTGCCAAGCCACCTGTAGGGCAACTGCGCTTTGCACCCCCTGAAGCCCCTGAACCATGGAGTGGTGTGAGAGATGGGACCTCCTACCCAGCCATGTAAGTTCTGGACCAAGAGGATGTTTGGCCCTGGGGTGAACATTTGCTCTGAGTCATGAGCCATGCTGAAATCTTTCCTTCATCTCAGCTCCAGAGCAGTTTCCTCCCAGTGTGGGGAGTCTGCCATGCATTTTTCTGATGCATGTGCTAAGGTAGAACAACTGTACCAGCTCCTGGGTCAGAGCTTGGCACCATTGAGAGTTAGATGCAGGTACTGTAGAAAGGAACAAAAATAAAATTGTTCACAGATCCAAATTAAGCCCAGTGTGCTCTGCCACAATGGGAAGAATCTCTAGGAATGAGCTGTGAGGCTTATTAACCAGAGAGCCCCATGAATCCAATAGAATTCACTTCAGGTCCTGAAGAGTACAGACAGCATGATGCATACTTGCTAACTCTGCCCTCTTAGTCACTAGGACAATCTATAGGACCAAGTGCCACTGGTCAAGGAACAAGGATATGTAATTAATTCCCTCTGGAGACAGAATAGGAAAAAGAAGCTCCCTGAGGGTCTGTACATGGGGTGAAGGATTTCTCACTGCCCTTTGGACAATATTGCCCATTGATTCCTCTAGTACTGTGGACTACAACACTCCAATATTGCAACCTTAGTTTGTTTTCTGCTGCTGTACCAAGAAAAGCAACTTAGCAGAGAAAGCTACTGTTATAGGCTTCGGGTTACAGTCTATCAAGTTGGAGAATTCACAGTGCAGAAAAATTACGGGAGCTGGTCATATCCCATCCATAACCAGAAAAAGAGAGTAGAAAATGCTCGCAAGCCTGCTAATGCTCAGGTCACTTTTCTATTCTTACACAATTCAGTAAATGTCATCACACGCAGCCAATCATTTCCATAGAGACATCTAGAAGTCTATATCCCAGACTCAGAAAATATAACATCCAGACCCTATCTAGCTGGAGGAGTCCCTAGGAATCTGGCTTCACCTCAGCTTTCAGGAAGCTTGAGGTCATTATCTCAGTGGGAAGGGACTTTAGAGTGGGAATATGTATTAACAGGGCATCATGAGGAGCAGTACCTGAAAATGGCTTGGAAAAATCCAGACTCACATTTGCTTTTGACCACCATACATCTCTTAGAATAACTGTCTCCCTTTTATGACAGTTGTCTGCAAAATGTTGATATGATGAATTCAGAGGGCCTAAAGAAGCTAAAAATGAACCCACCTCCCATCTCTATGTCCGAGGACTGCCTGTATCTCAACATCTACACACCAGCTCATGCCCATGAGGGCTCTAATCTGCCTGTGAGTCATCAGGTCATGGTCACCTTGGGGAGAGGGCATGTTTTTCAAGATGATGAGAAGGGACAAAAGCCACATGAGCTCTATTGCAGTGTGTACTCTATTCAAAAGCCTTGCCCTGTTTGGGTCAAAAAAAGGCCTTCTCAGTCACACTACGTAGTTGAAAACTGGGTATGGGACATGCAACACTGGCTCTAGCTCTTTACTAAAAACCAAGACTCATTCTACAACCTGAGCCCCGCAGAACCACTTGCCTCCTCAAGACCTCATCATTGTGAGTCACCCTCTTCTACTTCTGGGTTATCTGTTGTGTCAGTGAAAGTTGATGGTCCTTTCCATTTTTCATCTAGAGATATCCATGGAGACACACCTCTTTGTTCCACTAAGAGTCTGAGTAATGACATTACTGTATACATAGAGCCATTAATTCAAACTGAGACACATGGTGGGCGGGGACTAGAAATACACTGATAAGGCTACTAGAGAACCCGCCTATGACTGAGGCCCTGAAGTCCTGAGGATTTGCATGTATTTGTGTAGCTGCACAGAAGCTCATACTCTTAAGTAATCCTGCAGAGCTTGAACTGCCTAGCAGCTTCCTGGCATCTCTTTTGACTTCTCCAGGTGATGGTGTGGATCCATGGTGGTGGTCTGGTTGTAGGAATGGCCTCCATGTATGATGGATCCATGCTTGCAGCCATTGAAGATGTGGTGGTGGTCACTATCCAGTACCGTCTGGGTGTCCTGGGATTCTTCAGGTGAGCCTGGGCTGGGGTAGACAATGGCAGCTGAGAAGAACCTGGACAGTCCTTTGATCCATATCCCTTCCATTTCTCAGCACTGGAGACCAGCACGCCAGAGGCAACTGGGGCTACCTGGACCAAGTGGCTGCCTTACACTGGGTCCAGCAGAACATCGCCCACTTTGGAGGCAACCCTGACCAGGTCACCATTTTTGGTGAGTCAGCAGGTGGCATAAGTGTATCTTCACATGTTGTGTCTCCCATGTCCAAAGGACTCTTCCACAGAGCCATCATGGAGAGTGGAGTAGCTGTGTTGCCTGGTCTCATCTCCAGCTCCTCTGAGGTGATTCACCAAGTAAGTGCCCCAACTCCTTCAGCCCTCTATCTACTGCCACAGCACTGTCCTCTGGCACTGTGGTACTCAGTGGAGAATACAAGAATCTAGGGAAAGGATGTCTCCTCACTTGTTTCTGAAAGGCTCATGGCTTAAGATTCATGACTCTGCTTTCTACAGGCTGAGTATGTTCTGTGGACAGCAAAGCTGCCCCTAGTAGCATCGACCACTGGCAAAATTGAGTGTGCAAGGGCTAGGGAGATGGTTCGGTGGGCTTTTTAAAGTGCTTGGAGTGCAAACGTAGGTCCTATGTTCAAATCCCCAGAACCCACAAGAGGCTGGACATGGTAGGGTGTATCTGTAATTCCAATGTTCCTGTGGTCATGTGGGGGAGGCAGAGACTAGAGAATCCCTGGATGTTTACAAGGCAGCTCAGCTAGTGCAGGAGCACCAAAACAAGAAGACACCTTGTCTCAAATACAGGACACAGTGAATGAGACTTTGTCCTCTAACCTTCACATAAGAACTATAGCAAACTTGCTCTTTCTCTCATACACAAAACCCAGAGAGATGGGTGGAGAGACAAAACTACCCTAAATAAAAATAAAACAAATATGCAGGTATAATGGGTATTGCTTGCTATGTCATCTATAGGTTATGGGACTTGGGAACAATTTCATATTTATTCCAATCCACATACAACACACACTATAGTGTTGTATTTGGGGGCAATAGCATTGGAACTGAGAAAGCTCTTCTCCCTGCTTGTTCCCTTATAGACTGTGGCCAACCTATCTGGATGTGAAGTCATGGACTCAGAAGCCCTGGTGCACTGTCTGAGAGGCAAGAGTGAAGCAGAAATTCTGGCCATTAACAAGGTGGGGAGAATTGTGTGTCTGGAAGGACCTGGGCAACAAGATATGGGACTCTGAGCCAAATACCTCATCTCTATGACTTTGTGTTCTTTTAGTTCTGGTACAATATGAACTTGGGAACAAGATAGACTGTTCTAAGTGTAGATTCTCTTCCAGAGTGAGTGGAGCACCCTGAAACTAGCGAGAACTGAGAAAATGGTGAGAGTAACTCAGTGGATCAGCCTATTATTTCACTGACCTTCAGCACTGATTTTTATTGCCCCTCAGGTCTTCCAGGCCATCCCTGCTGTGGTGGATGGAGAGTTCTTCCCCAGGCATCCTCAAGAGTTGTTGGCTTCTGGGAATTTTCACCCTGTCCCCAGCATCATTGGTGTCAACAATGATGAGTATGGCTGGATCATCCCTGTGGTGAGGCTCACTTCCAATATTCTGGGAACCTAGAGACTCACATGTTAAGCAGTGGGAACTCAATGCATCTTTAATCCAAGTCTATCAGACTGGTCTTTTGCTTCCCAGGCTATAGAAAATGTCCAAAACATAAAGGAAATAACCAAAGAGAACCTGGAGACTGTTATGAAGAAAACAGCAGCACAAATGGTGAGATACCTCTGACGTCCATATAGAGTAGTCCCTCATATCTCCTTCTCAGACAGTATCCCTATTAGTAAAGGTCAGTATATATGTGTGATTCTGTGTGGGGTCACCTTGGAGTGTTTTTTTTTCTTTTTTGGAAGCCATTAACCAGATCACAAATCATGACATGAAGACCTCTTATTAGTCATGACTTCTTACACTTATCTTATGCTTATCCCACTAGCTCTTATAATCAGTTTCTCTTTGTCTGTTTTGCTTTGGGGCTTTTTACCTTTCTTCCTTTCTGTATATCTTACTTTACTGTTCCTTGTGTCTGATGGGCAGCTACCTGACTTCTGTCCCTTGGCGTGTCCCTCTCTTTTTCCTCATTCTCTTCTATCTCTTCTCTTCTTCTTCCTTAGCCTAAGTATCTCCTCCTATTTATTCTCTCTGCCTGCCAGCACTGCCTGTTCCTCTCCTGCCTAGATATTGCCCATTCAGCTTTTTATTAAACCAACCAGGTGCTTTAGTTGAAACAGCAACACATCTTTACATAAACAAGCACAGCATAAACAAATTTAACATATCTTGACATCCTTAACAAAGGCAGCTGAAACAAATGCAACATACCTTTACACAGTTAAAATAATATTCCACCTCACAAACAAATGTAGCATATCTTTTCCCAGTTAAAGTAATATTGCACAAAATTTGTAGGTTGAGACTGCTCTTTTGTTTCCCAGCCACTCTGACCTGAATAATCACAGAGAAACTATATTCATTACAACACTGTTCAGCCAATTTATGGCTAGCTCTTGCATCTTGAATTAACCAATTTTTATTATTGCGTGTAGCCACAAGGCTGTGGCTTACCAGGTAAAGTTCGACATCTGTCTGCTTTGGCAGCTACATGGCATCTCCCTGACTCCACCTACTCTCTTTCTATATCTCTTCCAGCCAGGCTATATTCTGCCTTGCTAGAGGACAAAACAGTTTCTTTATTAACCAATCGTAATAAAATATATTTATAACATGCAAAGGGGAAACCCACATCATCTCTCCTTTTCTGTCTAAATTAAAAGGAAGGTTTTAACTTTAACATAGTAAAATTACATATAACAAAACAGGTTCAAGCAAGAATTACAGTTACAATATTTAGTCTACTGGTATCTGGCAAAATTAAAGAAAATTTACTATCACCTATTTTATCTTTGTGAGTCTAAAGTCTCAATTATAATTTATCTTTTATCATAACTAAGGAAAACTATAACTATCTGTCTTCAACTCTTCAAGGATCCCAGAATATTATAATATTACCTAAGTAAATAAGAAGTGCATTATAAGCAACTTTCAAAACTCTAGACCTGACAGAGACATCTTGCTGCCTGGACAGTCACCCAATGTTCTTCTGTAATGTTGGGGCATCCATCTTCAGCCTACAGGCAAACTTTTCCATGAAGCATGAAATTCAAAGGTCTGTTCTGCCTTGTACTGGCAAAGTTAATTAATTGCTTTCTTTTGTGTCATGGAGAATGTCTGGCAGTTTCTTCTGTGAAGAAGCAATTCTGAAAAACGATTCTATCTTTTGGAAAGTTCTGCAGTCACTTTTCTGTGGGTCCTGCATGCCAGTTCATATAGTATACCATCAAGCAGTTCAGACAAGAGCAATTTATGGACCAAATAACTAACAAACTCTATAAGGAGACTCTTCAATGCCCATCATCCTCTTGAAGTAGATTGGTATAGCACTGCCAGGAACAGATGTGTCTCACTGTTATGAAAAGTCCTAAGTTAACAAAATATTTTAAATGCCATAGTCTGAAAGTCTTTGAAATCTTTGAAGAATACCTAGCCATCTGAAATATATCGCTGAACATCTAAGATACCTAACTAACATGACTACAATTTAACTATTACAGATGACCATCTACTAACCTGTAATTTTTAATTATACATTACATTTTTAAATGAGCTGCACAAATATATAATACCCTAAACAAGAGCAGAAATACATATATACAGTGTAACAAAGTCAGCCTTAAATTTTTATCAATAGAACAAGATCCATACCAAAACAAAGTATTCCCCTTTAAATATTCCCCTTTAAATGAAAATCAACATTTATAAACTATCATTTTGGGAATTTGGGCATGGTTTTCTCCAAAGTGCTTCCTGTTGTTTGTTGAGCGAAGTATTTTTACAGTTCATGGAGACCATTCAGGGGATCTTGCTCCATCAAACCACTTTAGCCTGGAAGGAATCCACAGGAATCTGTGGAAACAAAAGCAGAACTTCTTTTTCAAAGCAACATATCCTTAGACCCAAATTTTGAAGTCAAGATATCTTTATGTCGGTTTAACTTAGTAGCCCCCAGAATTAAATGTCTCTATGCAGTCAAAAGATTCAAAGAAAACACAATAATATATATAAAATCCAGACTCTGTGTATATTCCATCTGTAAATGGCTTATTTTCTTTATTCCTTTCATCTATGACTGTACTCCTTTATTTTTTAAAATATTTATTTATTTATTATGTATACAATGTTCTGTCTGCATGTATGCCTGCAGGCCAGAAGAGGGCACCAGACCTCATTACAGATGGTTGTGAGCCACCATGTGGTTGCCAGGAATTGAACTCAGGACCTTTGGAAGAGCAGGCAATGCTCTTAACCACCGAGCCATCTCTCCAGCCCGACTGTACTCTTTTATGTCACTTTTACTGTTGCTTTAAAGACTTTGTTTTATTTTTTAACCATTTACTTCTTTTTATAAGTATCTATATTCTTTTTCCTCTCCCTCTTAAGCCCATGTATGTTTATCCAACACTTTGACCCATTTAAAGGTCTTTTTTTGTTTGAGTGTGTCTTTATTGCATATCTATAATCCTTTTCTGACCAAGGGTGCTTTTTTTATTACTAAGAGAACATGGCTAGGGCCAACTTCATGGCCCTGCCTGTTCACTCTGCCCAGTCCAACAAGCAGAGGCATGTTCACCACCTCTGTGAGTCATGCACACCACCCCAGCATCAGAGACACAGTGGGTCAGTGTTGCCATTGAGCAACTAGTAACACAATGCTCACAAACCTTATTTAAGTTCAGGCCCTCCCCAAAGAGCCAGAGTTCATGCTACCAGCATGAACCAAGAAGCTGCCATTTCTCAATGGAGCCACACCTCTGCTTGCAACCAGCAAACCAAGCCTATCTGAAAAAGAAAGTGGCTACCAAGAAACTGCACTTGGCTCTGTTCTTTTGTGTCTAGAATTCCTTCCCAAGCTCTCTCGGTTTTTATGTGGGTGTAGTTGTCCCATGTTGGTGTGCCATTTTGTAGATGGTGACTGTGCTTTTATTTCCTGGCCACTTTGACCCAAATAATCATTGAACTATATTAATTACAACACTGTCCAGCCAATGACTCAGGCATATTTCTAGCTAGCTCTTACATCTTGAATTAACCCATTCCTATGATTCTGTGTATAGCCACAAGACTGTAGCCTACCCACTAAAGTTCTGATGTCTGTCTCTTTTTGGCAGCTACATAGTGTCTCCCTTACTCTACCTACTCTCTTTCTGTATCTATTCCAGCCTGGCTATACTCGGTCCTGCTATAGACCAAAAGAGCTTCTTTATTAACCAATGGCAATAAAATATATTCATAACATACAGAGGGGAGTCCCATATCAAAAATTTGAGCTTGAACCTTTTTGCCCATACCCTATTTCATCCCAGGTCCATTTTCCCCATGCCAAAGGCTGTTGCCTGCCTAACCTCATTCTTTTGGCTCTCCTTGGTGTAGATGTTGCCTCCTGAGTGTAGCAACCTGCTAATGGAAGAGTACATGGGGGACATTGAGGATCTCCAGCCTCTCCAAATACAGTACACGGAGATGATGGGAGACTTCATGTTTGTGATCCCTGCACTCCAAGTAGCACATTTTCAACGTGAGTACATCTGTAACAAGGATTAGGGGAGCAGTTCAGAGATGTGGATCATGGATGCACACTGTGGAGCAGTGTGGTTCCAGGTCACCTTATGTCTAGTTTAATAGAGTGGCATGTAGGTACAGAAGAGAAAATGGGTCATGTACTTTATTGACTTGACAAAACCACTCAACTGGAAAGGCCATGGATACAGTTTAACCAAGGGCTTTTCCACAGCTAGAGCTCTAGCCTAAAGCTCCCTCTGCCACTTAACTTTTATGATTCCAGGTAATATTTCATCAAGGTTTCTTGTGACCAATCATGCATCAGAAAAGTTCCAGGTAAGGGACTAAGTCACCATCTGTCTTTACTTCCAGGTTTCCATGCCCCTGTATACTTCTATGAGTTCCAACATCAGCCCACCTTTGTCAAGCAAGTAAGGCCACCCCACGTGAAGGCTGACCATGGAGATGAGGTTCCCTTTGTCTTTGGGTCCTTCTTCTGGGGTGTGAAACGTGAGTCTTTCCTTGTTTTTCTTGACCTGAATAAGGTACCAGATGACTCTCTGAGAGACTCCTAAGCTCTCATTCCATGAAGAAACCTGTATAGATATGGTTATAGATACAGATTACATAAATGATATAGATATATAGATATCTGGTTTAGAATCTGGACCCATCCCAATCTAACCTGTAATGGGGAAGTTAACAGCACATTGGGTCAAGAATTCAATTAGAGGCTTGCCTGGATCTTGGATACTGTATATAGTGAAGAAGGGAGGTAGCAACCAATAGTTTGGAGTCAAATGACAATTAGGATTGTAAATCTGAAGCATGAATTGGCAGTTGCATGAGGTAGCAAATGCTTGGACCTTGTCTTTCTAATGACTCCAGTTAACCTCACTGAGGAGGAAGAGCTACTGAACAGGAGGATGATGAAGTACTGGGCCAACTTTGCAAGACATGGGTGAGAACAAACCTCTCTCTCAACCTTCCGGATGTGGGTCCCTCTCTAGGGCTCCCTTTTGGATGGAGGCCTTAGCATGCATGGACATTTCATCACATGATAGGGTCTGCTTTACCTCATAGCACCTTTATACATATACTAAATAGGTGTCAGATACTGGTCATCTCACAGTGACATCTCAGAGTGCTATGGTACTGTTCTTCAGATATTACCTCTCAGAGGGAGACATGAAACAGGTCAGGTAGTCTTCCCCCACATGGAGCAGAAACTAGTGGGTGACACTTGTATCCCTATATCAGGATACCTGTCCCAACAGCCACATTCACCACTGGCCTAATTGTTTTACTGCCTGACCCAAATCAGGGGTCAGACTTAGAATCAGAGTGACCTCACCCTTCCCCGCTGGCTGCCATATCCACAGGAACCCCAACAGCGAGGGTCTACCCTACTGGCCCATGATGGACGATGATGAGCAGTACCTGCAGCTGGACATCCAGCCTGCTGTGGGCCGAGCCCTGAAGGCCAGAAGGCTGCAGTTCTGGACCCAGACTCTGCCCCAGAAGATCCAGGAGCTAAGGAAATCTCAGCACATGCACAAAGAGCTATAGTGCCCTGTGTGAGGGAGGAATGGTGTGTAGCATTGGCTGCTGATGGGGTCACCTTGATGTTCCCAAAACATACTGAGTGACCTAGCATTCACATAACATTCACAACCTCTACACTTGTCTGTTCTTCTGCATTTATCATGAATCCTCTGTATGCGACTCTATCCTGCTGGGTCATCTTTGTTAGACCCACTCAATAAATGTTCCCATAACAATATGGATCTGTCACTCCCAAAGTACCCATCCGTTTTCACACCCCACTGGGACTAGGTCTCTTCTTTCTTTCCTTGCCTCATCTCTGATCCTCACTATCCTCTTTTCTAAGACCAAAACCCTCTTTAAGTGAAGAAGCTTTGGAGAATGTTGTTATGGGTTTTTAAAGGAACTCATATCATACTGTGGGCTGTATCAAAAGCATGTGCCCTCTCTCATCAAGTTCATACTTTTAGAGACCTTGAAGTCCAAGGATAAGATACCAACAGGTATGCTGTATTTTGTTGACTAGCTCTCTGACCCAAAGACAAGACCTTGTGTGTGATGGGATAATTAGTAGTTCTTATGACCCAGGCCTCCAATAGGCCTAACTACATCATCATATTGGAGCCTAAGTTTCAATATAGAAATATGACTCATAGACACTTTCAAAACATGGCACACAAATGTTTCCAATTTAGTCTTTGAATCTGAAAACAACTAAAAGTGACTCTACAAATTGTATTTTTAAATAAAATATCGCCTACAACTTATTCTAAGATAATTTGTTCATTTGTATATATCAATTTCTTTTTTTTCTTCCCCTTCCCATCACCCAACCTCATTCATTTGTTTCCATCCCAAAGTAGTTAGTGGCACAATTTTGTATTAGATGTAGGATTTGGTATCTATTATCTCCTCAAGTCTGGGAGTGTGTGCATGTATGTGTGTGGCACATGTGTGTGGGGGAGGGGATATATGTTCAGAAGAACTAGGTTGCATACTGTGTGCCTGCTGATTTCCAGGAGTCCTGTAGACATGGTAACTCCCACATTGGTACAGATGAAGCATCTGTGAAGGTGTTTGTCTATGGGGTGAGTCCTAATAGCAGGGCGGGGGTGCCAGAAGGTCTATACATATTCTGTCCCCTGTCTCTCTGAGCACATGCCCACATATGGGGGTGTCCTTCTGACTTCCACAGCTCCCCTGAAACCTCCTGTTCCCTGTGATAACCCTCTCCCCCTTGATTGTCCATAGACATAACTTCCATTCTTACCTCTTTGCTGCTACTAAACATTTTGGCCTTTCTAATAAATGCCCTCTCTTTTACTTTATGTCATTACACAAGGGTGCCAAATTCTGCTCAATCTACCTAAACTGTCCCAAAACATTTTCTCTCTGTCATCAAGAGCCCAGATCCTTTGTGCTAGAGATCCTGACATGCCATACCCCCTTATTTCTGATCAGCTTGCCTAACAAGTCAAGTTTTCCCAGGTTGGCAAACGACCCCTTTTTAAAAAACCAGTGCAAGGAAGAGCAACTTTGGGGTCACATTGTCCATTCTGGACACCATGGGCAGAGAAGGATACACTCCAGGAGGGCTCGTGCCAGATTCTCCCACTCTTGCCTGAGCTCAGTACTGGGCTCCTGCTGCCAAAGATTAAGAATCTAGCTCTATGTCTTTGGTTTTAGAAGAGCTGGGACAGTCTGTCTGCCATAGGCCCACTGTTCCCTCAGTGGAGAAGTTGAGGGAAGAGAGAACATCTGCCCAGGACAGGACTGGGAGCACAGACAATTTGAAGGGAGACACTGCCTTGCTGATGGAGTCAGGCATAGCCATGGTTGTACCATGTCAGTGGAAACATTCAGAAAAGCCCTGAGAAGGAAGGCCTTTTTGCCAGGCTCTGAGTACTGTATATTTTTGAAGACTAGAGAGATGGATCCAGATTCTCAGGTAGCATTGCTGGCTGTCTAAAGTAGTCACCCATCCAGTTCCATCCATGAAATCTTTCCTAGCCAAGAGGGATCTCCTGACCCTGAACTCATTGGTGAATCCTGATAGGGTTCTCTGGGATTCTGAAACTCCTGTTCATGGCTCACTATCTCAGCTTTATCATAAGCTCTCAGAGTCCAGAGAGTTCTGGTGTTGAAACCAACCAGGCCTAAAAATATTTGTCAGGAGGATAAGTGACTACAAACTCGTTCTCAGTAGGAGTTGCCACCACACTAGCCACGGTATAAAGTAAAAAATGGATGGGGGAAAAGCACTTTTAAAAGTGCCCCACAAAAACAGAGTAACATCCACATTAAAGATATCACAGATCTAGTGGAGTTCATAGACACCCACAAAACGCCCCATTAAACACTACAAAATGTGCGTTCTTGGAAGCCCGTGAGAATTTTCTACAAAACAGGTTACGTATTAGGACACACAAGAAGTTTTAAGAAATACAGGAAAATTGAAATATTTACATCTATTTGATCACAATAGGATAAGAGTCTAAATCCACAGTAAGAGAAACTATAGAAGACATATAGTTTGGTAGGGATAAACAACACGCTACTGACTGATGGTTACACTTTCTTGAGTGAAATCAAGAGGGAAATTTAAAAATTTGTAGAATCAAATGACTTTTTTTTTTTTTTTTTTTTTTTCGAGACAGGGTTTCTCTGTGGTTTTGGAGCCTGTCCTGGAACTAGCTCTGTAGACCAGGTTGGTCTCAAACTCACAGAGATCCGCCTGCCTCTGCCTCCCGAGTGCTGGGATTAAAGGCGTGCGCCACCACCGCCCGGCCAAATCAAATGATAAAGAAAAGACAACAATGCCAAACCCCGGAGGATGCACTCAAGTCATCCCCAGGCTCTAATGCCTAAATCAAATAATCAAACGCCTGCCCCTTCTCCATCTGAACACTCAACACACACCTCTTTAGAGAATCCAGAATCTCAGTCACAGCTTTCTGCTCTCTGCTCTCCATTACAAAAGCAACATTTGATCTGTGAATCTGGGGATCACAAACATGGTGACTCTAGGTTGAGGGTATGGGTTTCTGGTATCCGGAATGGCTCCAGAGGCCATGCTGTGGCTTCCCAGGGAACCAAAGAGTGAGCGAACCCAACAGATATGGCCTCCACCACCTGCTAAATACTGGTTCTCCTCTGTCTAACAGCGCAGCTCCCCTGCAGCTACCACTTTGTCCTTCTCCCAACGAGCTTCTTCCCTACACCTCTGTGGGTACAAATTCCTGAGTGGACAAGGCCTAAAACATCTTCCTGTTGGGAAACATGGTGTATCCATTGCAACAACACAGACTCAGACCTCGGGAGTAATCATGCCACTGTAACCGTTTCCTGAATGTTGTGGCCTGTAGGCTCCTGCTTCTCCACCTCTGTGCCTGTGCTAAGACTCCACAAGAGGGAGGTGAGGTCTGAGAGTCAGAGCCTGAGAAGGTTGGTGGTAAGGGCCAATGGAGGAGTAGACTAGTAGAGGGGACAGGTGACAGTGAGGGAAAGTGCCTGTCTTAGCTGGGCTTTACACCGTGACCACAGCAGCTCTTTAACTGGGGTGGCTTGCTTGCAGTTTCAGAGGTTCAGTCCATTATCATCATGAACTGCACCTCTGAGTGGCTTCCGTTTCTCAGCTCTTTTTTCCAAGATGGATTTTACTATGTCAGTCCAAGCTGACCTTAAACTCCATCCTATGCCTCTACCTTCTAACCACTGGAATTGGAGAAAAGCAACACCAAGCCTAGATTTTTTTTTGTAACCTCTGACAAAGCTGTTACGAACATTTTCAGACATGAATCTGTAATCAGGAAGTGCATAGAATACTGGTGCCCTCTGTCAGAGATGAGGACTCGAGTGCAGCCGGGGTAAGGCTGAGTCATCCGCATGCCCACCCAGGGCTAAGACAGCTCCAACACTTACACCGTCCTTCATCTCCCCGTTCATTCCTCCTTTAGCCAACACTCACAATGCACACCCTGCATGGAATTTGCTATCAAGTCTTCCAGGAACCTGCTCTTGTCGTACACACCGTCAGTTTCCCTAGGAAGCTGTGAACAGATATACTCCCCAAGGATGCTTGCCTTCCTCCACACTCTCCCTGGTCCAGGTCCCTTCCTCGCCTCTATTTTTCCCACTTTCTCACTCCTTTTTCTGCCCCTCTTGGCCCTCTTTCCCTAGGGTTGTCCTTTTGAGAGCATTCCCCAATTCAGAATGACAGGACCCCTTGCCCATCTCTCACTCAGTCATCCACGCTTTTATATCTTCTAGTTGTCCAGAAGCAAAACCAGACACGAGACGTCCAGTGTCCTAGCTCATTTCAGCTGCTGCCAGGCGTGAACCCTTCACTGTCTGACTTACACAGAGTTTATTGCTCCCAAGTCTGGAGGCTAGGAGCCCTGGTCATGGTACAGCAAGCCTCACTTCCAGTGAGGTTGTGGTCTCTGGTTCTGAGAGGTCACCCCTCGCTGTGTCCTCACATAACCGATGAGGAAACACGATCCCATGGCCTAATCATTAAGGGCTAGAGAGAAGGCTCAGCAAGCAGATGCACGTACTTGCTGCTGCTCTGGAGGCAGCAGGTTCCAATCTGAGCCCCTAGTTAGCGGGCTCACACAGCTGCCTGCGACTCCAGCTCCAGGAGATCCATTCCTTGATTCTGCCCCCATGGGCACTCGCGCACACACAGAGATATGCACATACACAACTAAAAATGAGTCTTTTTGTAACACTCTGCTTGCTCATCTTCTGTTGCTATAAAAATGTGAAGCTGAAACTTTTGAAGAGTTTCTTCTAGCTCACAATTTGGGAGACCAAACTCCAAGGTGGCTCCTACCATTCACATGAGGAAGCACTACTAGGCCGCCTCACAGCATGGTGGAGAGCAGAAGAGAAACCAAGTGTTGAAGAAGCAAACACATGAAGGTGACCTGTTTATTACAATCCACACCCCTGAGGCCCATGAGAGCTGAGTTATTCCCTGCCAACAGCAGTGCCCCAACACCTAACTACTGCCCAATAGAATATAAAAGAACTTGAACAGATCAGGCTCTATCACTGAGCCCCAATGTTCCCCAGATATGCAATAATCTACAGTCAATTAAATTAATCTCTTAGTTAGGTGTAGCGGGACACACCTATAACTGTTATATTAGTGGGAACAAAGTAGGTGGATGATACATTCAAGGACAGCCTGAGTTGCACAGCAAGTTCAAGGTCAACCTCAGCTCCAGAGAGACTGTGCTGGTTAATTTTTCTATCACTGTACCAAAACACCAAAAAGAAAATAAAGGGGGCTCATGGTTGGGGGCACATGGTCCATCGCGGCATGGAAAGCAGAGCAGCAGCACCTGTCCCAGCTCCCGTCTGAAGTGGTGGGAGCCTGGGGCACCTGTGTACATCATGGCTGCACTCAGGATGCAGTCTTTCTTCTGGAGAACTTCTCAGCACAGCGCCACCTGCTGGTAATCAAGTGCTCGTACATGCAACCATGAGGGACATTTCAGACTCCAGCCCTGTCTCAAAAATAAACAAGAAAGTTTTTTTCAGGTGAACCCCTTAATTAGTCTGATCAACTTACAATGTGCAACCACCACATCAAGCTTACAATGTTTCTTTCACTTCCAAGGCTTTCCGGGCGCCTTTTGCAGTCTCATGGCCCCAAACCCTGCTTCAAAGCAACCGTCTTAGTTAGGGTCTCTATTGCTGTGAAGAGACACCATGACCACAGCAACTCTCATAAAGGAAAATGTTTTATTGGAACAGGCTTACAGTTCAGAGGTTTAGTCCGTTATCATCTTGGCGGGAAGCATGGTGCACACAGGCAGACATGGTGCTGGAGAGGCAGCTGAGAGTTCTACATCTGGATCCACAGGCAGCAGGAAGACACAGTGAACCACTAGGCCTGACTTGAGCTTCTGAAACCTCAAAGCCCACCCCAGTTGCACACTTTCTCCAACAAGGGCACACATACTCCAATAAGGCCACACTTCCTAATAGTATCACCTCCTATGGGCCTTTGGGGACAATTTTTATTCAAACCAACACAGCAACCATGCAGTTACTTTTGCTACTATAGGAGGGAGCCCTTGCCTTGGATCCCATATGAAAGGCATGCTTTATTACTGGCCTTGTCATTTCACACAATGTTTTTGTTTCCTTAAGAAATTCTTGTACTTATATGGCGTGTGTCTATGAAGGACAACATACAGGAGTTGGCTCTCCTTCTGCCATGTGAGTTTCAGGTATCAGACTCAGGTGGTGTCCAGGTGGCGAGTGCCTTCACCTACTAAGTCACTTGCTCACCCTTCACTCTCTTTTATCACAGCATGTCACTGCTTGTACGCACATCTAATGCTTTATACACATGCTCAGCTGATGCATAACTAAGTGATTGTTTGTTTTGACTTGGCTTGGTTTTGTTTGTTTACAGGTTTATTTGTGTATATACCAATATACATATGTATTAAGGATTTCTTTGAAGACCAGGTTGGTTCTGAATTCATAATGACCAGCCTTGGCCTTCTGAGTACCGGTTTTATAAGATTGGGCTTTCAAGATAAAGTGAGGTAGTTCTTTGTTTCTCTCTTTCTCTGACTCTCTCTGTGGGGGGGGGGGTACTTATGTACAATCGTGTGCAGATATCTTCTCCTTTATTTATAGGTACATGTAAAGACAAGAGATTGATGCCAGGATGGGATCTCTAATCACTTCCCACCTTATTATTTTATATGAAGTTTCTGACGGAACCTGGATCTTGCTGTTAAGCTTTTTGGTAGCCAACTAGAGCCCCTGGTCCACCTGTGCCTACACCTCACCACTGGGGTTAGAGATGCAGGCCACGGTGTCTATGGATGTAGGGGATCTACACTCAGGTAGTCATGTGCATTTTACCCTAGCCATCCAGGCTCGGCTGTTTTTAATAAATACTTACGGATATTTACAAACATGGCTTCACATGATCACATTAGATTTTTGGAGTTCAGACCTAGTGCTGAGTCACTGAGTCATAAGTCAAGTGTGTTTAACCTTTAAAGAAGTTGTAGGGCCGAGGGATGCTCAGGGGTAAATAAAACAATATCTTAGAGTAATGTTTCTCAACCTGTTAGGAGAGGAGTCCTAACCGCCAAGGACTCATCGAGAATTAATTGTACCTTGATTTCTTTGTTGTTGTTGAGACAGATCTCATTGTATATCCCTGGCTGTCCTGGAACTTGCTCTATAGATTAGGCTGGCCTCGAACTCGCAAAGAGCAGTCTGCCTCTGCCACCCAAGTGTCAGGATTAAAGGTGTGTGCTACCACCACCCGGCTTTTGAAGTTGTTGCAGGCTACCTTTTGTTCCCAGTGGGCAGATGTCCTCCATTGCCAAGGGCACCAAGAATTTAATTCTGTCATTATTAGTCTAGGGAATCCTAAGGTTGACAGGAAAACTAAATTCCCAGTCATAAACCTCTCTTTGATCCTTTTTGCCTTGCCCATCTACCTCCTCCTTTCTCTTCTGAGAAAAAAAAGAAAAATTATCCAAAGAGGGAGCAACCTCATATCAAGGTTGGTTTGTTTAGGGTGGAAAATAATTTTACCTGGAAAGGATTTACCATTTTAACAACCCTCCATAACGAATTCCATAGGGGCTACTGCCCCTAATCGCCTCTCACAATTAACTGAAGATTTGTCCCTTCTCAGAAATCTCCTTTAGGTTACCCAGTCCTGCCTGACATGCCCCAGGAACATCAGAACACTGCCTTTTGAGGTAATACTGGTCAGGACTGGGGGACTAATTTCACCCACAAGCCACCCATAAAAAAGACCAAATATTTACTAGTTATGGTAGAGACATTATTAAGATGGGTAAAGACTTTTTCTTGAATATTTAAAGGGGCTGATTTTCTGATCAATTGAAGCCACAGCTGGGTGTCTATGTCTTCACCAACCCAACTGTATGGGTCACCTGTCTGTAAGCCTGTCTGCCTGCTTCTGGAGCCCTAATGTGCCACCATTTCCCTGGGTACCTACTAGCATCTGCCTGTGGTTCATGTGCTGATGAACAAAGTATGTCACATCTGCCTAAATAAATGAACTGGGGACAGGGGTAAGAAGGGAAGAGAGAGAGAGAGAGAGAGAGAGAGAGAGAGAGAGAGAGAGAGAGAGAGAGAGAGACTGGAGGTGAAATAGGGGCTAGAGAGGTGGCTCAGTGATTAACAGCACTTGCAGCTCTCGCAGAGAACCTGAGTTCCATTCGACCTCATGGCAGCTCATAACCATAACTTTAGTTCCAGGGGATCCAACTCTTTTTTGGCCTCTGTGGGCACCAGGAACACACAAAATGCATTATACATGTATGTAGGTAAAACCTTACATATAAAATTTAAAAATTAAAATGAAAACATTTACAAATGGAAAGCAGACTATTGGGAGGGAAGGGATCATTGATGAGAATAGGAAGAAGGCAAGAGAAGATATTGGGAGAGAATGTGATTATAAACACTACATACATGTATGAAATGTCATAATAAAACATAAGTGTGTTATATTTCTTTTTAAGAAGAAGGGGAGCGAGGAAAGCACATGTGGCTTTTCGTACACAATGTAATCATGTGTATTAGATAATATGGTCATGATTTTATAGAACCATAAAAAGTTAATCATTTGATTGACTACAGAGATGCTTAGTGTTATATACTTACTTTTATGATATCCATTTATGAACAGAAAAGCAATTTGTGAGATCATTAACTTTATAGCATATAAAATCTCATCGATAACCATAAAAAACAGTGTGTAATTAAAAAAAAAGTAAGTTGTCAGAGTTGCAGTGAGTCTAACTGAAACAGTCATGGCTTCACCGGAAGGGGTATGTATAGACTTAAGGTCACCACTGTAACAGATGATAAACGGGCCAAAAAAGAAATCAGAGAAACATCACCATTCACAATAGCCACAAGCAACATAAAATACCTTGAGGTAACACTAACCATACAAGTGAAAGCTCTATATGACAAGAACTTTAAAACCTTGAAGAAGGAAATTGAAGAAGACACCAGAAAATGGAAAGATCTCCCGTGTGAATTAACATAGTAAAAATGGCATTCCTATCAAAAGCAATCTACAGATTCAATGCAATGTCCAGCAAAATTCTCCACAGACCACAAAAGAATAATACTCAACTTCATATGGAGAACAAAGAACCCAGGAGAGACAAAACAATCCTGTACAACAAAATAACTTCTGGAGGCATCACAATCCCTGACTTCAAACTCTACTATAGAGCTACAGTGTTGAAAACAGCCTGGTATTGGCATAAAAACGGACAGGAGGACCATTGGAATCTAACTGAAGCCCTGGATATAAATCCACACACCTTTGAATACCTGATTTTTGAAAAAGAAACTAAAAATATAAAATGGAAAAAAGCATATTCAACAAATGGTGCTGGCATAACCGGATATCAACATGCAGAAGAATACAAATAGACCCATATCTATCGCCATGCAAAACTCAAGTCCAAATGGATCAAAGACCTTAACATAAAAACAGCCATACTGAACCTCATAGAAGAGAAAGTGGGAAGTACACTTGAATGCATTGACACAGGAGATCACTTCCTAAATATAACCCCAGTAGCACAGACACTGAGAGCAACAATTAATAAATGAGACCTCCTGAAACTGAGAAGCTTCTGTAAAGCAAAGGACATGGTCAATAAGACAAAAAGGATAGCCTACAGAATGGGAAAAGATCTTCACCAACCCCACATCAGACAGAGGTCTTATCTCCAAAATATACAATGAACTCACTCAAGAAACTTGACATCAAAAGAACAAATAATTCAATTAAAAAATGAAGTACAGACCTAAACAGAGAACTCTTCACAGACAAATCCCAAAGGGCTAAAAGACACTTAAGAAAATGCTCAACATCCTTAGCCATCAGAGAAATGCAAATCATAACAACTCTGAGATTCCATCTTACACCTGTCAAAATGACCAAGATCAAAAACACTGATGACAACTTATGCTGGAGAGGTTGTGAGATAAGGGGAACACTCCTTCATTGTTGTTGGGAGTGCAAAATTGTACAGATGCTTTGGAAATCAGTATGGCGATTTCTCAGAAAATTAGGAAACAACTTTCCTCAAGACCCAGCAATACCGCTTTTGGGTGTATACCCAAAAGACACTCAATCATACCACAAGGACATGTGCTCAACTATGTTCATAGCAGCATCAGTTGTAATAACCAGAACCTGGGAACAACCTAGATGCCTCTCAACTGAAGAATGGATAAAAAAAAAAATGTGGCTCATTTACACAATGGAATACTACACGGAGGTAAAAAAAAAATGACATCTTGAAATTTGTAGGCAAATGGATGGATCTAGAAAAAAAACATATTGAGTATTGTAAACCAGACCCAGAAAGACAAATATAATATGTATTCACTCATAAGTGATTTTTAGACATAAAGAAAAGAAAAACCAGCCTACAGGCCATAACCCCAGAGAAACTGGACAACAAAGAGGACCCTCCCTAAGAGAACATACATGGATCTATATAGGAAGGTAAGCAAAACAAGATCTTCTGAGTAAATTTGGAGCATGGGGGTCACAAGAGAGGTTAGAAGGGTAGAGGGGAGTAAAAGAGGAGAGTGGAGAATAATATATAGCTCAATGAAAACAATAAAAAAAAAGATCACCACTGCAAGGGAGGACAGACTGAATGCAGACTTTGGGAATTATGACTTGAGAAAGCATGAAGCTTGGGAGTAAGGGTGTGTTGAAGGCACCCTGGACTTGCTCCTGCTCTTCCTTTATCAAGAGGACAACTCTCAAGTATTCATTCCGTGCATCTGTGGGAACCTCACAGTACACACCTCCTTAGAAAAGCAACTATGGCTTTCATAGCTTTCTGTTCCTTGCTCTCTGTCCCACACCTACACTGGACAGCAAACATGGTGACCCTAGGTTTGAGGTGACAATTGCTGTTATCAGAATAATTAGCTTCTGAAGCTATGTTGTGCCTTGCAATAACACCAAAAAAGGAATATATATCACAGAAGAGCGTTTGCCCCACCTGCTGAACCCCGGTTACTATCAGTTCTGCTTAGTCACAGCTCTCCTGCAACTTTGCCCCGCCCACCAAGCTCCCGCCTATAAATCTTGGGGTTCAAATAACTGTCTAGGCAGAGCTCACATATTCTGCTTCCTGCACTCAGTGTATCCCATATCTGCACAGACTCAGTCCTCAGAGCTGATCATGCCGTCCTGCAAACGTCGTGGTTGGCTGATTGCTGGAGCCTATGCACTTCTGTTTCTTCTCCATGTGCAGGGTGAGACTCCTTACATGGGTGGTGGGGGCCAGAGTTTCCAGTTTTGGCAGAGGCAGAGGCTGAGGCTGTGGTAGGGAAGGTAGCAAGGGAGGAGGAGCAGGTAGAGATGACAGAGAGGAAAGTGGCCCCTGTAGCCCAGAGAGTCGGTGATGTCTGAGGACTCAATGGCACAGAAGGCTATTCTGCCAAGCCCTGCGCCTGAAAGTCAGAAGGAAGAGTATTGGGGACAGAGGGACAGACGGGCCATGTCCCCTTTCTGTGACTGGAGCTCTTGCTGACCCATGGGTTAATAATAAACTTAATTACATATTCCTACTAGCATTGACATCCAAATGGGTCACTCTCTCGGACAGAGAAGCATCAGGGTATACTCCAAACAATCCTGGGAAATTTTCCTGGCCCTCAGTCATACAGTTCTCCAGCCCTACAACAGTTGCCCAACTGAGAGGCTCGAATTCCCTTTTCTATTTTCTGACCTTTGGAAAAGGTACAACTTGGAGTCCGAGGCAAAGGGCATGTGCTCCCTGTCTGCCAGAAAGTCTTCAGATTTATGAATAGGTGAGCCAGGAGGGTACTGTGCCTGGGGTCAGTGTGCAACCCTGAGGCCTCCTGCCAAAAAGTGTTCAAGCCTGAGTCATTCTGACCTCCTGCCAGTCCTCCTCAATCAGATTTACCCTAAGGAGGCCATAATGACTTCACACTGGGACTCTTCCCTGCTATTGTCCAGGTTCTGAGATGTCACCAGGGGCTTACTTGAACATTCTTCTTTGGATCCTGGGTTCAGAATCACTGATAACTATAAGAGGGCACAGAGTTGTGAACCACCCAGGCCAGGCTCATCCATGGGACATCAAGATAAGATAGGAGTGAGCTGGTGTAATGACACACACCTGTAAATGGTGTTGTAGATGAAGCAGAGAAAGTGGAAGGCTTTTCAGCTGCAAGCCAGCCTGGGCTACACGGCAAGAACCTGTCTGGTGGGGTGGTAAATGTAGAAATTTTAAAACAGAATACCACAGCAATTTCAGCATCAGTAATAATCAGGAGGAGGAGGACATCTGGAAGTAAACTTGGTCAGCAATGCTTACCATAGCAAAATCAGGAATTTAAAGTATCACATAAATGGTCAGATGGCAATCCCATCAATGGTGACTTTTGGTTTTAAATATGACATAGGTGACATTAGTTGATTTAATTACAGGGTAATTTTCTGCTATTTTTTTTTTTACTTTTCATACAAAAAAGGAGCTTTTGCATGTACAGCTGTTATAAAGACACAGTAACTCTTGAGAAGGCTGCACGTGTAATGAGAGATGTGATATCCTTTCCCACATGCCACATAAAATCAGAATCTCTACTTAGCTGAGGGAAGGTGCACGCCTATAATCCCAGCACTCAGGAGGTAGAGGCAGGTGAATCTCTGTGAGCTCGAGACCAACCTAGTCTACAAAACAAGTTCCAGGACAGTCAGAGCTTTTACACCAAGAAACCTTATTTAGAAAAACCAAGAAAAAAAGAGAAAAAAAGAATCTCTGCTTAATAAACTTCAATTGTTTTATTTTAAAATGAAAAAGGAAAGTGTATGCATAGTTTTTTATCTTTAACATATTTGTCACATCCCTTTCTGGGATGTTTTCCTGCCTCCTGACTGAAAGTACACTCACTCCAATATGTGGGATTTTATGGAGAGCTTTTCTTGGGGGGTGAAGCATCCTGGCTGTAGCCTGACTCTTAGCAAATCCATTTCAGCAGGTTTTGCCTGTTGCTGTAGCAATGACAGATTCTAGTGGCCCATGTCCTCAGTGATCTATATGGACAGTTATGGCATGTGGCATAGTGTCCCGTAGAGAGCATGTCCCCGGATATATTAGTGAGTTTTCAGCACTGGAAAGAAGTTGGCAAATTGCCCTCCAGTCAATGAGAGTGGCTGCTGCTTTGGCTACTTGTTACCCACACCAAGTAACATCGAACATACAATCCATGTTTATCAGGTATAGAAGAGTTTTGCTTTTTATGGAAAATGGCAGGTCTGCCAAATTCTTCCACACTGGAACATGGTGCTGTGGAGACAAGTTGCCAGGCAGGTGGGTACGTGGAAAAGGATGAATTGAGGCTAGCAAGAAAGAAGTAACAGTCATAGTGTGGAGGTAGATGGTTGGGCAAACCCAACCTTGATATCGCATGTCACTTACAGGTGAAGACTCAGCCAACCCCATCAGGACTACCCACACGGGACAGGTGCAGGGGAGTCTCATCCACTTGAATGACACCAAAGAGGGAGTCTACATCTTCCTGGGAATTCCCTTTGCCAAGCCACCTCTTGGAGACCTGAGATTTGCACCTCCTAAGCCTCCTGAACCATGGAGTGGTGTGAGGGATGGGACCACCTACCCAGCCAGGTAAGTCTTCCTGAGACCCAGAAAATGTCAGGTCCTGAAATGGGCAGGAGCTCAGAACCTGAGCCAGACTACAGTGCTTTCTCCATCTCCAGCCCTCCACTGCATTCTCTCTGTGATGGGGATATGTTGCAGATGCCAGAGAAAGGCCAAAGTGATGATGGTTCCTTAGCAAATCACCCTCCACAATCACCGTACCAACCTATAGGTGTCCAGGTACCATTGGCCAAGAGGCAGTTCCTTGAGAGTCTGGATATGAGGTGACAGATTTCCCACCACCATGTTTATCAATGCAGCATCTATATGGGTTCAGGACCCAATACCCAGGCCTTGGAGAGTACAAAGTGAAATGGTGTCATTACACACACCAATAGTTTTTACAGAAGTTCATGGAAATATCAATATCCCATCATCAGGAAGACTGGGATCCAAAGACCCATCTGGGATCCTCACGAGAAGTTTGAGCTCCATACCGGTTTTCCCAGTCTCTGACCTTTACCTTAGTTGGAAGAGATTTTGGAGTAGGATCCCATGTTATCAGGGCATCATGGGGCCAGAAATAGGGGTTTTGGTGGCTGAGAGCAAATATGAACTAAGAGTCTGTTTTTAATACTGCACATCTCTTAGAATAACGGTCATTGTCCCCAGGTGTCTACAGAATTCTGAAACAGCGGTTGCAGAAAGTCAGGCAATGATGAAACGGAGCATGCCTCCCATCTCAACATCTGAGGACTGCCTGTATCTCAACATCTACACACCAGCTCATGCCCGTGAGGGCTCCAAACTGCCTGTGAGTGGAAGCCATACTCAGATCTGGGGGTGGGCATTTCTTCGGGATGACTAAAAAGGGGCAAAATCAATGTGAGACCCTCATGAGAAGCCTTCCCTGTCAGGTGTCCAGAAAGGCTTCTCTGCCATGGTACACAACTAAACCCTAGGTATGGGACACAGAGACCTAAAGACTCTGGGAAGTCAGTGGCTATGGCTCCTTGATCAACTCAGGTTTCACACTACCTACCAGAGGCCTGAGAGCTAAATCCTGAGCTCTTGCAAATTTATTGGCATGGACTATCCATTGTGCCAAGAATTTTTCTCTTGTTTTGAGAAAGGGTCTCTCTCTATAACCCTGGCTGGCCTAGAACTCACTATGTAGACAAGTCTGGCCTCAAACTCACAGAGATCTTTGATCTCTGCCTCCAAAGATATGGTAATTTTTTAATTGAAAATAGATCCTCTCTCATATATTAAGTCTTCTTTAAAAGTCTGGTAAAATTCTATGATAAAAACCATCTGGCCTGGGCTTTTTTTTTTTTTTAAGTTGGGAAATTTTTAATGACTACTTCTATTTTACTGGGGGTTATAGGAATACTTAAATTGTTTATCTGATCATGATTTAACTTTGGTAAGTGATACTTATTGAGAAAATTATCAATTTCTTTTAGATTTTCTTTTTTTTAATTTTATTCTTTTTTAATTAAAATTTCCGCCTCCTCCGCGTTTCCCATTTCCCTCCCCCTCCTCCCACACATTGCCCCCTCCCCCCACTTCCCTCCCCCTCTCTCCCCTCCTCTCCCCCTCCCCCCACTCCATTCCCCCTCCCTCTCGATACTGAAGAGCAGTCCAAATTCCCTGTCTTGCGGGAAGTCCAAGGTCCTCCCTCTTTTAGATTTTCTAATTTAGTGAAGTACATGTTTTGAACGAATATCCTTATGAGTCTCAGGATTTCCTTGGTGTGTGTTGTTATGCCCCCCTTTTCACTTTTATTAATTTGGTTATTCTGATTTTATTAATTTGGATATTCTTGCTCCGTCTTTTAGTTAGTTTGGATAAAGTTTGTCTATTTTGTTGATTTTCTCAAAAAACCAACTATTTGTTTCATTGATTCTTTGTACTGTTCTCTTTGTATTTTATTGATTTCTGCAGATTGGGTCTTTCCTGCTCTCTTTTCCTCTTAGGGGCGCTTACTTCTTTTTGTTCTAGAACTTTCAGGTGTGCTGTTAAGTTGCTAGTATGAGCAATCTCCAGCTTTTTTAATGTAGACACTTAATATTATAAACTTTCCTTTTAGCACCATCTTCATTGTGTCCCATAAGTTTGGGTGAGCTGTGTATTCATTTTCATGAATTCTAGAAAGCCTTTAATTTCTTTCTTTATTTTTGTCTTGACCCATTTTTCATTCAGTAAAAGGTTGCTCAGTTTCTGTGAGTTTGTAAGCTTTCTGTTGTTTCTATTCTTGCTGATGTCCTGCTTTAGTTTGCAGTTGTCTGATAGGATGAAGGGAATTGCCTCAATTTTCTTGTTATATGTTGAGACTTGCTTTGTCGACAAATACATGCTCAATTTTGAAAATTTTCTGTGAGGTGCTGAGAAGAAGGTATATTCTTTTGCATTTGGGTGGAATGTTCTGTAAATGTCTGTTAGATTAATTTGGCTGACAAAGTCAGATAGCTCTAGTATTTCTCTGTTTAGTTTCTGTCTGGATGACCTGTCCATTGGTGAAAATGGGGTATTGAAGTCTCCCACTATCAGTGTGTGAGGGTCAATATGTGATTTAAGGTCTAATAGTGTTTCTTTTACAAAAATAGGTGCTCTTGTGTTTGGGATAGATGTTAAGAATTGAAATGTCATCTTGGTGTATTTTTTCTTGTGGTTAATATGTAGTATCCTTCCACACCTCTTTTGATTAATTTTATTAGATATTAAAATGCCTACACCAGATTGATTGTTAGGTTTGTTTGATTAGAATATCTTTTTCTGACCCTTTACCCTGATATTAAGGTATATTTCTTGTATGAGCAGAAGGATTGATTCTATGTTTGTAACCATTCTGTTAACTGTGTCTTTTTATTGGGGAATTGAGTCGATTGATATTGAGAGATATCAATGATCAATGATTGTTAATTTTTGTTATTTTGCTGTTGTTGTTGTTGGTGGTGGTGGTGGTATGTTTGTACTTCCATTCTTTTGGTTTTGCCAGTGTGAGATTATTTATTTCCAATGTTTCCATGTGTGTAATTAACCTTGGTTTAGAGTTTTCCTTCTAGTACCTTCTGTAGGGCTGATTTGCATCTAGATATTATTTAAATTTGATTTTATCATGGAATGTCTTAAGGTGATTGAAAGCTTTGCTGGGTATAGTAATCTTGACTGGCACCTGTGGTCTCTTAGAGTCTGCAGCACATCTGTCCAAGACTTTCTGTCTTTTAGAGTCTCCATTGAGAAATCAGGTGTAAGTCTAATAGGTCTGCCTTATATGTTAGCTGGTCTTCTCCCTTGAAGCTTTTAATATTCTCCCTTTGCTCTGTATGTTTAATGTTTTGATCATGATGTGGTGAAGGTACTTTTCTAGTCCAATCTATTTGGTATTCTGTATGCCTTTTGTACCTATATAGGCATTTCCTTCTTTAAGTTAGGAAAATTTTCTTCCATGGTTTTGTTAAAGATATTCTCTAGGGCTGGAGAGATGTCTCAGTGGTTAAGAGCATTGCCTCGTCTTCCAAAGGTCCTGAGTTCAATTCCCAGCAACCACATGGTGGCTCACAACCATCTGTAATGAGGTCTGGTGCCCTCTTCTGGCCTGCAGGCATATATGTATAGACAGAATATTATATACATAATAAATAAATAAGCAAATTTAAAAAAAAAGATATTCTCTAGATCTTTGACCTATTTTGGTATTCTTCGCCTTTCTCTATTCCTATTATTTATACATTTGCTCTTTTCACAGTGTCCCAGATTTCTTGGATATTTTGTGTCAGGAATTTTTCAGATTTAACATTTTCTTTGGCCAATGTATCCATTTCTTCTATCGTATCTTCAAAGTCTGAGATTCTCTCTTCCTATCTCTTGTATTCTGTTGGTGAAGTTTGACTCTGTAGTTCCTGCTCACATTCCTAAACTTTTCACTTCCAGGATTCCCTCAGTTCGTGTTTTCTTTATTGTTTCTATATCCATTTTCAGGTATCAAACAATTTTATTTTTTTCCTTCAATTGTTTATATTTTCACTTTCTTTAAGGGGTTTATTCATTTGCTCTCTCAGGACCTCTTTCATCTTCATATTAAGGTCTTTTTTTCAGCTCTGTTGGAATATTTAGAACCTGCTGTGGTAGGATAGCTGGGCTCTGTTGGAGACACATTGTCCTGGTTGTTATTTATTGTGTTCTTATGCTGTCATCTAGGTATTTGGGTCTAGGTGTTGGTTTCTGGGTTTCTCTTTGTTTGGTGGGTGTTTCGATACTTAATTTCTGTTTCCTCTCTGGATTTTTAGAAAGTCTTCTGCCTGCTCAGCTGGTGTGTTCACTGGGAATGCTGGGAGGAGAGGGTCTGTTGCAGTGCTAGGGGTGACCCTGAGAATTGGGTCTGGGGGAACAGAGAGTGGGGAAGGTCCACAGGCAGCCTACCTGGTCCCAGAGCTCTGATATTAGATATACATCACCATGACCAGCTATGTGCCAATGATTTTTTGTTAATAATCAGGAAAGTCACCCATGAATATACCCCTTTTCATTCTATTTCATAGACGTCTGAGAGTAGGAGATGTTATTACTCCAGATTTAGAGTCATTAATTCAGGCTTGGGTCCTTAGAGAAGCAGAGAGACTAGCAAGTATCCTGATGGGTCTGTGGTCCAGGTGAGGATGTCCTGAGGAGTTTTGTCTGTGTGTCTAAGTACACTGAGACAAAGCATTAGGTACAGTAGAAGACACCCCAAGTGGAGCTTGAGCTGGGTGGGAACCTCCTGGCATCTGACTTGATTTCCACAGGTAATGGTGTGGATCCATGGTGGTGCACTGGTTGCGGGTGTGGCTTCTGCATATGATGGATCCATGCTGTCAGCCAAGGAGAATGTGGTGGTGGTCACTATCCAGTACCGCCTGGGTGTTCTGGGATTCTTCAGGTGAGTCTGGGACTGACTGCACTGTGCAGTAGGGAATGAAAGGAAATAAGACAGTGATGGAGGAGTTACTTTCATTTAATAAAGAAACTGCCTTGGCCCATTTATAGGCCAGCCCTTAGGTGGGTGGAGTAAACAGACAGAATGCTGGGAGAAAGAAGCCGAGTGAGTGAGTCGCCATGATTCTCCCACTCCAGACAGACGCAGGTTAAGATCTTCCCTGGTAAGCCAGCTCATGGAGCTACACAGAATATTAGAAATGGGTTAGATCAATATGTAAGAGCTAACCAATAAGAGGCTGGAACTAATGGGCCAGGCAGTGTTTAAAAGAATACAGTTTCCGTGTAATTATTTCAGGTAAAGCCATGCGGGCGGCCGGGTGCCAGGACGCAGCCCTGCCGTTCCTATTACAACAAGACAGCCCTGTGATTCCTTCTCTGCGTCTTCACAGCACTGGAGATGAGCACGCCAGAGGCAACTGGGGCTACCTGGACCAAGTGGCTGCGCTGCGCTGGGTCAGGAAGAACATCGCCCACTTTGGAGGCAACCCTTATCTTGTCACCATCTTTGGAGAGTCTGCGGGTGGCACAAGTGTGTCTTCACAGGTTGTGTCCCCCATGTCCAAAGGACTCTTCCACAGAGCCATCATGGAGAGTGGAGTGGCCCTGCTGCCTAACCTGATCTCTAACACCTCTGAGGTGGTCTACACAGTGAGTCACTTCAGCCTTTGATGACCCTGCAGCCTCAGCCTCCACCCTCTGATACTCTGGAAGTTTTCTCAATTGGGGAAACAAGGAGCATGGGAAACAGTGACTTTTCATTACTTTCTGAGAGATTCAAGGATAAGAATCCACTTCTTTCTATACAGGCTGGGTGTAATAACCATGCATAAGTACCTTGTAGTGTCCATCATGTTCAGAAACAAATACGTATGGGATGGAGATATGGCTCAATAGGTAAAAACATAAGGACTGAGTTCAAATTCCCCCAGAAACCACAAAAAGCTGCATGTGGAAACAAGTGTGTGATCCTGGTATTCATAGGATGAGATAGGAGGCAGAGACCGGAAAATCCCTGAAAGGTCACAAATAAGATGAACTCTTGTAGAAAGGAAGAAATAATGAAAGATCATTTCTCAAACAAGATGGGAAGTGAGGAGTAGCAACTAAATGTTGTCCTTTAATCTTTGCACAGAAACCATGGTAAGGCACTCCTGAAGTCACACACACTCGTGAACAAACACATGAAATTTATTTTTAAAAGTCTTTAGGTAGAATGACCTCTCTGGCTGTCACATATGAGCAACACAAAATGGGAATTTCATACTTTATTTTATCAAACAAAGTGCAATGTGATATTTGGGCACAATGCCAACCAACTGGGGTTGGGAAAACTCCTCTACTTGCCTGAAAGGATGAGTCAACTCCTGCCTGATCCCTTTACAGAAAGTGGCCAGCTTATCTGGTTGTGAGACTACAGACTCAGAGACCCTGGTGCACTGTCTGAGAAACAAGAGTGAAGAGGAGATTCTGGCTATTAACAAGGTTGGGAGAGTTGTGTGACTTGGAGGACCTAGTCAGTGGGATGTGGGAGTGTCAGTCCTTACTACTCTAAACAAATTACCCCTGCTTCATGGTTTGGCATCCTCTTAATCATGTGTGTAAAATGAATATCAAATATCCTAATATATGTAGAATCTCTGTCAGGGGTGGAGAAACATCCTGAGACAATTAAATGGGGCAGGGGTAATGTTTAGGGTTTCTCAGTGGATATCAGAATTGACCTCCATGTCCCTTGCATGTCCCTCAGGTCTTCAAGATCATCCCTGCTGTAGTGGATGGAGAGTTCTTCCCCAGGCATCCCCAAGAGTTGTTGACCGCTGTGGATTTTCGCCCTGTCCCCAGCATCATTGGTGTCAACAATGATGAGTATGGCTGGCTTCTCCCTATGGTGAGGCTCAGTTCCAATTCTCTGGAAGTCTGGGGACTCATAAGGTGAGCAGAGGAAACTTGGTCCATATCCCGCTGACCATATACTGAAAACTGTCCTCTCTCTCATGCAGATGTTGGGCACTGATCAAATAATAAAGGAGATAACCAGAGAGACCCTGCCGGCTATTCTGAAGAACACAACAACACAGATGGTAAGATACCTTTATTACTGCCTCCAATAGAAAGAGTCACCATGTATCCTTCCAGACAGCATGCCTATAAACAAAGATCTGTGTGTGTGTGTGGTTTGTGGAGGGCTCACCTCAGAGCTTATACCTTTCCCTCTATACCTTATCTTATCCCTGGCCACATTCTCCACACTGAGGCTGCTGCCTATGAAAACAAGAACCTGCCTAAACTCATTCTTCCTGATTCCCTGGAGTAGCTGTTACCTCCCGAGTGTAGTGACCTGCTAATGGAAGAGTATATGAACAACACTGAAGATGCCCAGACCCTCCAGCTACAGTACAAGGAAATGATGGCAGACTTCATGTTTGTAATCCCTGCACTCCAAGTAGCAAAGTTTCAACGTGAGTACATCGGTGATGAGGCCTAGTTGGGAGGAGCTCAGAGCCATGGGTCCCAGATGAGCTTAATACTGTCCAGGTCCCCACCCATGTCTGGATCACATCTCTGGAACCAAACTCCCGGGACCATTATATCAGTATTTCTTCACTCTAGTGTAAGAGAGGGAAGTGATATCTTATCAAGATACAGACAAGGAAACATGTTGCCAATACTCCATTTTGATTTGTCAAAACTACTCAGCTGGGAAGGCCAGGGTCACTGTTTAGCCAAAGGCTTTCCAGGAACTAGTGCTCCAGCCTGGGGCCACCCACTTGACAATTATTATTTTTTATTGAGCTCTACATTTTTCTCTTCTTCCCTCCCTGCCTCTCCCCTCCCCTTAAACCCTCTTCTAAGGTCTCCATGCCCCCAATTTACTCTGGCCACTTGACAATTATTACACCAGAAAGCTTTATACCGACATATCTAATCACTAAGGGTTAGGCAGGAAAGTTAAGGTGAGAGAATACTATGTAACCATGTGTCCGTACCTCTAGGCTTCCGTGCCCCTGTCTACTTTTATGAATTCCGTCATGTGCCCAGCTACGTCAAAGATACAAGGCCACCCCATGTGAAAGTTGATCATGGCGATGAGCTTGCCTTTGTTTTTGGGTCCTCGCCCTTGGACATAAAACGTGAGTCTTTCTTGTGTTTCATGAGCTGGATGGGGTCACAGATGGGTACCTGATGGGCAACTGAGCCCTCAGTCCAGCCGAGAAAATCAAGGCTCTGGGAGAGGACATAATCAAGTAAGCACCTTTTCCATCCTCAAAAAGTTATACTCAGATTAGAATCTGGACCCTATCAAATATAATCTATTGCCTTAGTTACTTTTCTATTGCTGCGATGAGATACTGTGATCAAGTTGGCTTATAGAGAAAAGCATTTATTGGGACTTAGAGGTTCAAAGGGTTAGTTAGAGTCTATGACATCAGGGATGGGAGAATAGCAGCATGCAGGCAGGCAAGGCACTGGAACAGTAGCTAACTAAAGTTTACATTCTGATCTACAACACAAGGCAGAGAGAGAGCTAACTGGACCAGACTGGACTTTTAAACCTCAAAGCCAATTTCCGGTGATACACCTTCTCCAAAAAGGCCATACCTCCTAATTCTTCCTAAACAGTTCCACTAACTGGGGACCAAGCATTCAAATATATGAGTTTATAGGATTTGAGCCACCACATCTATGTTAGATGGAATGAGGACACACTGAGCAGAACTGAACCTGGAGGCATTCAATTAGAGGTGTGGGTGGCTCCCTGATCCTTGGTGGTGAGGGAGGGAAAGAGGCCTAGGGTTCAAGGTCAGGCTACAGGAAGGATGGTGATTGCAGAGCACGAATAGGCAGCAGCATGGGGTTGCTGGGACCTGAACCTCTGTCTTCCCCACAGCTACAGCTGTCTTCACTGAGGAGGAGGAGCTGCTGAACAGGAAAGTGATGAAGTACTGGACCAACTTTGCACGACATGGGTGAGAGCACACCCCTCCCTCAACCTCCTCAGTGGTAGGTCCCTATCTAGGGCTCCATTGGTGGTTGATGACTTCATTTGCATGCATGGATAACTCGTCACATGATAGAGTCCTCCTCACCCCAGGGCACACTTAGGTACATTGTACATATTGGTTACTGGTCACACTGCAAGGCTTGATAGGAACTATGGTATTGTTCTTTAGATTTTGCCTCTGAGAGGGTGACCCAAAATTGTCCAGGTAGTCTTGCCCCACAAGGAGCAGACACTAGCAGGTGGCACTGTATCCCTGTATAAGGACACGTGCCCCATCAGCCCCTCAACCATTGGCCCAATTAGTCTACTACCCTGACACAAACTGGGGGATCACAAATTGTATGAGCATGACCTTACCATTCCCTGCTGGATGGCATATCTGCAGGAACCCCAATGGCAAGGGTCTACCCTACTGGCCCAAGATGGTCCATAATGAGCAGTACCTGAAGCTGGACATCCAGCCTGCTGTGGGCCGAGCCCTGAAGACCAGAAGGCTGAAGTTCTGGACCAAGACTCTGCCTAAGAAGATCCAGGAGCTAAAGGGGTCTCAGGATAATTACAAAGAGAAGTACCCTGTGAGAGGGATGGTGTGAAGGGCTGAATGTACATGGGGTCGGCCTAACGTTCTTAGAGAATCCCGGTTAGAGTCTGACAGTCACATCCCCATCCCTCACCGCTACAATTGTCCATTTGGTCTGCGTGTACGACAAACCCTTGGTGTGTCACTCGTTCCTCAACATGCTGGGACACCTTTTATGAGACTCCGTGAATGCTCCCATGACTGTAGATGTGTGACCCCTAAGTGCCCCAATCTTCTTTCACTGTCCCCTGGGACAACGCCCTTTCCTTCCTTTCTTCATCTGCTCTCATCCTCTCTCCTCTTCTCCAAGCCCCAGACAGTCTTCAGATGAAACTGAAGCTTTGGAAATATTTATTATATGGGAGTGGACTGTCAAAATCCTATGTTCTCTCAGCAAGTCTCGTGTCTTCTTATTTGTAAGTGGCCAATAAAGAAACCTGACAGCCAAAGTCCTGCCTGTTGTTCTCATGTGTTCAGTCAGGTCGTTGTTCCAAAATTTCACAGACTGTAAGCTGAGCTCTGTAATAGGTATCTGTGGGTCCTGCCTATCAGAGACCTAGGCAGAAAGATTATATGATTTCTGCAGTTTCAGGTCATCCTGAGCAACATAGTAAGCCCAGCATCTCTAAACAAATTATAATCTGGATAACATACAGATAGCAAAAAAAATTATACATGTTTATAAACCAAGGAATCTCCAAGGTCAAATGCCATCCGATTTGTTCTGTGGTGAGAGTTAGGCCTCTGGCTTAAAAGAAATCCCATTGCATCCTCGTTGGATAGAATGAGAAAACAATGACACTCTTGGATCTTCACAGAGTCATAACTCTTAATAGCATTGGATCAGAAATTAGATTTCAGCAAATAAACTTGATGATTTTCAGATCATAGCTCATAAAGGTCTCTGACATCAGCCACAAAGGATGCCAACTGATGAGAAAAAAATCCCTACATATGTTTCCTGTATATGAAATTTTACAGATGCCTGCAGAAGCAGAACTAGACATGTTCATGGGATTTTCAATCTGGGTCAGGAGTTAGGGAGTTGATCAGAACTACATGGGTTTCTCAGTGCCCCATTTTCTGAAGTTTGCTCTTTGGATCAGGAGTTAGGCAGACAGTATGGAGCCCAAACTTGCTTGAGTCTGTCACCTCTGTGAAAATGTTTGTCCATTGAGTGTGTCCTGGAAATGGGGTGGCATCAGAAGAGACCCTTGTCCCTGGCACCCTGAGCAAGCTTCTCCTTGTATGGAGTTGTCTTCCTGCCTCATGGATCCTCCAGAAGCCTCTTGACTCCTGGTCATCCCCTAATCTTCTTGATGGTCTGTGTGATTGATTTCCTTAAATGTTTCAACCCCAGCAGTACAAAGTCTCTTGCACTTTGACCCTTACAAAGGTGCTAAATTCAGCTCTCTCTGTACTTTTGCTCCCCCCAAACACTTTCTCTGACATTAAGGAGTGGTGAGTGCCTTGTGTCCTGCAGGCCCTAGGATCTCCCTATTCCTCTACCTCTCACCATCTCTCCCTACTTGGGCCAGTTCTCCAGAGCAAAGTCCCCTTTCCCAGCCACTGCACTGAATACAAATCATAATGAACCATGGCCTTTGGGTTGAAAACAAAGATTTCATGTTGCCTACTCAGGAAATAGTTGAGACTGATGTTGAGCTTTGATTAAGAAACTGAGCAGAGGGGTGCTCTTGCTGGGGCCACAATGCATTGCTGCAACCCTGGTGAGACCAGTAGTGTCTGCACCTCACCAGGCAGTCAGGTTGGGGCTTCAACCCTGAAAGTTTTCATTGCTGTAAGCTTGGTGTCTGCTGACAACCAGTGCCCACTGCAGCTGATGACTTTCCTGGTCCTGGGAGGAAAATCAGAGGCAGACAACCAACAGTGTGCTGGCTGGCAGCCCATGCTGCTGCACCCACATTCCACTCCTCTCTGCAAAGCCCTTTTATCCCCTAAGCAAAAGCAGGACCATGTGAACCAATCTTTGGGTCCCTCTGTCGGGTGGGATCCTGGTGACCATTGATCTTGCTCGGAGTCATCGTGCCCTTGCACCCCCCTCGCTCTCAGGCGCTCCCCTTTCCCTGAAGATAAACTATGAAACTTTCACCCTCTCTTGGTGTCTGTGGGCTTCATTTGCCACATTTGTGAGACATGAACCAGCACTGGCTTCTGGTATCAGGAGCTCGTGTGACCGATTGTTCAGCACCTTTCCCCCAGTACCAAGCCTTCAAGTGTTCTGACGAGACTCTGTTGCAGGGAAGGTCAGCACTGAGCCTCACTACTGTAAACCCTCTGCCATTTGGCTCTCGTTTCTCTGAATACACAGGACAGTTCACCAACAGCAATCTCGGGGTACTTTTTAGGCTTTCAGTAGTTACTATAGGCTAGTGACCCACAAGCTCGTGTTTTGAGTGCTTGCCCATAGCTAGAGGACTATTTTGAAGGCTGTGGGACCTTTAGGAGATAGATAGGGATAATTGGAAGAATTACTAGGGGCAGGTGTGCACCTACATTGCATTGCAGATGTTTCCTGAACCTTTATTTTATTCGTATCGTTGTTGCTGTCATTATTATCACTGTGACGATTTGTGCATTTGTTTCATTTTTTTCTTTTTCTTTTTTTTTTAATTATTTTTGATTTGTGCATTTGGATGTTGTTGGTTGACACACAATCTTCCTGTATAACCTATATTGTAATCAAACTCAGGATCCACCTGCCTCAACCTCCTAAGCTATGAGATTACTTGTGTTAATCAACAAACCTGCTCTCACTAGACATCTATTTTTCATATTATTCTGTGAGTGTGTCTGTGTGTGTGTCCGTGAGCACACACGTATGCACAAACACACGCACACTTGTGCTCACATGCCATGGCACACAGGTGGAAGGCAGAGGAAAACTTTTGAGAGTCAGTTCTCCCCTCCTACTGTGTGGATTCCAAGGATCAAATTTAGCTCATCAGTCCCCGTGGCAGCCATCCTTACCCACTGAGCCATCGCACTGGCCCTTCCCATAGACTCTTAACGTCTGCTTCCATCTTCCTCTGCATCTCCATCTCAGTCTTTCCATACTCTGACTCTGTGTGCGTGCTTCTGTGTCTCTCTCTATTCCTCCAGGTTCTGTGAATCTAAGTTTGCCATCACCCACCGAATATACTCAAAAATGCTCGAGTTTCTTCTTCATTCAATAACATATTTATATAAATGTGTGTGTATGCATGTGTGTGCACAAGTGTGTAGGCACACATACATAAATGTCCCTGAGACTAAAGAAGAATCCATAGGGATTTTCAGACTATGGCTATGAGGATTAAGGGACCTGGGCAGGGACGAGTCCAGAAACTAAAGAGGAGTTTTCAGGATTAAGAGAAGAGTTACAGTTTCATGTATTTGCTCTCCCAGGTCCCTTCATCCCATAATAGGTGTGATCACTCTCAAATGAGGGCCATTAAAGGTGTGTCACTTCAGAGAAGCCCTCTGTCATCTCCAGTTACAGCTTCCAGCTCTGCCCTTTCATCCCCAATGTCGTGTTTGGACCTGTGACTGTCATGCCAATGAACTCTGTGACTGCAGATTTCAGGTTCAGGTCGCTGTACCAAAGGGGCTACAGATGACACAGCAACTTCAGAGGAGGCCACAAGGACCGCAGAACGTGTGAAAGTGATCACATTTCTTGTCTGCTGATTATGGCTTTCACAAGTCCAACCGCTCAGTGTTGCCCTCCTGCAGCACCCAACTCCCAGGCCCCACCCAAGGCCCCGCCCACACTTTGCTGGGTCCAAACTCCAGCTCTGGTCCTAGGGTGCCTTCTGGTAAAGCCTGACCTGCCGACAGGATTCAGACACACTCCTGGGCACCAACCATGGGACTGGAACAAACTCCTGTTTGGCTGACCACTGTGGCCTGTGGGCTCCTGCTTCTCTTCCTGGTTCAGGGTGAGGCTTTCATGGGAGTGACCGGGAACCGTGTCAGAGCTGCCAAATTGTGCAGAGGCAGAGTGGAGATTAAGGGAGGATATGGGCAAGGAAAGGCTGAAATGGTGGAGTTCATTGCTCAGGAACCCTGCACTTATGTGATGCCCCCCCCAGTCAGAGTGGGCCCCCTAAGTCATAGAGCAGAAAGGCTAACTAAGGATGTCCACCTTCAAGGAAGGAGCTGAGAATGAAGGGGTTTGGGGGAATTGCAGATGAGCAAGGCCAGAGAGCAAGCAGCCTCTAAATGAGGAGTCAGGACTTTCCCTCCTGGGCCATGACTGGAGCTGCGGCTGTATGCAAGTACTAAGCAGTAAGATGGTACCCTCCATGGCCGTTTGACTTTAATGTATCATTTCCTTGGCCAGAGGGATAGCATGGCTTTCTCAGAGGTATTCAAGAAAAGCTGCCTACTCTTGAGGATAGAGGAGCTCAGTCCTGCACCTGAAATTGGCTCTGAGGGGCCCCAGGGTGCTTTTGATATCATAGATTGGCCTGACCTGAGGCAGTGGTGGGACTTGACTTCCAGGGGAAAGGTGACAACCCTCTGTGCCTGCCAAACAATTTCCACCTTATTTGGAGTTCAGTGGGCAGAATTCCTGAACGTGACCCTCAGTCTTGATCCTTCCCCTCCAGGGCCCCACCTGAAGGCCCCAATTCTCGCCACCCTTTTGTAGTTTTCCAATTTCCACATGTCAATTCGTCATGCCTTACCTCCATCGGCCTTTCTCCCTCACCTGATTTGGCATTGCTCTCAAAAGTCACCGGGACCTTCCAGGCAAGGGGTCTGCCTAGCCTCTCTAATGGCTCCCATTTTAAATAGTGCTTGGCTTGAGCCCATATCATGAAGCATCTTTAACAAGTCATAGGAGAGCACAAATATGGATCCCACCCTCTTCTGTCTCATCCACTCCTGTTCCTTCTACAGGAAACATCAGGGTCCCTGGGCCTTACACACAGACTCAGGAGTTGTCTGAGAATAGATGGAGGCTTTGGCCCTTGATTTCAACCAAAATATTTACAAATTCACTCCATTTCTGGCACCACAATTTAACTCTTCCTAGCAAGGGGATCAATCACCTCACATTATGATGTATTAGAGCTCCCTAAGGCCACTCAATGGCTTCACTTCAAAGATAATCAGTTAATGCAACAAATCTAAAACCATGGACATTATAGCATATTTTTATTCATTGCTGTAACAAACACACCATGAGGCCCCGTAGCTGGTAACTGAAGCAAAATTGCGTGGATAGTATTCTCTTTCCGCATGAAACTCTGTGTGAGCAGCACGTGACAGAGAAGGAGAGGGTGCCTTTTCACTTGCACATCTTAGTGGATCGGATAGCTGCACCAAAATATCTGAAGCCACACAGTGGTAAAAGGAAGTGAGTTTGTTCAGCTCCCAATTTAGAGTTTGAATATTCGCGATCAGGTGGCTCGCTCTAGCAAGACTGTTCAGGGCCTTCCAGCTTTGTCACAACCTGCCAATGGCATTTCACAATAGGTGCACATGGAGAGAGACCACATGGTTCAAGAAGAAGAAATGTGCCCTAGGAATGGCCATAGTCACTCTTGTCTGACAGCTCACTCTCATTCACACTGCAGGACCTAACTTGTTTCGAACTCCAGCAGTAACCATACGTTGTGACAGTGGTGATGTGAGGTCATGTGACAAACAAGAAGTGCATTAAAGTAGCGTTTGCTGTCCTTGGTCCTTGGGAAAGGCTGAGCTGAGGGTGACAAAGAAGTGGGTGAAAAAAACCCTTACTGTGGTGGCAGCTGATTGTGTAGGCCCAACCTTGATGTCACCCCTCCATCCACAGGCCAGGACTCAGCCAGTCCCATCAGGACCACACACACAGGCCAGATACAAGGCAGCCTCATCCACATGAAGGGCCTTGATGTGGGTGTCCACAGCTTCCTGGGAATTCCCTTTGCCAAGCCACCTGTGGGACCACTGCGCTTTGCTCCCCCTGAGCCACCTGAGCCATGGAGTGGTGTGAGAGATGGGACCTCCCATCCAGCCATGTAAGTTCTCCTGAGGCCCGGGGTTGATGGGTGCTGTGAACTCTGGGTCAGATGACAGTAGTTCCTCATCTCAAGCTCACAGCGTTTTCCACTTTGTGGGGGAATTTCCCAGAGCATTTTCAGAACTTTCTAATATTAAGTGAGCAAAACAACTCTGCCAGCCTCTTACTTCAGGGCTTGGCATCTGGATGGCACCAATCAGGCTAGTTCTAGTGGTCTCAAACATCCAGGAAAGGGTCTCTGGGAGAGGTTTGGGTTGACTCCCAAGACCTGTAAGATCCCCAACTAACAACATCAGAAACTGGGTCCTTAGAGAGGACGATGGTAGCTCCGTACAAATTCCACCTTCCACTGCCACTGTCCCTACAGGGCGAGATGTCACTAGGTAAGAAATAAGTATATATGTATGTTAGGTGCCTTTCTTATTGCTGGGACAAAATATATGTCCAAGGCAACTTAAGGAGGAACAGTTTGTTTTGATATATAATTCAAGGGTAATGTCCATTTGATAAGAAAGACATGGCAGTAGGAGTGTAGGGTGACTTGTCACATATCCAGAGAGAGAGAGAGAGAGAGAGAGAGATGCTCAACTTACTATCTCTTTTCTATTCAGTTCAAGGCACCAGCAAACGAGTAGTACTGTCCACTTGGAGGCCGTGTCTTCCTATCTCAAATAACCTAGAAAGAGCCTCCCAAATAAGCCTATAGGTTTGTTTCCATAGTGATTCTAAATCTCATCAAGTTGATATTCAAGATGTCAATCTTCTAACAGGAGATTATGGAAGAGATGAGGATCCCAGGAGTCTGGATTTGGGATGAGGGAGGTCCCCACTACCCTATGGGAAACTAGCCTCCACTCACTCAGAAATTCCAGTGTAACACAGCTGTCCTGTTCCGGAACTGGTTGACTAGAGTGAAAAATGACAAATCAAAGGTCTTGATTTCCCACCCTCAGGAGGAGGAGTATCCAAGCCCCCCAACAACCTTGAGATGTTACTAGACATCTGGGCTCCATCTCAGCTTCTCCAGAGCCCATAGTCTGACCTTGATGGGCAGGAACTTAGAGACTGATCATGTGTAAGCAAGAAATCAGAAAGAAAGTGCATAGGATATTTGGAAGCACATTCTCTGAGAGTCTGTTTCTGGGCACCCTATGTCCCTGGGCTGACTGTCTGTCATGGTTGGTCACCAGGTGTCTGCAGGATATCAGTGCACTGAATATGCAGGCTCTTAAGCTGTTGAAGCTGACCCTGCCTCCCATCCCCATGTCTGAGGACTGCCTCTTCCTTAACATCTATACACCAGACCATGCCCACGAGGGTTCCAAGCTGCCTGTGAGTGTCAAGTCCTGCTCATTCTGGGGTAAGAGGGCATTTCTTCTAGACAAAGATTAGATCAGTTCGGGCCATGCTGCAATACACCCTGATGAGAAATCTCTTCGTATAATCTAATCAGCTGCCAACTTATGTCTAGATCTAATGGGTGCTCAGTGGCCGCACTCTGAAGTCACCAAAGACCTAGTCGTTGATTTTCGTTGAACTGATGAGACTTAAGAACATTCTTGGGGGCTGGAGAGATGGTTCAGTAGTTAAGAGCACTGGCTGCTCTTCCAGAGGACCTGGCTTCAATACCCAGCACCAACATGGCAGCTCACACCTGTCTGTAACTCTACTTTCAGGGCTTTTTGATACCTTCCCACAGACATACATGCAGGCAAAACACCAGTTAAACGTGTATGTGTGTGTGTGTGTGTGTGTTCTTAAAAAAGAACACTTTGACTAATTTTTGTGGGACATAATGAAGGAAATATCCCTATTGTTCCCCCACAAAAGTTTCTGAGACTAATCCAGTCAGGCTTTGGTGCTGGGGTGGACTTCAAACAGAAAGTAAGGCTTGTGTCCATGGCTGTGTTTGAACCTCTCATCCATAGAAATGCCAGGATAGCCAACTGGACATTTGTCTATGTGGGCAACTGCTCACAGAAGAAGTTGTACTAACCCTGAAGGGAAGCCAGCTGGGTTATATGGGACACACATGGCCCCTATCTTGACTTCTCCAGGTGATGGTGTGGATCCATGGTGGTGCTCTGGTTATAGGCATGGCTTCCTTGTATGATGGGTCCATGCTGGCAGCCACTGAGGATGTGGTGGTGGTCACTATCCAGTACCGCCTGGGTGTTCTGGGCTTCTTCAGGTGAGTCTGGGACTGGATTGGGCAATGGGACCTGAGAAAAATAAGGGCATCCCTGTGATTCCTGTCCCTGCCACTTCTCAGCACTGGAGACCAGCATGCCAGAGGCAACTGGGGCTACCTGGACCAAGTGGCCGCCCTGAGCTGGGTCCAGCAGAACATCGCCTACTTCGGAGGCAACCCTGACTGTGTCACTATTTTTGGCGAGTCTGCAGGTGGCACAAGTGTGTCTTCACATGTTGTGTCCCCCATGTCCCGAGGACTCTTCCACAGAGCCATCATGGAGAGTGGGGTGGCCCTCATATCAAGCCTCATCTCAGAATCCTCTGAAGCAGTCTATAGGGTGAGTGCCCCCGATCACCCCAACCCTGAGCTGTTGCCTCAGCTTTCACCCTCCGAAACTCTGGTTCTCTGTCTGACCAACGTGGACAAGGACCACGGAGGTACTCAGGCAGCTGCCCCCTGTACAAGAATTTCTAAAGAGCTGAAGGCTAGAATGTGCTCCTCTCTGCTTCCTACTGACTTTGTATTCCATAGGACCATGCTCGGGCATGGTGATAGTATAAACAAAGCATGTATGTCATCATATGTGACAGCCCCTCTGGCTCTCACCTCTAAACATTCAGGAAACAGAAACAATTTTCATACCTGCCATAATGTGCATACCTACGTACACATGTACTTCATGAGATATGAGGAACACCTGAACCCAAGTGGCACCTTGGTAAAAAAAAACCTTTCCTTCCTGGAAGGCTGAGCCATCCCCGGCCTGATGTCTTTATAGGTGGTTGTCAACCTGTCTGGATGTGAGCAGGTGGACTCAGAGGCCCTGGTGAACTGTCTACGAGACAAGACTGAAGACGAGATTATGGCTATTAACAAGGTTGGACTAAATGGTAGGGTAGAGGAGCAACAGGAAGTAGGGTAGCCTGCCCTAGGCTGCCTTCAGCTCCCCTGTACACTGCCTTCATCCCATTCCTCATAACCTAGCACCCAGGAAGAGAGCTGACCACCAGGATATGGTAAATCAGCTGCGGGATCTCATAGACAGGTGTGAGAATCCTGAGACGGGACAGAGAGGAGTGGGAGACATCGCCTAAGATCAGAATTGTCAAGGGCCTGGCCTTCCTCCTTAACAGCCAATGTTCCTTCAGGCCTTCAAGATCATCCCTGGCATCGTTGATGGTGTCTTCCTGCCCAGGCATCCCAAGGAGTTGCTTGCCTCTGCTGACTTCCAATCTATCCCCAGCATTATTGGTGTCAATAATGATGAGTATGGCTGGATCATCCCCTCGGTAAGGCCCAGGCGCAAAGCCCTTGGTCTCTGGGAAGCCTGTTCTATAGTTCCATGGGCTCTTGACCACAGCACAGACTCTCCTCTTACCACTTAGAGCATTAGCGCCACTGACTCCCAGAAGGAACTGGACAGACAGACCGTGCAAGCTATCCTGAGGAGAAGGGCAGCACAGATGGTGAGATTTCTTGGGCACTATAAGTAAAGCGCATCTCCACCATATCCTGTTCGTTCAACAACTTGCAGAGACAAAGACTGAACCATGATGGTACTTGTGGGTTGAGTTCCCCCAGAGCCTGGACCCTTATTGATTTAATTTATCTGTTGCTGGGCCAGACTCTTCATCCTGAGGCTGTAACCTGACTGCCTCAGGGACTGTCTAATATAACTCTCCCTGATCCCTCTGGGCCAGATGTGGCCTCCTGAATTTAGTGACCTGCTTATGGAGGAGTACATGGGAGACAATGAGGACACTCAGCTTCTCCAAGTGCAGTTCACAGAGATGATGGAAGACCTCACCTTTGTGGTGCCTGCGCTGCAAGTAGCGCATTTTCAGCGTGAGTACATCTGGAGCTGAGGTCCGATGCCTACGGGCAGCTCAAAGCCATAGTGCACAGTTGAACTCTGGGGTGTCCAGACCCCCACCCTGTCTGAGAGCAGGCACTTAATGCCCCTCATCTAATTCTTGGGACTTGTCTAAGACATAGGAAACTTCCAAATTTCACTGGTGAGGAAACTAAGTGATAACAATATCATAAGACTGTATAGCAAAGATTTCCAAGTCCCTCCCTAAGGCCCTGCTCCAGCATGGGGTTTCACATTTCACTATTCAAACTCTGTCCAGCTTTGGCCCTACATCCAGTCATCACAGTTGAGGAAGGACATCCCCAGGCAAGGGTCCATTCTCAGCCTGTCCTTGCCTGCAGGTTCCCGTGCCCCTGTATACTTCTATGAGTTCCAGCATCGACCCAATTTTTTCAAGGACTCTAAACCACCCCATGTGAAGGCAGACCATGGTGACGAGATTCTCTTTATCTTCAGATCATTTTGGGGAGGCACCCAAAGTGAGTATCTTTATCCCCCAGGCTGCAGGTCCCTCAGGCGTATTCAGAGGGTGGGGGGGGACTGAGGTTCAGAGGAAAGACAGCCTGACTTGTATACCATGATGTATCTCAAAAGGCTGATGTGAGGTTAGAAACCCAACCCCTTCCCACTCCTGCCTCTGTTTCCTCCAGCTGTCCCTCCCTGCGTGAGCCATGGAAACAGTCATGATGGTAGAACGGGCTGTTTTATAGTACTTGCTTATTTGCTTGCTTTGACTTTTTGAGGCAAAGCCTCCCTGTGTAGCCCATAGTTCTTGACAGTTCTCCTGTCTCAGTCTTCTGAGTGCTGACATTAGAGGCAAGCACTATGATTCCTAGCATGAGAAGGGTATTCTAAAGATATGATTATTCGCAACCTCCTTTGGTTGGAAGGAAGGAGGACATTCTGGGGCATGAATGAGCCCAAAGGAGTAGGCATTGGAGGCTGGGATGAGTGAGACAGAATGTGCAGGTGCAGGAGTGGATTATGGGTGGCAGGAAGGGAAGAGAAGGGGACCAGGCTGCAGCTGGAACGGTGAGTGTAGAACTTGAGTCAATGCTGCATGAGAAGCAAGATTCTGGAGCCTTAATCTCCCGCTTCTGCAGTTGACCTCACTGAGGAGGAGGAGCAGCTGAGCAGGAGGATGATGAAGTACTGGGCCAACTTTGCACGACATGGGTGAGAACACACCTTTCCCTTAACCTCTAAGGAGTTGACTGACATCCAGGGCTGTCCTTGTGGTTAGTGATTTCATTAGCAATCACGGGTCTTTCGTCACACGATAGCCTCATCCCCACCTCAGGATCCACTTTGACAACTGTAGGTACTGGTCTCTGATCATCGCCCAGTGACACCGATGTAGAGCCGTAGTGTTATAGTACTATTCTTTTTTTTAAAAAAAAAAATTATTTCTTTATTATGTATACAATATTCTGTCTGTATGTATGTCTGCAGGCCAGAAGAGGGCACCAGACCCCATTACAGATGGTTGTGAGCCACCATATGGTTGCTGGGAATTGAATTCAGGAAAGACGAGGCAATGCTCTTAACCTCTGAGCCATCTCTCCAGCCCCTATAGTACTATTCTTTAGAGTATACCTCGGAAAGGAGGGGGAAATCATATCAGGTATCTTTGTCCCTCATGGAACACATGGTAGTAAGGTCTCCTTGTTTTCCTACATCAGTATAGCTACCTCTAAATTACCATAATTCCCTAACTGCTTAGACCATTGTCCTGACCCAAATCAGGGAATGTGGTCCAAGTTCAGCAGAACCCAAAGTAACCTTTGCTCTCCCTGCTGGGAGGATGTGTCTACAGGAACCCCAACAGCGAGGGTCTACCCTACTGGCCCATGTTTGACCATGATGAGCAGTACCTGCAGCTGGACATCCAGCCTGCTGTGGGCCGAGCGCTGAAGGCCAGAAGGCTGCAGTTCTGGACCCAGACTCTGCCTCAAAAGATGCAGGAGCTAAAAGAGGCTGAGGGCAGGCATATGGAGTTATAGAGCCCTGTGGCAAGTCGCAGTTTGTCCTAAGTGTGAGTGGGATTATTCTGAGGTTTCCAAACACTGTAAGAAGAGACAGAGGGTGTTGACAGAGGTTTTTATTCCACCAGGTCCCACAATCATATAGTCTCAAAGAAACACACAGAGGCCTACATTAATTATAAACTGATTGGCCTACTAGCTCAGGCTTCTTATTAAATAATTCTTACATCTTAAATTAGTCCATGATTCTTGTCTGTGTTAGCCATGTGGTTTGGTACCTTTTTATCAAAGAGGCATTCTCATCTTGCTTCCTCTTGGTCTGGGAGACAACTGTAAACTGAGTCTTTTCTCTTCCCAGAATTCTCCTGTTCTGGTCACCCTGCCTATACTTCCTGACTGGCTACTAGCCAACCAACATTTTATTAAACCAGTACAAGTGACAAATCTTTACAGGACATGAGACCATTGTCCCACAGCAAGAGGGGATCCACACTTTTACATAGTCATTAAGCTCATACACCCAACAATTATGGAGGCTCCTATGCATGATATATGTTCCTTGCTAAGTCTGATAAGGGTGGCTTTCTGTTATACACAGTAAACATACAGGGGCTATGGATGGGTGAGTCCCAGTAGACCATCTTCCTTTGTGCTACAGTAGGCAATGGTTCCTCCCTGCCCCCCTCGCCTCAGCTTCACCCACCTCTCACTTCTCAGGCCCTCCACTACTAGTGATGTACCCTGGGGAGGAGTTCAGTAACCTGGGTGACCAAATTCCTTTCTCACACCTCAGCAAGATCCTGTCCTGACTCATGGGTAGAACTTTGCCCTTCCCACCATAAGCCAGCAAACAAGTTCCCATAGGCCCATTTGTATGAACAAGTTCCCACAGACCCCATTCATACAAACAAGTTCCCACAGACTCCATCCATACAAACAAGTTCCCACAGAATCCATCCATACAAACAAGTTCCCACAGACCTCATTCATACAAGCCCCATATAGGCCCATTTTCTATTATTATAACAAAAGATCTGAACCAGCAACTTATAAAAAGAAGAGTTTCTGAGCTAGCAAGACGGCTCAGCCATTAAAGGCACATGCCATCAAGCCTGACAACATGAATTTGAACCCAGAACCTACACAGTAGAAGAAGAGAACTTACTTCCCACATTGTCCCTCACATGTGTTCTGTGGTTCATACACACACACACACATGAATAAATGTAAAACTTTTTTTTAAAAGAAAGTTTTTTCTCTAAACTCAGTTTTAAGACAGAAAACTCTAAAATTGGATACCTTCTCCTAATGGGACACTAGACTGGCTCACAACACAGCAGAGAGCCTAAAGGAAAACATCCAAGTAAGAGGCAATGATGTGGGATATCCTCCTGTATATGTGTTGCTTTTATTGGCTAATGAACAAAGCTGCCTTGGTCTACATCAGGGCAGAATATAGCCAGGCTGGAAAAGATAGAGAAAGAGAGCAGGCAGAGTCAGAGAGACACAGTGTAGCTGCCGTAGGAGAAGGACATGCCAGAACCTTACCCGGTAGGCCACAGCCTCATGGCAATACACAGATGGATGGAAATGGGTTAATTGAAGATGTAACAGCTAGATAGAACTATGCTAGAGTCATTGGCCAAACAGTGTTTTAATTAATACAGTTTCTGTGTGATTTTTCAGGCCTGGGCAGCCGGGAAACAAGCAGTCTCCTTTTACAAGGCAAACACAGTGGCTTCCCGTGCTATTTGACAGTTGAACTCTGAGGTTTATTGGAACTGCACTAACCCCTGTCAAGAGCAGTGAATCCAGGGCCTAATTACCCCTCACCAGGTCCCACCTCATAGAGATTCCATCACTTCTAACCATTTCCACAACACAGATAAAGCTTCTAGCACATGAACCTTGGCAGGATATGCATTACCTAATTATAAGTCACGGCACCATGTCTACTCCTGAGGGTTTTGCCCTTGTGGTGGGGCTCGCCTCAGGGGCTCGCCTCAGGGGCTCGCCTCAGGGGTTCACCTCAACACTCTCCTCTGTGCTGCCTAGTTTCCTGTCAACTTTTCCACAAGCTGGGAGTTAAATGAAAGGAAGGAACCTCCATCGAGAAAATGCCTCCATGAGTTCCTGCTGTGGGGCATTTTCTTAATTAGTGATTGTTGGGGGAGGGCCCAGCCCATTGTGGGTGGTGTCATCCCTGGGCTGGTGATCCTGGGTTCTATAAGAAAGCAGGCTGAGCAAGCCATGAGGAGCAAGCCAGTAAGCAGCACCCTCCATGGCCTCTGCATCAGCTCCTGCCTCCAGGTTCCTGCCTTGTTTGAGTTCCGTCCTGACTTCCTTTGATGATGAACAGTGATATGGATGTGTAAGCTAAATAAACCCATTCCTCCCCAAGGTACTTTGGTCACTGTGTTTCATCACAGCAATAGTGACCCTAAGACACCTCCCCGCTTAGGACAAAGCAGCAGAGACTGGGTTCACACATAGAAGTGAAGGCAGGAAACAAACCCTAAGAATGTAGAACTTACAGCTCCCAGGTCTCAGCCACTGTGGCCATTAATTATGGAAAATGTAAAGGCCCCAGGCCTTAGATATTGACCCTGAAGACAGTATCCACCCATCACTGGCATTTAAAGCAACCTACCCTCCATTTTCAGTGTGATACAATCCTGCAGCTGTAACCCCTGCACCAAGGAAGCTAGGCAGGAAGATCTCAGCCCCAGGTCAGAAGCAGAGGGAAGAAGTGAGACTATGAGCAAAGGGGTCAAGACCATGATGGGGACACCCACAGAAACACCTGACCTCAGCTAGGGGGAGCTCACTGACTCTGGACTGACAGCAGGGAACCTGCATAGGTCCAAACTAGGCCCTCTGAATGTGGGTGACAGTTCTGTGTCTGGGCAGTCTGTGGGGCCACTGGCATTGGGACCAGAACTTATCCCTAATGCTTTAACTGACTTTTTGAAGCCCATTCTCTTTGGAGGGATACCTTGCTCAGCCGAGATATAGGGGAGAAGGCCTTGGTCCTGCCTCAAAGTGATGTGTCAGACTTTGTTGACTCCCCAGGGGAGACCTTACCTTCTCTGAGGAGTGGATGGGGGTGGGGTGGAGAGAGCAGGTGGGGGAGCAGGAGGAAGGGCGGGAGTGGGAACTGGGATTGGTATGTAAAATGAGAAAAGATTGTTTTAAAATATAAAAAGAAAAGAAGGAAGGAAAGAAAGAAGGAAGGAAGGAAAGAAGGAAGGAAGGAAGGAAGGAAGGAAGGAAGAAAGGAAGGAAGGAAGAAAGGAAGGTCAAAGCATATATATATTTAAAAAAAGAAACGGGGGGGGGGGAATGAGTGGAAGGCAGAGAGGAGGTGGGGGAGGGGTTTGGAGGAAAGGAGGGAGGGGAAACTGCAGTCAGGATGTAAAATAAATAAAATTTAAAAAAAAAAGAAAGAGAAGTTAAGCAAAATGCACTCTACAGCCTAAAAAAGAAAAAGTGTTAGGAATATTCTTAAGACAAGCCTCTCCGCTGACGCAAAAAATTCCAATCAGACCAAATTAGATGCAGGACTAGGTATGTGCACAGGATGCTGATCCCTGAACCACCCTGCAGTAGGTAGAGAGGGCCCCGGGTAGGTTCCTTGTGTCCCATCTTCGGCCATTACTCCAGCGCCATTTGGTCTACAGACACTGCGAGGCCACACTTACTTGACCGCTGCACATCTACTAAAAGGGTCATCTATGAGATCTTCCCTGGTTGTGGGATTGTGATGGGAAACAGGAGATGGATCCAGACATGGCAAGGAGCAGAGGTTCCTACCCCCTACCTCTGTGGGGGCCTGATCATGCAGGGAGGTATCTTCCTGCCCTTCACAGTTCCCCTGCAACCTCAGGGTCACCTGACTTTCTCCCATTTGCCAGGGCATCCATGTGGGTAATTGTGTCAACCCCCTGTTGTCCCTAAATATTCCCTTTTCCCCGACCTCCCACGTCTCTCTTGCTTGACTAAAGTCCTCCATGTATATAACTAATCCCCCTATGTATGCATAAGCAGGTACACTAGCTTTTGCAAGCATGAATTAAAACCAAAGATTGATACTAGGATATCTTCCTCAATTATTTTCCCATTAATTTTTTGAGACAGGATCTCTGACTGAGCTTGGGTCTCACAGATTTACCTAGACTGGCTATCAAGATAGCACCCAGGATCTGTCTGTCCCCACCTCTCAGCACTGAGGTTACAAGTGCACACCGCCATGCCTGGCCTATGCCTGGCTTTTGTATGTTTGCAAGGGATCTGAGGTAAGGTACTCAGGCTTGTACAGCAAGCTTTACGCTAGCCCCCAGGTCTGGCTACTTTTTAAGACACATACATACATACATACATACATACATACATACACATAAATAAGTAAATAAATACACATTTATTTTATGTGTATGAATGCTTTGCCTGCACATGTGTTAACAGGTTTGGCTCCTTTTAATAAAGATTTATGGATATTTACACACATGACTTCATATGATCACTTGCTTTCAAACTTTAGAATTCAGACCTAGAGCAGAGTCACTGAGTCATGTGGAAAGTATGTTGAACCGTTAAGAAACTGTAGGGCTGGAGGCCAGCTCAATGGTAGAGCCCTTACCTAGGATGTGCAAAGCCCTGGGATTCAATGCCCAGTACCTCCAAAAAGAAAATAAAGCCAGATTAGGTGACACGGACCTGTAATCCTACTCAGAGGTCCGAGGCCAAAGATCACATGTCAAGACCTGCCTGAGCTACAGAGCAAATTCCAAGTCATCTGATAAACTTAGTAAGAGCCTGTTTCAAAATAAAAAGTCAAAAAGGGGGGGAGGTGAAGCTAGAGCTCATGGTGGAACACGTGTCTCGCACGTGAAAGACCTTAGGCCCAATCCCCAGAATCAGAAAGACAAAAAAAAAAAAAAGACAAATAAGGGAAAAAAAATAATGTTTAATCACCTTCAAAATGATCATCTCACACCAAGAGAGCATGAAGACGCCAGTTATCTTTGTGTCCTCGCCAATACTTAACCTAAGGGGCCTGAAATATTATATTGGATGGTATGGTTGCAGATGTTTCCCTAAATATTTAGTGTCTGCTTCTGAAGAGAGAAAGAGAGAGAGAGAGAGAGAGAGAGAGCTTTATTACTCTGGTATCACCTTACTTTGAGAGAAGATGGCGTTTTTTGTCACACTCTGGACCTAAGACACTCCACCCAGGCAGCAGGCAGCAGGAGCATGTGACAGCAAGGACTCCCTTGGCAGCAGGTCGGAAAGCAGAGAAAGCCAGAACTCAAGAAAATTGTCCTCTGATCTCCACACCTACATCTATGCATACCTTCATGCATGTATACATACATGTGCAAGCACACACACACACACCCCATACCACACATAATAATTAATAAGCAAATAAATTGTTCCTGTGATGCCTTCGTTCTGTGTTTTTAAATTTAGAACTTCACTAAACTAATGGATGAACTTTTAGATATATATGTCCTACAAAAAATAGTCTCCAAATGGAAACATAAAAAAGACCCAGAATAACCCAAATAATAATAAATAATAAAAATACTGCTGAACATCAGCATCCCTGAATTCAAGTTATACTACAGAGTTACAGTAATAAAAACAACACAGTACTAGAGTATAAATAGACACACTGATCAATAGATTATAACTGAGGACCCAGACATAAGCCTGCACTCATACAGCCCCCTGAATTTTGACAATACACATTAGAGAAAAGACAATATCTTCAATAAATGTTGCTGACCTTAACATGAGACCTGATATCCAGTATAGTAACACACTGGACTTATAGACTCGGGGAAGGATTATCTAAACAGAACTCTGGTAGTACATATTCAAGACCAACAATTGTCAAATGGGACCTCATGAAACTAAGCCTTCTGTACAGCAAAGGACACCATCATTGGAGTGGAGCGGTAGCCTACAGAACAGGAGAAAATCTTTACTGGCTATATATCTGAAAGAGGGCTGTTTTTTGGAACATAGAACAAACTCAAAAACAAAGAAAAGGAAAGAAGGAAGGAAGGAAGGAAGGAAGGAAGGAAGGAAGGAAGGAAGGAAGGAAGGAAGGAAGACTAAACACCAAAAAAGAAAAAAACAAACAAACAACTTAATTAAAAACTGGAACATGCTTCCGCAAAACCTGGGTTAAATTCCCACCACCCACATGGAAGTTCACAACTGTCTGTAACTGCAGGATCCAACACCCCAAACAGACATACATACAGGCAAAACACCAATAAAATAAAAATAAATAAATAAATAACTGGAGTGTGGAATTAAAAAGAGAGAAACAAAAGAAATACAAATAGCCAAGAAATATATATTTTTTTAATGTTCAACATCCATAGCCATCAGGGATATGTAAATTAAAAGTACCTTGAGATTTCATCTTACCCCAGTCAGAATGGTGAAGATCAGTTTAAAACGGAGGAAGAGGAAGAAGAGAGGAGAAAACAAATACAGGATTTATGTGAGTGCACACTGGAAAACTGGTGTGTCCACTATGAAAACCCAGTGTAGAGATTCCTCAGAACGTTAAAAATGGACGCTGGAGCCATGACTCAGCAGTTGAAAGCACCGGCTGCTCTTCCGGAGGACTGAAGTTTGGACCCAGCAGGACAGCTCACAACTGTTTGTGTTCCAGGTCCAAGGGAGACAATGCCCTCTTCTGACTTCCAAGGACACTGCATGCATTGGTACACAGATATGTAAGCAAAACACCCATGCACACAAAATAATGACTTAATTAGTTAATTTTTAAAACTAGAAATAAGGGCTGGAAAGATGGCTCGTGGGTCAAGAGCTCTGGCTCTTCTTCCAGAGGACCCAGGTTCAATTCCCAGCACCTACATGATAATTCCAGTTCCAGGGGATCCAACACCCTCTTCTAGCCCGGGCATCCGGCATGAAAGTGGTACACAGACATACATGCAGACAAAACAACCACACACATAAAATTAAGTTAAAATTTGAATATTAAAAATATTTTTAAAGGTGGGGAGAGGCTTGGTCCTGCCTCAACTTGATATACCAGACTTTCTTGACTCTCCATAAGACGTCTTACCCTTTCTTAGGAGTGGGTAAGGGGGTTGGGTGAGGGGTAAGGAGGGAGGGGAGTAGGAGGAAGGTAGGGAGTAGGAACTGTGGTTGGTATGTAAAGTGAAAAAGCTTTTAAATAAAATTTTAAAAAAAAATATTTTTAAAACTAGGAGCAAACACCTTTAATTTTAGCACTCACTGGTCAGGCAGAGGCAGGCAGGTATCTGTGAAGTTAAGTCACAGCAAGTTCCAGACCAGCCAAGGGTACACAGTGAGACCCTGTCTTTTAAAATAGCTGGAGACAGATCTATAAGTATGATCCAGCCATATCACCCTTGGGCATATCCCCAAAGGATTCTACATCCTACTGCAGAGACCCAGGTCAATGCTGATTGCTCCACAGAGGCATGCAGAACATTGCTGGGCTCTGAGCCTGTGAAGGACAAGACCTATGGGTCCAGGCTGGTTTTCAGGAGATACTATAGACCATCTAATGCTGAGTCCCCATATTCCTCCTCTGAGAAGTCAGCCTGAGGGGTTAGCTCCCCTCCAACCACACAGAGACCAGGATACTCCAGACTCTCTAGGAGATGTCCTGCCTCCTCCAAGGTAACAAAGCCTGGGAAGTCCCTGCCAATCCCTTCTGCCAACAGTCTCATGTTGCAAGTTTTTAAAACCATCCCGGCTCTGGCCCACCACCCCTCAGAGCGTCTGGTTTTCTGTCTTCTCTGTGGGGACAAGAACCATGTTCTACTCTCTTCATCCTGAGAATTGCTGAGGACCTCGAGGGTCAGAACCCATACCCCATCTCACATGGGCTGTTTCTCACATGAGCCAGCAAAGGTATACTCAGAACATCCCACTGTTTTCAGAACCCTGTGAACAGGTGGGGCAGCCCTCTGGGTGTCACCTCTCAGCATCAGGGAAGCTGTAACAATTTTATCCCCGCCCAATGAGATTTGCTGAGTGTCCCTACTCAGCTAGGTTGTTAAGAAAACTCTTCTCTCCCTGCCTAAAAGGATAAGCTATCTTTTCCTGATCCCTTTGCAGATGGTGTCCAGTCTGTCTAGATGTGAGCAGGAAGACTCAGAGTCCCTGGTGAACTGCTACGGGCCAAGAGGGAAGAGGAAATACTTGCTATCAATGGTCACGTCACGGATGTAGCATAAAGGGAAGAGGGTTTACGTGGCCTTCAACTTCTCGGGCACCTATCTCACCTCTAGGCCATGCTGTTTGATGTAGTACTGGATGCAAACTGACTATCCAAGCTTATGGACCCAGGCATGGATGGGATTTAGTGGATGAGTCAGGAATGGATATAAGTACCCAGAAGATATCAGAAAATGCCCAGGATGCGACTCTCCCTGGTGTTGTGGATGGAGCCTTTCTGCCCAGACACCCACAGGAGTTGCTTGTCTCTGCTGATTTTCTCCTGTCACCAGCATCACTGGTGTCAACAACGATGAGTTTGACTGGTTTCTGTCCACAGTGAGGTCCTCCCCTAAGTCCTCAAGCCTGGGAAGCCCTGGGAGGATGGCAGGGATTTGGAACATTCAACCCTAACTCAAGACCTCCCCCCTACTTCCCAGGGAATAAATATCTCTGACACCATGAAGGAAATGAACAGAGAGACCTTGCAGGCTTTTCTACGGAATTTATCAGTACAATTGGTAAAACTATTGGTGTTGGTCTACAAATGAACAGGAAGCTGTCAGTTCCTTGCCCAGGCTGAGATGCTCATAAAAATGGGATGTCTTTCTATATTCCTAGTTGTCTATCAGTGGGAAGAACCATGAATTTGCATCTTTCTTTCTATACCTCATGATACATAACTCAGATCTCCCTCCTGAGGCTGTTGTCTCCCTGCCCCAGACTCTGCCTAACTGCCTCTCCCTGTTCCCCCATACCAGATGCTACCTCCAGAGTTTGGGGACCTATAGGTGGAGGAATACATGAAAGCCACAAAAGATCCCCAGACCCTCCAAGCTCACTTCCTTGAGATGCTGGCCAACACCTTCTTCATGATCCCTGCACTACAAACAGCACACTTTCAATGTAAGCACACCTGGAACTGAGCCTGATGCCAAGGAGCCAGCTCAGAGCTTCGGGTCCCATGTGAATACTGTAGTGTGCAAGTCTCCACCCAAGACAGACGGGATCTCATTCTGTGGCTCGCGTTGCCCTGGATCTCATGGCAAACTGCCGGTGCCATCCTCCTGAATACTACGATGACAGGCATGAGCCACCATACCCGGCCCTACTCGGGTCTTTATTGGACTTCTGGTACCAATCATTTGACAGTCTTTATTTCTGTAAATCTTTATGACTACTCTAAGTGCCCAACATCTCCCTGATTTTACAGGTCAGGTTAATAATATTCAATGACTTGCTGAAACCACCCCGCTAAGAAAGCCAAGGTCACGATTTAACGGAAACCATGAGCCACAGCCTTGGCTCCACGCTGAGGCCACCTTCTCACCACTGGATTCCAGCCAGCTAGCTTGTAACCACGGGTTAAGAAGAAGAGTTTCATGTGGGGAGTCACAGTGTGTCTTCACCCCCCAGGTTCCCAGGCACCTGTCTACTTATGAATTCCGGCATCAGCCCAGCTTCTTCAAGGATATCAAGCTGCCCCACGTGAAAGCTGACCATACGAACAAGATTTCTTTTGTCTTTGGATCTTTCTGTGGTGACAAGAGTGAGTCTTCCTCAATCCCCAGGAGTTGGACTGCTGGGAGGTGACTGCTCTCACTGTCCAGCTGAGGAAACTATAGCTCAGAGAATGATTAAGACCAGGTGTGTACAGACTACAGCTCAAAAGACCACAACAGGACTGGAATCTAAGTTCCTCCTCACTGCAAACTATGGTCCCCCAACTTGTGCCCACCCTGGCCAACCACAGTGTCTGGCATGAGAACTGAGGGAAGTGCTTCAAAGGCAAAATTGTTCCCTAAATAACTTCCCAGTATAACATAGAAATAGGGCATTCAGAGGAACGAATGAGTCCAAAGTAGATTCAAGTAGGGACTTGATGAGGGATTTCCCTCTGTATGCTGTGCAGAGCTATAGGGAACAGAGCTAGGCAGGGAAAACTAAACTGAATGCTGGGAAAAAGAAGGGCGGAGTCAGAGAGAAGCCATGTAACCCTGCCGGAGCCAGACAGAACTTTAGCCAGTAAGCCACAGCCACGTGGCGATACACAGATTAATAGAAATGGGTTAAATTCAGATATAAGAGTTAGCCAATAAGAAGCTAGAAGCTAATGGGCCAAGCAGTGATTTAATTAATACAGTTTCTGTGTGATTATTTTGGGGTTAAGCGACAGGGAACCAACAAATGGCTGCCCTCCTCCTACAGGGACTGGGTCACATAAAGGTAAACTAAGGAAGAGGAGCTCCTACATCCTGAGTGGTAAGGAAGAGAAGGACCCAGGTTTAAGGCCCAAGGTGAGGTTATACCTGAGACACTGAGTATAGAACATGAGCAGGTAGCTGAACAGGGTAGCTGGGATCTTGTCTTCTTCCTGTCCACAGTTGACTTCACTAAGGAGGAGGAAATACTGAAAGAGTCCTTTTATTGGGCCTAACCCAAAAGAGGCAGTATGGTTGGTGGTCTCCCAATTAACTCTCTGCCCTGACTGCTTCTGTGGCCTGGGAAGGAACGTTTGAACCCATAACAATCATTTGTGTGAACCAGGCATCTTCCCTCTTTTTTATTTATTTATTTATTTATTTATTTATTTATTTATTTATTTATTATGTATACAACATTCCTTCCATGTATGCTTGCACGTCAGAAGAGGGCATCAGATCTCATTACAGATGGTTGTGAGCCACCATGTGGTTGCTGGGAATTGAACTCAGGACCTCTAGAAGAGCAGGCAGTGCTCTTAACCTCTGGGCCATCTCTCCAGCCCGGCATCTTCCCTCTTAACCACCAATCACAATCTTTAAGGATTGTGTTGTGAACCAATCACGGCTTTGCCTCTTATCCCAGGTCACAGCTGCCCATCCCCTAGACCACCAGGAGAAAGGCTCGCAAGTGGAAGCAGCTGCAGGGTCATCTAGGGTCTGTAAAGGCTCGTGACAGCAAACATCTGGTGCAAACTGGTTTCCAACCGAAGCTGTCTATGCCTTCTGCAGCCAAGGCAATCAATTGTAATGTTTGTATGGTTGTCTCAAGGTATCCATGGAACATTCAAGATGGCTGGTGTCAGCATCGGCGTAGTCTGGCTGGTTCCTGGACTGAGAGTCCTTTCACCCCAGGTTTCCAGGACAGCAAGAGAGCCCGTCAGCTGCTAATTAATGAGTCAAGTTGCCCATCCCTAATGTTTGCTTATTTATGGAAAAACTAAAACAGTGAAGTGCTTACAGTATAGATTTAAAGAACTTGACATTACACTGCATTGCAGTGACAGTGATTTTACCAGATTTTATCAGCGCTTTAACAGTGCTTACAGCTGCCCAGAGTCACCTTGGGAGGTGGGTGCCCTTCTCCTGCCTCATGAAGGGACTATTTCTGCTATCTCCAAGAGGCAGAAGAAGCCACATAATGCCTTTGAAGGAGACTAAAGAAGGCATGGGAGAGAGGAAAGGAAGGGCCATACCCTGCCTGATGGTCACAGGCTTCTGATGACTTCTTTCCAATAAGGACCTGTCTCCTGTAGCTCCTACCTTGCTCAGTCCCAACCAGTGCCACACCTAAGCCCTCAGGTCCAGTGTCCTACCTGGGTGAGGCCTTGATAACTGACTACCTGCCATTGTGGCAGAGGACAGCCTCCGTAGCAGAGTCCTGTAGCAAACAAAAGAGGCCCATGAGGCGGGCGTGGGTTGGACTGAATTCATACATGACTAAGTACCACAGTCTGTGGGCTTCTGCTTTCCTCCTTCAGGCCCAGGGTAAGACTCCAGGCAACAACAAGGGCCAAATCACAGAACAGTAGCGACTGAGACTGCAGAAGGGAAGGTGCCAGAGAGGCAGATGCTGGGGGGAGAGGGGGTGTTGACATCACAGAAACCATGCACTCACCTAGCGTGTCTAAAGCTCCAAAGATGGGTCCCTGGGAAACAGCAGGAGATCGAGGATGAATGGGGAGAGTCAAGAGTAAGAAGATGGGGAAGCTGGGGGTCAACAGACATGGTAGCTGAGGTGGGACTTGGAACATGTCCCTCCTGTGTTTGTGACTGGAGTTGCCACTGGCTGTCAATATTACAATAAGAGTAACTTCACACTATGGTTTCTCGCTGTCTGTGGCTTTCTCTCGGCCAGGGAAGCACTGTTACATTTCCCCAGTGGAGCCCGAGCAAGATTATTAGTCCTGGGGAATGCAGAGGAGTCTGCAGTAAATCTCAAACTGATCTGAGTGGCCTCTGGGTTCTCTTTACCCCATACATGCTACTAGAACAAAGACGTGCTTTGATTTTTAGAGAAAGGGTAGTGTGCTGTGTCTGCCAGGAAACCTCTGGGCTGGTATCAGAAACTCTGGCCAGGCACGGGTACCATGCCTGGGTGTGTTCTTGGTGTTTTATCTTCTCTTGCCAGGAGCTTCTAGTGTGGGAACTGATTGCCTACTCCCAACTTATCACAGTTTAAGCTAACCTGCCCAGCCCAAGGCCACAGTCACCTCCTCTCTGCTGGCCACCCCTGCCTAGCTCCTGTCTTTCCTGCTATCTTAATTGGGATTATTTTTGCTGTGATAAAACTCCATGGCCAAAAGCAACGTAGAGAGGAAAGGTTTGTGTGGTTTTACTCTTCTGCATCACAGTTCATCACTGAAGACAGAGTGGGAACTCAAACAGGGCAGGCACCTAGATGCGGGAGCTGATGCAGAGGCTGTGGAGGGGACCAAAGCTTGCCAGCTTGCTCTCTATGGATAATTCAGTAGGCTATCCTATAGCACCTAAAACCACTAGCCCAGGGATGGTACCACCCTCTATGGGCTGGACCCTCCCACATCTATCACTAATTTAAATATGCCCTACAGGCTTGCCTACAGCCTGATCTTATGGAGGCTTTTTCTCAACTGAAGCTTCCTCCTCTCAGATGACTCTAGCTGTGTTGAGTTGACATAAAACCAGTTAGCACAACCACCATTGCTGAGTTCCTTACTGAGTAGTGGTTCTCAATCTTCTTAATGCTGAGACCCTTTTATACAGTTCCTTGTGTTGTGGTGGCCTCCCAATCATAAAAGTATTTCATTGCTACTTCATAACTGTAGTTTTGCTACTGTTATGAATCGTAATGTAAATATCTGATTGCAGGATATCTGATGGCAACCCACAGTGGGATGCTGACCCACAGGTTGAGAACCGCTGTTGTATAGACTAAGATCTGGAGGGAGGAAGAGTTCCCTGAGCCTTAAGGCTCCCTTTTAAAATAAGATTCTGACCAGGCCTGCTGATACACATCCCAGTACTCAAGAGGAGGACAAGAGAATTGGGAGATTCAGGGTAAACTAGCCTCTTCTACAAAGAAAAATATGAAACCACACTGGCTTCATCACACCCTGTTCCCAAAACCACAAAGTAAAAATCCAGTGATGGGGACAGAACGCGTGTGAAAGAGGGGAAAATGTGTGAAGCCAATGATAGGTGACAAAACAGGAACAGGACAAAGCAAACAGGAACAGGACCTCCTGAAAGGCCAAACTGCAGGTGGCAAGGAGACAGTCATACTTCCACGACAAGATTTTTTCCAATAATTTTATTAATTTTTTTCATTTATTTTACATACCAACCAGTTTCCCCCTCCCTCCTCTCTTCCTGTTCTCTCTCCCCACCTCCCATCTACTCCCACCCATCCCCTCTTTGTTCAGAAAGGGGCAGGCCTCCCATGGGAGTCAACAAAGCAGGGCATATCAAGTTGAGACGGGACCAAGCTCCTCTGGTTAAGGCTGAGCAAGGCATCCTAGCATGGGGAATAGGTTCCAAGAAGTCAGCTCATGTACCAGGGACGGTCCTGATCCCACTGCTTGGGGCCCCACAAACAGATCAAGCTACACACCTATCACCCACATGTGGTGGGTCTAGCTGTTGGCCCAGAGTTCATGAGCTCCCACAAGCTCAGGTCACCTGCCATGACGAGATCTTTTTAAGTTTTTCCGTTTTAATTTATTATCGTTAATATTATTATTATTCCTTTTTCTCTTAAATTTTGCTTTATTTGGGGGGTGTTCAGTTGCGACGGGATGAGGAAATGAAAGGGATCAAGATACATGATGTAAAAACACACATAGAATTAATTTTTTTAAAAAAGAAAATGAAGTGCCTGCATTGCCCACCATGACCACCAGAGGGCAGGCAAGGATAGCATTCTGACCTGGCTCAGGCGCTAAGAGCTCTTCCCTCAGTCTGAGGCAGTGCTTGCTGCAAAAGCTTCATGAGGGAGCTTCTGCACAGGGCGCTTCACCAAAGGCGAGTGCACAGGGCACTTTTTAGACGTTTGGTGGCCTTATTTTGTAAGAGCTTTGTTGGGGAGTGTCTACACACATTTAAATTCAACCATTTTAAAATTTGACTAATTGAGGAGTGTAACCACCCCCAAATACATACCCTGTTTCTTTCTCTTCAAAAAGTTCCCTCCTGCCCCGTGTGTTAATCATTTCCCTGAACTCTGCCCCCTGGCAACCACCTCACCCTTTTCCTATGGTTGTAAGTTTGCCTTGTCTATCACAATACAAAAGGAACCGTTTGTAACTGGCTCTGCCTTCACCTCCTGCTTTTGAGATTTAAGAAGTAGCTCGTTCCTTTCATTAGAGTGGCTTCCCTGTGTGCTCGCACCACACCCTGCCCTCTCACCAACTGATGAGATAAATACATCTGAGTGGATGGGGGCAGGGATTATTAATGACTGTGTGTAGGCAAAATGCAATGCTCTGTTTCTTTCGGATGAACTGAGAGCAGGCCTCCGAATCATGAAACAAGTGCGTGTTCACTCAACTTTTTAAAAAGTTGCCCAACTGCCTTTTCATCCCCAGCCAGCTGTTCCATGTCCTCTCTCAGCCTACCAAGGGCTACCATTACAAGTGTGTCCCACACCATGTCTCGTGGTTTTATAGTTTTAAATCTGATTATGACGGATGGGCATGCAGTGGTGTCTCATTGCAGATGCTCTCTGAATCTTCTTCTCTATACCCCACTTCTGTTGGTGCGCACCACACACACACACACACACACACACACACACACATATATACCCCTGAAAATACCCTGAGAGTTTTCTTTATTCCACTTGTTTGCCGTGCACCCCCCACCCTCCTCCCCCCACCCCTCCCCCACCCCCGCCCCTCCCCTCTCCCCCCCCCATCTGCGCTCTATGCACTACCATACAGTTCGCGAGCTTCAGGCAAGGGGCTGGAGGTTGAGAAAACACAGAGAGAGAGAGACAGAGAGACAGACATACGAACCTTTTTTTTTTTTTTTTACTGGTACAAAAACCCTTTTTTAATAGCACCATGGAGGCTTAAATACCCAGCAGTCAATGGCCAACAGGTGAAAATCCCATCCTCTGATCCTCTAGGCAAGGCACAGCTTTTAGTAACTCCAATTAGAAGGCTCTAGCAGGGAAGAGCAGCTGAAGGCCAGGACTCCAACTGGTCCCAACACTTGTTTACTCTGGTCTTGGTCATTGGTGATACAGGGCCTCTAAATGATGGTGAAGTATTTGACAGAGTTGTGGCTCAGGGTTAGGGACAAGTACCAGACTGTTCAGTTAACAGGAAGAAACTAGCCAGACAGACAGGGACAAGTACCAGACTGTTCAGTTAACAGGAAGAAACTAGCCAGACAGTGGTGTGGGACACCTTTAATCCCAACACTTGGGAGGCAGAGGCAGGTGGATCTCTGTGGGTTTGAGGCCAGCCTGGTCTACGGAGTAAATTCCAAGACAGCCAAGGCTACACAGAGAAACTCTGTCTTGAAAAACCAAAAAGAAGAAAGGAAAAAAGCAAGAAATGAAGGAGAGAGAGACAGACAGACAGAGAGGAAAGAAGGAAGAGAAGGAAACTAGGAAACTAGTTCCATGACCCTGAGCTGGTAGAGCTGGAATCTCTCAATCCCCACAGCCCAATTGTTCATTAGGTCAGGGACTTCAGAGCAGAGAGTGAATTGGTCAGGCAGGGCTGGAACCTTGGTTTGAACCAGAGTGTGTTAAAAAGAGAGAGAGAGAGAGAGAAAGAGAGAGAGAGAGAGAGAGAGCAACTTGACTATGCTGAGCAGAGTCAAGGAGAAGCAATGACTGTTGTGTGCTGATCACTCAGGTCAGGGTAAGCGCTAAATGCCCCTGTAAAGCCCCTGAGAAGAAACCCGGACAGCACTGCACCCTCCACCTGCAAAGTTAGGATACAGAGGCCATAGCCAGTTTTCAGGGGGCAATAAGACCATTTAGGATTGAGCCCCACATCATTACCTCAGGGAATCAGGCTCCTGGGCACAGCCTGGGTTACTTATAATCCTCACAGACTTCTGAAACTAGGAAGTGAAATTTTAAAGATTTGCCAAGTAAGATAAGTGACCTTGAACTGGATTTCAACTATGGGGTGAGGGGCCTTGGAAAGTTCTAGTTTCCAATGCATTTCAAATGAAAAAGAGCCATGACTAAGTAGGAATGAGCTGTGCGGAACCTCAGACCTGAACAGGAAAGAATGGGAACCTTTAGCGAGGTCCTAGGCAGCCATGTGTCCTGAAAGCAAGGTAATATTTTCCTTAACAAGATAAAAGGCTCACTCAGAGTAAACATATGTGCATGCCTTTGTTCAAATAATTCCCTTCGCCCCAACCAAAGGTCACTTCCATTTCTCCATCTGTGGACATCCTAGCGGTTCTCCCACTCTGGACTTTCAGCTTCTGCTTTCCCTGTCCTGCCAGCTTCTCTAGTCACAACTTTCTGCTCCCTCATCTTCACCCCCAGCCCCTCTAGTGAACTCCTGACTACAGGACAGTGCAGGAGCGTGAAGGGTGCCTCACGTCTTGGAGAAGCTTGAGAGGCAGGATCTCTCTGCTCCACACCCCTGCAGGATCCTCCTCCCCCGATCTCATCTGCGCTTGCAGATCAGGTGAAAGGAAACTTCTAGGAGGGACTAGAAGGAGAGAAAAGAGAGACAGTCGCCGGTGATCTTAGTTTTGCTGTGAGGAGGAGAGAAAATGGGGCAAAGTGCAGTTTGCATAGTACAGTGTAGTTTTGTGCGTTTGTGGCACTGGAGATTAACCGAGGCCTCCTGTGTGCTAGGCAGGCCTTCTACTCCTGAGCTATATCCCCTGATCTGAATGGGTTATCTAGATGAGGGTGCGTTTGCAGCTGGTGAGAGAGACACAAGAGATGCTGGAGTTACAGAAGAGATAGCCCAAGGAAGATCAGAGGGAACCTGGGGCTGGTGTCCATGCATGGATTTCAGATAGAGGCTAGGATGAGGCAAACAAGGACAGTGTAAGAAATTCTGTGGTCCCTTGTTTACTGACCTTGAACAAGGGTGCCTCTAAATTTTCTGCTTGAACAAACATGGAGGAGCACGCCTGGTACAGCTCTTAGGATGTGAAAGGCAGAAGAACATGGGTCTGAGGCCAACCTGGCCTAATTGTGAGAACTTGTATTAAAAAAAAAATGCTACAGGGCATTAAAGAGAAAGCATAGTGGTTAAGAGCGCTGGTCACTCTTCTGAATGCCCTGCACCTGTATGGTAATTCACAACCCTCTTTCACTTCGGCTCCAACGGATCCTTTTCTGGCCCCTGAAGACACTGTACACACCTGGCACACAGATACGCATGCAGGAAAACACCCATGCACATAAAATAAAAATAAATGAATCCTTTTTTAAAAAAATGCATGCATGCATGCATACCGACATATTCTGTTTAGGACAATAGGAAGGTTTCCTGGTGTATATCTCAGAAATTATGAAAGATGTTCCCTCATAATAATAATCAAGAGATTATTAGTTCTTTGTTTTAAAGCCTGGGCTGAGATTTCTTCTACAACCTCATTGAACAGGGTCATCTCAGGATTCCTGGTGACCCACTCAGCAGCTTCTGTAGTCATGGTTCAAGCCAGTTCAGGCCTCACTTACACCCTCAGGAGACCTTCATGGCGGGCATATGGCACTGGGACTATGCATATTCGTAATGCCAGAAGGGGTCTTGGTAGCTTAGTGGACTCAAAACAGAGTGAAGCCAGGCAGAAGTTTGCTGCAGACTGAGTTCCTTCAGGGTTCTCTCAATAGAGTAATGTCTAAATGGAGCCAAAATGGATACCTGGGGACCTTATTATTAAAGTAGAGAAATCAGCAACATGCCACGTAGGCTTAAAAAATTGTGAACCCAAGCACATAAGCCTATGAAAAACACCAACATGCACCAGCAAAGTCGTGGGCCTTGGAGCCATTCCACTCAACACAAGTGAACAGATGCTGGGCTGGGAGACTTAGAGAGGTCTTCACGCACCTAGGCTTCAGTCTAGCTTAGAATGATTACTGTTTTCTGCATGCCTAGTCCTCCTTTTGGGAATAGAAATTTGCGTTGAGTCTTACAGGAAGCTCCGAGGCTTCAGTCTAGCTTAGAATGATTACTCTTTTCTGCATGCCTAGTCCTTCTTTTGAGAATAGAAATTTGCGTTGAGTCTTACAGGAAGCTCCGAGTCTAGCTGACCTGGAATACAGCCGCTGTAATTCTAAGAGCCACACCATGCCAGGCTAGCACTAGTGTTTGAACACCAGAGGGCGCCATATCATCAGGCCCCTCCAGAAGACATTCTGCTCTGGGAGTGGCCAGAGCCCGGGACACTTAACTTCAGAACTGGTCACCAACCAATTAAGGCAGACCAGGTTAATTTTTACAGGGAAAGGGGTACTATAAAAAACAAGTCCTCTCCTGTTTTCCAACTGCGTCTTCCACTGTCAATCCTAAGAAATATGGGGACAGTGGTACAAGTTGGGTCCAGTGTCCTAGTCTGGATGGCCTGTCTGCTTCTGGCATGTCCTGGTAAGATACACTCCCTGAACCTGTGACGTGGGGCTTCTGACTTAGTAGGACACCTGAGGAAGGAGGGAACAAGAGTGAGGCAGGGACCAGTAAGAATGAGCAGCCGTCTTAGAGAAGGAGTCTATTATGGAAGAATGCAGCCACTGTGTGTCCTTCTCTATGATCTATGGGAGGCTAGGGGGTGAGTTTGGTGATGGTGTTCATTTATTTTCTAGGGGCCACTTAACATACTAAACAAGCTCTACCACTGTACTGTTTCCCCAGTCTTATCTTTATGTCTTAAAGGGCACAAGACTTATTAATCAGTCGTGGTAAGACAAACAAGAGGAAGCTTACTCAGAGTTCCCTGAAAATGGAAGCAAAAGTCACCCCATTAGCCCATGCACGGAAGCCAACAGATGACAGAACAAGTGAGAGGAAAGGGGGTAAGAATAAGCAATGCAGGCTAAGCGGACTTAAGATCACCAGGCTCCAGATGTCAAGGCATCTGGACACAGAAAGTAACGAGGCTGCCTGCCTGTCATGCTATATTTAGTGTGTGAGTAACTTGAGGTTCAAGTGGGCAGCAGGTCTGATTCAGCCCTGTGACCCAAGAGAAGGAAGAGGAAGTCGGGGACGATCGTGGAGATGATAGATAGGAGCCATGTGTGCTAACACCCATTTGCAATCGTAGGACTGAGGAGGCAGAGGCAGGAGATCAGGGTTAGAAGCCAGTCTCCTCTACGGAGCACAATCAAGGCCAGACTGAACTTTCTCAAAAACAAACAAATAATAACTGTGAAGGCAAACCCTGGCTGGAGAGCTCACCCCTGACACTGTGTGGAGAGGGCTCAGCATGGAGCCCCACAAAACAGACCCTGGAGAAACAAATCAATGCTGCTCCATTCTAAAAATCCATCTTTCACCCAGGCCCCCTCGGAAGCTGTAGACTCACCTAGTGACCCTTCTCTCCCAATCTCAGGATCCAAAGTCACTCAGCCTGAAGTGGATACCCCCCTGGGTCGTGTGAGAGGCCTGCAGGTGGGTGTGAAGGGCACAGAGCGGCTGGTGAACGTCTTCCTGGGCATTCCCTTTGCTCAGGCACCACTAGGCTCCCTGCGGTTCTCAGCCCCACTCCCACCACAGCCCTGGGAAGGCGTGAGAGATGCCAGCTCCAATCCCCCAATGTGAGTACCCCTGCAGGAGGTGGGCAAGCGGGCAGGGTGGTGGCAGAGGCTGGACACAAGGCTGTGTGAACTGATAGCTGCCTCTGGGGTCCCCCTTGACTGCAGGTGCATGCAGGACGTAGAGAGAACGCGTAACAGCAGATTCACCCTCAACCAAAAGTTTCAGAACTTCTCTATTTCCGAGGATTGCCTGATCCTCAATGTCTACAGCCCTGCTGAGACCACTGCAGGGGCCAGACTGCCGGTATACAGTCCAGAGGCCCCCATCCAGCACTACCATGCCAGCCGCCCCTCTATACCCCCATTTCCTAAGCACCCCAGAAGTCCTTAGTACACCCTGGACTGCTAGGTGGGGGTTGAAGTCCTAGAAGCTGGAGTCTCTGATTCATAGCCGTTTCTACAGGTCATGGTATGGATCCATGGGGGCTCTCTGGTAGTTGGCTCCGCCACCTCCCATGATGGATCAGCCCTGGCTGCCTATGGCAATGTGGTAGTAGTCACTGTCCAGTACCGTCTCGGCATCTTTGGCTTCCTCAGGTAAGATAGCCAGCCTGGAAGAGGACATTACAGCCCTGAGGAAGGCCTTCTCATGAGAATCTAAGGGTAGAGAGTTTGGGGACATTGTTCACCCAGTAAAATGTGCTTGCCACGTAAACATGAGGACATGAATTGGGGTCCCCAACATCCATCTGTAAACTGGATATGACTGCATATGTCTATAATCTCAGCACTAAGTACTCAAATAGAGACCCTGCTCCAAAAACTAAGAAACAAATCAGTTAAGCAAGATGTCTAATGTTGCTATCTGGCCTCCATGTGTGTATACTTGACAGGAATTCATGTTGGCATGCACCGCACACACACAGAGAGAGAGAGAGAGAGAGAGAGAGAGAGAGAGAGAGAAGAAAGAATATCCCAGGGCTCCACAATCAAAGGGGTTCAGTGAAAGTCAGAATTGAACATTGAACTTGGGCAAAGGGTGGGGTAGAGTCCTAGCGAGGAATGGGGACAAAGAGCAACAAGCCCAATTATCCATCTGAGAGCCAGCTCTGATTGACTGTCCTGCTACACCTACCCACACCATACACTGGGAAAACAGGTGCCAACGGTGACTCATATCCAAGCCAGGACTGGGGAACAGAGGAGAAGCCCAGTGCCCTGGTGACTGACTCAAAGCAATTTTGCAGAGGGCAAGAAAAAATAAATATATCTTAGGAGGCATCTTGTGCTAACCACTGCCTCGCCCTGCCCCTAGCACCAGAGACAAGCACATGCCTGGCAACCGAGGCCTCCTCGATGTGGTGGCCGCTCTACGCTGGGTGCAGAGAAACATAGCCTCCTTTGGGGGTGATCCCAACTGCGTCACTATCTTCGGTAATTCTGCTGGTGGCATGATCGTCTCATCCCTGGTGAGTTACCCGCAGAGAAGTAGCAATTGTAGCCAGGTCAGAGAGGGCTTCTGTGGCCCCTGACCTCCTAGCTCTGCTGATGTCATCTGTCCTTCTGGCTGTTCCCAGGTCCTGTCTCCAATGTCTGCGGGGTTATTTCACAGAGCCATATCCCAGAGTGGGATTATTACCAACAAGATATTGAAGGAGATAAACCCATGGCCTGAAGCTCAGGTCTGCCTTTCCTTTACTCTCTTATCTTAAGTCTGCCTCAAAACCCGTCCTGTGCTAACCTTTGGGTCAAGCGAGGAGAGGAAGGAGTCACCAACAGGCTCAGAGACCGTGACTAGTGCAATCCAGGGGTAGGTAGTCAGATCCAGCTTTCTGGAGAAGGCCACCCTGAGCAGATTCTCTCTGGTACTTCCCTGGGGCCATTTTTAGGGATCTCCTCTTTCCCCAAGGATCCTTTGGGAGCCTCCCATTCCCAGCCATGCTGTTGCCTAAGAGATTTGTCCCCTTGTGAAAAGTAGCCAGAAAAAGCCACCAAGAACTTCTCTAATAGGAACTGGGCATGAAAAGCTTCAGGCGTAAGACAAAGTGATGGCTCACAGAAGCAGGAAGCCATCAGGTAGGGGCCGAGACAAGAAACTAACGCACTGAAGAGGTGGATGGTCGTGCAGGAACATGAAAGGCCATGCCTGAGAGCTTGGGCAGGATGCAAAGGGCTAGAAGTGGCCGGGAAACAAATCCGAGGCACGCGGAATAAAAGGTGGGATGGAGAGAGCGGTCCTGGAGGCCAAGAGCCAGCAATATGGGGACGGTAGAGTCTAGGCAAGCTCTAGAGACATTGCTGGGGTAAGCAGCAAAAGGCTGGACCTATCGTCTCTTCAGCTGGTCCCAGGCCCTGGCTGTGATGGAGCAGTGAGCAATAACACTGAACTTGAGGGATAATTCAGGAGCCTCAGCGGGACACATGGCTTCTTATCTATCCAAAAGCAGCAGCCTACCCCTCCCCTCACCACAGAGGGGAGAGATCTTCTTACCACAATTGTTGGCCTCCTCTGTCTCTCTCTGGACGCCTCCCTCCAGCCTCCCGGCCCTGCTCCAGACTCAGTACCCCTTACATTCCCTGCCAGACAGGCCCACGCATGTCCTAATCGGCACCGCAAACTATTACTGAACTAGAAAAGGACACGTTTCTTAGATGGATGAAGGAGACACAGGAAGAGGGATCAGCCTCCCTAGGTTGGTAGCAGGTATCTTGGGCTAGCCTTGTGACATCACAGCTCAGAACAGAGAGCGGTTCGGGAAGCAAAGGGTGTGTATCTGAGAGACAACATTCTTCTGTCTGTCCTCAGACCTTAGCCAACTCCTTGGGTTGCAGCTCCTTATCCTCAGCTGAGCTGGTGCAGTGTCTGCTACAGAAGGAAGGAAAGGACCTTAACAATCAGGTATGTCACCTCTAGGGTGATGATGACAATGACCCAGAGGGGTCCTGTCCAGTCCCTGTGGAATCCCTAGGCTAGGTCCTGACAGTGGGCCTCCTGCCTTGCTTTTCCTGCAGAAAAACGTGAAAGTTTCCTACATAAGCAATGACTCCTTCTTCCCACAAAGCCCAGAGAAGCTCCTAACGGAGAAGAAATTCCCCACTGTGCCCTACCTCCTGGGAGTCAACAATCATGAGATTGGTTGGCTCATGCTCAAGGTGAGTGTCCTCTGGCAGCTGTGCCCTTCCAGGCCCTGCCCAGGCAGTCTTCTCCACGCGCTCTAAGCACTCCAGCCACTCCCATTGGGTAGGTGAGAAAGCCAAGGGTCAAGGCCACTCTGCTTCACTTCGCCAAACCAATGCTCTGTGTGTTGAAGACCCAGCTTTTGCAAAGTAGTCTTCTGGGAAGGGCTAATCTACAGCACCTTCTTGATATTTGCTGCTCTGAGCCACGGAGGAGCGTGACTCTGTGCCCAGGAGACTGACTAACTGGCACCCCCATGTTCCAAACGGCATTAAGCTATAGGTCCTGATGGTTCAGGTGCCTTCTAATCCAGCCTGGGTACACAGTGCCTGCAAGAGCGCCTCCACCATGCTGTACTCCTGGGTACCCTATCTCATCCCACCACGCCATTCGTCCACCCATCTTCACAGAGCTTTTCTCTCTGCAGTGATGCCGAAGACCAAACACAGGTCTTCCCACAAGCCAGCCACGTACTCTGCCCCTGAGCCTACTCCTTAACCCATCAATTGTTTTCAAATGGATGAAGTCTCTCACAAAGGAAGAGCCCATTGTGTTTCTTCACGTGGTGGTTTGAGCAGCTGCTAGTAGGGCCAATCTAGCTCACAGCACAGTGCTCTGTCTAACTGACACCATGCTGCCTAAACAGAAGCAAGACTTGTCTTGGCATTCCCCCATTGAAAATCGATCCACCATAGAAATCAGCTTCTCTGTGCCAGGGCTCAGAGGCACATGAACTCGGCTCCATGAGAGTCCAAGGAAGCAGACCATTGGTGTTTCATTCACACACGAGAAAACTGAGGCATAAGAAGCCCAGGGAACTTCGTGAATCTTTAAGTGGTAGACCTGGTAGTTGAACTCAAAAAGCCAGATATCTAGGTGTTATTAAGACTGCGTCATCTAAGACAGGCACCACGGATGCTTCTGTAATCCACTCAGGTGGCCAAGGTAGGAATGGCTCAAGTCTGAGACTAGCCTGAGCTACATCATGAGTTCTTATCTCAAAAACAAAATTACCTGTGAGATAGAAAACCAACTTTTGATTTTAATGCCTGGGGTCTTTGTTTCTCATTTTGAGACAGGGTCTCATCCTGTAGTTCAGCTATCCTAAAACTCAGTATATAACCCAAGCTGACCTCAGACTTGGAGCCCAGTCCTCCTGTCTCGGCTTCTTAAGTGCTGGAATGAGACATGAGTCAATATACCAGGCAACATGTGATGTTTTCAACTAGTGCCCGTGAGGTTTGGAGGTGAACCATGGGTGACCCTCACCCCATCCCCAGCACATCCATAGAAAAGTCAGGCATGGCACTCGATGCCTACTATCCCAGGACTGGGGAAGTGAAGGCAGGAGGATCCTGCAGTTCACTGCTCAGCTGGTCTAGCCAAACTGACCAACTCCAAGTTCTGTAAGAGACTGTCTCTCAAAGTGGAAAGAGATTGAGAAAAACAGCCAACATCAACTTCTGACCTATACACACATACATACGTGTGCACACAAACACACACAGGTCCACACAAATACATACACATGTTCACACAAACACACATATGGCACATGAACACACACATACATGTATATACAAATACATACATGTGCACACAAACACACACCTGCATACATACACATACTCACACAAACATATGCACACACAAACACACACCTGCATGCATACACAAACACAAACATGTGCACACAAATACATATTTACACAGGTACAGAAGACGAAGGAGGAGGAGAAGGAGGAGAAGGAGCAGAAAAGTTTTGAATAAACATTTTCCTCCCAGCTGGTGCTGCCATTAGCCTCTGCCAGCGGAGTGCAATGCCACTATCCTAGGCCCCTCCATTCTTAGCCTTCAGAATTTTCTCGGTTATATCGCAAGCTTGTGTCTTTGACTACCCATGACTCTATCATGAATTTGTAAACACTAGGCCAGGAATGCCTCCTGCTCAGGCCTGAGGGTGAAGCACAGAGATAGAGGTGCATTGATAGAACCTCAGTGTCTGTCCCCACAGGTCTGGAATTTCCTGGAGAAGTTGGAACACTTGAGCCGGGAGGAGCTGCTGGAGATTTCAAGGCCCTTTCTGACCAGTGTGGTAAGGCAGGAGGAAGGAGGGGGGCCTCCCAGGTACCTGCCACAGCACTCCCGGATCCACTCCCGCCCGAAGCTACTACCAAATCTATTTTTTTAAAGATTTATTTATTTATTATGTACACAACATTCTGCCTCCATGTATGCCTGTAGGCCAGAAGAGGGCATCAGATCTCATTGCAGATGGTTGTGAGCTACCATGTGGTTGCTAGGAATTGAACTCAGGACCTCTGGAAAAGCAGTGTGTGCTCTTAACCACTGAGCCATCTCTACAACGTCCCCCCCCCCCCAGCAACCACCAAATCTTTTAGCTCAGTTGATGAGTCTCAGTGCCACTAAGAGTAAAGAGACCAGGAGCGATAACTCTGGGCTGTCATCCCAGCATTCAGGAAGTTGAGGTAGGAAAATTACCAAAACATTAAGGGTACCCTATGGGTTGCATAATGAGTTCTAGGCTAGCCTGGTCTACAGAATGAGACTTTGTCTAAATAAAAATATAGCATACTCTGAGATAGTATGGTTCTCGAAGGAAAATCGGCAGCAGCAGCATTGTCCCCCAGGGTGAACACCCCTCCGAGAGCACAACCCCCACACCCAGGACTGTGTCTGGCTCAGCACGCAGATTGGCATTCGTCCTCTGGTTGTCATGGCAGCTCTGTGAAGCAGAAACTGGCAGTGTCCCTGCTGCAGATTAGAAAAGTGACCCCTGAGCGCAAGTGTTAAAATCTCATTGTCAGGTTTGGAGCCAGATGGACCTGGGGGCAGACAGATCCCAGCCCTGATCACTTGTCCAGTTCTCCCAGTCCCTCTGAGCCCACAGCTCCACTTCAAATGGAGAGCATACCTTTCCTCTCGCCTGAGTTCTCCTAGGGAGACTGGGCGCTGCACGTGAGGAGCTGACCGGATACCCAGGCAGCACCTAGGTGTGCTATCTTCTCTGGAAACCCCAGAATCCTCTCCTTCATACCACCTCATTGTTGCTTTCTGGACTTACGAGTCACCCCCATTTATTGCTTCTTCCCATTTAACTTCTACCTATCATTGGCTTCCAGGCCACACTCTGTTCTAACAGACATCCGCTTCCAGATAACTTACCAGACACTGGCTTTCGGAGTAGTCCAGACACCTGCTCCATGTGGTGCTGACAGTGGCCACAGGCATAACACTTAACTCTACACGGGTGCTTATCCTACGCAGAAACAATCTTTTACTAAAATACCTAGGGAGGCAGGGATACATGGCTGCTCCCTGGAGCAGGAGCCCCAGGATGTGAAAGAATCTTTAGTAGAGAATGTGAGAATCTGTAGGATAGGAGGTCCGCAGAAGCTGTGGGACTGAACAGGCCTGAGCCTGACCTCTCTCTCACTCCAGGAGGTGCCCCCTGAGATTATGCCAATCGTCATAGATGAATACCTAGACAATGGCTCAGATGCACCAGCCATGAGGTATGCCTTCCAGGAACTAGTAGGTGATATCGCGTTCGTCATTCCTACCTTGATCTTCTCAAAACACCTCCAAGGTAAGCCAGCCCTTGCCACCTGCCCTGTCTTCCCTGTACCATCAGGTGATGACGTAGCTGCTGATAGGTACAGAATCCCCGGATGCCTTGCATCCCGCATCTGCTGCCACCTCCCAGCCCTTTTTCTTTGAGATGCAGCACCATAGAAGCAGGTGGCACGCCTGGAAAAGGACCTTGCAGATTAAACAGAGGTTCAGAGAGCTAAAGTGACTTACCAAAGGTCACCTAGCAGGGCCCATCACTAACTCTTTCTCGGGGAATTGTTCAGTTGGTGAGAAATTTGGTACTCTTTAAGTGCTTCTCCTGAGAGAAGTCTTGCTTCCTCTGAACCCGGCACAGTGCTATAAGAGTCCCAGATTCTAAAAAAAATAAAATAAAATAATAATAACAATAATAATAATAAAGAGTCCTAGATTCTTAACCTTGTGATTTCGGGCAAATTTCAGAGGTCTTCTCTGGACTTCACTTTCATCATATGTAGAGAGGGAGCATAGTGAAGGTTAATCTAAAGCAGTGGTCCTCAGCTTTCCTGATGTTGTAACTCTTTAACACAGTTATCATGTTGATGACCCCCAACAATAAAACTGTTTCATTGCTACTTCATAATATAATTTTGCGACTGTTATGAATTGTAGTGCAAATATCCGATATGCAAGATATCTTATATGCGACCCCAAAGGGTTTGGAACCCCAGGTGGAGAACCACTGACCTAAGTAGGGTCAGAAGTTCAAGGTCATTTTGAACAAGGTCACTTAGTAAGTCAGAGGAGGGCTCAGGAATGCTTGCTGTTATCTCTGATCTGCACCATTAAGATGATGATGATGATTGATGTCATTGCAAGGTTGTGCAGTCAGGTGTCCTGATTTAACTGTGGGCACCTAACATGAATCCTGCCTTCTCCGTAGATGCTGGGTCCCCTGTCTTCTTGTACGAGTTCCAGCATACCCCCAGTTCTTTTGCGAAGTTCAAGCCATCCTGGGTAAAGGCTGACCATGGTTCTGAGAGTCCCTTTGTCCTTGGAGGTCCTTTCCTCACAGATGAGAGCAACTTCCTGGGTAAGGACAGACAGACATTCCATCCCTAGGCTACAGAGTTCCAAGGTGGTCTTTTGGGAACAGAGGTTTCGGTTTGTACCAGGAACCTTTAGGCATAGTCTGAGCCTCGCCTGACCCTGATCTGTTCCTCCTACCAGCCTTCCCAGAGGCCACAGAGGAAGAGAAACAGCTGAGCCTCACCATGATGGCCCAATGGACCCAGTTTGCACACACGGGGTGAGTAGGTGGTAACATATGCCAGACTTTGGACCTCCTTCTGCCCCTACTCAGGACACAGAATCAACACTTTGTTCTCAATCTCCTCACCCAGGAACCCCAATGGCAAGGGGTTGCCCTCTTGGCCCCAGTTAAACCAGTTAGAACAATACTTGGAGATTAGCCTACAGCCGCGGATTGGGGAGAAGCTAAAGAAGAACCGGCTACAGTTCTGGACAGAGACACTGCCCAGAAAAATTCAAGAGTGGGGCCAACAACAGAAGAGCAGGAAAGCGCCAGAGGAACTCTGAGGCGGGGCCTCCTGGACCTTCCTCACCGGGCCAACCCAAAGAGCAGTGGAGTTCCAGCAGGACAGCCTCTTTCTGTTTCTACCTGGACACTTTAACCTGGACCAGGCTGACGCGAACACACATTCCTTAAGGCATGAGCCTCTGCAGGACAGGCATGGCACACTAGTGAAATGTCACCACACTGGTTTCTACCTCCGGACCCTTGCACAAGCTCCTGCTTTTTCCTGAGGTGTCTTGAATTCTTGCTCCACGACAAGGTCCAGCACATTAGTCAAGCTCTTCAGAGGATCTGTTCTCCTGGGAAAGCTCCTCTGCCCCCTGTAGGCCTTGTGTGCCTGTTAGAACCCAGCCTACCACAAGCTCACAACAGCCATGGCTGTGTCCTTGTCCCTCCCAAAGGAGGTCTCTGAAAAGAGAACTTGATAACCTCACTCTATCACCACAGCAAGATTGGCAGGACCTGGAGGCAGGGAATGTTTCATAAATGCATGACAGACAGAATCTAGATCATGGATTCTAGATTTGAACCCGGACCCTTCTTCAGGCACCAAAATCAATGTCCCATCCCCGATAAATGTCCACCCTGGCCAGGAAGGTGACCTCTGAAGGTGGAGGTCTTGGGGCACAGGAGGCCCTAGCTTCGAACTGAAAGACCCCCGGTTTGGGGAGACTCTCACTCAAGTCTCGGGATAACTCGACCCCCCAAGATCTCAAGAGAGACCGTCCTTGCTGCAATCACACGAGGTTTATTGACAGGAACCAGCACTGTGGCTGAGACTCATATCCCACACAGGGGAGGAGTTCGACCCCAAGTAGCTGGGAGAGGGGGTATTTAAGGGAAGAAACCACAACCCAAAAGGGGGTAAGGAGGGCGTCATTGGAAAATTCCGACAATACTAGTGATCATTGAAAAATTCCGAAAATACCAGTGATAATCACAAGTGGGTAATTCGCCATTTCTCAAGATTATTCTCAAGATTATAATCTAACTTTAAGGTCAGCTAATTCTTGGAACAGAGTCACGGAACCGGCTAATCTAGATTTTTGGCTCTTCTCTTCCTGCTAGATTTTTGGCTCTATTTCTCCTGCTAGAGGGGTCTGGATTTATCCAGGTCTTTCAGAACAAACCTAGCACCTAGAGGTCTCTAACCAGGACCTAGTCTCCTCCTTTCTGCTGGCTGGTCTTTGCCTCCGCCCAAGGCAGAACAGAATCCAGCAAGGTCACCCTCACCAGAAACAATCTTTCCCTTTAGGACCTGACCTCGAGGCTTACACACATACACACACACACACACACACACACAGGACAGGAACCCAGCCCTCACCTCCCATCAGCAGAGGACAATCAATCCGCCTGCACCTCAGGGGACTTCAGGACACAGCTGTGTAGGCCAAGACAAAGGTCTGGCCTGGTACGGCAGGCATGTTTTCAGAGTAGGATATTCATGTCCTTTTTTAAGAATCAGTCCCCTTAAAACATCTGGATCCTGAGACTGGGGAAGAGGATAGCACAGAAATAGAGCCTTGCTCAGTGTGCAAGAGGGACTATTCGATGCCCAGCACACACTCCAAACAAATCTGGATTTTGATCGACTTCCAAGTATCTTGCCTCTCAGTCAGACTGTTTTGTGGCTGCTGATGGGTCCATGGAAAGCATTTGTACCTGAGGCAGCTATGCTGTGGGGAGTCACTTGGAGCAAGGAGAGACGCAGAGCGATGGGCTCTGAGCCTTGTCACTCCCCCTATTCCAAAGTTCCCCATGATTTTCTGGTCCTCTTAGGATGAGTTCAAGGTCTTCCCAGTGCATTAAAGGTTTGCTGCTCTCAACTCCTCCCACCAAAGAAGTTTGTCCCCATAAGCTGATAGGGAGCCTGACAGCTATGAAGAGGAACCCAGTGTGCCTTTCTAGTGACACACGAGCTGTGACAAATAGGCCTGGCCTGACTTGGGGACAGAGGGCATCTAGGCCAAGACCTGAAAGATAAGCAGAGGTTACTCAAATGGGCAACCCAAAGTATAAACAGCGAGAAGCAAGGGGCAAAAGAGGTCCTTGGCAGAGGACTCAATAGGACAAAGGCCTTAGAGCAGTTCTCTAAGGTTCTCGGCCTTCCTAACCCCGCGACCCTCTAATACAGGTCCTTGCGTTACGGCAACCCCCAACCGTAACGTTATTTTGTTGCTACTTCACAACTATAATCTGCTACTGTTGTGAATCATGATGGAAATATTTGATATGCAGGATAACTGACATTTGACCCTTGTAAAGGGGTCATTCAACTCCCAAAGAGGTCATGATCCCCAGGTTGAGAACAACTGGCCTCGAGGAAGACGCTGAGGCAATACTGCTCTATTTGGACAGAGTAAGATTAGATTATCAGGGACCTTGACTATGATCGGGTCTTGGACTTAAGAGCAAGAGGACCCAGAAAGACTCTTCTCACTGTGCAGAAGAGGGGGCAGGACAGTCGGGTCGGGAAGGGGAAGCAAGGAGGAGCCAGTGCATTTTCCAAGATGGAAACCACTGGTAGGCTCTTTTGTTTTGTTGAGACGGATCTCACTTTGTAGCCCAGGATGGCCTGAAACTCACCGTGTAGCCCCCAGCAGGCCCCAAACTCATAGCTCCTGTCTCAGCTTCTCATGAGCAGGGATTGCAGGTGTGTGCCACCCCAGCAGGTTTCTGGTGGGCTCTTGATTGACAGCTGTCAGACATGATGACTAAAGGGATGCAGAGGTGAGGGGAAAAGACTCAGTGGGATCAGTGTTTGCAGAGGAGCTGCTCAGGGAGCAAAGGGTCTGGTGTATGATGGCTCCGCCCCCTGGCCTAAGGCTATTCCACACCCACTCTGATGCTGCCAACTCCAGAGGTTCCTGGAGAAGGGGAAAGAATCAGCTGGTGAAGCCTCAGCCCCTGCCTGGTGAAATCCTCTCTCTACTCAGGGAGGAATAACACGGCTGGAAGGTTCCCTGGGATTCTATGCCTCTTGTCTTCCCATTTTCTTTTCCTGGGTCACTACCCCTGAGATTCACTGAACATCCCTCCCTTGTTGGCCAGAGTGTCCTAGCAAACAGATGTCCTTGTTCCAAGGATGCAGCAGTCATGTAAAACTGAGGCCACACTAGAAGGGCACAGCTTCAGACAAGGAGACTGTTGGGTTATGGAGCCTCCTAGGGCGAGGAGGCAGAAAGGGTTATGTGCTGGTATGTTGTGGACACCAGGGGGCGCTGCAGGACAGGGCTAACTTATGCTTGCGCTGCATAGTATAGCCCCATACAAACCAAGTTCAAGTTTAGCTCCACACACTCTTGAGTCTGATACATGCACGGACTATAGGCTTTTAGTATGAATCTACCATTTACTGGATATGTATCTTAGGACAGGTTTCATTTTTTCCCTGTTTTGGGGTTATTTGTTTGGTTTTGGTTTTTGGTTTGTTTGGTTGTTTGGTTTGGTTTGGGTTTGGTGTTTAGGTTTGGGTATTTTGTTTGTCATGTTTTGTTTTGTTTTGAGACAAGGTTTCTCTGTATGGCCCTGACTATACTAGAACTGTCTCTATAGACCAGGCTGACCTCGAAATCCACCTGCCTCTGCTTCCTGAGTGCCGGAATTAAAGACTTGCACACCACCCCTGGCTGGCTGGTTTTTGTTTGAGGTTTTTTGCAGTGCAGGTAAACAAGTCCCCTGCTTGGTGCTTAGGCAAGTTCTTTGTAGCCTTTGCTGCTCAGTTGTCCCATTTGTAAGATAGGTGTCATGGCAGTAATTCCTCTCATGTCTGCCATGAGCATCTGAAGGATGATTGACCAGAAAGTGCCTAGGCGGTGGCTGGCACCCAGCAAAAGCTCAACAAATGTCCCCTGGCCTACGTATGGACACACTCCAGGGACCTCTAGTCACCACCTAAAGATTGGTGAGCTGCGACTGGGAGAGGTGTCACAATTTTAGCGTGAGTAACATAGGCATCTCCTACCTAAAAATAACTTACAGAAGCCCAGAACATCCGTGGGATGAATGTCTCTAAGTGGCTAATGATTTTTCTGTGGGAGCCACGGTCCTTCGCGGGGGCGCTTGGGGTCACTGTGGTCCAAGCTCCCTCCTTAATCTGCCTGGAGTCCCCACCCCCTGCTCACCTACCTTGGGATCCTAACCTGCTACTTAGCACCTTTACACTAGTTCCTGGTGTTAGGATTTTTTCCTAAGGCGAACTCTCTGCCGACGCAAAATCCCAATCAAGCCAAATCAAAACAAGCCAAATTAAGAAATATCCAGGCTTAATGGGATTCCTGCGCTCTCGGGTAGACCCGAGGGGGAACCGGGAGGCCACAAAGGCGACCACTCGGAGGAAGGAAAAGAGACCACGTGGCGCCCCCAGGGAGGGGTCAGGACCTGGCATGCTGGGATTTGGAGTCCAGACCATACGCCTCTCGGCCCTGGGGGCTGGGATAGATGTGAGGGGTTGGGGTCTACGCTCCCAACTTAACACCTGGCCCGACTTATCTAGTTCTTAAAACCATTGCAAGGACAAAAAGAAGCTCTGTAAGGGACGTTAATCCTACTTCTTGGGAACAACGCCAATCTCTCCCTTCTTACCCTGGCTCCTCCTCTCCTACCAGTCCTGTCCCTTAGGCCTTGGGTTACCCTGGCCCTTTGGATCCTCTGCTAGAGTAGTACTGTCCCCTCAGAAGGACCTGAACTGACCTCCCTTGATCTGATGACATTGCCCAGAGCCCCAGGGCACAAAGTAGTTAACATGGTATTTCAGAACCCAAGCTCACTAACACCTGTCTCGACCCTCAGGCCTCTGCCCGCCCTCTGTACAGAGGTATCAAAACTGAGAATCCGAGAGGGCAGTGCCTTTCTTACAGCCACACAGAGAGAGGACAGAGCCGGGATTTTTCTTCGGGGACTTGCTGGCCTCGGACTCCACCATGTACCCTCCTAAAGCAGGCTCTATGTTCGGGGAGTCTAGCTTAGGTGGGAAGCTGTGACTGTAAGAAGCAGCAAGCCAGCAAGGGAGTCCCAGAGAGAGAGATTTTTTTTTTTTTTTTTTTTTTGGAGACAGGGTTTCTCGGTAGTCATTGGTGCCTGTCCTGGAACTAGCTCTTGTAGACCAGGCTAGCCTCGAACTCCCAGAGATGATCTGCCTGCCTCTGCCTCCCAAGTCCCAACTGCTGGGATTAAAAGCTTTTGCCACAACTGCCTGGCTTTTTTTTTTTTTTTTTTTTTTTTTTTTTTTTTTTTTTTGCAGGTGATGACCTCAGATAGTGGCTTTATGGATGACAGAGAAATCACGGGGCCAGCATTGTTGTCACTCAGGCACCTGTGTGCTCCCTGTCCTCCAGGCCTGCGCTGTGGCCCAGCACAGATTGTTACATGCAATGCTCTTCCCATGGCCTCAGTGGTGTAGGAGGTCCTTCTGATTATGTGCTGCTTTCATTGGCTAATGAATAAAGAAACTGCCTTGGCCTTTTGATAGGGCAGAACTTAGTGAGGCGGGGAAAACAGAACTGAATTCTGGGAGGAAGAAAGTAGAGTCAGGGAGACACCATGGATCCTCTGCCTGAGATGGACGCTGGTTAGAATCTTTCCCGGTAAGCCACTGCCATGTAGCAACATACAGATTAATAGAAATGGGTTAAATCAAGATGTGAGAGTTAGCCAATAAGAAGCTAGAACTAATGGGCGAGGCAGTGTTTTAATTAATACAATTTCTGTGTGGTTACTTCAGGGCTAAGCTAGCGGGGCGGCCGGGAAGAACAAGCAACCCTCTCTCCTACAACACCTCAGCACCACCAATCAGATGTAGAGGGACCTGCAGAGTGAAGAACCAAGGAGAATTAGATATCCTTCATCCTGACCCCCAGGTCCTATTCTACTCCCAACCGCATGAGACCCAGGGGAGAGAAGAGCGAGGTGTACCAAGATTCCTCTTGGATGTGCTACCAGCAGCCAGTGACCATCTGGCTCTGACTTCTCCTGGGAGATCAGGCAACTCCTAGAGTGGGCTCAAAGCAGCAGGGATTATGTGATGGGTGTCCAGCCTTCTTCAGGACCACCCTCCATGGAAGAAGCATCAAGGAGCTGCCCCTGCCCCCAAGGATGGGAAATCTGACTCATGGCATGCCAAGGCACTTCCCAATCAGGGGTCTCCATGTTCCTCTGTGACCCTCAGATCATAGCATGACCAGGCTGCTGATCTTTTCCAGCCTCATAGTCTCTCTCCCTGCCTCAGTCCTTAGGCTGTGGCCTGACCCCTTCATGGCTTGCCAGGCACACATGGGCTTGTGTTAAGCATGAGATTGACACTCAGAGGTGCCAGGATTGTGGGAAGAAGACAGTATTAGCAGGAACAGCAGGTTGTCCTTGAAAGTGTCTAGGAAGCCGGGTGGTAATGCATGTCTTTATTCCCAGCACTTGGAAGGCAGAGACAAGTGGATCTCTGTGAGTTTGATGTCAGCCTGATCTACATAGTAAGTTCTAGGCCAGCCAAAGTTACATAGTGAGACCCTTTCTCAAAAAAAAAAGGGTGATCATGATCATGATTTTGATGATGATGATGATGATGATGATGATATAAAGAAGAAGAGGAAGAAAAGGAAAAAGTGCCTGGCATCTCTGAAGTCTACATCTGGACTGTTTCGGGTTGAGGTCACCTAAAAACTAGAGGTGAGTAATGGAAATGCTCCAGTTCCCTCCTGACTGGACCAGATACTCAAAAGGGCAGGGCTCAGGTCCATAAGACTCCAGGCCCTCCTATGGATAGTCGGTCAGTCACTGGAAGCCAGGTTCTAGGCCAGGCTCTTTCCAAATAGGGTAGGGAGAACTAAGATTCCAAATTTGCTCAGTGAGTCTGGACAAGTTGTTCCCTATGAAAGGCTGAAGAGATCTGCCTTTGTCCTCTGGGGGTGTACATCTAGAAAGGGACCCTGGGCAAAAAAAAATTTTTTTTTATAATATGTAGGAGTTCAGTTGCTTAACAGTGCAAAGAGAGGCATCCCACATGGACTGTGTTTGAAAAGGGGTGGTGTTGGCCTCTGTCACCGTGATGCACTCACGGTGTGAAGCCATCACTTTGGAAATCCCCTCCCTCTTGGATTCTTAGAATCCTAGAACCCCACCTAAGTTAGACACCAACACCCCAACTCCAGCATCTTAAAAGGTTACCCTAAACAGAAGGGCGCATTGGAGGAGGCCAGACTTGCAACTCAGAGGGAAAAATAAAGACTCTAAATGTGAATGTTGACTTTGCTCTTTAAGCAGTCATTCAAAAATACTTTATACTCCTATATATTATATGACCAATAATACTATTTGTACAATTGTTCCCCACTCCTTTAGCCAAGTATTGGTAGGGATTGAATTCAGGCAAGCGCGCTACCAGTGAGTTATATTCCCTACTGGATTCAGGCAAGCGTGCCACCAGTGGGTTATATCCCCAGCCCCATCTTACTTTTTGTTTTAAGATGCTATCTCTCTAAGTTTCACAAGCTGACCCTGAACTTAACATGCCGCTCAGGTGAGCCTTAATCTGTGATCTTCCAGCTTCCAGGAAGCTGGAATGACAGGCCTTGTTCTACCATGTCTAGCCCCAGCTTTTTAGCTTTTTTGAAATTGTGGTCTCGTTATGTAGTCCAGACCGGCCTCAAATTCTTACTATTCCTGTCCCGGCTGCTCAAGGACTGGGATTTAAGAAATATACCACTATGTCTGGCTATCATACTGCCTTCTAGAATGGCAACTTTCCTCTTCAGTCAGATAGCCACAACCATGAAGAGAACAAATATATTAGCTTCTAGCACACTCTCGTGTGCCGCAGGCAGTGACTTGTGGAATCTTTACAACAATCATCAGAGCGGCCATTGCTGGCTCTATTTTGCAGTTTTGGCCACTGAGAAGTCTCGGAAGGTTCTCTGAAACACTTGACAGCGAGTGGCCAAGCGAGCTTGGAGGCCGCATCTGTCGGACTCAGAGGGTGGCGTCCATCCCACATCATTGCCTGTTTTCCCTTTGTCCAGCCAAGACACTGAAAACTCTATGCTGGTGGTTGGGAAGGTAGCTCAGTTGGTAGATTCCTTTCCTAGTATGCTCAAAGCCCTGGATTCACACTCCAGCACTGCATAAAACCTGGCATGCTAGCTGGGCGATGGTGATACACACCTTTAATCCCAGCACGTGGGAGGCAGAGACAGGTGGAGCTCTGTGAGCTGATCTGTTGTGGGGTGGGGGGTTCTGTCCTGCCTGGTTCCCACAGTCGTTAAGTCCCAAAGAAATCACACAGAAGTCTACATTAGTTAGAAACTGATTGGCCCATTAGCTCAAGCTTCCTATTAACTCTTATAATGTATATTAGCCCATATTTCTTATCTGTGTTAGCCACATGGCTCAGGACCTTTTTCAGCGAGGCAGTCACATCTTGCTTCTTCTGTTGCTGGGCCAGGACTGCATAGGAAAGGGCTTCCTTCTTCCCAGCTGTTCTCATTGACCCACCTCTACTTCCTGTCTGGTTGTCCCACCTATACTTCCTGCCTGGCTACTGGCCAATCAGCGTTTACTTAAAATATAATTGATAGAATATAGACCATTGTCCCACACCACTGGTCTGCAGAATGACTTCCAGGACAGGCTTCAATGCTACAGAGAAACTCTATCTTGAAAAACTAACAGAAAAAAAAAATCTGGCATGTTTATGATTCTAGCACTTCAGAAGTAGACATAAGAGAATCAGAGGTTCAAGCTCATATTCCACTACATATTGAACTCAAGACCAGCCCAGACTACATGAGATTCTATTTCAAAGGGAGGGGGAGAGAGAGAGGAAGAGTAAAGGAAGAAGAGAAGGGAAGGGAAGGGAAGGGAAGGGAAGGGAAGGGAAGGGAAGGGAAGGGAAGAGAAGAGAAGAGAAGAGAAGAGAAGAGAAGAGAAGAGAAGAGAAGAGAAGAGAAGAGAAGAGAAGAGAAGAGAAGAGAGAAAAGGGAGGAGGCAAAACAAGACAAGGCAAACAAAACTCTAAGCCAGTGTGGTGGCACACGCCCATTATCCCAGCACTCTAGAAGTGGAAAAAGGAGGATGACAAGCTAGAGGCTAGCCCAGGCTATATAGCAAGATCTTGTCCAAAAATAAGTTAAGGAACAAGAGACTCAGGAAGAGCTGCTATTTGCCTTGAGACAATGATGCACTAGAGTCCGCTGCTGCCTGGCTACCTGCTCAACATCCCCTGGGCTCCGTGTACACTGGATGAGGCCATATGTTTCCCAGGCATGTCATCGATATTCCTAGCCTGTCACAGCTGTCTTCCAAATGGGCCAGGTAAAAGGTTATTACTTCCCTGAGGAAAGGCAGCAAGAGTGGAGCCAGCTGTTGGCAGGTCGGGTCCTAGAGGCCCACACAAAACTGGCCAGGAAGCTGCACAGCTGGGTGAGGGGGTTGACGTGTGGCTGGTCCACCAGGGACCTCGCAGGTGATCTCATTTCCTTACCTGCCTTCTCTTACCATTTCCTTCTGTCTATCCCAAGCTTGGTCTGTGTTTTGAGTGACATACTTCTGGGTGCTTGGTGTATATTGGCAAGCTAATTTTATCACCGGCAGCAGCAGAAATTTCAGCAACCTGAATTCCGGTATCCTATTGATGTGAGCACTGCCCACTAGGGGCCAACAGAATGAGTCGACGGTCAGTAGAGAACAGGCCCAAGCCTTGGTTTTTGTTTTGTTTTGTTTTGGTCTTCTCTCACAATGTTGGGGATTGAACTTTAGGGCCCACATTTGCTAGTGAAGCATTTTACCCTAAAACCATACCCCCCAGCTTTTTTTTTTTTTTTTTTTTTTCAGTTTTTATTTGAAGACGAAATCTTGCTACATTGCCCATCGGGCCTTGAACCTGCAATTCTCCTGCTTCCACTGACCTCATTTTGCAATGAGAGAGGAGCAGCACCACGACCTAGGCTCTCAATCTTCTTGCACTTAAACAAAACCTTTCAGTTACATTTTAAAATGTATCGGGGGCAATAACACATATGTGACAAGGTCAAAGGAGGCCAAAGGGCAGCCTGCGCCAGTTGCTCTCCCATTTCACTATGTGGATTCCAGGGGTTCAAATGCAAGTCATCAAACTTGGCAACAGTCACCTTGAGCCTTCTCGCTCTCCCCTTGCCTTTTTTTATTTTGAGACTGAGTCTCACTAAATGACCCAGATTGGCTATGAGCTTGTAATTGTCCTGCCTTAATCTCTTAAATAGCTCAAAGTACGGGCTTGAGTCACTGGCCCAGAATATTTTGGTGTGAACTTTTCATGGCTGAATTGGTCCTACACAATATACTGTTTCAAAGTCTACCTGCTGAAGTTATTGAGCCGAATCGGCCTTCTCTCATGTACTGGTTTGCCTTGCCTATCTGCTAGTTCAACTGTGAACTGAATATATTCTAAAACACAAGCATAACAAATCAAAACTTAAAAAAGAAGAAGTAAAAGTGTCTGCTCTACACAGGCATGGACATTTTTTTTCTTTTCATTATTCCCTAAACAACGTGGTCCACTAACCATTTACATAGCATCTGCATTGCACTGGCTTTCGTAAGTAATCTAAGAGTGGTACATTTGAATCTGAGAGTTACGGTGCCCACTTTAATCTCAGCCAGTAGCTGTCAGGAGGATCTCAAGTTGAAGATCTACCCGGACTGCACAGTGAGTTTGGGGTTAGACTGAATAACTTGGTGAGACCCTGTCTGAAACAAAAAGAAGATGCTGGGGACACAGCAGGGGTTTATGGTAGAAGGGAAGCATGCCTGGCATATGCAAGGCTTGAGGGTCTCCGCTAGTGCAAAAGAAGATTGAAGGATGCATGCAGGTAATATCTGAATGCTACCCTGTTTTATGTAAGAGACTTGGGCACCCTAAAGTAGTGGCATCTTGAGGGGAGGCGGGGTTTCTGGAACTCATCCCTCAAAGACACCACAGGAGTGTTTTACTTTAGACAACAGTGTAGACAATGAGTCTTCCAGGATTGAAAGTGGGCCAAATGAGGTAGAACACACCTGTAATCCTAGCACTCAGGAGGCTGAGGCAGAAGGGTAGAGACCACATCTCACAAAAGTAAAATAATCCCCTTAATCCTAACTACAATCTTAGTACTGTCCTTTTTATTTGTATTATTTTATTTTATGTGCACTGTGGTTTTGCCTGTGCATATGTGTGTGTGAGGGTACCAGATCCCCCAGAACTGGAATTACAGTTGTGAACTCCATGTAGGTACTGGGAATTGAACTCCGGTCCTCTGGAAGAGCAGTCAGTGCTCCTAACCACTGGACATCTCCCCAGCCCCTTAGTACTATTCTTATGTGGATTTTGCACATAAAGAAAAAGTAGTTCCTAGAAGCTGGTAATTTATCCAAGGTCACACAGTGACAGAGCTAAGGTTTAAATCCAGGCAGCCTAGCTAGGATTCACCATGGTAAGCTGGCTGGTGCTCCAGAAGCTTCTAAAGCACGTTATTACCAACCCTGGAACACGTGCTTTCTGTCGCTGTCCTGTCTCCTCTCCCTGCTTCCTTTCCGGTAGTGTGGGAGTGAGACTATTATCAACAAGGCCTTAAGAGACTCGATCTGTCAACAAGGTTTTGTATATCTTAGATGGCCTCTCAGATTGAATTTCTCAGTCAAAGGACATAGGCAAATTTTCAGGTTCTTGCTCCATGTTGTCTCAGTTGAGGAGACATGGTGTCATTTCCACGTTTGCTATCTAGATAGCCAATAGTGAGATGCTTCCACAGCTTCCGAGACCCCAAGGTATGGTATACAAGCCACATCAGCACATAGGACTTTCTAGAAGATTTTCTGAGAGCATTGGTGTGATTCCCAGGCCCCTGGGCCATCTAAGGATTGTGCTGGGATGAGTTGGGAGACTGTCTCTGGAGACAATGCCGTGTTATGAATCTCACCCCCACTTCTTCCCTGTAAGCCCACGGGAGTCATGTGTGTATGTGTATGTGTGTGTGTGTTATGTATACATGTGTGTGTGTGTGCATGAATGTGTGTGAGCCTGTGCCATGGTGCACATTTAGAAGTCTGAAGACAACCTCAGGTGTCAGTCTTCCCCTTACACCTTTTCTGAGAGGGGCTCCTTGTGTTGGCTTTTCCTGCTGCACACACCTTCTGAGCTGGTCCATGAGCTTCCCCGAGTCTCCGGTTTCTGCCTCGCATATCACTGTGGTAGCGCAGGGATTATGGATGCATGCTGCCATACCCAGCCTTACATGGACTCTGGGCATTTAAATTCAGATCCTCGTGTTTGTGTGGCAAGCACTTTACCTACTGAACCGCTCCCCAGATTCCCATGGGAATCATTTTGTTTGTTTGTTTGTTTGTTTGTGTTTGTTTGTTTTTGTTTTTCAAGACAGGGTTTCTCTGTGAAACTTTGGAGCCTGTCCTGGAACTCGCTCAGTAGACCAGGCTGGCCTTGAACTCAAAGAGATCCACCTGCCTCTGCCTCCTGCTTGCGCTGCTGGGATTAAAGGCATGCACCACCACCACCTAGCTTGGGGATCGTGTTGAAAGAAACACAGAACAGAACAAAATTGCCCACCACGGAGAAGCTTGTCCACCCCCGAGCCTGATTCCAGCCAATGGGATATGGTAGCCTAATATTGTGGATGGTTAGCAGACTGTAACCAAGTGGGTTATATCCAACATACCAGAAGATTCCCCGGTTGGGCAGTGGTCACCTTGAGCCTGTCTCAAGCCTTCCTTAGAGGAGCATGGAGCCTAATCAATGATGATTGGGCAGTGATCTCCATCTTCCTGAGGATAGAGGAAAAACCACAAGAGTGGGAAATGTGGATAAGGATTCCGAGCACTCACTGAATGGACTTTGGAAGAAACCATGTGCTCCAATATCTTGCAGACTTACAGAACTGGAGACGATAGACCAGAGAAAGACATGCCCCTTACCTTCTGACCTCCCAGCACAGAACCCCCTAGATGGCCAGTTCTCAAAGGTAAGTCAGGACACCAGGACTCCTACCTGACCTGCCAGGGAAGATGGAACCATCTCTTCCCATCTAGTCCAGCACTTGCTCCTACAGCTCCAAATATCAGGCCCCATCTCCTTTTCCTGGCTGATCACACACAGGTCGACCTTTACAGTGATGATTAGGTCTTTTCCAGGGAACTCTCCAGTTCAATCACTACCCTCATCTCACTGAGAGCCCTTTCTCATGGTTGCCTTTAGGTCGAGATTCCAGCTGCAGTGTGAGACCAAGGGTACTCATCACACCAACTTCCTGTCCCTGACACAGTCTGACACTCTATAACAATCCTGCCTGGGAAACCTTGGCAGAAAGCCACATGTACAAGAATTTTCACAAAGTATGAGCAATCAGGGAGTCCAAGGGCTCTTAAACCCACAGGGTGGATATCCAGGGGCTGAGGGACCCATTAACGCTAGGGTTCTGCTCCAGTCTTGGCACTTACTCAATTGTGAAGTTTGACTCGCGCTAGCCAAACTTTAAGCCGTTGCCAAATGAACAAACTGGGCAGGGATTGCACGCAAGCCCGTCTGGTTGAAGAGTCAAAACCATACAGTAATGACCTGTCACCCTAAGGAGGAGGGACGAGGCTCCACAGCTGGTAAGAGGCTGGCTGTACCTCCTCCAGCCCAGCCCCCGGTGACAAGAGTCAAGGCGATAAAAGCAGATCTTTCTGGTGCTCGCACACTACAGTCCCAAATCCCTTCTGACCCCATAAGGGTTGGCATCGCCGCAGCCCATAGCAGAAGTTGACTGGAGCATGAAGTGGAACCCGGGCTTGAGCCTCGTCCTCTGCCTGGTAGTCCCGATGGCCTTAGGTAAGATCTTCATCCCTCTAGGGGTGCCTGTCCCTGCTCAGTCTCTTCTGGACACGGGCGCTTAGACAAGGACTAGGGAGACGGAGGTGCAATGTTTCAGAGCGCTCGTGTGCGACCAGCTAGAAGTCTGAGCAAATCATTTGTCTTCTCTGAGCCCCATGGCTGCTCTGCGAAGTGGAGACTGTCTCCTACCTCCTGGGGTCAGTAAGGGACCTGAGAGCATGGCAGGTCCACGTCCCTTCTTCTGGCCTTTCCCCGCGCTCTGCTGCCTTCTGTCTTCTAAGCAGGAGTCCTGCTTCTGCCTCCCCCTGTCCTGCATGGCCTCTTTCCTGTCTGTACCTTTCACCTCATTGTCGTCCTTTCTACCGTCCTCTGAACTGTGACAACAGGGCAGCACATTAACAACCATTAATTGAGGTATTGGATAAACATACAGCAGGATGCACGTATCTAAACTATATGATTATTATACATAACTACAAAAATAGTAATATATGATGTCACCACTGCTCTGATCAAAATCTAGAATATTGCCAATATCCTATGTGCCATTCCCTAGTCAACATCTTCAAAGGGATCACTGTTCTGACCTCTATTGTTAGTTGATTTTTGCATAAATAATTACATAAGGGCTTTTTTGGTGGTGGTGGGTTTTTCTGAGAAGTTTTGGTAAAACTGATTTAGCATTTTGTGATATTATCTCTTCTTGATATATGCACATAGCTGTGACATTAACATGTACTCAACTTATTTTTAAGATTTTTTTGAATTATACTTCTGTGTGTGCCTGTGTGTATTTGTGTGTGTGTATATGTGTGTGTGTGTTTGTGTGTGTGTGCCTGTGTGTATGTGTTTGTGTGTGTATGTATGTGTTTGTGTGTGTGTGCGTGTGTATTCTTGCCCATGTGAGCCACAGCACACTTGTGGAGGCCAGAAGACAAATTGCAAGAGTCTATCTTCGCCTTCTACCAAGTGAATTCCAGAGACCAGACTCAAGTCCCTAGGCTTAGCAGCAAGCACCTTTGTCCACGGACCTTCTTGCTGGCCCCACAAAGTTTACTTTTTCCACTTAAGTTCTTATGGAAGGCAGTTTATAGCTTAAGTTTGTATTTACTTTGCTTAGTTCATAGCTGTGAAAGAGGCTCCAGCATCCTTCTGTCTTCAGAAGCATCCACTGAAGTTCAGATCAGTCTTTGCTTTAACGAGAGGACATCAGACGCTGGGGCTGTTACAGATCCTGATCAGAATGGGATGCATGTGCATCATGTAGAATTGGACAAGTGAAATCTGAGTGTTTTGCTGCATGCTAATGTGCTATGTTTTCATAATTCAAATAATAGTGATTTTTCAAGAAATACATTTAGTTTTAAAGTGAAGTTACTTAATGAAAGCATATGAACACTTTACAGCTCCTTGTATATTTTACCAAGTTGTTTTTCCAAGGTGTTATGTCACTTTGTCCTCCACCAACAATATCCGTGAATGTCATTTTCACTGTATCAACTCCAGAATTTATTATTTGTGCCATCATTCACTAATTTTTCATGTGTTATCTGTAATTCTAGGCCTTAATAGCACTTTATGGATACTAGTAAGGAGGCACATTGGCGATTTAAAGCAATTTTTAACTTAAAAATAATTCTGTGTGTGTGTCCATGAGAATGTGGGTCTAGATATGTACACATGTGCACCCACAGAGACCGAAGACACCTCATGTCCTGGAGGTATACTTAAATAAGGTGATTGTGAACCCCCTGGGATAGATCCTGGGAACAGAACTCAGGTCCCTCTGCAAGAACAGTGAGTACTCTTAATCACTGAGCCCTCTTTCCAGCCCCAGGAATTCTGATTTTTATTTAGTACAGATAATTTTTGTTTGTTTGTTTGTTTGTTTTTGCTTTTTTCCCAGACAAGGTCTCACTATGGAGTTAGGTCCTGAACGTGTGTGTGTGTGTGTGTGTGTATGTGTAAATGCAGACGCAGAAGACAATCTTGAGTGGGTGTCAGTTCTCACCTTCCACCTTGTTTGACACAGGGTCTGTTTGTTGTTTCCTGTCCCTGGCTGGTTATGCCAGTCTAGCTAGCCCAGGAGAGTCAAGCGGTTCTCTCATTTCCGCTTCCCATCTCCCTGTGAGAGCAGCTGGATTAGACACCTGCGCTACGCATTCAACTTTTATGTGCCTTCTAAAGAATAAAACTTGGGTCCTCATTCTCGCATAAAAAAAATGTTTTTATTGGGGGCTGGGGAGATGACTCAGTGGTTAAGAGCATTGCCTGCTCTTCCAAAGGTCGTACGTTCAATTCCCAGCAATCACATGATGGCTCACAACCATCTGTAATGAGGTCTGGTGCCCTCTTCTGGCCTGCAGACATACACACAGACAGAATATTGTATGCATAATAAATAAATAAAATATTTTTTTAAAAAATGTTTTGATTCACCGAACCATCTCCCCAACCTTGAACTTGTGATCCTCCTGCCTCTGCCTCCCAAACACTGGTTTGGAATATTCTCTTTATAAGTGCTTCTTCCCTCCCTCTGGATAACAGAGCTGACGTTGGCCTTTCCATACTGCTCTTCTTAGCAGTCTAGAATAACTTGACCATGTGGTTGTGATTGGCTCCCCAGAGACCAGGAAGTTGACAAGAACCATGGTTCACACAGTCATGAGACATTCTCTGTGTGATATGGGACCTTTGGGCTTATTTCCATGTGTGTCTAGAAGGATTTGGGTCACCAAAGTGATGGGACATACCTATAATTCCAGATCTTATCATGCTGAGGCAAGAGGGTCGTGCATGTGTGTGGTATATGTGAATACATGTATACAGATATGTCCATATAAGCAGAAGACAGAGGATGACATTGGATGTCCTGGTCTATTATTTTATGCCTTTTTACCTTTGAGATGAGGTCTCTCACTGAACCTGGGATGCGTCAAATTTTTTTGGTAAGGCTAGCTGGCCATCAAGCCCCAGTGAAGATTATGAGTTTGAAGTCAGTTTGGGCTACAATAAATAGCAAGTCTTTATCTCGGAAACAAAAATAAAAGCAAAAATCTGCCAGGTGGTGGTGGCACACATGTTTAATTCCAGCACTCAGGAGGCATAGGCAGGGGGATCTCTGCGAGTTTGAAGCTCCAAAGCTACATAGAGAAACTCTATCTTGAAAAAAAAAAAAAAGAAAGTAAAAATCCAGGCATGGTATTATACCCCTTTATTCTCAACACTTGTAAGGCAGAAGACTTAGTAATTTGGTTTAGATTGGGTGTTTTAAAAGCATGATCTCATGTAGCCCAAACTGGCCTTGAACTCATGTACCAAGGATGATCTTGAACTCGTGATCTTCCTGCCTCAGCCTCCAAAGCACTAGGATTTCAGGTGTGTGCTACCTTTCTTGGCTCGGGAATCTATTTTTTTTTTTTGCATTAATTCCTGAATGATTCTGATCCGTGGCTAGGATAAGTAACCACGTGGATTGTGTTTGCTTTCTGTCTCTTTGCTGAATGAACCCCAAGGCACAGGAACAAAGAGCAGTTCTATTTTGATAAGGGAGGAGAGGGAGAACTGACAATGGATGTGAGGCCTCACCAACTCTTGGCAGCAGAAGTGGGGCAGGAAAGCTTAGCAGTGGAGGAGGACTCACAGGCCTAGTCTACTTCATCTCTATTCCAAAAGCTGTCTGTGGTGTGAGTATGCTTGCAGTGTGTGTGTAATAAGTGAGTACACATTATAAGTGAATACATTACAAACCACATATAGCTGCACTTGTATGTGTATGCATATGCAAATTCCCTATGAGCATGCATTTGTGTGTTTCTCATGTATACCTGTGTCTGTATTAATGTGTAAGGGTGCATTGATGTCAATGTGTATGAAGAAGAATGTGCATAGATTGTTTCAACCATCCCAGGAATGAACCAGGCAGGGGCTGGGGAGGGGACTCAGTCAGTGAAGTCTTTTCTGCGTAAGTGTGAGGACCTGAGTTTGGATATCAAGACCCATGTGAAAAGTCGTGGGGTGTGGGACTGTAACCACAAAACAGAACTGCTCTTTGTTCCTGTGCCTTGGGGTTCATTCAGCAAAGAGACAGAAAGCTGAAGAAAAAGAAACAGTTGGGTCCATGGGGCTTGCTAGCCACCCAGTCTAGCCACTCAGTAAATGCAAGGCGCAATGAGAAACACTGTTTCAGAAAATAAGGTAAGAAACAATTGCAAAAGACACCAAAAATCAATCCCTGTTCTCCATATGCAGGTATACAAACACCACCAAGGGCGCATTTACATGAACGTGAAGACACACATACACACCACACAGGGGAAAAGCAAATGAAAAAGAAACTAATCAAAACCTAATTAAACCAATTAGCAACCGGAAAAGAAAAAGGTGCAGCCATGTTCATATGAAACAGAAGTTAAAATAAATGCCCCTTTCAGCCCTATATGGTGGTCGCAGCCTTAATCCCAGCACTCGGGAGACAGAAGCAGGTGGATCTCTGTGAATTCAAGACCAGCTTGATCTACACAGGGAGTCCCAGGACAGCCAGACTATATAATAGAGAGACCTTACCTCAAATAAATAAATAAACAAACAAATAAATGTATCTTTTATTGAAATTAAATGACACAAAGAGAAATGGTTTATATAACAGGATATATGCCTGTTATGTGCCTACCAGGATAGCTTTGAAATCTTAATAATAATAATCCTCCTAGACACACAAGAGAAATAAGACAGATACACAATAGTTATTTTTAAACTTCTGGATTTTTATTGTTGTCCTAAGAAGCAACACGAGGCTGAGGAGATGGCTTGGTGGGTACACTTGGTGCATGAGCATGAGGACCAGAATTCAGATCCCCAGAACCCGTGTAAAACACCGGGTGTTTTTGTCAGCCTGCCTGCAATCCCAACCCAGGCCAGACAGACACAGGGAATCCCGGAGCAAACTGTTTAACCAGACTAAACAAAGCAGCAAGCTCTGGGCTTGGTGGCAGATCCTGCCTCCGTACAGATGGTGGAAAACAATCACCTAAGACACTTCCAAATGAGCCAGATTCAATTCCTAGCTCCCACATGGCAGTTCACAGATGTCTGTAACTCCAATTTTAGAGAACCCAGTGCCCTGTTCTGCATGTGGTGCACAGATGTACATGCACACAAACCCTCACAAACATAGGATTTTTAAATATTTGAATAATAATAATAATTGATTGGTTGCTTTTGTATATATAGGAGCAGCAGCAGCTACCCAGGTCACGTAGCACACTCCTGTAATCCCAGCATTTGGGAGACTGAGGCAGAAGGGTGATGAGTTTAAAGCCAACCTGAGTTACGTAGTGGGACTCTGGAGAGAAGTGGATGAAGAGAAGAAAGGAAGAAGGGGGAGGAAGGGAAGGGAGAATGGGACCCATGGCAGCTGTACTAGTATCGCACCTGCGGCTGACGAGAATGACAGTCCCTCTTCTCTTCCCAGGTGCTTTGTACACTAAGGAGCCTCTCGTGGTCACCAGACACGGGATCCTACAAGGAAAGGAAGCACATGTGGGAAACATAACCGTCCAAGTCTTCCTGGGAGTTCCCTTCTCCAAACCTCCTGTGGGCACCCGCAGGTTTTCTCCTCCAGAGCCCCCGCAACCCTGGACCGGCATCAGAGACGCCACCACCTACCCACCTTCGTAAGTGCCGGAGGACTGTGGGCTGGCAGATGAGCAGACCCGATGAGTAAGGTGGGCCAGTGCCTAAAATTACTCACTAGAAACGCCCTGTGTGACCAAAGCAAAGCTCGGACCAGTCTTGGCCTCAGTTTCCAAGCCTGTGTAATGAGGAAATTAGACCAAATGACATTTAAGGCACTGATTGTACTGTGTTTGGTTTCTCATGAGAGAGCTCTAAGCAAGGGGGATTTGGTCACTGGCTTTGCCACAGGACCTTCTGGGAAGATGAATTTCCCAATGCATCCCCACCTCCAGTTCTCATCCACTCCCCCGGCCTAGGAATGATGGGCTCCGGCTTTGTAACACACACGGTACTGTCAGCCACTCCCTGCAGAGGGCGCTCCAAGATGGGAACTACAAGGGCTATTTCAGCTTCGACGTTTCAGTGTCTTGCTGCCACCTACCGCCTTCAAATAACAAGACCTGAGCAATGATTGCCCTTTGGAGCCGTGGGCTTGGCAGCCCAAACAAGTGTGTTCACTGTTTATTCAGACTACTAAGTAATCAACTGACCATAATATTGTGTGACAATCATTAACAATGTTTATCTTCAGTTGGTTAAAGCACAGGGTTTAGAACCTGGGTGCCAAATGATATTTAAAAAAAAAAAAAAAAAAGCCAGGGGGCAGTGGCATACGCCTTTAATCCCAGCACTCGAGAGGCAGAGTCAGGTGGATCTCTATGAGTTCGAGACCAGCCTGGTCTACAAGATCATTATCTGAAAATTGAAGGCAAACTTTGGAGGTGAGGGTGCCCATATATACACACGTGGGTGTTAGTCATTGGAACGCCCTATAAGCTGTCAGAACAAGGGGTGTTTTGAACTTAGAGAGTCAAGTATCAGAATCTGCGGGTTACTTATATCATTCTATAGGGCAGCAACAAAGGGAGAGAGAAATGGTGGCCTCTGCGAGGAAGCCAGAAGGAAGCAATCAGATTCTAAATTTATTCCAAAGGAAAAGCTGATAGCATTTTATGGAGAATTGGATATGACCCACATAAAAAAAAAAGAATTTAATACAGTTACTACATTTCACTAGGGTAACAGCAGGTTGGGGTGGGGAGAGAGAGAGAGAATTCATTTGGCTACCAAGCATGATGGCACACAGTGATAATCCCAGTAATTGTGATGCTGGGGCAGGAAGATCAGAAGTTCAAGGCCAGTTTGAACTACACAGTGAGTTTGAGGGCACTCTGGGCTATTTAAGACCTCATCTCAAAGAAAAGAGAGGAGAACCAGGTGTGATGGCTCATGCCTTTAATCCCAGTACTTTGGGGGCAGAGGGCAGGCAGATCACTACAACTTTGGGACCAGTCTAGTCTACATACTGACTTTCAGACAAGCTAAGACCTTGTCTCAGAAAAATCACAATAATATTAATTAATTAATTAATTTGGGGGGCTGGAGAAATGACTTGGGGGTTAAGAGCACTGACTGCGCTTCCAAAGGACCTTAGTTAGATCCCTGGTGCCCACAGGGTGTCTCACAGCATGTCTGGAACTCCAGTTCCAGGGGGATCCAATGTCCTCTTCTGGTCTCTGCAGGCATTGCATGGTCATGGCGCACAAACACACATGCAGGCAAAATACCCATACTCATAACATAAAAATAAATCCCAAAAAAATTTTTAAAGGAAAAGAAGATGCTGTGCTTCATAACAACTCTTAGGTTAGTCTGGGCTATAAAGTGAGATATGGCCTTAAAAAAACAAAAAGAAAAGAGAGAACTCGTAGAAAGAAAGAGAAACTTGGGCTGTCTTATGCTTAGATCTGGGTCAGCAGGAGGATCCATCAGGGAGACAGAGGGAAAAGTTGGAGAGCTGGATGCTATAAAAACCTGAAAAGGGAATAGTGCTCAAGAAAGGGTGGAGCACTTGGTCATCCACATTGAGGCTCAATGGTAACCATGACAGGAGTGACTTTGGTAACGTGATGGGGATAGAAATCTCAGCTGTTCTTAACTCCAGTTCTTGGCTGTAGCTGCTAGCAAGAAGTCAAGCAAGGGGGCTGGAGAGATGGCTCAGAGGTTAAGAGCATTGCCTGCTCTTCCAAAGGTCCTGAGTTCAATTCCTAGCAACCACATGGTGGCTCACAACCATCTGTAATGGGGTCTGGTGCCCTCTTGTGGCCTGCAGGCATACACACAGACAGAATATTGTATACATAATAAATAAATAAATATTTAAAAAAAAGAAGTCAAGCAAGGAGGGGGCTGGAGAGATAGCTCGTCAACTAAGAGCACTCGCTGCTCTTGCAGAAGACCAGGGTTCCGTTCTGCACGTGGCAGCTTACAGGCATCTTTAGCTCCAGTTCCGGTGACTCAAACACCTTTTTCTGGCCTCCACAGGCACCAGACACAAACCCGATGCACTTACATACAGGCAAAGCACTCCCACACATAAAATAAAAACAGATCTTTTTTCTTTAAGTCAAGCATGGGGCTGTTGTGATAACTCAGTTAGTAAAATAATTGCTTTTCAAGCATGAGGACCTGAGTTTGAGCCCCTTCAACCATGAAAGAGCATGGTGGTGTGCACTGGGGATGTGGAGACAGGAGACCTGGGGTTCACTGACCAGCCAGTCTAGCCTAATTGATGAACTCCAGGCAATGAGGGACCCTGTTTTAAAGGAGGTAGATGGTACTTCTGAGGATGACATCAAAGGTTCACCTCTCGCATCCAACCGCATATTCACACATATGCACATCCACTTGTACATACACACCTGCATGCATACAAATATGTGTGCGCACACACACAATTTTTTTCCCAAGAAAGAAGAGGGCAAGTGTAGGTAGAGGCTGCTCATCCGTTCCCGGCCACCCAGACTCAAAATAACCACACAGAACTATATTACTTGCAATACTGTTTGGCCAGTAGCTTAAGCGTATTTCGAGCTAGCTTTTATGTCCTAAACTAACCCATCTCCATTAATCTTTGCCTCACCATGAGGTTGTGGTCTATCAGCAAAGTTTCAACAGGCTCCAGCAGAAGCAGGAGTCTGTCTCCTGCAGGTGGCTACATGGCTTCTCTGACTGACTCCGCCTACTCTCTCTCTATATATATATGTGTGTGTGTGTGTGTGTGTGTGTGTGTGTGTGTGTTGGAGAGGTGGGTTCTTCTATCATAACTCAGGCTGGTCCTGGGACCCACTGTGCAGCCCAGAATGGCCTTGATTCCAGGTGCCAGTCACTATGCCTCACAAGGAAGATTATAGGAAGGGCAGGGCCATGGTCTGCATCATGTCTGGCTTTGTTTTTAATTATTTTTATCAATGTCCTCCAGAGAACAATTTGGAGGACTGTGAAGAAATTTCGGGGGACCACAAATTTTATGGTCTTGACAGGATGGTGGCCTGTGTTTGGAGTAGGGAAACGTGTCCTAGAGCTCCTTGGCCTGCCTGGAAGATAAAAAAGTCTGGGAGGGTGGGGCACAAAGTTACCTATCTACAGCACCCAAATTTTGGCCTTAATCAAATCGGCAGTCTCCAGCAAGAGCAAAGACTACCCAGGCTAAGGGGGTGTATGTAGGTCAAGATGCATGGTAGAAGGAAGGATGGGTCCTGGGGAGACGTGCCTGCCTCGTGGTCCTGGACCTGACTGACCACTGGTAAAAGACTCCAGAAGGCATGCACACACCCACAGAGTCTGCCAGGCCTTTGTCTTAGGCTGTCCCCCGTCACTGCTGACCCCGAGGTTGGAAGCATTCTCTTCACTGTCAATATAAATTCACTGCATGCCCACAGGTGCCTTCAGGAAACCTGGGGACAGGTAACCTCCATGTACTTGAACACGCGGAAACAGTATGAGTGGCTGCACTTCAGCGAGGACTGTCTCTACCTGAATGTTTATGCCCCAGTGCTCGCGCCTGGGGACCCTCTGCTGCCGGTGAGTACTCTGTTTTCCACCCCCCTCCCCCACTACAGTACAGCCCAGCTCAGGCTTTGGAGACCTTTCTTGCCCAGGTGATGGTTTGGTTTCCCGGAGGCGCCTTCCTTGTCGGCTCTGCTTCCACCTACGAAGGCTCGGAGTTAGCCGCCCGCGAGAAAGTGGTGCTGGTGTTTCTGCAGTACAGGCTGGGCATCCTAGGCTTCTTCAGGTGGGCCTTGGACCAGGGGCGGGGCCTTCACCTATCAGCCAGAGACTCAGAAAATGGGGGACTGGAGGAAGGGGGCTTGGTCCGTGGGCGTGAAGAGGGTAGTTCAAGCTCTGAAGACTCTGGATACTCTCACGAGCGAGTGAGTCTAAGGAAGCCTTAGATGGGGAACCATGACAGCTCTCTGAATCCTGACGATCGAATTTGGAAACACTGATCATGAATCTCGTGTGCCTAGCACGGGCGACAGCCAAGCCCGCGGAAACTGGGGGCTGCTGGACCAGATAGCGGCTCTGCACTGGGTTCAGGAGAACATCAAGGCCTTTGGTGGAGACCCGGACAGTGTAACACTATTCGGTCAGTCGGCAGGAGCTATGAGCATCTCGGGACTGGTGAGTGTGATTTCCACTAGACCAGCAGAGACACAAACCAGCATGTTCCCGCGGTGAATAGGCTCGTGTGCAGACCTGTGTCCACAAACCAGCATTTCACCCCTGCTAAGGATACCATTCACACCAGGGGCACAACCGCTCATAGCCAAGGGTGCTTTCTCTTCAAGAATAGCACCCATCAAGGGTGACCTAGCGACATAGTAAATTTGAAAACAGTATAGACTACATAAAACCCTGTCTCGCACACACACACACACACACACACACACACACAAATCAAATCCAAAGAGACAGGCAGATCTGTAGTCCCAGCATTCCCGTGGCAGACCTGAAATGCCAGAACTATACAGCCCTCCCTGCTCAAAACTAAAAGTTAATTGGTAATAAGTAATATCAAAGTCCAAGAAGAAAAGTGTTGCCGTCCTCACCTCACAGATGAAGACCCCCACGCAGAGAAGAGAAGCACCTCTCTCCAGTTCAGTGTCCTAGAGAGCCAAGACAGGGTTTTTCTGTGTGGTCTGGTTTGGCTTGGATCTTTTTGTTGTTGTTTGTTGACACTGGGTCTCACTCTGTTTCCCTTGCTGGCCTCAGACTTGGTATTTAACCAAGCTAGTCTGGAATTTGCTATGTAGACAAGGTTGGCCTCAAACTTGTAGTTTGCAGCCATCCTCCTGAGAGCAAGGACAGATGTTAAGCCAGGAAGTGATAAGCTCAGACGTGGATTTAGAGAAGTTTCTCTGTCTTTCTTCTGCATGGAGCTGACATAAGAAAAAGCAGGAACTCGGGCTTGGAGGCCCAGCTGGGAGGTGAAGGAGCAGGGTTTATCCCAGAGGAGATAATGAGGGTAGGAAGGATGGAGAATAAAGGGAGGTTGCTGAGTGGTTCACAAGGCCAAATGGTCAGGAATGACTGGAATAACTGCATGTGGCAGAGGGCAGAAGAGGGACAGCCCCCAAGCTGGGTGGATAATGTCAAAAGAGAAGGTTCTACCCAGTTGGAGATTGACTAGAACAGGTTTGAGACACATAAATTCTGAGGTGTCCAAATGACTTCTCTGAAAGAGCTGTTAGCATAGGTAATTGGAACTGTGACTATGGGGTTCCACCCACCCTTGTTTGTAAACTGTAGCAGAGAAAAAAAAAAGCCCTATGCATACCAACAGATCACCTCCCATATCCTCAGGTCAACTCTGGGACCTCTAGGGCCCACTACATAGACCAAAGACTGGAAGGTGCTGGCTTTAAGTCTAGGACTCTAGCCTAAGATCCACGGCTCCCTCCAAGATGCTTATCTATCAGGCTACTCAGAAAGAGTTAGGCAGGCACCGGAAACAACTGAGTTGCCCCTATTTATGGATCTCATGGGTGTTCTGCGCTTCCAATCCCTACAGCTGATGTCACCCCTTGCCCAAGGTCTATTCCATCGGGCCATTTCCCAGAGTGGTACTGCAATACTGAAAGTCTTCATCACGTCTGAGCCATTGAAGGCAGCCAAGGTAGGTACCACTCCTCTCCCAGGGCTCAACAAGAGGGGAGAAGGATGGAGGCATCCCTGGAAACCCTTTCTCTCTACAGAAGGTTGCTCACGAGGCTGGCTGCGACCATGACAACACAAAGATCATGGTAGAATGCCTGAGGGCTCTATCGGGGAATGAGGTGATGCACGTTTCCAAGAGGATGGTAGGTAGAACATTCCAGTTGTCTTTCCTTTCAGCCTATGGACTATAGCCGCCAGTAGATACATCCCCAGGGGGCCTGTCTCTAGAACACATTGGGGAGTTTCTTTTGATTCCTATCTCTTTCTTTCTTTTATAGGCATTCTTTCATGTCAACCTCAAGAAAGATCCAAACGATGTGAGTAAGCAGTGGCCTGCAACTTGAGAGTTTATTGAATACCTACTGTGTGCCAGGTCCTTGTGATGCTTGAGGAACTATGCAGGCCAATTTCCCTTCCCTAGTGGGACTGATGCCCCACTGGAGAAAGACACAATAAGTTCTATAAATAAGTAAACTACTCAGCTTCCTAGAAGGTAATAGCAACAAGGGGAGGGTTCAGGCATGGGGAGAGGTGTAGAATTTAAAATAGAATGGATAATACGTGTCTCATTGAAGAGCTAGTTCATAAGGATCTTCAAGAGATAGGGAATGAACTGTGAGGATGTCTGGAGCAAGCATCTGAAGTCTGAGTAGCTGGTCCTGTCTGCTCTGGTCCCTCCCAACACTCACCTTCCTAAGCATCATTGTGAGCAATCTCCGTTTTTACCAAAAGATCTTAAGCTAGGCCAGCTCCTGAGACAGACCTGATGAGCTGAGCACCCAAGTCACACAGGCCCTCAGAGAGTATGTGGAAGGACTAGCTGGAAAATGCCCCTGGCCTTACAGATGGTATGGTTCCTGAGCCCTGTGGTGGATGGTGTGGTGTTCCCAGAGGATCCTGTGGTGCTCCTGACCAGCGGGCAGGTTACCCCTGTGCCCTACCTTCTAGGTGTCAACAATGTGGAGTTCGAGTGGAGCTTGCCTTTTGTGAGTGGATGGGAAAGGTGCTCTCTCAGTGGGTTTGCAAAGGGATGCCCCTTGAGCAGTGTTTGGGTACCAAGTTAGATCTCAGTGACCCCACTGAGGATGCAGAAGTTACCTGTATTCCCTGTGCAGGGACAGTTGGCCAGGAATGATAGAGAGGCATTGGGAAAAGTGTAGTCAATCCCTGAGCCTGCTAACAACTATACACCTTAGGGGCCTCCTTTACTCCCTGAGTCAGGGCAAATACCATAGTTCAAGACAGGCCCTCCCAGCGCTGCTTCAGCTCAGAACCAGGTGGTGATGACAGACAGTGAGCAGGGCAGGGAGTGGGTCTTTCCTGGGCTATGCCTTGTCTGAGAATTCTATATGCAGACAAGCAAGAGCTCAGGCCTGATTCATCCCTGGGTCCTTTTCTTGTGACCAGCTCTTGAAGCTCCAGCTGACTCAGCACACAATGAACGAAAAATACCTCACCAAACTGCTTTGGAGTTCCAGCACCCTGCTGGTGAGGGGTCCCATGGTTGGGTTGCTTAGTGTGTGACCAGGACTAAATACCACACACGCTTCTTTAAGAACGTAGGGCTTGCTCTGCGCAAGGGTTCCTGAGATAGGAGAGCCCTCAAGGAATTTGATGTGGGATGAGATGGTTGCTGATGGGCAAGGTCTCCAAGGCACTCTCAGTGTCATAGGAGGCAGTTATCCTGTGGCAAAAGGAGAGGGGGAGTAAGAATCAATGAAGATTACGGGGCAGTGGTGGCACACGCCTTTACAGCACTTGGTAGACAGAGAGGCAGGTGGATCTCTGTGAGTTCAAGGCCAGCCTGGTCTACAGAGTGAGTTCCAGGACAGCCAGGGCTACACAGAGAAACCATGTCTTAAAGAAAAAAAAAAAAAGAATCGATAGGATGGAGACCATTCTAGAAATCCCATTCCCCAAAGTCCTGGAGAGTTGAGGCTGGGTGTAAGCCAATGGTGCACACACCCGTGGCCCAGCTGGTATAGCAGGCCTCAGGGTGGGTCTTGCATCCTGGCCCAGAATATCACTAAGGAGCAGATCCCACTGGTGATGAAGGAGTACTTGATCGACGCTGCCGTTAAGAATGACTGGAAGACGGTCCGCAACCACTTGCTAGATCTAATTGGAGATGCCACCTTCGTGTACTCCACCCTTCAAGCCGCACGCTACCACCGGGGTATGAGGCCCCTGAGAGTAACCACACCGCTCCCCTTCACTGTCCAGCTGAGCTGCTTCCAACGGGAGTCACCAGCTCTTCCCCCACCTGCTTCATACTTTGGGCTATCCTAGAACTCCAAGAGGCCACAGAGAAGACAGCAAGCCAGAGGAAGAGCTGTCCCTGAGGAATAAGGGCAAAACCTCAGCCACCCTACAGGAGAAATCTGGGGGAGGGGGGCAGAGACAGTACCCTAGGTTAAGAGGACGGGTTAAGAACAACTTAAAAGGCAGGCTAACTGGTCTTGGGACTATGAGAATGAGAGGTCAAAGGTGAGGCTGGAAAGGACAGCCATTAAAGGCCCTTAAATACCATGTCCGGAACAGAAAGCTCAGAAGAAGTAAGAAGACAGCTTCCAAGAGCCTTGCCATGATGAGGAACTGCCGCTCAGAGAGCTTGAGTGGCATACTGGTGGCTAGTGCAGGCAGGATTCGAACTTGCCCCATGACTGTAAACCTGAAGGCCTGCCCTATGTTGATGGGTGGGACGCATTGGGTCGATGGGAACTTAGCTCAGGTGAAGGCTCTTCCTGCAGCCCTCACCTATTTCATTATTCACAGATGCTGGCTTCCCTGTCTATCTGTATGAGTTCAAGCACCGTGCTCCTTCAGGCATAATTGTCAAACTTCGACACGATGGGGCAGACCATGGAGACGAGCTTTCCTATATCTTCGGAAGCCCTTTCTCCAAAGGTCCTAATGCCCTACCTGACACCTAGTCTCCCCACCAGGCATGAAGACCCGCACCTCCACTGGCTGAACACAGGGAACTATCTAGTCCCTCGTGTGGAATGTACCCCCCCCAATTCAGAGTGGGAGGCTGGTACCCCCAGCTCTTTCCAAAATACCATTATCCTCTTCTGCCCCCAGGCTCATCCACCAGTGAGGAGAAGGAATTTAGCCTCCAGATAATGAAATACTGGGCCAACTTTGCCCGCACTGGGTGAGTCTAGCCCCTTACACATATAAACAATACTAGAGCCACAGGAACTAGAAAGTCAAGCCCGCACCCTTCTTTTCCTTGTCAGTCATGGAGTCCTAAATGTCCCTAGAATGTGTCTCCTCTGTCCCATGATGCACACTCTTCATTCATTCATCCAATAGTATCTCAACAATGTTCTCCTTTGTATCTGACCCTGGTACTGGAAGCTGGAGTTCAAGGATGTCCTAAGCATGTGCTACATCCCCTCACCCCACTATATGAAAATCAAATTCCAAACAGGCACAATGGGAGCTGTCCCACTGGGATCACTGGGCTATAGGGAGCATCAAGGAGGGGTCTGGCCCTTTTTGATTAGCAGAGGTGGCTTCAAGTGAAGGTGACACTTTAAACTGAACTTTGGGTCCCCCATGCATATTTTACTAGGCCAACTTTCTCTCCCCCATCATCCTGTAACACTCTAAAGTATCATCTAATCAGATTACTCACTTACTTAAAACCCTTGCTCACAGCCGGGCGGTGGTGATACACATCTTTAATCCCAGCACTCAGGAGGCAGAGGCAGGTGGATCTCTTTGAGTTCGAGGCCAGCCTAGTCTACAGAGTGAGCTCCAGGACAGGCTCTAAAGCTACAGAGAAACCCTGTCTCAAAAAACAAAACAGCAACAACAACAAAAAACTTGTTCATGTTCTCAGAGTAAATCTCCATTCTCTTAGCTTGTCGTGAAAAGCCAAGAATCTTTCCTATGCTGTCATCATTCTCCTGCACACATACCCTCTTTATACTCACCTTTGTATTTTACCTAACCTTGTACTGCCTGGAAGCTCTCTTCTGCCACCTCCTTCCCTGGAGTTTGCTATGCAGCCTACACTGGCCTCAAACTCACAATTTCCTGCCATCACCTCCCCAGTGCTGTGATTTAAGTGCTCACCATCCGTCATGCCTAGCTCTACTACTCTTTCTGTCTAAGCACCATTGCCGCAAAGCCTTCCTGGATCTCAGCTTCCCAAGGGAAGGCAGATGAAGGAAAGGTAAGAGAGACAAGCTGAATAAACAGGAGTGTGACCCTAATCTCTTTCCACCTTGGGATTAGGGACCCCAATGACAGAACGCTGCCCTACTGGCCACGCTTTGACAAGAACGAAAAGTACCAGCAGTTGGACTTCGATACAAGCGTGGGTGTGAAGTTCAAAGAGAAAAAGATGGCTTTCTGGAGAAGGCTGCACCAGCCTCGGAAAACTTAGAAGCAGCAGCAGCCCTGAGAGTAACCAAGCAAGAAAGAACTATCCTACCATCCTGCCTCGAGGAGATTGGCCCTGGATATGTCTGAGGACAGCAGTCCTGTCTACTGAATGTGGGACCTGGAGAAGCTCTTGGCTGCCTTCAGGCTGTAGCTGGAGCCCTAGTCTGTCATTTGGGGCTCAACATCACCTGTCCAGCCTGACACCCCATACATCACTGTCTACACCAGGCCAGGGCCCTTTCATCACACTGTGTTCTGCTCCCTGCCCCCTCAGCCTCAGGATAATCTCTTCTCTCTCTTTTCCAGGTCTTCTTACCCCTCATGATGTGTTTTCAGTCCCCTCTTATGCAGAGTTTACACAGGCTGTCACTTTTTGTCATTGCACCCTGCCATCATTGATCACCTACCCTGTCCAACCTGCCTGCTCATGCATGCCTCAAGGACCCAGACAGTCTATTCATGGCATGGGGCAAAGCTTTGATGGCTTGGGATCTGTTCCCCTACCCACACTCATCTCCCCCGGGGCCCTTCAAAAGCCTGTACCTAGGGATGATGTTCAATAAAAATGGGTTCTTTTCATCCTCAATTTCTCTCTCTGTGTAAAATAATTGGGTGAAATGGATGTTATCTCAGTTTCCCTTAGAGTAATAAAATGTTGCTGCTTGCTGCTTCTTGGACTGTACTTGCTAGAAGGGCTAAAGCAAAGTCACTTAGGGTGCAAAAATTCAGTTAGTGCCAGATGTGGTGGTTTCTAAAGGAGGTAGCCCCCTCAGAGTCAGCACAGGACACACCCAGACACCAAATTCTCAGCACGAAGGAGATCTATTACCCTAGAGGGAAAGGGGGAGATGGGCTGCAAAGATAGCAGCAGCAGCAAGGAGGAGGTTTTCTCAGGAGTGAGTGTTTGTTTGCTTGTTTGGGGATTGTTTCTTGTTTTTGTTTTTGATTGTTTATTGATTTGGTGGTTGGTTGGTTGATTGACTGGTTTTTCAAGACAGGATTTCTCTGTATAGCCCTGGCTATCCTAGAACTTGCTCTGTAGACCAGGCTGGCCTCAAATTCAGAGATCCACCTGCTTCTGCCTCCCAAGGACTGGGATTAAAGGCATGGGACACTACCACCCAGCAGGAGCAAGCTTTTTTTTTTTTTTTTTTTTCGAGACAGGGTTTCTCCGTAGCTTTTGGTTCCTGTCCTGGAACTAGCTCTTGTAGACTAGGCTGGCCTCGAACTCACAGAGATCCGCCTGCCTCTGCCTCCTGAGTGCTGGGATTAAAGGCGTGCGCCACCACCGCCCGGCCTGCACTACCACCACCCAGCCGGAGCAGGCTTTTAAGGGGAAAAAGCGGGGGGGGGGGTCTGTCTAGGGTGAGTTGGTAAGTCCTGATTGGACATGTTAGCCAAATAATTAATTTTGATTGTTGGGTCTTAGTATTTTGTCTGAGGAATGAGTCAGTGGCTAAATAAGAGAATGGCCCTTGGGGACTAGCTTTAGAAATTGAATCTAATGGTTTTTCACCAAGGGGGAGAATAGGAACTTGTCAGCACCATGTTTACTGTGCATGGGCCTGCTAGAGCCCTTCAGTAGTGAACACCTGTAATCTCAGCATTTGAAAAGTGAGAAAGGGGAATCCAGGTGTTCAAGATCAACTTCAGCTACACATAGTTTGAGTCCAGCCTAGACAACATAAGGCTACATTTCAACAACAGCAAAACAGAAAGAAAAGTTTGGTTTGCTCCTTCTCTATCTCAAGTGCATCATGCCTCTCCCCCAAGGGTGTTGTCAGAACACACCTCGTGCTCACATCCATTTAGGCCCAACCCTTCCATCCTCCTCACTCTGCTGAACACATGCCAATTTTTTTGTTTGTTTGTTTTTGAGACTGTCTCACTAGGTATCTCTGGCTAACCTAGGACTTGTTGTGTAGACAGGGCTGGCCTTGAACTGCCTCTGCCTCCAGAGTGTTGGGATTAAAGGCTTGAACCGTCAGTTTTCGTCAGCTTTCTTCCATTTTGGGGGACCAGGTCCCACACTGTCCTGTAACATAGGTTAGCAATTCCTCTGCCTCAGCTTCCTGAATACTAAGATTACAAGAGTGGGCCACCAAATCCAGACCTATTTTCTTTTTTAATATGCTTATTCAAACCAGGCATGGTGGCACACACCACAGAGATAGACAGACCTCTGTAAGTTCCAGGCCAACCGGGTCTACAAAGAGAGTTCCAAGACAGCCAGAGCTGTTACACAGAGAAACAAAGAAACACACACACACACACTTATTCATTTATTATTTGTTTATGTTTTAGTGTGGGGGTTGTGTGTGTGTATTACTGTGCCCATGTGAAGGTCAGAATACAGTTTTCGAGAGTTGGTTCTCTCCTTCAGGATTGTGGGCTCGCACCTTTATCCACTGAGATACCTCTGCAGTCTCTTTCTTTCTTTTTTAAAGATTTGCTTTGGCTTTGTAGTTATGTGTATGTGCACATGTGTGGGCACCCGTGGAAGCCAGAGGATGATGCCGGATCTCCAGGAGCTGGACTTTCATAGACGTGGTGTGAGCCACCTGACTGGGGTGCTGGAAAGTGGAGTACTCTAGAAGGGCAGCAAGTGACCAAGTGCTCTGCTGAGCCCTCTCTCGAGGTCCTGGACCCACTCTCTGTCTTCAGGAATTTGACTCTTCCAGATTCCTTATAGAGGAAGCTCATACTTTCGTCCTGTCATGCCTAGCATGATATTGTAATGTCTATGAAGTTCATCCATGTTGTTGAATGTAACAATTTTGTTTTATTTTATGGATTTTTCTATCCATTAGATATTTCAATTGTTTAAAAGAGGAAGAAAAAAAAGATTTATGTTGGGGACTGGAGAGATGACTCAGAAGTTAAGAGCACTGACTGCTCTTCCAGGCACCCTGAGTTCAATTCCCAGCAACCACATGGTGGCTCACAACCACTTGAATGAGAGCTGGTAGCCTCTTTTGGAGTGCATGCATACATGCAAGGAGATCACTGTATACATAATAAATAAATAAATATTATTTTTTTTTTTTTTAGTTTTTCAAGACAGGGTTTCTCTGTAGCTTTGAAGCCTCGCCTGGAACTAGCTCTTGTAGTTGGCTGGCCTCCAACTCACAGAGATCTGCCTGCCTCTGCCTCCTGACTGCTGGGATTAAAGGTGTGCACCACCCAGCTAAATAAATAAGACTTTAAGAAAAAAAGAAGATTTAAGTTGTTTCCACCTCTTGATTATTGATATGTAATGTTTACACACACGCGCACACACACATACACACACACACACAAAAAAAAAAAACCAACAGTATTTTCATTGATTTGATTCAGGTCAGGCTCCTCCTAATTTTTTTCAAGGAGGGCAGACTTTTTAAGGTTCTGTGTATGTTTCAACCATGTCTAACTTTAGCAAGAGCCCTGCCAACAGTTTAACCGGATATCCAGCTCCCACTCAGTATCTGATCTCCCTCTGTAACTAATGGAGTCTCTCATCCCACACATCCTCCACCTGGGCCTGTCTTCAGCCAAACCCGTTAGATAAGTGGACTGCGGAGTTGGCTCTGCACTTGGCACTGGCTGCTCTGCCGTAGGACCCAGGTTCGGTTCCCAGCACACCCATCCCTGCCTCCAGTTCCAGGGGACCTGATGCTCTCTTCTGGCCTCTGCAAGAACCAAGTGCTGCACAGGCACATGCAATCCAGACACCCATACCCATAAAATAAATGTTTTTAAATTTTTCTGAAAAATTGCTACTTGCCTTTAACCATAACTGCTCATGCTTCTTGTTAGTAGTTTTTTCACCCATTGACCACACTGTTCTTGATTATAGATTCCCACTCAGCTATGCTATATTGAGATTTGAGCCAAATTTTTCTCTTCCCCACTGTGAAATTCCATTGCAAAGGTCCTATGCTTATTTCAATGACCTGGAATGAAGCCTACCTGCCTTCTCTGAGCTTTAATTTTTTTATTCTATCTTTTAAAGATTTATTTTTTATGTAAGTGAATGTTTTGCCTGCAAGTATGTATGTATGCCGTGTGACTCTGTGTGTGTGTGTGTGTGTGTGTAGGGGTGAGAGTCTAGTCTAGTCTAGCCTGGTGACTTCAGAGGTCATCAGAGGGCATCGGATCCCTGAAACTGGAAACACAGATTGTTGGAGCCACATGCTGGGAGTTGAACCTGAATTTTCTGCAAGAGCAAAATGTGCTCTTAACCTTTGAGCCATTTCTCCAGCTCCTATTTATTCTGGTTTTCAGATAGGATTTCATATTGCAGTCCAAGCTGACCTAGAACTCATTAGGCAGTTGGGTCTGATCTTGACCCCTTAGCAATCCCCTTGCCTCCAGGGTTCTGGGATTGCTCACATGATTCACCGCACTCAATCTGATTTTCCTTCAAAATCCCTTTTTAGGCATTTTTACCCAGAAAGGGTGTTTATCCTCCAAATTAGAGGAAGTGCAGCTGAACAGAAACAAGAGTCCAGACTTCAGCATGGCCGTATCCGACAGAATAATAAAGGACTACGGGAAACCCTAGGACCTTCGACCTCCCCTGGGGTTCCAGCATAGAATTCCAGTGGGCAACCTGGAAGAGAGCCAGGTAGAATGCTGGCTCCACATCCTTCCCATCCATCCAAGAAAATGTTGTCTTTTACCAGCTCCTTCCCAGCGCGCACAGCTGGATAGCTACCACCCTGCCTACAACCTCTTCCCGTCTCCTTCCCTTTGCCGGCCAACCCCGCAGGGATGATGAACACTGAGAGGTACCAAGCCAGCGCCTGCCTAGCGCGCAGGCGTTCAGAAAAGTCCACCTTGGAGCTGGAGCCTGACTTCGGGCTTCCGCCTCGGGAAGCAGCGCCCCCTTCTTCTCCGACACCTCTATACCCGAAGCAGCAATTACCAGTCAAGGAGGCTGGGAAGAGCCAATTAGTTCGGAGGACGCGGCTCTTCCACCGTTCCCGCTGACCACGGGCCCCTCAGCGCTGTGGCTAACTCCTCCTCACGCCCCAGGCTCCCGCTCCCCGGAGCGGGTCTCAGCCCTTCCTGCACACCGACTGCGCCAGCTGCCTGGGAGCCCCCAGGAGACGCGCCGTCGGGCCTCCTGCCAACTGCAGTGATGGATCTCGTCGCTGGCTCTTATCCAGAGCCCAGGCGGACTCAAGGGCGCCTAGGCCTGGAACTCACAGCGGCTGGTGGCGAGGCAAGAGGGTTGGCCCGCTGCGAGGACTCCTGGGCCTCCCACCGAGTGTGCCTCAGAGCCGGTCATCAATTCGCCCTGAAGCAGCTTGAAAATTGGAACAGTACAACTCAAATCTTAGACTGTCAGTGAGGTGTTTGGTGTCTGGCTGAATTCTAGCTTTCTCGGGACCTTCGTCCTTTCTCAGAGTCTGAGTTAAAAGTGTCCAGACCAATTCCAGACTCTGGAAACCCACCTTGGGTTCGTGCTCCTCCTGTAGTGAGGTGAGCAGGTCCTCAGCACTGCTAAGCGAATGTATGAACTTGCTTCCTCCTTTTGGTCCCTGCCCTGAACAACACAAATCATTCATCTAAGTATAGGCTCTGGGCGACCCCCAAAGGGATTAGAGCTTACCTTCAGGCGTCTGCAGGGTGCCTGGGCAGAGGCTCCAGGGCTTTTAACTTAGACCCCTAGCTGGTAAAAAGCCCTTGAGATCCAGGCAAGCATCGGGTAAAGAGGAGTTGGAAGAAGGAACAGTGGGGGCCGGTGTGGAGCATCAAATGCTTCAGAGTTCTAACACACATTTGCTCATGGACACAGTGAGGCCCTAGAGCAATGGACCCAATGCCTAAGACATACAATGGTAGGAGCTGTGGAGAGGATTTAGGAGGAAGGGCCACAGCTGGGCTGGCTAGGGAGCCTCTGCAGTGCAATGCTCCCCTTCCCTTATCGGTGCTGCAAGGGCCTGGGCTAGAGGAGCTGAGGCCTTGACCAGTCCTGGATGCGGTGGTCTTTTCTGTGTCCACACTCCCCCTCAGATTGGCCTCAGTGGGGAAAGGACTGAGTGTTGCCCTTTTTCAGAGATCTCCCTTGGGCCTAGTGGGTCCAGACTCTTTGGGGAAGAGAGGATTGTTTATATTGAAGAGTCTGAGACACCTTTCCACGTGCAAGTGCCGTTAGCTATACAGAGAGGAATCAATGCCTGTGAGAAACGGGCATGGAGACTGATCACACACGGTAACAAGGAGATCACCCGGAGCACTTACTAGAGCAAGATTAAATTAATGGGTTGGAAATGAGGAAAGAAACAGAAGCAGATGAAGATACAACAAAACGACCGGCCAAGAACATCAGCGGGCGAAGGAAAGAAACTGAAGTTGTTAAATGCAGAGACACACAGTCAGAATGACAGAGAATGAGGACAAAGTGAGGACAACCCAAGCTGGCAGAGAATAGTGCCTAGGCACTTGGAAGGTAGCAGCTGCAGACCAGATTCTTGTCCTGGATGGCCGCTGACAGCGTCTGGGCATGGAGGATGGTAGGATGGGTCAGCCGGAAGGCTATGGGACCAGAGGAAACCACCTAATTTGGGTGGGGTTAGGGAGTCAGAAGGAGCATTTAGAAGAACTAGTAAAGACAAGAAAGTGGAGGGCTGGGCCTGAGGAAGGAGGGAAGCTGGGCCAATTGGGGGGAGCGCAGGAGCAGATGTCTTGAGGCAGGACTGCTGGTTTTCAGCGGTGTGGCTCAGTCGGTGTGCCAGGTCCGTAAATCTGAAGGAAGCATAGACCCTACTCTGAAGCACTGTGGACCACAACAGGAAGATGCCCTAGGCACAATTACTTTCCAGAAAGATCTTAGAGGTTACATAGTACATAGAAGAACTGGAATAGGAGAGAGTTGACCATGGACAGTGTATTAATTCTTCAGAGGATGAAGCTAGCATCCCACAAAGCACAGGGCTAGAACTTGGGAGCATTTGAGGGCAAACAGGAGTTGAAGAAGGCTCTTAGATATACTATTTTCCTAAGCAGTCATGGGTAAAGGCAGGAGATCAGCTCCGACCAACCCCAGCTTTCCATACACAATGGCCTCTGAGGCACTCTGTGCTGAGGTCTCTGAGTCACTCTAACCTAGAGGCTCTTCTGATCCTCCCCTGGAGGTTTCAACTGCTACCCTGTAGGCCTAGGAAAAGCCCCAAGAGGGAGTTCAGCCAGGTGCTGCCTCCCCTACCCCAAGGGAAGCTAACCAAGGCTGGACTCTAATTTCCTGCCACCAGCTTTGTGGTCAAAGGGGCTTGAACTTGGGATTTGTTTGGGGAGCCATTAGGCAGGGGGTGTGGGTCTATCTGAGCCCTGAAAGACCTCTAAAGCCAAGGCTAAATTACTCCATAGAGCAGGATTCCCCCATGACTCCTAGGCAGAATCTGGGAGCATTGTGTTCTTATCTGGGCCTGACCTTGGTCCATCCTCAGGAAGGCCTCTTGCCTTCCATGTCCTGCTTCTCCTCATCTGTACACTGGAGATGGTTCCTGTGGGAACAAGACTCTGGCCTCAGCTCCCTCCAGCTACTATTCCAGAGCTGTTTCCACTTCCAGCCCTTCTAGTCATAAGAATTGGTAGACAAACATGGTGGTGACCTCACCAAGTAGCTGCTGAGTAAGTATTAGAGATCTTGCTCCTTTTGACGGGGAGGTTGAAGGTGGGAGAGAAGGGCTTTCAGGAAATTAGCAGCAGTGGCAGGAACATCCATCAACACGGCAGAGGTGCCTGTGGTTGATACATGGCTTCTGCCTGGGGAGCAGCTCTGCTGGCCCCAGGGAACGGCTAGTGCAACCTCCAGAACCTCCCAAGGACCCCAAAACTCTGTCTTTTGTTGCATCTTTCAAAGCCTCCTGGGGTCACCACCATGGATGTGCCCCTCCCAAGTCATAGCACGCCACAATGCTCAGAATGCAGGGATCCTGGATTTTAACAAAACTGTAACCTCTACTCTATGATTTTTTAAGATTTATTTTTTTTTCTGTGTGTGTGTATGTGTGTGTGTGTGTGTGTGTGCATGTGTTCACACACTCACATAGGAACCTGAGTAGGACAGGAGAGGGCATTGCAATCCCCTGGAGCTGGAGTTATAGGCAATCGTGAGCTACCTGACGTAGGTACTGGGAGCCAAACTTGGGTCATCAGCTAGAGCAGTATTCACTCTTAACTGATAAGCCCTCTCTCCAGCCCCACTCTGTAATCTTGAACATTCGGCTGGCTTCTCCAATTCTCTCCGTCAGGAAAACTCCTGAGCCACTTGGATTCTTTACGAACAATCCATCCCCAGCACATCTGGGAAGAGCGAAGGTGTAGCTATACCAAAGCCAGCATTTGCAGTGAGGGGGTCTGCTGTGAGCAGTCAGGAGGCGATCTCCACGGAGAGCTGGTGGTTCCGAGTTCCAGTCTTCCCACCAGCCTCAGGTATGGGTGACAGAAGAGCTATTCCAGTGTGCACCCCCAGGAGGCACTGTTTGCATGTTTGCCTTCTGGAGGCCTTGAATGTGTGCTGAGCCGTGCCCTGGTTTTAACACTTGCTGTTCCTAGCTTACCTACAAAAGGAGGGAGGCCACTGGCAGGAAAACCTTCTGACCTTATTTTATAAAGATTTTGATTAGATCTCCTGTTATTTTCAGAGTTAGAAGGAATATTTGAAAGTGTCATAATCTGGAGCTGCAGAGATGGCTCAGCAAGGAGCATTTGTTGCTCTTGCAGAGGACCAGGTTCACATCTTAGCCCTCCAGGTCCTGAGGATTTGATACCCTCTTCTGGCCTCCACATACACTGCACACATGAGGCACACAGACATTCATGCAGGCAAAACACCCAGGCACATACATATAACACACACTCACACACACATATGTATATATATACATACATACATATAGAGAGAGAGAAAGAGAGAGAGAGAGAGAGAGAGAGAGAGAGAGAGTCATAGCCATGCCATCATCATTCCATCATTCCTGGAGAACTTTATGGCTATGGTAAACAGCATCCAAGGTGCTTTCTGGTGTAGTGTCTTCCCAGTACAGCCATTCCTTTTCCTGTGACATCATCCTATCAACAGCAATTCATTGAATCCAATTTTGAGACAAACAAATAACCCAAATTTGGCCTATTGAGATCAATCCCGAGATTTCCGTGGGAATATCTGGAAAGGGCAGCCCTCAAGTCACAAACAGAATGGCTATCATGTGAGAAAAAAACTAGAACACAACCAAGAAACTGGGGGAAGGAGGCAAATTTTTGGTAATGGTGTTTGAACACCTGGATCCAGCCAAGCCTAACGTCAGTGACGCAACCAGAATTTCCAGTTAAGCAAGCTAATACATTATATAAAGTACTGCTGTTTGGTTCCGTTTGATTTCTTGAAGCAGCCATGTAGCCCTGGCTGACCTGGATGGAGCTCACTGTGAAAGCCATGTTGTACTCAGACTCACAGAGATCAGCCTCTCTCCATCTCCCAAACGCTGAGATTAAGGGCGTGCACTACCATGCCTGCTAGCACTTCTTTTTGTATAAACCAGCTTTGTGATTTCTCCTTCCATTTCTGGGCATTGAACCTATCACCTCATGCATATTAGGAAAATACTCTGCCACTGAGCTGGATCAGCCCCACTTTGAGTCGGTTTTGGTTGGCTTTCTATCACTTGCAACCAAAATAGACCTGGTAGATGGAAAAAGATGCCTTTGGGGAGACTAAAGAGATGGCTCAGCGGTTAAGAGCACTGACTGCTCTTCCAGAAGACCTGGATTCAATTCCCAGCACTCACATGGCAGCTCACAGCTGTCTGTAACTCCTGTTCCAGAGGACCTGACACCTATGACAAAACACTAATGCACATAAAATAAAAATAAAAAGATAATAGTTGCCTTGTCCTCGATTTAAAAGAAACTGACTAGCAAGTTCTGGGATCTTAAGCAACTCACTAAAACTCTCTGACATCAGGCTGCTCTGTAACAGATTAAAAGACTGGGCTGGGGATGTAGTTTAGTCGGTAGAGTGCTTGCCTAGCACTACAGAAAGCCTTGATTCAATCCCCAGCCCTGATTAAACTAGACAGGGTGGCACACACCTCTAATCCCAGCTCTTGGGAGGTGGAGACAGAAGGATCAAGATTTCAAGATCATCTTCGGCTACCTTGATTTAACAGTCAGCCTGGGATCCCTGCATATGTAAGACTCCCCCCCCCAGACACGGAACTGAATTTCTTCAATTCCTATATTCTTCCATCCTCTTGATCTCTCTGGGATCTTCTACCTGGTGATGGCACCTTTTGAATGGCTCAGTTATCCCTTCTAAGTCTTTATCTCGAGAAGTGCAAAGATAGGAAGTAATCCTGTCCGTCTTTACCGAAGGCATTTAGGAGTCCCTTAAAAAGAGTGTTTGGAAGTTGTTTTGTCAAATATTGAGTGTTTATATCTCACTATGTGGAATCTCAACCCATACCAGACAACCATTACTATTCCCAAATGGCTATCTCTTCTAAAACATTTCTAATTTAACCTTTATTTTATTTTATTTTATTTATTTATTTATTTATTTATTTTGAGACAGGGTCTCGTGGCTCTCAGTCTGGATTCAAACTCATTATACATGCTACACCTTCTAAGTGCTGGGAATACAAAAATCTCTCACCATGCCCAGCCTCCAAGACAATCTTTAATTTAAAAAGACAGATAAATAAATAAATAAATAAAACAAGAGTTAAGTGTATTGGTGCATGTCTTTAATCCCAGCACTTGGGAAGTACAGGCAGGAGGATCTCAAATTTCAAAGTCAGCCTGGTCTGTAGAGTGAGTTCCAGGACAGCCAGGGCTACACAGAGAAACCCGGTCTCGAAAAAAATAAATAAATAATTAAAAATAAAAATAAAACAAGAACTTTTCCAGTACCAGGAATCAAACCCAGGGCCTTCACGGAAAATATTCTACTACTGACTACATCCTCAACCCCATAATAAGATCTCGCGGTATATTTGTGAGGTGGTATCTTCTTAGAAAGAGTCTAATGTAGACCATACTTCGGTGAAGGATGAGAGATGGCACTAGTTGAAGCTTTCTTGAGAATGGGTCCTTGTCACTGTCATGGTGTGAGCTGTCTAGGAAGTGGCTTGCAGGATAGAATCAACACTTGCAGATGCTACAAGGCATGCTAGGAGCTCCCCTGGGACAGAATGGTACAGAGAAGAAACTAGCATAAGATAGGACTAGAGAAGCTGCCGAGAAAAAGATGAATGTGTCTGGCTGATAAAGGGAAGAGAGGCCAACTAGACAAGACATGAACCAGAAGAGAACAGACCAGAGCTGAACTCCTTGGCTATTCACTCACAAGTGTCCTCCTGAGGAAGACAACTTTGTGTTTCTTCTTTGTGTTCCTAGGAGGGTGGCAGGCTGCTGAGGGGGCTATGGCTTGGTACGTCTTCCTAGTTATAAGGCAGTATCACCGTACGATGGGAACTGTGCCTGCCTGCATGGTGTGGTTGGGAAACTTGGGAAAGAATCCGAGAATAGGAGAAAATGTCAAGGTGTCGTCGTCAGACGTATAAAAGGAGAGGAGGTAGAAAAGGATGCATTTGGATTTCAGAGTCAATAATGAGCCAGAAGAGAGTGTTAAATTATTCAACCTCCTTTATTGATCTATTGATCTCTATTTGCAGGTCTTGTTTTATTCTTGGTTGGCATTTCCTGTGTCTGAGGATGCTGAAAACAGAGGAGAGGATAGATTTTGAGGCTCAGAAAGAAACAGGAGATCAAGGGCATGGTCTCGCACACCTACCACCCAGTACTTGAGATGATGAAGCATGAAGACCCTGAGTTTCAGGATAGCTTGAACTACTTTTGTTGTTTACTTGTTTGCTTGCTTGTGAAATCATTTGTTTGTTATTGAGACAGGATCTAACTATTTAGAACTGGCTGTCCTGGAACTCATGATGTAGAACAGGCTGGCCTCCAACTCACAGAGATCCTCTTGCCTCTGCCTCCTGCCTTTCTTTCTCTCTCTGCCTTGCAAGTGTTGGGATTAAAGGTTTGGGCCACCAGCCTGCCCAGTCATAGTGAGATCTTATCTGAAGAAGAGAAGGAGGAGAGGAAGAAGAACAAGAAGAGGAAGAGGCAGTGCCACAGAAAAATGGAGAAATGTAATATGTATCAGGAAATTCTACAATGCCTGTATCTTTGGAATTAGTAGTTCTACTTCTAAAAACTGGTACTAAAAACACTATCCAGAACTTTCCAGAGAAAGTCACTGCACCACAAGCTTCATAGCAGCCTTAACTGTTAACAATGAATAACAGGAAACGATCTAAATGTCCAACAATAGGGAATTGGAACTGTGAATCAAGAAAATGCTATCAAGAATATCAAGTAATATCATGGAAAAATACTTGGACCATAAGTTTAGAGCGATACCCCTAAGAGAGGACTCAAAACTGCACATATAGAATGTCAGAGCTGTGTAGGAAAGTGTGTGGGTGGAACAAGGCCAAGGGAAATACACTAAAATGTTAGCAATTGCTGGTTGCAGAGGTAGTAGTTTCTTGGGCTATTATCGTTGGTGGTAGTTTTTGAGATGAAGGTCTCACAGAGTTACCCAGCCTGGCCTTGAACTTCTGAAATTAAGGTCAAGCAATCTCTCAACTTTAGTTTTGGGGTCTGTAGCAATGATTGCTTTAAGGTGACAGGACTCTTATTTTCCCATAAGTCCTAATTTTTTTTTTTTACAAAAAAAGTTTTTAAATAATTTCTTTAAAGTCTTAGTGCTGTAAGATAGTATAATAAACACAAATTAACAGGGAGCCAAATTCTTCCAGGGCCAGGCAGGCATGCTGCTGTGGCTAGGTGGTAGGGCTGGGGATGTAGTTTAGTAGACAGCTTGCCTAGCATATGCAAGGCCCTGGGTTCCGTCCCCAGCACTTCAAAAACTGAAAGCAATAAGTATGAGGCCAGCAAAATGGCTCTCTGGGTAAAAGCACTTGCCTCCATGTCTAGCAACCTGAGTTTGACCCCTGAGAGCCACATGGGAGGAGAAACCAATTCCCACAAGTTGTCATCTGACCTCCACACACCTTCATATCTTAACACGCATGCTCCCCACTCACAGAAAATAAGCAAACAGAACAAAAGGGCTGGGAGGGATGTCAGTTACTCTGTGGGATGCAGAGGCCCCTAAACTCATATTTAAAGAAGGATGGGCTTTCCCTGCAGAGAAGGGGGAGAAAGTCTTGCCAGAGGCATGTGGGAAACATGAGCAGGCCAGTATGGATTGCAGAGCGCCATGGGGAGAAACAGGAGATGGAGCTGGAAAGGAAAGGAAAGATTGTCTGGGGTCTGGAATGCTAGGCTGAAGGCCTTTGTCTTTCTGCCAGGAAAAAAAAAAAAAAAAAAAAAAAAAAAGGAGACATGGGGGAGGGGTCTTAAGCAGGAGCATAGTGTGGTTCAAGTTCATGACTGATATTCCCTAGCCTCCTGTCTAGTCTGTTTCCCATCACTTGCCAGAAGATGGTGGGGGAGGGGGACAAAGCATCAGTGCAACCCCAAAAGATTAGCCAGGTCTCTTGACCTGAGCCAGGACCTCTTCCTACCACACCAGGCTCCCTCTCCATCCTCCGGCACCCAGACAAACTCCTCCACCGCCCATGACAAAGAGGCTCATTTGGAGCCTGGGCAAGATTTGCAAACGTCAACCTTGTAATTACAAGGATGAAATCATCTGGTTCCTTTTAAGCAAAAGGGTTTATTGATCCCAACACTGAAGAAATGCTATTCTGGGTAAATCTGCTCCTCTTTCCTTTCCCTATGGCTGAGCAGAGCTGGTGGGGGAGGGTGGCAAGGGAGCTAAAAGGGGAGAACACATTTGGAACAAAAGAGAGATTCTGTAGGGCCCAGGGGTAAATTTTATGGAATGTGAATTCTACATTAAAAAAAAAAAAAAAAAAAAAAAAAAGATGTTAAGGACCCAGGCAGATGACACATTTGTCCTGGATATTGGCCCATTTCCTTCCAAAACCTAGAAGCTGAGTGGAGCCAGGACTTTAGGCATAATTCCAGCTACCAATTTCTCTTCCTTCTCCTTAAGTCTCATTTGTGACTCAGATCCCACTTCAGTTTCAAGATGGTACAATATTTCCTCAGTAACTGAAGGGAAACTGTTTCCTTTTTGTTTTTGTTTGCTCGTTTTTGTTTCTCGAGACAGGGCTTTTCTATGTAACAGCCCTAGCTATTCTGGAACTAGTTCTAGTAGACCAGGCTGGCCTCAGACTCACGGAGATCTGCCTGCCTCTGCCTCCCGAGTGCTGGGATTAAAGGCGTGCGCCACCACTTCCTGGCGGGAAACTGTTTCCTTAGAAAGGCACCGGAGACCTGGAAAGTCAGATACCAGATCCAGATAAAACCATCCTTCCACTGGACTTTGGGAGGCAAAACCACTAGGCCTTGACTTCCCACGACAAAGAAGGACAAACAGTTGGGTTCTGGGGCAGGAATGAATAACCCTAGAACACCAGAGATGTAACCTCCTACAAGGGCCTACAATAGGACCCTATTATTCAACCAGTAAGGAGCCTCTGGGACATGGCAGGTACCCCAGTAGGAGAAGCTCTCCAGCTACAGCTCCCATGAGTTTGCAGCTCAGCAAGAGGTATAGGCAGAAAGTTCACCATCGGAGAAGGAGATTCTACCAGCAGAGAAGGATGGTTAAGATCATTTTGAAATTGGAGATTTAGCTTAGTGGTAGAGTGCTTGCCTAGCAAGTGCAAGAGTCTATGTGTGGACCCCAGCACCAGTGTGTGTGCGGGGGGAGTACACACAATAATCCTGTTGGGTGTAGTGGTACATATCTGCAATCCTAGCATTTGGGAGGCTGAGGCAGGAGGATTGAGAATTTAGGGACAGTCTGGATAATATAGAGAAACTGTCTCAAAATAGACTCATACAATCCTGGGATCATTCAGCCCCTCTGAGGTCAATTTCCTCATCTGTAGAATAGGCTCGAGAATGTCAAACTCGCAGGACTGTGTGAGGAGTAAATGAAAATGATGTACTCCATGCTTATAATCCAATAGGTCAGAGTCTTGTAATTTACCGTAATGCTTTTCCACTCTCTAATTTCTTCCTCTACCTGACGAGCACATGAGACCTCATTTAGAAAGTGGTTGTGGGAATGAACTGAGACAGAGACATTAAAACACTCAGGCCAGAGTTTCATAGTTGGGCTAGACAATTAAGTTTCTCCGTCCCTGCCCAGCAGTGTATCATTTTCTTTGCACGTACATCGTGTGGACCAGAAGTTGACATCAGGATCTTTTTTAGTTGCTCTCTGCCTTACTTTTTGCATCTTTCATTGAACCTAGAACTTACCAATTCGACTATTCTCGTGAGCCAGCAGTCCCAGGGATTCCCCTACCTCCGCAGCACGGAGATTACAAGCATGAGCCCCCGTAGGCCCCACTTTTTAAAAATCTGGCTTCTGGTGATCCGAGTTTAGGTTTTCACACTTACATGGCAAGCACTCTACTAATGGAGCCAGTATCCCTGGTGTATATTTTCTATTCACCTACCGGAGATCAGACTGGGGTCCCAGGAAGTGACTACCCAGGCAGGAATGTAGGAAAATGCACAGAGGAACCCCTGAGCTAGTTGGATGCATAGGAAGGTTTCAGGTAGCAAAGCTTCAGAGGAATTACCTGTGATGGGGAAGTGATAGGAGGACATTTCTAAACAGCACAAAGACACTCCCAGGTTGGCATCATGGACCTCTTAGAACTGGATCTGAGCAAACTTCACAGGGGAGAGTCTGAATCAATCTCTACTCAACCAGATAGCTGTTAGGAGTACAGACCTATATGTATCTCATTTGGATGAAATTTTCCCATATAAATTTCTTTTAATTCCATTTTTAAAACAAACAAACAAACAAAAAACAAAAATAAAAAACAGCCAGTCATGGTGGTGTACACCTTTAATCCTTTAATTCCAGCACTCAGGAGGCAGAGTCAGGAGGATCTCTGTGAGTCAGCCTGGTCTACAGAGGGAGTTCCAGGACAACCAAAGATACACAGAGAAACCCTGTGTCAAAATAGCAAAAATAAATTAAAAAAAAAAAAAGCATACAGAGGTCAGCTGAGGATAGTTCCTACAGCCAACAGCTTGTTTCCCGTAGTGTTTTCCCCAACTAGGCCACTCAGATGCCAGACCATTCTGAGTGTGGGTTACCCTGAAGCCTGGAGTCGCCAATTCTGGGTTTGCTGGGCAGATTTTGCCATCTATTTCCCAAAGAACGTCATTCTCCATCCCCATCCAGGTTAAAGTGCTTTGGCTTGCTCTGCATTCCTCTGCACCCACACCTATCTAGGTCCAGATCCTTTGTCCTTGCTGCTATTTTTCCTTTCAGGGCACTATAGACATTGATTTTTCTTTTTTTATTTCTTTCTTCTTTTCCTTTTCTTGTTTTTTGTTTTTCGAGACATGGTTTCTCTGCAGCTCTGGCTACTACCCTGGAATTTGCTCTGTAAATCAGACTGGCCTTGAACTCACAGAGCTCTAGAATTAAAGGTGTATGCCACCACTTCCCCAGCTTCTTTCTTTTTTTCCTTTCTTGTTCTTTCTTTCTTTTCTTTTCTTTTTTGTTTGTTTGTTTGGCTGGTAGGTTGATTTTTGTTTTGAGGGATTTTTATTCGTTTTATTTTGTTTTGTTTTTGACAGTTTCCCTGTGTAGCAGCCCAAGATGGCCTGGGACTTGATATCCTCTTGCCCCAGTCTTCTGAGTACTAGTCTAGGGTTACTACTGGGTCATCCTTCCCAGCTTCTACTTTTATTTCCCATGTTAGAGACAAAAGGCCAAGATGAGATGCAAATGAGAGGGCCCACGGGAACCCATTGCAGACCACTGGCGCTTTCTTAAGGTCGCTTTTCAGAGCCTGAAATTGAAAGCAATACAAGTGTCTACCTAAACAGAAGGTGGTGGTGCTGACTGATACCGTATGGCATGCACGGTCCACCATGAGGGCCAGTGCAAAAACGTCAGCAATAAGCCCCTACACTAGCAGATACTTCTTGTTGACTGGGAACTGTGCCCTCTCTTCTTTCTTAACAACTGTGACACCCTATGCACAAGATTGTCTTAGTTGGGCTGGAAGACTCGAGGGTGATGCAGTAGATGCAGAAAAGATCCTGCGAGTGATTTAGGTCTGCCTCTGGCGAAGGCTGCCTCACTCACCTCCTAACCTATGAGTCAGATATTTAACGTGAGTTTTGTCGATTATTTTGCCTGTGGAAATTTTTCTATCAGTTTGACCAAAATACTTATGCACTAATAAAAGTGGGGTGTTTGTGGGCTAGAGATGTGTCACTCACATGATAAAGTGATTGCCTAGCATGTGCAAAGCCCTGGATCCTATCCATAGCACCACAAAAACCATGTGTGATGGCTCATGCCTGCAATCCCAGCACTGGGGAGAGAGAAGCAGAATTGGAGAGTCAAGGTCATTTTTTACTACAAAATGAGTCATGAGAATGAGAGAGCTCATCTTCAAAATAAATCAATGGAGCCAAGTGATGGTGGTGCATGCCTTTAATCCCAGCACTCAGGAGGCAGAGGCAGGCAGAATTCTGTGAGTTCTAGGCCAGCCTGGTCTACAAACTGAGTTCTAGAATAGTTCGAGACAGAGAAGCCCTTTAAAAATTTAAATTAAAAAAAATAATAATTGCATCCTTTGCCAGATATAGCTGATACCAACTATTCAGTGGGCCCATAACATTTCCATCTACTCCCTTAGATATGCTAGGACAAAAGGGTAGGTTACTGAGTCTACTCTGAGAAGAAAAAGGAAATATATATATATATATATATATATATATATGATAAAATAAAAAGTAGATTAATGAGTCTATTTTTAAAAAGCAACTACTAGTTTTAAATGTTTTACAATGGATTGGATTTCTGTATATTGTATACAAATTTTGGGTATTGATACAAATTTAAGATAAATTTTGTTAGAACATACTGTACATACATTTCTACTCTTTTTCAATGTATTGAACCTATACATCTCATTTAACAAGGCAATACAAATTTCTAGTCCTTGAATATTATTGTTACCAAGTATTTAGGATAATAAAGAAATGCAGGTTAGTAGTTAATCACCTATTGTAATTGAACTTGTAGTCATATTTGGTATATTTTCAAAATCAAAAAAAAAGATATATTTAAGTTAGGTCATCTTCAAACACTTCAGAGATCTACAGAATATGGCATTTAAAATGTTTTAATAACATAGGTATTTTTTTAAATGACAATGAGACATGTCTGCTCCTGGCAGCACCAATCTACTTCAGAGAAGATAATGGGCATTGAAGAAATTCCACATGGAGTTTACTTTCTTTGTGGCAAAAGTAAGCCACTGGGCAAGAAAATGCCCTTGCCTCGACTGCTGACAGTATGCTGTCCTAATTGAACAGGAAGGACACAAAAGAAAGTGACTGCTGTACATTGTCAAGACAAGGAGGGACAGCCTTTCAGAATATTCTGATTTATAGGAAAGTCTGTCCAATATGCTAAGGCCAAAGACAGATGCCCCAATGCTGCATTAGAACTTTGGGTGACTGTCCAAGTAGCCAGTTGTTTCTGTCATGTCTCACATTTTTTGGAAGTTGTTTGCTCACACTTCCTGCTTACTCAGTTAATATTATCTCCTTCGTGGGTCTCTGAGGGAGTTGAAGATTAGATAGTTATAGTTTCCTTGTTTACCAGATGCAGAAAACAAGTTATGATAGAAAGTTAATTAGGTACAAGACTTTGGACTCACTAATGTAGAATAGAGAATGGAGTATTTTCTCTCAATTTATCAAATGCAAACAGACTAGACATTGTTGATGCATTTATTGCCTGTATATATTAATATGTAGTTATTGCACTTATTGTACATAGTTTTTCTTATATAAGTTATAGCCTTCTTTTTTTTTTAGACAAAAAAGGGGAAATATGGTAGTATATTATTTGTGTTTCATTAAATAAAACTCGCCTTAAGATCAGAGGTCAAAGCAGCCACACTAGTCAGCCATACAGGCCAGGGAGTGATGGCACATACCTCTAATCCCAAGACTCAAGAGGCAGAGGCAGGCAGATCTCTGTGAGTTTGACGGCAGCCTGATCTACAGAGTGACTTTTAGGACAGCCAGGACTACACAGAGAAAAAACATGTTCCAAAAACCAAAAACAAACAAAAAAGAAAGGAAGGAAGAGAGGAAGGAAAGAAAAAAGAAAGGAAGCAAGCAAGCAAGAAAGAATGAAAGAAAGGAAAGGAGAGAAGGAGGAAAAAAAGGAAGGAAGGAAGGAAGGAAGGAGCTGATTCCAAATCTGCTAATGGAAAGAGTATGTCTTTCAAAACAATCAACTTACAGGACCTCCTTGCCCCCCCCCCCCGCCCCCTTGTTTCTCTTCTTTTCTTGGTGTAGCTCCTAGGCTCAAAAATCTTCCTGCCACAGCCCTGGGGCTATAAAGAAGTACATATTACCAATAATATTTTTGTTTTTTCAAGATAGGGTTTCTCTGTGTATCTCTAGCTGACCTGGAACTCACTCCGTAGACCAGGCTGGCCTCAAACTCACAGAGATCCACCTGCCTCTGCATCCCCGAGTGCTGGGACTAAAGGTGTGTGCCACCACTGCCCGGCGTTGCCTACAAATCTGACTGCTAGAACAACCTAACCATGAAGGCTGGGGGATATATCTCAGTGGTCTAGCACTTGCTGAGGTTAATCCCTGGGTTTGATCTATATCACCTGGACTATGGTGGTGTGAATGAGAAACGTCCCCCATAGGCTCAGATGTTTGAAGACTTAATCCCCAGTGACAACTCTGTTTGGGTAGGTTTAGGAGATGTGGTCTTTTTGGAGGAAGTATGTCCCTAGGGGCCACCTTTGAGGTTTCAAAGTCACCGGCATTCCTAGATCTTACTCCGCTTCATGTTTTTAAGATGTGAGCCTTCAGCCAGGGTTGGTGGTGCACACCTTCGGTGCCAGCACTCGGAGACAGAGGCAGGCAGAACTCTATGAGGACAGCCTGGTCTACAGAGTGAGTTCCAGGACAGCCAGAGCTAGGGCTACACACAGAAACCCTGACTCGAAAAACAAAAACAAACAAACAAACAAAAAAAGATGTGAGCCCTCAGCTCCCTGTTCCTGCCACCATGCCCCATCATAGACTCGAACCTGCTGCAGTGGTAAGTCCAATAAACTCCTCCTTGGACATAGTGTTCTATCGCAGAACTGGAAAAGTAACACACACACACAACCACAACAAACCATTGACTTTGGGCAATCAACTGCCTAGACTTCAGTTAAGATGATCAACATCCCAGTTAGGGACTGAGCAGCTCCTGTGGGGTTGATGTGCGTGTGTGTGTGTGTGTGTGTGTGTGTGTGTGTAGGGGGGGGACAGTCTCTGGCAAACTAAGACAGTTGTTTGCCCAAGTTTAGGTCTCTATCTATAAAATAAGATTGGACGGGATTGGTTGTAAAAGTCTGCCAAAGTCTGTATTCAGAACTGATTCTAGAGGCGTTGGGTGCATCCTCACAATGCTCAGCATCTGGCCAGATGCTGACAGATTGGCACCTATTTGCCATCCTTGAACTGATCTTTTAACAAACTGGAATTTTAAGGATCGGGATTCACCGAGGATCAGCTTTAGACCAAGCTCTGCTGCACATGCAGACTTTCTTCTGCTCTGGCTGAATGACTTCACTAGAACTTACCGATGTATGTCTTGTTTTGTACTTGACTGCACATTTGGATAAAAATATAGCCTGGCAACGGGTTACATATAATTTAGGGTTTTTTTTTTCTTTAAATGATGTGCTAGATCTACATAAACACTCTCATACTAACACTATGGACTTATGAGCTTGTATTTTGAGAATTACCAATCTGAGACTTACTTACAAGCACTGGTCTGGTGGTGCTTGTCTAAAACCTTCGTCTGTAGACAGATTCTTTAATGCCCACCTGGCTCCAACAGCCACCACCTTCCCACCATGATTCGGCCAGACGTCTACTTCCACCTTTGGGTGCCCAGTACACATCCCTCCCTGACTGTGTGAAGTATGCAAAGTCCTCAAGGACTTAGGTTTCCTCGAATTCAAGTGGCTATCTGGGGTTACTCTGGGGGCCTGGCTGGGGAGCCAAGAAGTTCCAAATAGCCCAGAAAGGGCAGAAGAAAGGTCTGCGGGGCCGCTCCTAGTTGCTAAGGGAGGGGCGAATCCCTTCTGGGTGGTTCTTCTCGGAGAAGCCCGCGGACAGGCTAGGGGAAGGAGATTGTGCTGCGGAAGGAGCCGTGTTTCACTGCAACCCAGCGGCCCCGCAAGCGGGTGGGTGGCGCATGCGCGGCGCGGGTCGTGGAGTTGTGAATGGTGCGTCTTGTTTGCTAGAGTTTGAGGCGGGCGGGCGCGCGAGGAGGGGTGGGGCCGGCGGGGAGGGGGGGCAGGGAGAGAAAAGGGGGGGCCGGCGAGAGGAAGTGGCGGCAGCGGCCGGGGGAGGCTAGAGCTGTGTCTGCGCGGGCGGCAAGCAACGGCTGAAGCGGCGGCGGCGGTAGCGTGGGTTGGGCTCAAGCAGACGGCCGCACCTCAGACTCCCTGGAGCGGGAGCCCACGCGGGCGGGCTCCTGAAACAAAGAGCAGCGGGAGTCCAGACGCCGCGGGTGGGCGGTCAGCCGGTCAACACCGAGCCCGCCAGCGGCTGCCCGCGCTAGCCCGGAGCGCGGCCGCTCGGCGCGGCCTGAGGGCGGGAAGATGCCGCGCGTCGTCCCCGACCAGAGAAGCAAGTTCGAGAACGAGGAGTTCTTCAGGAAGCTGAGCCGCGAGTGTGAGGTGAGGCGGGCGGGAGGCGCGGAGGCCTTGGCGCGCCCCGAGTGGGCCCGGGCGGAGAAAAGTTTAGTTTGAGCGGCTTGGTTCCCGGGGAGCCCGAGGCGGCGAGCCGGCCGAGGGGTAATCTCACCCCGGCAGCAGTCCGCCCACAGACTCTGCTTGCCCTTATCGGAGCCGCGGGGAGCGGGCGGGCGCCGCCGCGGATTTGCCTCCTGATTTCGGGCCATCTCTGCCCTGCAGATTAAGTACACGGGCTTCAGGGACCGGCCTCACGAGGAGCGCCAGACACGCTTCCAGAACGCCTGCCGCGACGGCCGCTCGGAGATCGTAAGTCTGCGGGCCCGGGGACGCGGGGAGGCCGCGGGGGGACCCAGGCGCGCGCCACTCACTTGTTGCGCGCGGCCCGGGCGGGTTCCGGACGGCGCCGCGGACGCTGCGGCTCCCGGAACTGAGCGGGCGCAGGCTCACTTCCTAGTCCGGATTCGAATGGCAAAAAAAAAAAAAAAAAAAAAAAAAAAAAAAAAAGCCGACGCCGGCGGCTCGGGCGGCCCTCGGGCGGGCACGCGTTCCTTCGCCTTGACGGGCTGCGATGGTCCGTGGTTCCCAGAGCAGGCTCGGCTCTCCGAGGGGAGCTCAAACCCGAGCCTGGCAAGCGTCATCGCCCAGTCTGTGACCTCGATCGGGGATCGGAGTGTTTGTCGGAAGAATACACCCGTTCGTGAAAAGAATCACTTGGGGTCAGCGATAGTTTGTTTCTGAGAAGCGAGATTGGCAAATCTATATGTGAAGATATCTCCCCATACAGCCGAGAGTAAATCTACTCCACTTATCTGTTGCCCTAATAGCAGAGGGGGGTAAAAAGGGCCCCGGAGGATGGACCATTTTCTTTTCTTAGAATGTTAAGAGTCTGAAAGAAACGTCTGTTTTCCTCTTTCTAACCTAAACATGTCCCTCTTAGTATTGGAGTCCCTAAAGAATTGCCTTGTTCTACGAAACCAAACCCATGTTGATTTAGAGCCGCCTGCTTTATGTTTGAAAACTACTACTCATACAGCCCTGGGTCGAAAAATATTAGTGACCTAGTTCCTCTCCTGGCTGTTAGTTGTCCGCTTCAGATGTTTTGGTTAGGAAGCAACAAAGGGAAGAAACTGGAGGAAAGAGAATTTTAGGTTTTTAGTTTTCGGTTTTTTGGTTTTGTTTTAGTGGAAACAATGTAATGGAATCTTGGTATTTGCTCAGTGACAGGCTCATTGCCTTATCCCAAACTTGAAGCAAAGGTACAATTTGAATGAATACAGGTTAACAGTACAAGACTATTGGCGAGTGTATTCTCTTCCCCACACAAGTTTTTTTCATTGAAATATAATTCACATATCATGAACTCAACTTTGGATCACTGAAGCCAGATTAATTTTTTTTAATTTTTTTTTATTTTCGAGACAGGGTTTCTCCGTAGCTTTTGGTTCCTGTCCTGGAACTAGCTCTTCTAGACCAGGCTGGCCTCGAACTCACAGAGATCCGCCTGCCTCTGCCTCTGCCTCCCAAGTGCTGGGATTAAAGGCGTGCGCCACCACTGCCCGACTAGATTTATTTTTTAAAGTTTTTTTTTAGTATTTAAAATGAAGGCTCTTGGAATTGAATTGATACTGAGATGGCACTAGATGCATCAAGAACTATAGAATAATTTGATCAGTAAAGTGTTTGATGAAAGAAAGCCTACCGCTTCCAATCCATATCTGGCTTCTTGAGTAGTTGTGATAGTTACATGCTTGCAAAAGCATTAGAAATGCTTTTCAGCGTGATTCCTGGGTGGTAGAAGAAAATCCTCAGTTGGTCCAGTGATGATGGCATCCTTTGCCTGCATTTCGGAAGCAAGAGGTGGGGATTTCTTGGATGTTTTCCAATGATAAATGTAAAAAATAAGATACAAATAAAATAAACTATTGTTTAAAGCTAAGTTGTTTTTTAATGTAGTGATGCTTAGTCAGGATTTATTTATTTATTTGTCCTATCAGAGTTTGGTGCATGTAATTATAAATTGGGCATATGATTCTAGACACAGTATATCTAAACAGCTGTATTTTAATGTTGTGAAATAGCAGTGTTACGGCTTGCAGTATTTGTCATAAGTTTCTTCTAGAATGAATTACACATTCTAGGCTCTTAAGTATTTGGCCCTACAAGTTTTATTTTTCTGTTTTTCTTTGAGAAAGGTCATATGTAACCTAGGCTGGCAATATATAGCCTTGGATGAATTTATTCTCCAGCTTGGATCTCCCAAGTCCTAGATTACAGTTGTTTGCCATGCATGGTACAACTGAGAAGCACCCTAGTTCCTTAAAGATTTAATAAGCTTTGTTTTTCTCTGAAAATTTTTCAAGAAAGATAGATTGAGCCAGATGGTGGTGGTGCATGCTTCTTTAATCCCAGCAAGGCCTGGTCTACAGATCAAGTTCCAGGACAGCAAGGGATATACAGAGAAACCCTGTCTCGAAACAAAAAGAGAAGGGGAGAGAGAGAGAGAAAAAATGTTTTTATTCCATACTCTCAGTCTTTTTTTGAGGTTATAATTCATTTTTCCCTTCCCTTTTTTTTTCCTGCTCTCATGCTTTCCCATATATACCCCTCCCCACTTTCCTTTAAATTCGTAGCCTTTTTTCATTTCATTCATATATATATATATATATTTCAATATAAATATATATTTCTAAATATAACCTTTTCAGCCCATACAATATTATTTATGTATGTTTTCAGGGCTGACCATTTGGCACTGGACAGCCAATTTGGTGTGCTCTTCCCAAGGGAAGACCACTTCTCCGGATCCCAGCTTCCCCCATTTGTCTCACTTCTTTGTGTAGGGTTGCGGCCCAGTGGGCTTTTCCCAGTCCAGTTTGGCATGTCCAGTGTCATCCTTGTTCGGTTAGTCATGTTGGTGAGACTTCATGAGTATAGCTTCTGACATTACCGGAGACAGTCTCAGCAAATTCCCTGCTCTCTGGCTCTTAAACAATCTTTCTACCCCTTCAGTGTTCCCTGAGGCTTAGGTGCAGGAATGTTTTATAAATGTATCCATTGGTACTAGGCTCCACGACAAGTAATTAATTTTTATTTTTTTTTAATATTTATTAATTCAGTGGAGGAGGCAGTATGTGTGCCATGGTGAGTGAAGGTCAAAGGGTAACCTAGAGAAATTGGCTCTTTCCTTCACCATGTGGGTCCCAGGGTTTGGATTTATGTTGTCAGGGTTGGGTATGTAAATAATTTTACCTTCTCATTGGTCCTTTGTTAACTAATTTAATTATTTTTATTTGGGAAGGAATTTCACATTTCCTTCTCTTTCTGGTTTTTACCTTTTAATTAATTGTTTCCTATTCTCCCCACCTAGTACTAAGAATTGTCCTAAGGTCTTGAGCATGCTATGCAAGTTGTATATATAACTGAACTGTATGTAGCCTTTTGAAAAAGTTTTATTTTAGGCTTTGAAAGAGGTTCTTACTAAGTTGCTTTGAACTTGTGATCTTTGTGCTTTCTGACACAGGATTATGTTTCTTTCATTTATTTTTGACGGATCAGGAGCAGCAGGCAGACTATCAAGTAGCCCAGGCTAGCCTCATATTCAGTATGTTGCTGAGGATGACCTTAAATTGATTCTTTTGCCTCCTGTATAAGTACAGGACTCTATGGGCTAGGGCTGTTCTAGCCTGTGGTTGAGGTCAAGCCTACCCTCCAAAGAAAACTTGCAGGACCTGTAGCTCACAGAAATAGAGGTCATACTCTTGAGTATCTTCTAAGTAAATTTTTTTTTGTTTTGTATCAAAAATATTTGATTATCTGAATTTTGAATTTAGAGGTTATATAATTTAATGCCTGAAATTTATATCTTCTGAACTGATTGTGGTGGAACTTGCTTTGTTGACCAAGTTGACTTTGAATGCAGAGATCCACCTGCCTCTGCATCTTGAGTGCTAGGACTAAAGGTGTGCGTCACCATGCCTGGTTATTAATTCTTAGAGTAAGCTTTTTGGAAATGTCTTTAATACTAACAGTACAGGGAATAATTATGAGAGAAAATGAGAGTTATGATTCTACTATGAGAAGTTAGAGAAGCAGAAACTTTTCTTTTTTTGAATATCCCATTTTTTGTGTGTACACACATTCATGCAGGCGCTCACTCTTGCATGAGTGGTGTGCTTGTGGAAGTCAGGACAGTTGAACTGAAATCAGCGCTCTTTCCACCGTCTGGACAATGGCAGTGAATCAGGTCGGCAGGCTTGTGCTGCAGCACCTTTATCCACTGAGCCGCCTCCCAGGTCCCATTTTGTTTTTTGTTTTTTGGGGGTTTTTGTTTTGTTTTGTTTTTTTAATTTATTTATTTTTATTCTTTTTTAATTAAAATTTCAACCTGCTCCTCGTTTCCCATTTCCCTCCCCCCTCCCACATATTGCCCCCTCCCCCCACTCCACTCCCCTATCCCCACTCCTCTTTTCCTCCCCCCACTCCATTCCCCCTCCCTCTCGATACTGAAGTGTTTTGAGGCAAAAACTCACTTAATACGGGCTAGCCTTGGAACTTCTGATCCTCCTGCCTCTGCTGCTTGACTGCTGTAATTACCGGTGTGAGCAACACCCACCTTAGGAAGTCTGAGGTTGCCATTCAAACAGGATGTGAGGTAATAGGATCTGCAGTGTCTTAGCACAGAGCTGATTTAGGGCACTAGTGGTTGAAGGATTTGCCTCTTAGTAAACACAGCTGTCAACAAACATGCCTCCTGGGCTGGATTTAACCTGCCAATTCTCGGTTCTGAAAATGTTCTCTAAGGCCAAGAAAGTTAGCCCTCAGTAATTTCTCTTTGGCTGTGTCTAAGCTTTGTGCCTGCAGTCTCAGTGCTGGCGAAACTAAGTGAACAAGATGACCTAGACCCTCAAGTGTGAAGACAACCTGGGCAGTCTCCAAAGACAAAAGCTCCTGTCACAAAAGCTCGTGACCACTCCTGCATGTAATCCCAGCACATGGGTACTTGATTGAGACAGGAGGACTGCCTGGAATTTGAACAGCCTGGCCTCTGTGCTGAGTTTTAGGGCATCTTGTGGAGAGAGATTATTTCTCTTATATTATTCAGCACACATTTATATAATGCTTACTGGTACTTTTTGAACCAACTTAATAAGGAAACTGAAGTATGCCTTCAGTCATACAGCCTAGGCAGATTTCCTTCTAGAATTCTGGTTTTCGTTTTGGGAGGGGATGGGGTTGGGCAGGGTCTCATGGAGCCCTGGTTGGTTTTAAACTTAATATGCAACCAAAGATGAACTTGAATTCATGAATCTGCTTTTCATTTGAACTTGTGCTGGTAGAGCTTTTATGGGTAAAACTTACCCGACCCGGTTGAGAGATTGAGCAGTTAGGCTGATGAAATGTACCTATAGTGCCAGTAATAGAAATAAATAGGAGGTGAGAGAGCAAAAGGGTTGGTTAAGGCCATCTTGGGCCATATAATGGGACCCCTTTCTTCTCTTTCCCCTCCTCCTCCTCCTCTTCTCCTGCTGCTGCTGCTGCCTGCATGTATTCCTGCAGAGAGGTCACCAGATCTCATTATAGATGGTTGTGAGCCACTATGTGGGTGCTGGGAATGAACTCAGGACCTCTGAAAGAGCAGCCAGTGCTCTTAACTTCTGAGCCATCTCTCCAGCCCCCGGGACCCTTTCTAAAGTTGTTATTCCTCAGGGGAACTGATGAATTTATCATCTAGTAGCTTTGAGCATGTCCCCCGAATGTGAGCCCTTGCTTTCAAATGAAGGTTATGTTTTAGAAATAATTGATGCTTCAGAATTTAATTAGCAAAATAAAACTATGCTTCTAGCAAAGAGGAGTTCATACACAGATGACTTTAAAACTTTAATTTATGTATATGGGTGTTTTACCTTCATGTATGTCTATGCCCTATGTGATGTGCCTGGTGCCCACAGAGGTCAGGAGGGCATTGGATCCCTGGGAAGTTGAGGTGCAGATGATTGTGGGCCTCCATAAGGATGCTGAGAATTGAACTCCAGCCCTTTGAAAGAATAGCCATTGTTCTTAAGACTGAACTGTCTCTCCAGTCCCTAAAATGATTTTCCCCCAAGTCAGGGTCTCACTATATAGCTCTGGCTATCCTGGAACACAAATCTGCCTGTTCTGTCTCCCAAGTGCTGGGATTAAGGGCATGTGCCATTATGCTTAGCTTAAAATGTCGGGTTGGTGTTTTTAGTTTTTGTTTTTGATTTTGATTTTTTGCTTTGTTTTGGTTTTATTTTTCTAGACAGGGTTGGGTTTCAAAGCTGGGCGTCAGGTCTGTGCCATGCTGCCTGACATGTGTCAGGACACTCCTGTTTTTGTTCTTGTTTTTATTTCAAGGATCCCTGTATGCAAGTCTGTGCACCATGTGTGTGCAGTTCCCACAGAGGCTTGAGAGGGCATAGGATCCCCTGGAACTAGAGTTACAGATGTTGGGAGCTGCAAGGTGGGTGCTGGGAATCAAACCTGGGTCCTCTGCAAGAGCAGCCAGTGCTCTAATGTTGGACCATTGATCCAGATCAAAATGTGGTTTTTTTAAGAAAAATACTATTTTTACTTATTTCTTTCTAAATCTCTTGGAAAGGGGAATGATGGTATTTTTGGATTTTGTTTTATGTGGGGAAGGAAATAAGAGTTAAATTGCTCAGAGGCTACATAAAATATTTTTTGATGATGGTTTTAGATTGTTCTACATATTGAGCTGTACTATCTAACGTTTCTTCCTCCCTCCCTCCCTCCCTCCCTCCCTCCCTCCCTCCCTCCCTCCCTCCCTCTTTCTTTCTTTCTTTTTTGAGCCAGGGTCTCTTGTGTAGCCCTGGATGTCCTGGAACTCACTATATAGACCAGGCTGATCTCGAACTCAGCTCACAAAGCTCCACCTGCTCCACCTGCCTCTGCCCCTGAGTGCTGCTAGAATCAGAGGGTGTGCCTCCTAGTACTTTGTTTTTTCATTGGCTTTGGAACTCATGCTTTAAAATGTACTTAAATACTGCAGGTTTTTAAAATGACCCACACATGGTTGCATGAGCCAAAGAAGCAAGAAAAAATAAAATCTCATTTGTACAACTTTAAATTATGTTATTCTTAAAAATTCAAAATCATGGGTGATTTGAAAATAAAATTTTATATCCAGGGATAGAGGTTTTGGTTAGACACGAGCAATGTGAGTTCCTAACGTCAGCAAAAAAATGACCTGAAAGAACGTATTGATTCCATGTCTGATTTTATATTTAAGCAGCCAATGGCAAATGCCCTTAAAATGGAATCAGATGTTTGTAACTTAATACTTAAGAAAAATGATGAGTGCATGTTTTTTACTTTTAAGTATTCTCAGTGCTGCCTGGCTTAAGACATAAACTGATGTAAAAATAAATGACTGCCTGCATAATTTATGTGATGTCCTGCTCCTGATCCTGTTTGTATTGATTTTTCTAAAAGGCTTTTGTGGCCACAGGAACCAATCTGTCTCTCCAGTTTTTTCCGGCCAGCTGGCAGGGAGAACAGCGACAAACACCTAGCCGGGAATATGTCGACCTAGAAAGAGAAGCAGGCAAGGTAGGAGATATCTTTGCTATTTAAAGTATTGTGAATTGTTTTATTATTGTCTCATTACTTGCATTTTAATAAGGAGATTATTAGTCTGACTACCCAGATGTATGGTCAGATTTGTTAAAAGAATGTAAAATGATTTTAATGACTTTTATAAAATTTAATTCCTAATTATATATATAATAATTATCAAGAGAAATTCTAACTTACAGGAAAATATTCTACATTTAATAGTCAAATTTTGATTTCTTTAAATGTTAGTACAAAATTTTTTGTCTGTACTAAAATATATTATGATAGTCTGAAGTGAAGGAGAAAAAATGGAGGAAAAGTGTATGTTTAAAATTCGTTTTAAAAAATTAAATGCTTATTTATAAACAAGTTATAGGTATTTTATTAATATAACAGTTGATTTTAAGAACATCATAAGCATCATAAGAAAACATCTACTTGAAAATATTTTCTATTTAATTAAAGGAAAACTTTCTGGGAATTCAAATAAATGCTTTACAATTTTTATATTAGAAGTGAGGTTAAAGTTATAAAAATAGGTAGAAATGTTTACACTGATACACTGATAACTTAAAAATCTATGATATGTTACTTGATAAAAATTTAATAAATAATATTTTAGATTGATCTTTGATCAAAGAATCACCTTCAAAGAATTAAAAAAAATTTTTAAATCAACTTATCTTATAAACTTTTGTATCCAGTTGTATACTTGTTTTTTTTTTCCTGCTATCTCTTTAGAATGGTTTTGTTGGTGTTTGGGGGTTTTGCTTGTTTGATTTCTAGGACTTTTTTGGTTTTGTTTTGACACGGAGGAATGGTCTCTTGTAGCAATGGCTGACCTAGAATTCTTTGATCCTTCTGACTCTACCTTGGACTGCCAGGGTTACAGGTGTGTGCCACCACACCCAGCTTGTAGTATGTTACCATACCTGTTTCTAGCAACTTGCTAAATTTTGCTGAATTATTTTCCTAAGTGTCATCACCATCACCGTTGTGTGGCTTGGCAGATTTGGCCTCTTTAGTTTGGGGGCAGTTCTTGGACTTCTTAATGGATTCTGGGTCAGCCTAGCTACAATGAGACCCTGTCTCAAAACAAAACAATGCTGGTCCAATGGCTCTGCAGGTAAAAATGTGTGCCTGGCAACCTTGATGACCTGATTTGGATCCTCAGAATCTATTGTGGCTGTTATCAAAGGTTCAGCAGTCCTACCACAAGGTGGGAGATAGAGTCCAGAGGAACTACCAGAAGCTAGTGGATATCACAGTCACAGACACAACAGGAAAGACCCTGACTAAAAACAAAAATAGAAGGAAAGAGCTGGTCCTGAAGAACTGTCCTCTGGTGTTCAGACACATCTGCACCCCCATCACACACAAATAATAAAATAACTCTTTAAAAAAATGAAAAACAACAACTGAAAAGAATTAGCAGCATATAAACACTAATTAAAAGATTTATCTTTTCAAAGATCTATTATGTTTAGTGTTCTGCCTACATGTATACTTGCAGACCAGAAGAGGGCACCAGATCTCACTGTAGACGGTTGTGAGCACCATGTGCTTGCTGGGAATTGAACTCAGGACCTCTGGAAGAGCAGCTCTTAACCCCTGCTCCATCTCTCCAGCCCCAGATTTACCTGTTTTATGTACAGTGAAAGATTTTGTTTAGATTTGTTCTTTTTGTTTTGTTTTGTTTTTAGAGACAGGGTTTCTCTGTGTGTAGCTCTGACTGTCCTGGTCCTGTGTAGACCAGTCTAACCTCGAACTCACAGAGATTTACCTGCCTCTGCCACCTGAGTGCTGAGATTAAAAGTGTGTGCCTTCACCACCCGACTGGATTTGATTTTATTCAGTCATTTATTTGTTTGTTTATTTATTTATTGGCTTGTCGAGACATGGTTTCTTTGTAGCTTTGGAGCCTGTCCTGGAACTAGCTCTTGTAGACCAGGCTGGCCTTGAACTCACAGAGATCTGCCTGCCTCTGCCTCCCAAGTGCTGGGATTAAAGGTGTATGCCACCACTGCCTGGCTACTCATTGTTTTTTAAATCCTGCAGTCTTTCCCTTTTCAATCTAAAGATTAACTAGTTGCCCATAAAAGATCAAATCTAGGCCAGGCGATGGTGGTGCATACCTTTAATCCCAGCACTCAGAAGGCAGAGGCAGGTGGATCTTGTGATTTGGAGGCCAGCCTGGTCTACAAGATCTAGTTCCGGGATAGGCTCCGAAGCTACAGAGAAACCCTATCTCCAAAAAACAAAACAAACAAACAAACAAAAAAAAAAAAGGAGTAGTTGTTACATAATATTCTTTCTTGTGTACTAACTTTAATTGGAAAATTAAACTTACTACTTAAAATCTTTCAATTTCAGTAGCAAATGATAAAACTAGTACAAGGTATCAAAAAATTTACATATTACTAATTCTGGTTTTAGAAGTTTGATTTTCTAAAAGAAGGATAGATGGTAAATATTTTCAGTTTTGCAGGCTTGTGCTCTCTATTGCAGCTTTTTACCCTAGTTGTAGTGTCAAAAGAGCTGAACAGGTGAGTAGGGATATATTCCAAGAATGTGGTAATGCTAGCCAAAAATCAGTATTTTTTTATATATATAAATTGTGTTTACGTATAGATGACAGACCTTTCATCTATAGTTTTACCAACACCTATACTCACCAAAAAAAAAAGAAAGAAAGAAAGAAAAAGGCAGAAAACAAACAAAACCCTTTTGACCTATTGCTGCACACTGCTAAGGTAAAGTACTCCAGTTGATTTAAGAAAGGAATACTAGCCGGGCGGTGGTGGCGCACGCCTTTAATCCCAGCACTCGGGAGGCAGAGGCAGGCGGATCTCTGTGAGTTCGAGACCAGCCTGGTCTACAAGAGCTAGTTCCAGGACAGGCTCCAAAACCACAGAGAAACCCTGTCTCGAAAAACCAAAAAAAAAAAAAAGAAAGGAATACTAACTTAGGTGCTCTCATCCATTGCATTCAGACTGTGGGATCTTATATTTTCTTTCTTCCTTTTTATGCTTTGTTGTTATCTGTAGACTTTCTGTCTCCACAGGCCTAAGGCTGACTACCAAACAATTTGAAGAATTTTCCCAAATGTTAATTATTTGCCAATGTTAATTCTTATTTTTATCAGATACCAAATGAGTATCATCTCATGTTTTTTCCACCTAGTTTGAACTCCTGATCCTCCTGCCTGTACTTGATTGCAGGTGTGTAAATTCCTTTGCTTTAACCTAGTTACCTCCCAATCCTCTTGTTTCTCTTAACTGGTAAGTGACCAGGAACATTTGCAGTTTTAAATAGGTGGTGTTGGTAGAGAAGCAACCTAAAGAAGGTTAGGAGACGATGTGCCGTGGAGGCGTCTAGGGGAACATTGTAAAGGACCATGTGCTGCATACTATATAGTTGGCAAGCAGGCCGGTGTAGCTAGAGGACACAGTAAAAGATGAGACAAGGGAAATAAAGCAAGGAGCTGATTAGTTTGACCATGGTAGACAATTATAATGACTTGATTTTTTTCAAGACAGTTTCTCTGAAGCCCTGGCTATCCTGAAGCTCACTCTGTAGAGCAGGCTGACGTAGAACTCAGAGATCTGCCTGCCTCTGCCTTCTGAGTGCTGGCTTTAAAGGTGTGCAGCATCACCTCCTGAATTGACAGACTTTTTTAAAAAAGGACTATGCTTTTATTATATTTCTATTTGTGTATATACATGTGTAAGGTTGTGGAAATTTGTTCTTTATGTTGAATGTAGGGATTAAACTATATTTAATAGGCTTCACAGCAAGTATTTTTAACCATTGAACTGTCTCACTTGCCCAAAGATGTTGTTCTTTTTTAGTTTTTAAATTTCCCCTGGTTTATTTGTTTTAGTTTTTAAAGTCAGGGTCTCACATAGCTCAGACTGATTATAACTTTTCTATATAGCTGAGATTAGCCTTGAACTTCTACTCTTCCCTCAGCCTCCAATATTCTGGGTGTGTGAACCAGTACACCTGGCTTGACACCGCCTTTTATTCTGAGTGCAACTGAGAGTGATGTCAGGGTTCCAAGCAGATGAATGATATGGTTTGTGTTAGGTTCTGACAGATTCACTCTGTATTCTAGGTTGATAATAGATTATAAAGGCCACAGTGAAGTAGGGAAACCAGTTTGGCTATTGAAGTAATCTTGGCAAGGTGATGGTGGTGCAATGAGAGGTGAAAGTATTCTGAAATAAAACCATCTGAGTTTGTTTGTAAATTGGATGTAGTGGGTGGGAAAGAGTGCTAAGAACAGCTCCACCTCTTTGGCGAGAACAACTGGAAATGTGGGGCTGCCACCATCTGAGATGGGAAGGGCTGCAGATAAAGGAAAAAGCAGGTTTGCTCAGTTTAAGACATGTGATGATAGCTTTTTTTAGCTTCTGTTTCCTTACTGCCTACTCTGAACTCCCAAAGCTAACAAATTGATCCTTCATCTGTTTATCTCAAGAGTTCAGTTGAAAAGAATCAACTTTATTGAAATATAGCTTAAATATAATAAAATGCACTACTTTAATAGCATAATTTTTACTTTAACAAATGTATGCATATACATAAATGTACTATGATTAAGGTAATGTTTAGCCACTCCAAAGGTTTTCTCAGGCTTCTTTACACAAATCTGGGATCGTTGTACCTTTATGGCTCTGGGTCAGGTTCTCTTTTGAGATCACATTCACACTGTTAGATAGGACTGGACAGTCTCTGAAGACTTGTCTAGAGCCAAAGGATGTACTTCTAAGCTCATACGACTTCTGTTCGAAGATGTGTGCTTTTCTGTGCTGAAAAAAATGAATGAAGTCACCATGCTTTTTATGACTACTTCTCCGAGTCATTTGTGTCTCATTTGGTTTATTAGCAGCTAGTCACTAAGTCTAGGCCACATTCAACAGAGAAGGGGATTATTACACTTGGGTATGAATACCAGGATGATGGGATCATTGACCATGTTGGAGCCCAGCCACAATAATAATTGTTAAATTTACTGAATTCAAAACAGCTTACAATGTTAGTAAAAAAGAAACTATTTTTTATTCAAAACAGTAGTTTTGTGATTTAAGAAAATGGCTTCAGAAAGTAGCCCCTTTTATTCATTCTTTTGCTTATGTGATAGCAAGAGTATTTTTACCTAGGCCTGTTAGTGAAGGTCAATAATCACAGCTTCTCAGGAGGTCTAAGTAGGAGTATCAAAAATTCAAGGCCTTCTTCACCTACCAAGTGAGTTCAAGGCCAGCCTGGGCAACTTAGGGAAACCTTGTCTCAAAATATAAGGCAAAAAAAGGCTGGGAATGGAGATCAGTGTTAGAGCTTTTGCCTAGCACTTGTGAAGCCCTAGGTTCAAACCCCCCCACACACTCAATTTCCCCCCCCCCAAACTAAGGATTTTGATTTTTTGTTTTGTTTTATTTTTTCCAAGCCAAAGGTCTTTAATAAGGAAGGTCTCTTAGCAGGCTATTACCTAAACATAGGTGCTTTATGTAAGATCAAGATAGAGCATAATATTGTTAAAGAATTTGAAAATTTTAAGAAAGGATAGGCTGCCCTGTAACTCATCATATGAATCAGTTTGGCCTTGAAACAAACAAACAAAAAGATGTATATGGGTGTTTTACCTGCTTGTAAGTTTTTTTCACCCTGTATGTGACTGGGGCCCATGGAAGAGGCCAAAAGAGGGCATTGGATTCCCAGGAACTGGAGTCATAGAAGATTATGAGCTGCTACATGGGTACAAGGAATTGAACCTGGGTCCTCTGGAAGAATAGTCAGCCCCATTTGAAACAGTTGTCTACTTGAACTGTTTGTATTTGGCATGTCATTGGTTTTGTGTTTTGTTTGTTTTGGATGGTGCCCATGGAACCCAGAGCCTTGCATGGGTTACTCAAGTACTCTACTACTGAGATGTGTTCCTAGCCCTTATCTTGGTTCTTAGAGTCTTTCAGGGAAGATTTAAAATACTACAGCCTAGTAGAAAGGTAGAGTCAATGCATTTGTATAATTTATAAGTGGTAAGCAGAATATTCCTCATGTGAGGATTAAATGAAGTACCAGAAAATAATTTGAAATTTGAATTGTTTCGAGACTAGTCTCCTATAGCACAAGTTGGTCTTGAACTCGTGTTTATTCTGCTTCTACCTCCCATTGTTGCACAGATTACAGGTTTATGCCAGTATGCCCAGCAATGAAAATGCGTCTTAAATTGGAACCCCCTATCCAAAGTTAGGCTATTAGATTGTTTTATAGGTAAGATTGTAACTGAATAATAGTGTTAATGCTGTAGTATGGCTTGGTAAGTTATTTCAGGTAGGCCCACAATGCTGCTGGAATACTTCATCTTTCCCTAGTAGTCCATCTTGCTATATTATACACCTTGGCAACCAAGATGTTTTTAATTCTTCTTTAAACTGCTTCCTTGTAATTTAGCCGTCAAAAGACAGCTAATGAAAAGCAACTTATCAGAACTTAAATCATTCTTAAATTGAAATTATATAGACTCATCTTAATTCCTTTGCTCCTTCCTCTTAGGACTTTCCAATTACATTTTATTTCAAATGAATGTGAATGGTTTTGGTTGACCATAATTAATAGTCTTGAATGATCACATTAATGGTTTTTTTTTTCATGTATTCTGTTTGACTCTATATGGTAATTGTATGGTCTAAGTTAGTCTAAATAGTATGAAAGCTGATTTCAAAAATTAAAAAATGAACTTTTGTTTACTGTTGGTTGACCCTGTACTGATCCTATGAAAAATGAGTATTCTATTTTTGTCTGGGCTCAGGAAGAGAAAGGTTTAACTCTTTTCTAAAAAGTAATTTTCAGGGCTGCGCATGGTCCTACCTTTTTTCTTTTCTTTTTCTTTTTCTATCTTGAGACAGGGTCTCATTATGTAGCTCTAGCTGTCCCCAAACTCAGAGATCTGCCTGACTCTGCCGCCCAACTGCCAGGATTAAAGGTGTGCACCGTCACACCCGTCATAAGATACTTTGATCCTCTTTCCTTAGCCTTTCAAGTGTTGGGATTATAGGCTTGCCAATTCTTATAAAGGTAGAATAGCAAAGTGGTTTTTAACTGAATTTTATTTAGTGGATGAAGAAATTTTTGAGCAGGCTCCTCTGTTTAAGATATATTACCTCTTATTTTCCCTCTTTTCCTCCCAATTTTTAATGTGTCTGTCTGTCTGTGCCGGGCAACTTGTGGGCGTAGGTTTTCTTTCTTCCACCATGTGGGTTCTAGGGATTGTACTCAGATTGCCAGGCTTGGCAGCAGTTGTTCTTACAAGTGAGCCATCTTGCCAGCCCCGATTAAACAATTTCTACTTAGACTAATACAGACTAATATTTTAACTTAAAAATCATGTATATTTCATAATATGGGTATGGCTAGTCCATAAATATGTACTAGGGACTCACAGGAGGAAAAGACTGTGGTGTTTATATATGGACATGGAAAGGGACTCTCATTTTCAGACGAAGTTCTTGGAAGAGGATGAGCTGGAGGAATCTCAGAATGCAACTGCATTCATTTGGCTCTGTCCAGATGCTTAAGCGCTCTCGGGCAACAGCTGATGACGCTTCCACGTTACAGCACTACTGCTACTGCCACTCTTCTAACTCAAAAGCCTAATAAGCTTTGCACTTAGAAAGAAAATGCATTGAAATCAAGTAAAAATAATTGTTTAGAAAGGATATTAGTGATGTGTTTGTACAGTTTTTGATTTTGAAAAGTATACAGATCTTATATTATTAATGGTGGTGGTGGGCTTTGGTTTTTGTGACGTGGTCTCATATATCTCAGGCTGGCATTGAACTAGCTAAGTATAGAAGGGTGTGATCCACTGTGCCCAGCTCTTATGTGGTCTTAACATAATCTTTTTGTTGTTGTTGTTATTTGTTTTTGTTTTTGAGATAGATTTTTTTTTTCAAGACAGGGTTTCTCTGTAGCTTTGGAGCCTGTCCTGGAACTAGGTTTTGTAGACCAGGCTGGCCTCAAACTCACAGAGATCTGTCTGCCTCACAAGTGCTGGCATTAAAGGGATGTGTCACCACCACGCAGCCTTGAGATAGATTCTTACAAAGTGGTTTAGGCTGATCTCAAACTCAGTCCTACCAATATCTTCCGAGGACCAGGATTACAGTTTTTTGCCACTGTGCCCAACAATTTACTAATTTATCAAATATGTGGTTAAGTGTGTGTACATGTACACAAGTTTCAAAAATGTTTTCGAGTTTTGCATTTTACAATTTGTCGTTTGAACTATATGAAGTAGGTTTGTAGATTGCATTAGATCACTGTAAGAAGCTATGTTTTCTCCTACACGCAACCCTGTTGTTATTTAGAGTCCAATGGGAATAAATGACTGTAGTGACTGTCTGCAGTGGCTGGCTGTGCACTTAGGAACAGAGGGACCATGTGGCTACCAGAGGGTGAGTCAGAACCAAGTCTTTGAAAGGAATCTGTTAAGTCGTCTGCAGAAATGATTACAGCTGGGCAGCAAGGTACATATTTCATCAGTGGAATCTTGTTTTCCTGGGTGCTTCTGGGCAGTCTAGCATTATAGCTAGCTTGTCTGATGATTCATTAGTTTGTGGGTAGAACAACTGTTCATTGTCTGGGGGTGGGGTAGGGGATAGCTCTTTCCCTAAAAAAAAAAAAAAAATGCCATGTAGAGCTTTGGTGGAAATGTATGTGTAAGCAGTGTTTCTGTGGTGGTGTGGATTTTTACTTAATCGTTGTCTTAATTTTTACTAAAGGAGATATATCTCCAGCAATGGTTGTAAAATGTGAGGAATGTTGTGTTGGTAAGTGAAAATAAGTTGTTTGAAGGCCAGGCATGGTGGTACATACCTATAATCCCAGCATTTAGGAGATAAAGACAGGAAGGCTTGGGAGTTCAAAGCCATACTGTGCTACAACAGTGAGAACCTGTCTCAAAAACAAAAACCTTGCCGGGCAGTGGTGGCACACGCCTTTAATTCCAGCACCCGGGAGGCAGAGGCAGGCGGATCTCTGTGAGTTCGAGACCAGCCTGGTCTACAAGAGCTAGTTCCAGGACAGGCTCCAAAACCACAGAGAAACCCTGTCTCAAAAAACCAACCAACCAAACAAACAAAAAAACCCAAAAAACCTCAAATAAACAATAACAAAAAGTAAGTAGTTTGGAAATGATTAGTGTAGAGAACCTAAGAACTTTTCTATTTTCTTGCTCTTTTATTAATAAATATTTAGCTATTTATGGGGGCCGTGAAGAGATGACTCAGTGATTAAGAGCTACTCTTTCAAAAGACACTGGTTTAATTCCCAGTACCCACAGGGCAGCTTAAAACAATCCATAACTCTAGTTCCAGAAGAGCTAATGGATGCATTCTTCTGACCTTTAGGGCACCAGGCAACACAAATACAACACAGACAAACATGTTAGCAAAACTGAATATTACCAGTTTATTTATGTATTTACTATTTTTGTTTTTGTTTGTTTTTGTTTTTTTTGAGGCAGGGTTTCACTGAAACAGTCCTGCCTGGTCTGGAACTCACTCTGTAGACCAGGCTGACCACAAACTTACAGAGATCCAGCTGCCTCTGCCTCTTAAATTCTGGATTAAAGGCGTGTATCGCCACTGCCCAGCCTTATTTTCTTATTTTGTTTTTTGTTTGTTTTTGTTGTTGTCTTTTAATTTTATGAGGCAGGGTTTCTCTGTGTAACAGCCCTGGCTGTCCTGGAACTAACTAACTATCTCTCTCTCTCTCTCTCTCTCTCTCTCTCTCTCTCTCTCTCTTTCTCTTGGTGTTTCAAGACAGGATTTCTCTGTAGCTTTGGAGCTCTTGTAGACCAGAGCTAGCCTCCCGAGTGCTGGGATTAAAGGCATGTACCACCCCTGCCCCCTGCCCCAGCCCTGTTTTTTTTTTTTTTTTTTTTTTTGATTTTCGAGACAGGGTTTCTCTGTAGCTTTTTGGTTCCTGTCCTGGAACTAGCTCTTGTAGACCAGGCTGGCCTCAAACTCACAGAGATCCGCCTGCCTCTGCCTACCGAGTGCTGGGATTAAAGGCGTGCACCACCTGTTTTTTGGTTTTTTTTTTTGTTTTTGTTTTTGTTTTTGTTTTTGTTTTAAAGACAGGGTTGATCTGTGTAGTCCTGGCTATCCTGGAACTCTCCTGTAGGCCACGCTGGCCTCAAACTCAAGATCTACCTCCTTGTGCTTCCTACGTGCACAAGTTGTGTGCCACCATACCCAGTTTATCAGTTTGTATTACAGAGAAGAAAAATACTCTTTCCAATTGAAAAAAAAATTTTTTTTGAAGAATGACATCTTTGCTTCTTCCTTTTATCAATAGATTTGAGGTTGGTTTCTGTGCATATTGATTTATGATTGAATATTGATGTGCATTGGTTATGTTTATAAATTTACAATCATTGTGCTTTGCTTATCTCAAAATTTTCTTCTTCAGAACTCAAAGTAGTTCTTTGAAGCATAGCTTTTCTACTTTGAGTTTGCCTCACCTCAGCTACCTAGAATCTTTCCTAAATGGGATTGGCATGGCAGGGGGAAAAACAGCTTAGCTGTAGATGCCACTGCTACTTCCAGATTGCTTATTCTTAGAACAGCAGCCTCTAGACCTTCAGAGAACGAAATATTGTACAAGTTAATAAATGAGAAATTGATCAGACTTTTTCACACCCTTCTTCTGACACTTAAATTTCAGGACCCAAGTTACCAATTTATTTTTATTTATTATAGCTGTCTAAGGGGGAGTAGAGTTAAAAGGAGTGAGGTTAGGTGTCTTGCTCAGTGTCATATTTACTTAGTACATGGAAATGTTTAATCTCCATTAACAGCTAACACAACCCCCCCCCCCCCCCGTGTCTCTCCCCTCATTTACTGGAAGGAGGAGCACTTACCATCTCATGGTGGTCTATTATTCTACAGAGTACTTGGAGTCCGTCTATGAAGGAGGATTAGCAAAGTTTTTACTGTCATACTGAATTCTTTTTTGCTTTGCATGGCTCTTTGAAAAGCTAATGAAAGTAATATTCTTTAGAAAAATACACCTGGATTCAAAAGTAAACTATTTGGAAATTTGCAGTTTCTGGTTTTACTGAAATATACATTTTAATTCAAACCTCCTTATGGGTTTTCTGAACATGGGCATGCAGAAGTGGGTGAGTCTCTGATATAGGGTAGTCAACAAAGGAGAATTTCGCCCCATGGTTATAATACATGTTCTCGTTTAGTAATGGCTGTTCATCGTCTGCTCTGCATTATTTACTTCTGCCCAAATTGAAAAGTTGGACTTTCTCCAAGTTCTTCATCAGTCCTCATTTTCTGTTTATTCCTCAAGGAATCTCTCTTCCCTTCCTCTAGATTTAAAAGCATAGTATTGTTAGTGGCCACCATATTTATAATATCAACCTGGATCTCTAAGAAAACCGGAATCTCATATTTTCCTTTCTAACTCCTCTAAATTTGTCTCTTGTGGTTGATTTTAAATTTTGACTTTTTCCTGACTTACTTCACTTAGTATAGTAGCTTTAGGGTTCATCTGTGTTATAGAGGCAATTCTTTGATTTTTATTTTTGTTGTTTGTCTTTTTGTTTTGTTGTTGGGGTTGTTTTGAGATGGTCATCCTGTGTAGTGCAGGCTTACCTTGAGTTTGCAGTGGTCCTTCCACTTTAACCTCTAAGTGCTGGAATTAGAGACATGTGCCATCATGTCCAGCATTCATTCCTTTTTATGTCCGAATAATATACCCTTGTATTAATAATATAGTTGGATGATACAAACATGTTTTTGTTGAACTTCTTTGTGGCTTGAATGATGGGGAATTTGAAGCCATAAGTTAAAAATAAAGTGATTTATATAACTTGGATTCAATATGGTATCAACAAAAATATTGCTGTTTAGATCTTGAGTTAAATTCTAATAAACCAACTTTTACCTTTTTTTTTAAAAAAAAAAATGAAGCTATAGTCATTTTAAATCCATGAAGTCTTGTTCTGTAGTATTTAGCTTTTGGAAAGATAATCTGCTTTGTTTCTTCTGTGATTGGCTGTATCTATTTACTAGTTTTTAAGGCTTTGTAGAATCCATTTCTATAACATATTTTTTTCCAGGACAATTGAGCTTCATTTGGGGGCATATAAAACCTTTCTTTTCAAAGTTTGAAATAAGGCATCATTTTCAATAAAATGTCTTTGTGTTTAAATGACATTATTGAATTAACATTACAAAATACCAGCTGTTAAGAGACAGCAGTATATTTTCTTCAGACTTTGAGGCCTGGTTTTCATAAATATATAAAAGCACCAAACATTTACTTTGAAGATTATGCATAAAACTGTTTATTTCAGTGTGATCATTAAATAAATCACCAGGATCATCTAGATGTTATTTTAAATTAGGAGTCCAGACATTATTCTTCATAATGAATGTATCCATTTTTCTAAAGCCATTTAGGAATTTCCCAAAACAGATCCGTGGTGGTCTCCTTTTCATGAAAGATTTATAAAGAAGTAAAAGATGGTCTTTAAAAAACGAATTTCATAAGAGAAATATTTTTGACTGTGGATGTTAGTTAATATGAGTAAGCTAAGAAATGGTAGAATCTGCAGTTCTAAAAGATATAAACCATTTATGAAGAGCACAAATATGGTTCAAAAGTAACATGAAGTTGACCTTTTTAGCCATGATTGGTATCAGAATTTAGCATAGTGAGCCGGGCAGTGGTGGCGCACGCCTTTAATCCCAGCACTTGGGAGGCAGAGGCAGGCGGATCTCTGTGAGTTCGAGGCCAGCCTGGTCTACAAGAGCTAGTTCCAGGACAGGAACCAAAAAGCTATGGAGAAACCCTGTCTCGAAAATCCAAGGCCGGGCGGTGGTGGCGCACGCCTTTAATCCCAGCACTCGGGAGGCAGAGGCAGGCGGATCTTTGTGAGTTCGAGACCAGCATGGTCTACAAGAGCTAGTTCCAGACTCCAAAAACCACAGAGAAACCCTGTCTCGAAAAACCAAAAAAAAAAAAAAAAAAAAAATCCAAAAAAAAAAAAAGAAAGAAAAAAAATGGTAATGAAATGTCACGCTCTCTGTCATGTGCTGTAAGGAGCGAAATCTTCTTTGGAGGTGTGGTAAGTCAAGTGTTGTTAGGTTTCTCTGGGGTACTGAGTGGGAGGTTAGCATAGTCACTGCACACTGATGAGTTAATGTGGCTGGACTTGGGGGTGAGTAGGTGTGCTCACCAGCATGAGGGAGAAGCAGCAGGATCTGGAGTTCAAGGTCACTCTCAGCCTCAGATCAAGTTAGAGGCCAGGCTGGGTTTCATGAGACTCCCTCAAAAAAAGGATAACTAAATAAATATATTTATAATGTAGAAAGGAATGAGCACTTATCAGAACAAAAGGAAATATGTGGTTAAACGGTTTTAACTACAACTGCAGACTGTTTCCCTTGCTCAAATAGGAGGAAAACTAGAACCTTATGCTTTTGGAGAGCCTTTTTTTTTTTTTCTTTTTGTAAGTAGAAATTGGTTCTTTGGGTTTATTGAAACATTTATTTTTAAAAAGGTCATTCTTAGCATAAGGAGAAAAAGAGAAGACTGCTGAATTGAATGAAGAAGAAAGGATGATTTCAGCTTTTCTCTCTTTGTTTTGGTCTGGGTGGTGTTTTGTTTTGTTTTGACAGAGTTTCTCTATGTAGCACTGACTGTCCTGGAACTCACTCTGTAGACCAGGCTAGCCCTAGAACTCACAGCTATCTGCCTGCCTCTGCCTACTAAGTGCTGGGATTAAAGGTGTGCCAGCTTTTCTCTTAAATGAGAAACTTTCCTACCACTTTAATGTTGTGTAAGTAATAAAAATGCCAGTTTTGTTCATAAAACACTAGACTGATCCAGTGATGACTTGTTTTGTATATGTAGGTGAAAAACTCACTTTTGAAGATGTGTTTGGTTGTTTGGAGTTTTGAAAATTCACTGAAGTTCCACTTCCTCTGAATTTTAAATATCTTATTCAAGGCAGTGAATGATTTAAATTTATGCTTATTTTCATTAAGAAGCCTGTGTTAAGTGAGGTAGAGAAGATATAGAAAAGCAATTTTTTAAAATAGCCAGGATCAGTTCAAGGCCAGCCTGGGCTACATGAAGTTCTGTTTTCTAGACGGGTTTCTGTGTAGCCCTGACTGTCCTAGAATGCACATTCTAGACCATGCTGGCCTTGAACTCGCAAAGATTTACTTGTGTTTGCTTCTAGAGTGCTGGGAAGCATAGCCATGCTTGGCGTGCGTGGTGACTGACTGTAGTCTCAGCATTTAAAGTGGAAGTAGAATGATTCTGAGATCCATGTCAGTTTGACAGTAGGGCGGTGAAGACTGTAGGAACTATGATAATTTCTCTTGGTTCATATCTGTGTCATAATACAATGTTTATCTTGAGTAATATTAGTAACCATTCTTTCTATGTGCATCCTTATTCTTGAGAAAAGTCAGCCAATGTGAGAATTAATATGACTGAAATCTCAGTTTGAAAATTCTGCTTAAAGTGACTTTTGCTCTAGTGTTACTTATTTACTTGAAAACTTTGGGTGACTGTTATTTTTAGAGAAGAAAATAAAAAACGTAAAAGTTCAAGTCACCTCAGTGTGTAGGGATATTGGGATTTTCTGATAGTATTAAAGGTTTATAAGATGTATAGTTTTGCATCTAGAAAATCTGAGTAGCATTTGTTGATACCTTTTTAAACTTCATGCATAGAGTATATTACATATTTTAAATTTTTCAGTGACTTAAGGTGTTACATAAACCCAAAGTATTGTTTGATTTGGTTTGGTATTTTGAGACAGGGTTTCTCTGTGTAACAGCCCTAGTTGTTCTGGAACTCACCTTGAACTCATTGAGATTCACCTGCCTCTGCCTCCAGAGTGCTGGGATTAAATGCGAGCACCACCACCAAACTCAGAGTATTCCTTCTGGATATTTTCCTAATATACAAGCCGATACGGGTATTAGTGTGTTAAAAGAGCTCTCTATTTTACCAAAAATAATTTTGTGGGAGTTCACATTCTCGCTAATAAAGAATGAATGCTGACACTTGAGAGGCAGAGGCTGAAGGGTCTCTGTATGAGTTCAAGTTCAGCCTAATCTACAGAGAAGTTCCAGGACTACACAGAGAAACCCTGTCTCAAACAAACAAACAAACAAACAAACTAGCCAAGCAGTAGTGGCGCCTACCTTTAATTCCAGCACACAGGAGACAAAGGCAGACATCTCTCTGTGAATTCTAGTCCAGCCTGGTCTACAGAGCAAGTGTAGCCAGAGCTACACAGAGAAACCCTGTCTCTGAGTAAAAAATAATTTCCTTACAGGTTTTCACATCTCCACCCTCTCCCCTCTCTAAGGATATACAAGGGCTAAAACTCGGGGCCATGCACATGCTGGAGAAACCTGAGCTGTCTTCCCAGTCCTTTCACAAATCCTATGAAATTTTCTTTTCAAAGCAGTCTAGAAGAGTTGTAACTGGAACAAAAAATTGTAAGGACTCTATGACACAGTGCTTGCCTCATGTGCAGGACCCTGGCTTTAATCTCTGCCATCACAGATGAATGAAATAAGATTTAGATTTGTACTTTCCATGCCAGGTGTGGTAATGCACACCTTTAATTCCAGCACTCAGGAGGCGGAGGCAGGAGAATCTCTGAATTCAAGGCCAGCCTGATTTACAAGTAGTTCCAGGATAGCCAGGGCCACATAGTGAGACCCTTTCTCAAAAAAAATTTTTTAAATTTAATATATGTACTTTTCCTGTAATTCTTAATTCTTATCGTCATATATTCTCAAAAAGAAAGCTGTAAAATTGACAAGTAGGCTTAATCCTTTTCATATCTGGGGGCTGCAAAGATAGCTCAGTAGTTAAGAAGACTGGCTATTCTTTCAGGGAACCCAGGCTTGATTTTCATCACCAACATGGGAGGCTCACAACCATCTGTAACTCCAGTTCTAGGAATCCTGCACCTTTTTCTGGCCTCTATAGATACTGTATACACGATGTGCACAGACATACATGCAGGTAAAACACTCATATATACACACACACACACAAAATGCATGTCTGGGACTAGAACTTAGCTGTTAAGAGCACTGTGGCTGCTCTCCCAGAGGGCTTGAGCTCAATTTCCAGCATCCATGTAGCAGCTCACAACCATCTGAAACTGTAGTCCTGTGGGATCTAATGCCCTCTTCTGGTGTGTAGATGTACGTGTAGACAAAACATCCATATACATTAGGTCTCATGGCTTTTTGTTGGTTTTCAACTGTCTTTTTTTATTTTTTTTTTTAGGTGTACTTGAAGGCTCCCATGATTCTGAATGGTGTATGTGTTATCTGGAAGGGCTGGATTGATCTCCACAGATTGGATGGTATGGGTTGCCTGGAGTTTGATGAGGAGCGAGCCCAGGTAGGGTGATTTCAGGCTTTGTTGGAGATAGTCCTTTTATTTAGCTCCTAATGTGTCTTTGGGGAACTATTTTACCTTATCTTTAGAGTAGTGTGTTTGGACTTTGGAGGTGATTTAGCAGACAACGGGCACTTGCTGCCTTGCCTGAGGACCTGAGTTTGGTCTCTAGGACCCACGTGGTGGAGAGAACCAACTCCTATAAGCTGTCCCCTGACCTCCGTACACATGCTATAACAGGTGTGTGCCCATATACACAAACACACCCACAAAACAAATAAAATATAATAAAAAACATTTTTAAAAATTAAAGAGTAGTAGTGTCTTAGTTAGGGTTATCATTGCTGTGAATGACGTGCCACTACCCAAAGTTGGGGGGAAAGGGTTTGTTTGGTACCACCCACAATGAGCTGGGTACCACCCATCATCATCAATTAAGAAAATGCCCTGAATGCTCATCTACAACCTGATTCCAAGGAGAGATTTCCTCCTCTCTGATGAGTAGCTTGTGTCAAGTTGACACAAAACTCGTCAGATAGAAGTATGGTTTTGCTTTTGTTTATTTTGAGATAGTGTAGTGTCTGTATAGCCCTGCCTGGTCTGTAAATCAGTGTATAGATCAGGCTGACTTGACACACATTCTCCTACTTTTACCTACCTCTGTCTCTTGACTACTAGAATTACAGGTGTGCATCACTGTGCCTTCGTTTTCAAATTTTTCTTTTCCTTTTTTGTTTTTTGAAAAGGGTCTCAGGGTCATTCATGTTTATGTCAAATTCAGTATGCTGTAGAGGCTGGTTTTAAACTCCTGGTCCACCTACCTCTCCTTCACACTTGCTGGAATTATAGCTGTGAATCTCCTCAACTGGCTTCTTATGTCTTATATACTTCCTGCTACTGGGGAGACACATGAATACCTGTTTGTGTTCCAGCAACCAAATAAAAAGCCAAGCATGACCCATGTAGTCCTGTAACCCCAGCACTGGGAGAAAGGAATGTTAGAGGCAGGAGGATTGCAGGGGTTTGTGGCTGCTATCCTAGTATATAGGCTGGTGACAGATCCTGGTGGAGCAAGATGAAGAGTGGTTGAATCCGCTACCCAACATTCTGTTCTTTTCTGGCCTTCATGAATGTACATACATACACCATAGTCAGACACATATACATATATACATTCCCTGTCTCTGTCTCATTTCCTCTTGAGAAAGAGTCTCTCTGTAGTCCTTGCTAGAGCTCCCTATGTTGACCAGTCTGGCCTCAAACTCAGAGACCCACCTCAGTAATTTTAAATTCCAGAAATTCTATTTGACTTTTCTTTTTTAAAATTTAGCCTTCTTTAAATTTAGCCTGAAGAATCACTCTCATTCTCTCTCTCTTTTGGTTTTTTGAGACAATTTCTCTGTACAGCCCTGACTATCCTGGAATTCACACTGTACGCCATACTGGCCTTCAATTCAGGTCTGCTTGCTTCTGGCTCCTGAGTGTTGGAATTAAAGGCATGTGCCGCCACCATCTGGTTGGCATGACTTCTTTTAATCTTTTTTTTTCCATGTGCATAAATATATGCGTGTTTATGTTACATTGGTGTGGCTGCATATTATGTGTCTGAATGTGGAGGCTAGAGGTCGGTAATAGAGGCTTTCCTCCATTGTTCTCTACCTTATTTTTTGGGATGTTGTCTCATAAAACCTGAAATCCACCAATTTGGATAGATTTGCTAGCCAATGAACTTAAGACATCAACCTGTCTCCACCTCCCTGAAGCTAAAATTACAGATGTGCTATGGAATGCCCAACTTCCTACATATGGCTCAAGGTCCTCATGCTTACACAGCAAGTACTTTACCTGCTGAGCCCTTTCTCTAGCCTATTTTTTGTGCGTATGTGTATGTGTGGGGGTTGTTTTGTTGTTTTATGTGTAGGGATATTTTGCCTGTGTGTATATCTGTGCACTATATGTCGTGTGCTCACAGAGACCAGAAGAGGGCATCACATTCCTGGGACTGGAGTTACAGATGTTTGTGAGCGGCTGTAACTGGAAATCAAACCTGGGTCTTTTGGAAGAGCAGCCGGTGCTCTCTGTCATCTCTCTATTTTTTTCTGAAGACTGTCATATCTCTATTTGTTTTTTTCTGAAGACTCCTGATATTGTTCAGGCTGGTATCTTAACTCCAAAACTCAGCTGTACTGCTGCCTCAGCTTCCCACATGGTGGGTTACAGGTACAGGCCATGATGGCCCACTCCAACTTTGTTATGTTGGCCCCATCTGGCTGCTTTATACATGTTTTCACATAGTCCGTGGATTATTAAGTTAGTATGGCACACGGCCCAGGAGACTTGATAAAGTTACCAGTCCCTAACCATTACTCTCTTTTCATGGGTGAGCAGGTAATTTTATTAGTAGGTAGTATCCTTAAAAGGGAAATGCTAAAGGACCAGAATGACACTGGTAATACCTATCAGCTTTCCCATTTTACCATTTAAGAATTCTGTTCACTGCATACGCATCTCACTTTTCACCAGAAAAGACCATGACAGAAGTTGGAGCTAGGAAATAGAGGACTCTCAAGTTTTTCCTAGGTCAGTGTTCTGCGGCAATTAGTAATACTTCTCAGTCATTTCATGGGGAAAGTTTATACCCATTTCTAGAGTACCCAGTATCTCAATAAGCAACTTTCTTAGGGAATTAGCTCACAGCTCATACCCTCTCCTTTTATCCTCCCAGTTCCCTCTGTTGTACATAATCACAGTCAATAACTATGTTGATTTGTTGATTAGGTTGTTTGTTTGTTTGCTACCAACCCCAGCAGCTATATGGGGAAAAACAATATTGCCTCATTTTATGTTCATGGTACTAAGCACAATGGCCTGCCTATAATAAAAGCTAAGTAAATGTGAAATAAATGAAAAAGTGAATGAGGGATAGTGAGATGGCAGAGGGTAAAAGCACTTGTCACCAGGCCTGATGATCTGATGGTGGGAGGAGAGAACCAACCCCTTCAGGTTGTTCTCTAAGCTCTACATCTAAGCTGCAGTGTGTGCACATGCACTAAGTATAATAAAAAATGAGCAGAACAGAAGGAATACCTTGTCATTAGTGGGTATGTTCCCGTTGATACCTCACTGGTAATAGAATGACCTTGGGAATTGACAGCATTCTTTTCTAGGTACCTCAGGCTTTATAGAATATTCTGAAAGTATAGTAGATATGCAGTGTACAACAATACACAGCAGGCTCAGGGGCCTCACTCTTCAGAGAGATATGGGAACACGAAGTGATTCTCACAGAATGGAAGCACTCAATTCCCATACGCGATAAGGACAAGCTGGACTGCTCAAATTACAGGAGCATTAATTTGTTGTGTCATAGCAGCAAGATCTGTCCATTATCCTGCAAAGGACCAAGGGCAGAGCAGAGGAAATCCTAGCAGAGACCCAGTGCAGATTCAGAGCTAACTGGAACACAGTTGATCAGGTCTTCACTTTGAGGCAGCTGGCACAAAAATATAAAGAATTTGGAAAAGACTTATATGTCTGTTACATCAACTTCAGGAAGGCATTCGATAGCATTTGGAGGAAAGAACTTTGGGAAACAATGAGGTTCTACAGGTCCCCAGAGAAAATCATAAGAATACTAGAAAATACCTATAAAGATACTTTTGCATCAGTCAAAATTTGTGGAGAACTAAGTGATGAGTTTTAGACAGTGGTGGGAGTATTGCAGGGATGCGTCCTCTCCTTACTACTCTTTAATATATCCCTGGAATTAATAATAGCAACAGCCATGGAAGATCAGGAGATAGGCGTGCAGATGGGTGGTGTGCGAATCAATAACGAGTTTTGCCAATGATGCAGCACTACTTGCTGAAAGTTCAAATGAGCTGCAGACCATGGAAAATAGAGTGGTGAAAGTCAGTGAAAGCCTTGGTGTGAAAATAAGCCAGGCAGTGGTGGTGCATGCCTTTAATCCCAGCAGTAAGGAGGCAGAGGCAGGTGGATTTCTGTGAGTTCAAGGCCAGCCTGGTCTACAAGAGCTAGTTCCAGGACAGGGTACAAAGCTACAAAGAAACCCTGTCTTGAGAAAAAAGAAAGAAAAGAGGGAGGGAGGGAGGGAGGGAGGGAGGGAGGGAGGGAGGGAGGGAGGGAGGGAGGGAGGGAGGAAAACATGAGAAGACTGAGATACAACACTTGGGAAGGGAAAACAAGGATTTTAATATTGTAATAAAGAAACAGAACCTCAAGCAAACAGTCAGCTTTGTCTATCTGGGAGGAAACCTCAGTTCAAAGGAGGGAACTATTTCAGATGTCAAGAGGTGGATAGGGATAGGGAGGGCTGCATTCCAGACACTAGAAGAGGTTTGGTCAGCAAGAGACACAATAACAACAACAAAATTACAAGTGTATGAGACACTTGTCTTGAGCTGACTTTACAACTCTGAAACCTGGATGATGAAGCGTTTCTCAGAACAGCAGCTGAATGTGTTTGAGATGGCATGTCTCAGGAGGATTCTAGGCGTCGATAAGCTGCACAATGACGACATTAAGAAGCAGCTCCATCTAAAGAAGGAAGTAAACTAAAGGATATTGCAATGGTGCTTGATTGAGATGCTTCGGCCACGTTTGAGAATGACAGCAGATACCCAAAGATAGCACTTGCTTAGAGGAGTGCACGGGATAAGGTGAAGAGGAAGGCCCCAAAGACATTGGACAGACAGCATAAAAGAAGACTGGAACCTCGGGTATGACAATAACAGAAGCATCCAGGACTGCCCAGGATAGGAACAACTGGAGAACCGCCATAAATGGGCTGCCCATGCATGCTTAAGCATTGACGGGGCAAAAATGATGATGATAACAGTAGATATGAGTAATTATGTTAAGTGTGTGGCTTTTGTATGTCCATAAGTGCTTGTAAATTAATGACATTTATTGAATACTGTCTTAAGTATTTTTACTGTGTTGTGGTAGTTTGAATAGCCCCATAGACTGATGTGTTTGAATAGTTGGCCTATAGAGTGTGGCACTATTAGGAGATTTAGCCTCATTGAGGAGGTGTGTCTCTGGGGGCCTCATATGCTCAAGCTATGCATGTGGGACACGTACTCCTGCTTCCTGTGGATCAAGATGAAGAACTCTCGGCTCCTTGTTCAGCACCATGTCTGCCTGCATGCCACCTGCCATGATGATAATGGACTAATCCTATGAATTGTAAGCTAGCCCCTTTTAACTGTTTCCCTTTATAACAGAACCCTTCACAGCAATAAAAACCCTAAGTAAGACAGTGTTGGCTTGTTTATTGTAACAAAGATGTGAAATACTACTATGCCAATATTTTATATGAATTTACTGAGGCTTAGAGAAATTAAGTATCTTGCCTTGGGTCCTAACACTAGTAGGTATATCATAAGGATGTGTTCTGGGGGCTGAAGAGATGGGCTCAGCAGTTAGAACTGGCTACTTTTCTAGAGAACCTGTTTTCAATTCTAAGCACCCATATAGCAGCTCACAACTAAGTACTTAGACACACAAGTAATATATGGACATACATGCAGCTAAAGCACCCATATACATAAGACTTTAGGAAAGAGAAAATTCACTTTCCCGCTCCTGAGTGCTGGATATTGGACCTGGAGCCTTATGTGTGCTTGGCAAATGCTCTACCACTAAGCTCCATCTCCATCCCCAAGTATGGGAATTTGATCATACCTTTATAGACACTGCAAATAAAATTTTTTTTTTTTGTTGTTGTTGTTGTTTGGTTGGTTGGTTGATTGATTGATTGGTTTTTGATACGGAATTTCTCACTGTAACAGTTCTGGCTATCTGGAACTCATCATGTAGTCCAGTGTGGTCTCGAACTCACAGATCCACCTGCCTCTGCCTCCCGTGTGCTGGGATTAAAGTTGTGTGCCACCGTGGCCTGACTGAAAATTATAAATAGTAATCTTGTTAATCACAAACCACTTATTGCACACAGAAAGCTCTTTAGCATACTCGGGCCTGGAATAGCATTTACTATATTTTAGAGGCCCAGATCCTTTCGTTCCTGTCGCTGCAGACCTGCTCCTCTAGCCTCACGTTTGCCAGATAGCGAGGTCTCTGATGTTGTATCCGTTCTCAGGAAGGAAGAATGGTGAAATTTCTTTTACATAGAATTCTTGGAAACTTCATTAGGTGACTTGTGCTGTTATCTCATTGGCAGAAGTCACATGACCAGCCTTTGTACTGATTCTAAGAAAATGAATATTGATGGCTTTTTTGGTATTGTTCTGGATCTTTTAGGTTCTGCCAATATACCATCAGAAATATAATATACTAAGTGGTATGTGACTGGCAAAGGTTGAAGGTTTTTTGCCGAAGAGTGTAGGCAGTGAGGGAGCTTTTAAGGTTAGGAATCGTGATGACATTGTGCTTTAGATACACTTGGCGGCTGGCAGAGAGGAGTGGAGTGCAGTACAGAATAGAACAGGATTAGTCTTTGGGAGACTTACCTAGCCAAAACTCTTTGAGTTCTAAATTAGGAAAACGTTTATAGAAATGAAGGGAAGACTAAAGGTTCCACTAAGAAGCAAATGCTAATTCCGTCTGTGGAGGTAAGAAAAAGGGTTACAGATCAAAGATGGTTCAGATTCCTTGAATGTGGTGTTAAATGTCCATAATTTCAGCACTGTGGAGAGGTTAAAGCAGAAAGATAATGTTTCAGAACAGCCAAGGGTATGATGAGATCTTGACTCCAAAATAAAGTAAAAGTACCTCTGAAATTAGGATGGGGGTTAGTATTAGTATTTTGAAAATTACTCTTCAGTTGGTTTCCTTTAAAAAAAATCCATAAATTTTAATTTTTTTTACATAAATAGAAATTAAAATAATTATTTCATGTACCCTGACAGCAGGAAGATGCATTAGCACAACAGGCCTTCGAAGAGGCTCGAAGAAGAACTCGTGAATTTGAGGATAGAGACAGGTCTCACCGGGAGGAAATGGAGGTGAGAGTTTCACAGCTGCTGGCAGTAACTGGTTAGTACTTTCCCCAAACTCTCAGGCTATATATTTGTGATATTTATGCATAATGTTTTTTAATGGTTTATTTTGTCTTGTATTTTTAAAAATTATATATTCTTGCTTGAATTTATTATATGCAATTGCTGTAAAAAGTAATTATTCTAATCTTAAGGTTGTGTATTGATTTCTCCTTGATCTTCACAAAAATAATAACAAGGTGTATTTTCTTTTCAGTTATTGATGTAAGTACCTTTGTTCAGTCTGTTGCTGCCTGCAGTTCCTAAGCACTGCGATCACAGTTGTGTGCGTCACACACTTCTTTGTAAAGGTGCCTCTTGTTGATAGTTCGTTATCAACACGTAATTTAAAACATTACTAAAAACCCTTGGAGCTTAATACTAGTTTCTGCTTTTCTATGCTATTTTTCTTTGTTTTGAAAATTACCAAGATAGGTTTTTTTGTCTATTTTCTCATGGTACTGGACGTTTCACCCTGGACCTGAGGAAAGCTAGGCAAGATACTTTATCATGTGATCCACATTCCCAGTCCATCATTTGGAAATAGAATAGACTTTGTCGTTTGTGTGACCCTCTAGAGGACAGCTTAATATTTTCAAAATACTTTAAGAATGGAGTTAACAGAATACACACACACACACACACACACACACTTAGGGACTGGAGAAGTAGCTCGGAAGTTAAGAGCACTTGCTGCTCTTGAAGAGTATCCAGGTTTGGTTCCCAGTACCCATATGGCAGCTCATGACTGTCTGTAACTCCAGTTCCAGAGGACCCAGTGCCCTTTTCTAATCTCGGGCACACACCTAGTGTATATACATATATACATACATACATACATGTAGGCAGAGCACTAATCAGAAGCTTTTGGAGCCTGTCCTAGAACTAGCTCTTGTAGACCAGGTTGGCCTCGAACTCATAGAGATCCACCTGTTTCTGCCTCCCGAGTGCTGGGATCAAAGGCGTGCGCCACTACCTCCCAGCTCTAACTATTTTAAAAGTAAAACTTGTATGTCACAACAATCCCTTCTGTATGCATGTCTGGTTATAACCTCACTGTCCTCAAAAGTAACCATTACCTCAATTTTTATAGTAACTCCTTCTGTTTTGGAATAGTGTTAGTATCTATGAGTTTAATCTACCTATATAAAATTCTTTCCTGATTTAACTAGTCTTCAGTTAGAAATGTTAATGTTTAGCAGATACATTCTTAGGAAATACAAAATCTTTGTCTCCTTCTGCCTCCCTCCCCATCCCCCACTCTTCCCTGTGCTAGAGGTCAAGCTCCCCCGCCCAAGAAATGAAAACTTTTAAAAAGCAAGTAAAGCTGACCCAATGGTATTGGGTCACATCACTAAAGTTGTACTGAACCTGCACTATAGAATTAGACTGCCTTTAAGGGGTTAGAGGGTGAGAGAGGTGGCTCTGCCTTTAAGAACACTGGCTGTTCTTGCATAGGACCTGAGTTCAATTCTCAGAACCCACATGGCAGTTCACAACTGCCTATAACTCCAGTTCTAGGAGATCCAAAACTCTTTCTTACCTCTGTGGATTTCTGTACACGTGTGGTGCACAGGCATACAATCAGGCACACACACATAAATTTAAAAATATAAAAATAGCTGGATGAGTGGCACACACCTTTAATCTCAACACTTGGGAAGCAGAGGCATGGGAATCTCTGAGATCAAGACTAGCCTGGTGTACAAAGCAAATTCCAAGACAGCCAAAGCTGTTACACAGAAAAACCCTGTTTTGGATATATTAAACAAATAGTTTTAAAGCGAGAGAGACTAAAGCAAATTTGGGTTACCAGGAGCCAACCATCTAGAAGTCTAAGGGGACTTGATGGCCTTTCTGTAACCCTAGCAACTGAGAGACAGATGGAATTTGGGGCAAGCTGGCTATTTAGAATAGCCAAATTAGCCGGGCGGTGGTGGCGCACGCCTTTAATCCCAGCACTTGGGAGGCAGAGGCAGGCGGATCTCTGTGAGTTCGAGACCAGCCTGGTCTACAAGAGCTAGTTCCAGGACAGGCTCCAAAACCACAGAGAAACCCTGTCTCGAAAAACCAAAAAAAAAAAAAAAAAAAAAAAAAAAAAGAATAGCCAAATTAGTGAACTACAGGTTAGTAGTAGACCCAGCTTCAGCAATAAGATGAAAAGTGATCATTAAAGATAACTGATATCACAGATGTGCACAGTATTGAGAGCATGCACACGCATACACAAAGTATTAAAAATATAATTACGTCTATTGGAGTAATTTGAGGGCATTGAAAATCCATATTATGAAGCTGAGATTATGATGCTGAGCATGGTATAGCTCAACTATAGTTCCAGAGCTCAAGACGCTGAAACAGGAGAATGGCCACAGTTCCAGGCCAGCTAGGGCTGTATAGCAGTCTCAAACGAGAAAGGGAAGGAGGAGGGCCAGAGCACTGTTTACTCTTCCAGAAGACCTCGGTTCAATCCAGGACTCCTGTGACACGACAGCTCACAACCATCTGTAACCGAGAGCATCAGACACCAAAGTGGTACACATAGAGTGTGCAAAACACCCATGTGCATAAAATAATGCATTTTTAAAAGTCATTTTTATTACTTAAGGTAGTCAGATTTGTAGGCACAGAGTAAAATGGTAGTGACGCTTTTAATGGGTATAGAGTTTAAGTTTTGCAAGATAAAAAGTTCTAGACATTTGTTGCATATCAATATAGATGTTCATGAAAATGGTCAAGATGCTATATGTATTTTAACACAATTTAATTTTGTTTCTGCTTTTTTGAGATGAAGGTCTCACTGTATATCCCTGGCTGTCTTAGAACTCACTCTGTAGACTAGATGTTCCTGCCTCTGTCTGCGGAGTGCTGGGATTAAATGCATGCACCACCACTACCTGACTGCAATTTAATTTTTTAAATGTTTTTGTTTTTTTCAGTTTTTCAAGGCAGGGTTTCTCTGTAGCTTTGGAGTCTGTCCTGGAACTAGCTCTTGTAGACTAGCTGGCCTCGAACTCACAGAGATATGCCTGCCTCTGCCCCACCTGTCTCTGTCTCCCAAGTGCTGGGATTAAAGACGTGAGCCACCACCACCCGGCTGAATTTTTTGTTTTGTTTTGTTTTTAACTCAATGTTGAATAATATAGAAAAAATTTCAAGCACAAAAACTACTTTATATACTGTTATATACTGTGATTTAGAGTATGACACAGGGAGGGAGTAGTGTGTGTGTGTCCACAAAAAAACAGTAGTTACAAACACAGGCTCTGGAGCAAAAAGGAGAGTTCTGACTCTGTCTGTCACTTACTTTGCTACCTGCTATAGTGTACTTCACCTTTCTAGGATGAGTTTCTTCATGTATAAAAGGTGTTTAATAATACAGTATCTCAGATATTTGAGAGTCGTGGTGATGGTTAAGTGGACTAATAACATGTGAAAGCACCGTTAGAGTATATGTCACTAAATTAATATCAACTGCTGTCATTCCTTTTCTGTGTTACCATGTTGTATCTGTTTTAGAATAATTCTAAAATTAATATCAAGCCTATTCAGTGGTTATTTTGTGGAGTTAAGTAAGATTCAATGTCTTTTAATGATTGATAATTCCTTTGTTGAGTTAGTTTACCTAGAGGACTGAGTCTATGAGTCTATCCCTTGAAATTTAGCCAGGAAAGTATAGAGGGATAGAGACAGACAGACAAACACAAATACCTGGGGATATTTTGTGTGTGCGCGTGTGTTTGAAGCTTTTACAATTCCTTTGTTGTTGTTTTGATTTTGGGTTTTGTTTGTTTGTTTTTAGTTTTTTCAAGATGTGGTTGTTTTGTGTAGCCCTGATAGTTCTGGAACTCACTCTGTAAACCAGACTGTCCTGGAACTGAGGTATCTGCCTGCCTCTGCCTCCTGAGTGCTGGGATTAAAGGTGTACAGCACCACCACCACCCAGCATACAATTCCTGATATTTTACATTTCTTACCATTTTGCTTGTCGTACTCTGTGAAATGTGCTTTTTACCCCTTCATCAAGGGACAGCTTGTTGTGTTAGACCCTTGTCAAGCCTACCTAATCAGCTTCTGCTTTGTAGTTTCTACAACACATAATTTCTTTCCCCCTTATCTTCCCTTTCTGCCTCCCTCCTGACTGGCACCACTTGTCATCCTCCTTCCTCTTGCCCCTGTTACCTTATTTTCCCTTTCTGTGGTATGTGTGCTTTGGGTTTTAGTTTGTTTTTACACAGGGTCATATCTAGCACAAGCCAGCTAAGTAGATGAACTCACTGTATAAACAGAATCAAAGTCGAATTATTGATCCTTCTGATTCCAGCTCCTAAGTGCTAGGAGTAAAAGCATGTGTTGCCCCTCCCAACCACCTCTTCTTCTTTCTGTTAAAGTATTTATTGAACCATATGTTGAAGCAACTATAAATCTATATCTGTCCTTCCCTTTGGTGAGGTTTTATAAAAATGAAGCCCTTTGTGTCCCCTGAGTTGTCTACCACATGTTTATGTATTATATTAACTTGTATTATATTACATCTTTTCCTAACAGTTCTGTCCTACCTGCTTGAGAGCTAGGGTATTTTGTTTTTGTTTTGTTTTGTTTTCAGCAAAGACTCTTTTTGTAGTTCTGGCTGTCTTGGAACTCATTGTGTAAACCAGACTGACTTCAAACTCACAGAGATCTTTCTGCCTCTGTCTCTAGGCCACTAGGATTAAAAGCATGTGTCACCACTCCTGGCTTCTGCAAAGATTTTAATAAAGATACTTAAATATGTTGATTTATGTTAATTGGTTAAATAGTAGCCTACGTTGTGCTGGACTTTTCAGTAGACACATACCTTTGCACATCTTTAAGTCGTAGAAAATGAATATAAAAACCAGTAATTGCAGTGTCTTACTTTACATAAAAGCATTTCAAAGGAAAGCAGTGGCAGCATAGGAGAGAGAGTAGTAAGTCAGTCTCTGCTTGGGAACTTCACAGAATACGCTTGGAGAGATTCAAAAGAATGTGTTTGCCAGGTGGTCAGACTGGGGAAGGCTTTCCTGACAGGAAGACTTTACAAAGGAATGAATTTGCCAGGACAGAGAGTGGTCAGTCTTTCTGCAGTAAATGAATATGGTTGAAGAAATGACTGAGAATTAATGGGACAGTTACTTAGGAAGCTTTCATATACTTCTTGGGTTCAATTATTGTATAAAGTGTTTATTTATGGCATGTCTCACTGTGTAGCCCTGGCTGACTTAGACCCCCTTGCCAGAATAGAATCTCTTAGTGTTGGGACTAAATATATGCCACTGTGCCCAACACAAATTATCTTTTAAATATTTTGATGTTTTTGTTAATTTACAGGTTTGTCACTTGAAAATATTTTGGTGTTTTTATGTTTGACAGTGCACAAAAGTAAAACCTGTTGGCAGAGGTACCGAGTAATTTGTCATTCAGATAGAATATCCCATTATTGAGTCAGCAGTTGAAAGCCTGAGCTTTGTAGTGAGGCCCAGTTCACATTCCTGCTCAGTCACTTGCCGGTCTCTCTTAAGCTCCAGTTTTATCACAGAAATTGTCACAATTCAATGAGAAACGTTTAGAAAACACTAATGTGGTGCTCAGCCCGTGCGTTTTGAAAGAAAAATAGGGCTAAAGTGCTTCCTTATGCTGAAAGCTCTGCCGGCGCTGGCTCCAGTTAATTGAATTCTCTGGCTGATGGAACATCCTTTTAGTTCTCTAAAGTGTATTAGACACTAAAGCATTACGACCTAGAAGACAGGGAAAACGGCTGAATTGTCATCAATGATTTAAGATCCACTAGTCCAGTGGTTTCCAACCTGTGGGCCTCGACCCCTTGAGGGTTGAATGACCTTTCATAGGGGCAGCACACCATCGCCTGCATATCAGGTATTTTCATCTTGACTCATAACAATAGCAAAATTACAGTTATGAAATAGCAGTGAAAAGAATTTTATGAGGAACTGTATTAAAGGGTCATTGCATTACGAAGGTTGAGAACCACTGCTCTAGTCCTTTATAGCAATAATTTGAAATATTAGTTCTTTTAGAAAGCGGTCATCTAAAAGCAGTAGGCTGGAATCTGTCTCCAGAGTATGCACTGGCATCTGAGGGGGTTATGGTCTGTGTGTCTTATGGTGCTTTGTGTGTGTGTTGCCATTCCTGTTTTACTAGTGAGTACTTCCTAATAACTTGCTTTCTTGACTGTTTACCTCTTTTAAAACAACAACAGTGACTGAGCAGTGGTGGCGTTCACCTTAAATCCCGGCACTTGGGAGATAGAGGCAAGCAGATTTCTGTGAGTTCGAGGATAGCCTGGTCTACAAATTGAGTTCCAGGATACCTAGGACTGTTAAACAAAGAAACCCTGTCTTGAAAAATCAAAAAAAAAAAAAAAAAAAAAAAAAAAAACAAAAAACCCCAACAACAGCAGTGAAGCCAGGCTATGGTGGCGCACGCCTTTGATCCCAGCACTTGGATGCAAAGACTAGCAGATCTCCATGAGTTCAAGGCCAGCCTGGTCTATAAAAGTGAATTCCAGGACAGCCAGGACTATTACACAGAGAAACCTTGTCTCGAGAGGGGAAGAAACTGAAAGAAAACATTTCCTCCCTATAATTTAAGCATCTTTGGGGGTGGGGGTGGTTGCCTACTCTGGAGGTAGAGAGGCAGATAGATGGATATCTGCAGTTTGAGGCCAACTTACTCCATATAGCAAGTTCCGGGTCATCCAGGACTACCTAGTGAGATCCTTCTCAAAACACACACAGGGACAGACACACACAATCACATATCTTTGGGATTTAAATATCATCTAATTCATTCTTATAACAGTTTGTAAAAATAAACCTCCCAGAAAAATGGCATACTGTCTTTCAAATAGTTTAGTTCTAGAAGAAAAAGCAAGGAATTAAGACATAGTCTTCTAACCAGGGCATCTGTGCAATATAGCAATAGGAAATAAAGATGATGAAGCTGAAAAATAAAATCTGCCAGGGGACATTAGAAATCATTTTCCCTGGAATAGAAAAGGCTGAGGCAGAGAAGAATAATATTGGTTCTAGTGGGTGGTCCTGCTGCCGACTGGAAATGGGGGCCAGGGAGCCGTGGTAACTCGTGGGTGGCACTGAGTAATGATCCTGGGAAAGCCTGAGGTATTTGGCAGCACTGAGGCTTAGGGGTGTCCACCACTGTTTGAATAACCTGAAATCTCTAGCCTTGCCATACTAAAGTTGTGCTGACACTGCTCATGAACATTAATAAGTAGGTAAAGTTAGCATTTTGTTGGTGGAAAATGGGACTTCAAGTGTTTGGCTTAAGGCTTTTCAGTTTTCACTGATGTCTTTATCTGAAATCCTCGTACATGCATTTAGTTTGACACCTGTAAACTGTTGTTTTCTGTACATCATTCAGAGTAGGATTTAATATTTCTTTGTGTTGTTGTTTTGTGTTTTTTGGGGGGGGGATTTTTTTCCACCTTTAATCTTTGTTTTTTTGTTTTTGATTTGTTTTCTTTTTTGTTTCTCCCCACCCCCCACCCCAAGGCAGGGTTTCTCTGTGTTGCTTTGGAGCCTGTCCTGGAACTAGCTCTTGTAGACCAGGCTGGCCTCGAACTCAGAAGAGATCCGCCTGCCTCTGCCTCCCAAGTGCTGGAATTAAAGTCATGTGCCATAACTACCTGGCTTGTTTCGTTTTTTGAGACAGGATTTCTCTATGTAGACCAGACTGGCCTCAAATTCACAGATATCTACCTCTGCCTCCCGAGTGCTGGGATCAAAGGCGTGCGCCACCACTGCCTGACTTTTTTATGTCTTTTTAGGACAAAGCTTCCACTAGTACAGTATTTTGTCTTCCTTTTAATTGACTTGGCAAATGATAAATGAACTGGCAAAAATATTTTAGAAGCCTTAACCATATATTATTAAATAATCTTAAAATGAGATACTAATAGTATAGAATATTATGTATAATACCCTATACATATTTTTATTTTTAAGATGAATATGTTTGAACATGCAGAGTAGGTGACATAAGAAACTGAAACTGGAAACTAGTGGAAACCAAATACAGGGGATAGGTGGCAAAATGGATGGCTATTGGGACTGGAGAGATGGTTTGGGATTTAAAGCACAGATTGCTCTTCCAGAGGACTCAAATTCAGTTCCCAACAACTTCCAGCTCCCGGGTATCTGACATGTTCTACTGGCTTCCATGGATACCTGCACATACATGCACATACCTATAAATAAGTCATAGGGAGCTGGAAAGAGATGGCTCAGCAGTTAAGAATGCTAACTATTCTTAGAGTTTGATTCTCAGCACCCATGTTAGCTGCTCATATCAACTGCCTCTTAACTCCAGAGCCATTGGTCTCTGATGCATCTGACCTTCCTGGGAACCTGCACTAATGTCCACAAACTCACTCAAAGACACACACAGATACACACACACACACACATATATAATGTATACAAGATTCTGTTTGTGTGTATGCCTGTAGGCCAGAAGAGGGCACCAGACCTCATTATAGATGGTTGTGAGCCACCATGTGGTTGCTGGGAATTGAACTCAGGACCTCTAGAAGAACAGCCAGTGCTGAGCCATCTCTCCAGTCTGATATACATAAATTAAAATAAAATTTTTTTCTAAATGGAGGGCTTAACTTTGACTATATATCCTTAGTACTTTATGAGTCCAGTATCCCATGTGTCTGTTCCTTATTTAGGAAAGAAAGAAAATTTGATTTTAGGAGCCTGGGGAGATGCAGCAGTTAACAAAGTTTACTGCTCTTCCAGAGGACTGGAGTTTCATTGTGGGGGTCAGAGGGCTCACGGCCATCTGTAACTTCAGCTGCAGGGTATTTGACACTACCTTCTGGCCTCCAGAGAAACCAATATGCATGTGTGTGTGCAGACACACAGACAAAACATAAAATATATCTCTTTTTTAAAAAATAAAAAAGTTGCTCTTTTAAAACAGAATAATAAAAACTGAAGATTCTTTAACTTGTTGTCTGTATTACTGGCATATAGATTTTCTTTGTTTTGTTTTGGTTTTTTTTTTTTTTTTTTTTTTTTTTTTTGGTTTTTCGAGACAGGGTTTCCCTGTGGCTTTGGAGCCTATCCTGGAACTAGCTCTGTAGACCAGGCTGGTCTCGAACTCACAGAGATCCGCCTGCCTCTGCCTCCCGAGTGCTGGGATTAAAGGCGTGCGCCACCATCGCCCGGCTCTTTGTTTTGTTTTACTGAGTTGGGAGTAACACTATGTTGTCCAAGTTGGTCCTCCTGCCTTAGCCTCCCAAATGCCAACTGGCATTATAGACATATGCCACCACACCTTGTGGTAAACAGGCTACTTTTAAAACAGTAAAAATGTTTTTCATTTGAAATTTTGGATTATGTTCCAATATCTAAAATAGAGAAAAGGTTGCTCCAGTCAAAGCAAGAGTCGGGATTATTGGTCGTCTTCTGGGGCTCCTAGAGTGTTTTCAGGGAGCTCGGAAGATGTGGATTACTTGAGGACCTTTGGAGTGTAGAATAAGCATACTTTTCTATAGTTGTGACACGCATGCTCAAGCAGTTTACAAAAGAAGGAACTTAGTTGGCCTTATGGTTTCAAAGGGTTAGAGCCCATGGTAGAACAAAGGCATAGCTGTAGGAACAGCTGAGAGCTCACATCTTGGTCAGAAAGTAGGAAGCAGAGAGGCTACTCAAAATGTCAGGAATCTTTGGAAACCTTAAAGCCTATATCCCCTGTGACAAACTTCCTCCAGCAAGGACACACCTCCTATCATCCCATTTATCAACTGGAGACCAAGAATTCAGACAATACCCTGTGGGACCCATTCTCATTCAAACCAACTACAGTTTAAAAACTACTACTTGGCTTAAATGCTAGTTCTGTCTCTAGTTGCTGTTTCACTGACAGTTTAAGTCGCTTGTTCTGCTTGATCCTTGATATCTGGTACTTTGAATGGAGGCTAATGGAATCTAGTATTTGGCTCACAATGTGTCTGGAATGCCAGTTAAATGGGCTCACTCTAATTTTAAACTGAAACACCAAAGATATGTTGCCAAAGTGTTTCAGATTTTGGCTTTTCAGTGTGGTGGTGATAGTCGGTTCCCAAACAGCCAAAAAAGAACTTTGCCTGGTTCTGCTGACTACAGAGGTAGCAGTTTCCCAGGCTTGTACAGTGCCTGGGAAGTGTTTTTGGTCATTGATGAATTAGAAAAATGCCTCCTTTGTCTAGTAGCAGTTGATATATTGTCTTTTACTAGAGACTACCTTTAGTTCGATTGTCCTCTTGACCTAAGCTAATAGAACACTGTTAGCACATAATTTGGCTACAAGGAACTACAACAGATTTTTCTCCAGCATTGACTAGAAAATGCTTTCATCTGGTTAGATTATAAATTATTAACAAAAGTTATTTTAATGTCATGGAATGAATTAATAATTATTGGATATTCTAACTTTTAAAGTTTAATTCTTAGCAAACCAGGAAAATTTTGATTGAAAACCATTTGGAGGGCTGGAGAGATGGCTCAGTGGTTAAGAGCATTGCCTGCTCTTCCAAAGGTCCTGAGTTCAATTCCCAGCAACCACATGGTGGCTCACAACCATCTGTAATGAGGTCTGGTGCCCTCTTCTGGCCTGCAGGCATACAGACAGACAGAATATTGTATACATAATAAGTAAATAAATAAATATATATATAAAAAAGAAAACCATTTGGAAATAAAACAAGCAAAAGCTTTATGTGGGTTCTTTTTTTTTTTTTTTTTTTTTTTTTTGAGACAGGGTTTCTCTGTGTAATGGCCCTAGCTGTCCTGGAACTAGCTGTTGTAGACCAGGCTGGCCTTGAACTCCCAGAGATCCACCCACCTCTGCCTCCTGAGTGCAGGGATGCTTACACCACCACTGCCAGGCTAGTTTTTGCATTTTTAATGAGTTAGGGGAAAATGTATCAAGTTGGGACTTAAAATTTCTGCTTTGTAGCTGTGAACGTTAGCAACAGGAAGAACTAGCCGTGGCTGGAGATACTATAATTTAATTTTTTCTAGACTTACTTGCCCTGTGAGTGTCTAGCCATCACTAATCCTTGGTTTCAGGTTTATCATCAGTATAATAAAAATTAAGCCAAATCTCTTATATAGTTTTAGCCAAGTATCAAATATAAAGTGAGTATGAGACAGATATTATTTATATAGAGAACATACTCAGTCAATTGCAGCTGAATTTTCAATGTTTAAAACATCTTTCTATGAAGAGTTTTCTACCTTTGTTTACTGGTTAATGAAAAAATAGTAGTCAAGCCTGCTCTTGGCTATTTCCCCACGTCCTAAGTAGTGACTACTTCGTTGCTCTTTTGCTTTCATCTTGCAGTGACCTCCTAGAAACTAGATTTGCTCTATTTCTGAGTGATGTTGTACTAAAAAAGTCTAGGAGGAATGGGAGTAAGAAGGCTATAACAAAATGTCTAGATTAATTTAAAAACAAACTGTGGACTTGATGCTTAGGGTGAGTTCAGCGAGGATTTCTTTGCTATTGTCTAGTATAGTTTACTACCCATAGAAGAGTTTCCTCTAAAACAGCCAACCTACATTAGAAACGGCCAAGATTCACTTGAGAGGCAGGTGAGTTCTCTATGAGTTTGGGGCCAGCCAAGTCTACATAGTGAGACCCTGTTAGAGAGGAGGGTGGGACGACGGAGGGACGGAGAGACAGACTTCTCAAAGAAAGTCCTATGTGTAGAAGCTAGTCACAGAAGCTAAGTCTGTTTCTGTGTGTCTCCGCCAGACAGCCTGTCCATCTTCCTTCCATCTCCCAGAGCTCTCACTGTTCTCTGTTTCACCCTTCCCTCCTGTACAGGGCTTTATCACATCTTCCTTAGTCCCTTTCTCACAGGTAAATAGAAACTCACAGCACAAGCAAAACAAGTTACTTTTCTTTACTCTTGTTCTCCATGCTTTCTATCAAAACACGATGCTTTAGACAGGTGTCTTTCAGCTATTCCAACAGAGCCTGGATCAGTACATTAAATCCAGTTGCTGGTGACTGTCATCCATTGAAATAATTGTCGTTAATAAAATTTGAAAATACACCAAATGGTAGTGCTGCACTCATTTAATCCCAGCACTTGGGAGGCAGAGGCAGGCGGATCCCTGAGTTCCGGGACGGCCAGGGCTATATAGAGAAACCCTGTCTCCAAAGAAAAAGAAAAAAGCTTATCAAATCGAAAGACTAGACTGTTCACAAAAGTACTGTATTGGTAGGTTAGTGATTTATAAATATATAATTCGATTGATTTTTCCTTAGGATTTCTTCATTGCTCAGCCCCTTTCTGACCTTCATTGACTGAAACTAGATTCCTATATCAGTCTCTGCTACTGCAGAATTGACTTGTCTTTACAGCACACTTAGCATTGATTGTGGAACATAAATTGCATTTCTGGTGCATGGGCATCCATAGCTTTTTAATCTCAGCAGCTTGTACAGCGTAACATTACCTTGAATATTCTAACGGAAAAGGGTATGCAACCTGAGTTGTGAGAAGTCTGCTGCAAAATGGCTTACATCCACCTACTGGAGAAGGGTTGCTGCTGAGTTTTATTTTGTTTAGAGATGAATAAGGCAAACTGTCTTTTTTGTTGTGATTATTTGACTTTTGGGTTGATTTTCTTTTTTGATTTTGTTTTTTTGGGCACTGTTGTCTCCTGGCTGGCCTGGAACTTGCTGAGTAGCCCAGACTCATAAGATCTTCCTGCCTGGCTTCTCAGGTGCCCTTACACCAGCCGTTGTACAGATAACAGAATGTTCTCCATTGATAACACAGCGCTGGACCTTTGGGCTAGTTATAAACCTACCTCAGGGCTGATTGTGGCTCATTTGTAGACTGTATTCTTAGTATGTGCAGGGCCTTGACTTTGATGCCTTGCACTGAAAAGAATAAAATTTGGCCTTACAATATAAATGAGACTTGAGACATGATTTGGGAGATCTGGAATGTTCTTTCTCTAATAACTGAAATAAGATCGCTTTTGCTCAGGTGATTGACCTCACACTTGTTCTTCCTGCTTCAGCCTTCCAGGTGCCAGAATCTAGTTCTGTGTGTCATTATGCTCAGCCTAAGTGTGATATCCAGTTAAATGTGTTTTTTTTGTTAAATTTGTTATTTAAAAAATGACATAGATGGTAGAAAATTGATGCTTTAGTACACAATTCCAGAAAATTAGGCTAAATAAATCACAGAGGTGTCTACAGTTGGTCTCAGCTGCTGGCATATGATAGAATTGGCTAAGAAGAACGTGAAAGTGAAACACAATGGCTTTGTCTAAATAGAAGGCAATAGAGGTGTAGTAGAAATGGTCTAGTTAAGGACACCTTTTAAGATAACCCATCAGAATTTGTTCTGCCTATGGGGAAAAGATGTTAAGGGTAACCCAAGGCTTTCTTCCTAAACCACTAGCAAAATGGAGTTGCCATTATCTAACACTGGAAAACTTAGATTGGAGGAACCAGGTTCTGGTTACAAATACATGTTAGTACTTAGCCAACATTTGGAAGGACTGAAAACATTTTAAAAATATATTAAAGCCGGGCAGTGGTGGCGCACGCCTTTAATCCCAGCACTTGGGAGGCAGAGGCAGGCAGATCTCTGTGAGTTCAAGACCAGCCTGGTCTACAAGAGCTAGTTCCAGGACAGGCTCCAAAACCACAGAGAAACCCTGTCTCGAAAAACCAAAAAAAAAAAAAAAAAAAAAATTTAAATTTGTGCAAGATGCTAAAAGAAAATGTTGAATGGGGAGGGGTATTAGTGAGATGTCTCTGATTAAAGGTATTTTCTGCCAAGCCTGACTACCTGAGTGTAGTTAGTACTCAGTGCTTACTACTCCTCCAGATAATTGTGTTCAGGTCGTAATACCCATGTCAGACAGCTCACACCATCTATAACTATCTGAGTTACAGATCTGAGGGATCTGAGTCCCTCTTCTGTCTTCCATAAGCACCACACATATACAATATTAAATATAATGAAAACTAAATATTTACTTTTAAAGTTGTACATGGACAAAAGGGCCACTATATTATATATATTTTATATTGCCAGAGAGTATCATACATGATATTTTATTTGATACATGTTTTCTATTAAGTAATTTGTCATAGGTAATTTAAATAGGGTGTTTATTATTCAATGAACCTTGAAATGCTCAGTGTTTATAATTATTGTTTCTTAATTGTTAAGTACTGTTATAAAGATAATTAAATGTGGAATATGTGCAGTTTTTCATTTCTTTTTTGGTGATAGGGTTTCTCTGTGTAGCCCTAGTGTCCTAACTTTCTCTGTAGACCGTGCTAACCTCAAACTCACAGAGATCTGCCTGCCGCTGCCTCTGCCTCCTGAGTGCTTAGATTAAAGGTGTGTGCCAGCACTGCCTAACTAAGTGCATTGTTTTTAATTTTATTCATAGAACTTAATATTATAAATTTCATTTCTTGAGATTTGTAGTTAAAATTCATTTAGCAGAGATTAAAATCATTGTTTTATTTTTCAGTTAGTAGATGATACTATTATATTAATTATATTATTATTAATTATTATATTAATATTTCTGTTACTCAGTTTCTTTCCTTTTGGTTTTTTGAGACAGGGTTTCTCTGTATAACAGCCCTGACTGTCCAGGAGCACTCTAGACCAGGCTGGACCTGAACTCACAGAGATGCCTCTGCCTCTTTGGAGTACTGGGATTAAAGGCGTGCGCCACACGCCTGGCAAACCGATTTCTTTATAGAATGGGGAAAATAATGAAATCTATGTAGGTTGTTGGAAATAATTTAGTTCCTTCATTAAGAGTACTTCAAATAGTCCCTAGCGTGCTCGCTTCAGAAGCACGTCTACTAAAACTGGAACAATATGGAGAAGATCAGCATGGCCCCTGCACAAAGAAGACACGCAAATTGTGAAGCGTCCGTATCATATAAAAAGATAGTACCTGGCGTATAATTGTGAAGCGTCCGTATCATATAAAAAGATAGTACCTAGCGTATAATTGTTGTTTATTAAATGTCAGCTATATGATCGGCTTCTTAGTGTAGTAAAGCCTCTGGTTCTAAAAATAAACCATAGGGTTTTTTCTTTTATATGTAGTATATACTTATAATATCCTTTTGAATATAAAATGATTTATTATTATGAAATATCATATATAGTTTTAATTGGATGATCATTTCTTATATAACACTGTGTCTTAATATCTTACATAGGCATCATTTGAGTTTTCAAACCACATTCTTAACTTCATATTACAATTTTGTCATTGCAGGCAAGAAGACAACAAGACCCTAGTCCTGGTTCCAACTTAGGTGGTGGTGACGATCTCAAGCTTCGTTAAGACTAGCACAGCACCCGTGCCGCCCATCCCTACATACACACTGCTTCTACTTGGTATCAGTAACACATTGTGCGACCAGAAACTGTGATAACTGGAGGTACTGCAGTCAATTTCGTGACCTGAGGCAGTAAAAGACATCGTCAGCTGCCATGGTTTTGCACTATAATATCTGTATTTCTGGTTTTTAAAACATGTAGCCAGTAATAATTTGAAATTTTTTTCTATGCAAGCTTATCTTGTTGGCATTATTTTGGTTGGGTTGAAAGTATCTTCTTTCTCCATTTTAATTTAAAAGTTCATGTCATTTAAGAACAAGATAAGAAATTGAAATTTGTATCAGGGTTTTCTTCAGCAGTTGCTTAAAATTATTTTATACTTTCAGATGAGTTGGTTATACAGCCTTCCTTCTAGATAAGCATTCTTTGTGTTTGTTTTCTCCATATTACTTTGTTTTTTTATATTCTACACCATTTTACAAATAAGATGTGTTTGCATTTTCTTACAAGCTAAACACCTAGCAGCATAGAGCTGTCTGCCACCGCCTCCTAAAACAAACGTTTACAGTTGTGAAAGTCACAGTATCCTTTTAAATACTAGTACTCATCTTTTTTTTTTGCCCTTTTAAACATAAAAATTTTAAATTAGTGTTCATTTTTATTTGTCTCAGATCTGTTTCAAGTTCTCTTCTATAATCATGAGTTTGGGTAGAGGTGTTCTCCATAGGTGATAATGTTCTACAGAAATGCCCAAAGAAGTCACAGGCTGGCTTCTGTTTTATTCAGGGATTTTATTTTTAAGTCAATCAGAAAAGGGATACTGGAACTTATTCTATGTAACAGCATATTAAACTGGAGGCAGTGATGAATCAGTACAAAGGTAAATTGTATTAACATCATGTTTAAGATAGCTGCTTTCATGTGTATTTTGTATTGCATGCTTTTGTAGAAACAATATTGGGTGATGAAGATTAGTCTTAGAAAATGTTCATCTGTGCAGGAGATACATTTTCTTCCATTAATTCTGGGTGAAACATTCACAGTTATATATGATGGTATTTTGCAAAAGGACTATTAATAGTGCATCGAGATGAATCAGTGTGACAATATTTTTAAAATAGGCTTAGTGTCAAATTGCAATTTTTTAAATATAAAACTGGAAAAAAGTGCTAAGTCATTTGGCACATGCTTACAGATACTTTTCTTGGTCATATTCATTAAATGTTACTACATTTCTGAATTTTTGCAAAAATGTATTTTATCATAAAATGGCATTATTTTAGAGAATTTTAAAAACTGACATGGTCAATTCAGAAAAGTCTGAATAAGGTCATTGCATTTAAAAAGCATATAAAGATACTTGATTGTGAAGGTGTGTCTTTCATTGTATATATATAATTCATCAACAAATACCTGTATCTCAAAATAAAAATATTTGTTATATATTTGAAGTCGTGCATGGTAAGGATTGTGTTTGAATCACTATAAACAATAATGTGTTACAAAAGATCATGCTGGCTTTGTATAACTAAGTACTATGAATGAATTTGGTTGGTATTTGGTGTTGTACAGCTCACATGTTTACACTCTCAGTGCCCTAATTCCTCTGGGGAATTACCTTTTTAAAGTGATCCTTACAGGGGTGTTTTAAGGTTACTTTAATCACAGAGCTCCTTCGTTTTGACCTCTGCAGTTAATTTTATTTTTTAAAACAACATGTTGGTGGTACATTTTCTCTGCTTTTAGCCAAGAGCTTTCAGTCCACCAGTAAATCAGATCACATGGTATTAAATTTTGTTGTTGCCATCTCTCTGTAAATAGTGAATGTTTTTTTATTAGCTCTGCACTGCTTCTGTCTTAATGCTGGCATTAAGATCATAAACCCCTTTTTTCCATAGTGCAGACTTTTAAAACTACTTTAAGTTATTGATGCAATTTCATATTTTTTCATAATCTATATTTAAAATTACATCATTGCATCATCCTTTCTAAATTCATCTCCATTAAAACTTGCCTTAAACTACCAGGTTGCTTTTGCCATTAGCTTTACTGTATATTTGTATGTTTAATTTAGTTTCACATTAAAATTCTGTGTAGTGAAAATGAAAACAAAGTCTTGGCTCTTTATTGATAAAATGTGATCTTTTCTGTCCTACTACTTTGACCCTTTTTACTTTTTTTTTTTTTTTAAGGAAAGCAGCAACAGTGCCATCTAGTGGTCACATCTTCTAGTTCCAAAGAGACCAGCCTTTATTTAGATCACAATGCACAGTAATTTCCCAGTGTATAATGTGGTTAGTGGGAGCAGGAGGGTCAGAAGTTTAATGTCATTCTTGGCTACCACAGAGTTCAAGACCTGGGCTGGAGAGATGAATTAGAGGTTAAGAGCCATTGCTGCTTTGTAGGGACCAAGAGTTTGATGAGTCCTAGCACCCAGAGTAGTCAGCTCACAATTGTCTCAGTACCAGGGGTCCAGTGCCCTTTTCTGGCATCTGTGAACATAGTATACATGTACATGAGGAAGTACATGCACAAACTATTATTTAAGATAAAAAACAATTTATTTCTTTTTTTTAAATTGGGGGGCTAGAAAATTGGTTCCATGGTTAAGGGTACTGGCTACTCTTCCAGGGGATTAGGTTCAATTCCCAGCAACTACATGACAGCTCTCTGTAACTCCAGTTCCAGGTATCTAATACCCTCATGTGGCATCCTTAGACAGTAGGCACCAATGTGCCACATAGACATACATGTAGAAAAAACACCAGTACACAGCTGAGCGGTGGTGGCGCACACCTTTAATCCCAGCATTTGGGAGGCCGAGGCAGGCGGATCTCTGTGAGTTCGAGGCCAACCTGGTCTACAAGAACTAGTTCCAGGACAGGCTCCAAAGCATGAGGTATATAAAACAGTGACCTCTGGACAAAATAAACATATACCAAATTTTAGTACCATCTTTCAGGATAGTTTAGAAATAATCATAGTAGGTGTGTATTAAATCTAACATTCCTAGAACAGGTCCTGGCATTTATCTAAACCTGAAAATTAAGCTTTTTACTTGAAGCATTTCATAAGTTTGATCTGTAATGAACAGATTTATGAATTTGCTTACTCACTACCAGATTTCCTACAAATGACAAAAACACCATAAACACTGGGTTGGCACTATTAAGGAAGACTGAAGCAAGAGGATTATGAATTCAAGGCCAGCCTGGGATTCATAATGAGGCCCTATTGAGGAGGAGGCGTATAAAACAATTTTAAATGCTGACCGTGAGCAAGGGCACAGTGGACTGAGCCAGACTATTCCCCATGGTAGAAAGGAAGGTTTATTGGCGATCAAACTGCCAAGCTATCTCTCGGGGATGGAGGAACCGAAAAGCAAAATGGGGGAAAGCAAGCAGGTTGTATTATGTCAACGGGGGATGGGGGGGGTGGGGGGGGTGTCTTTGAGCTGTTGAGAATCGACTTCCGGACAGGATCAAGAGAGGTTTCTGATAAGCAAACCCAGAGTTCAGACCTTTGTTTACCCAGAAGCAGAGTGTAGGGCAAGCCACTGCCTTGTGTGTTTGGGGGGGTGGGGGGTGGACCTAACATAGCTACTGGGAAATTGTATATTTTGGTTTTGAGCCTAGGCTTTAACGGCTGCGACATCTCTTCAGCCCACTATTAGGAAATTTTTAAATTGCCTATATTGCTGTCATCAATATCAAGATTATAAATGGGTAATGAATTATAAAATGGAAATTTTAATGAAAATTATTGAAGCTATAGTATTGCGTTTTAAAAATAAAACAAAGTATATCAGCTGGGAAGATAGCTCAACGGTTAAAAGTCCTGTTGTCCTTGCAGGAGGCCATGGTTTGGTTCCCAGGATCTACATGATGTCTCAACAACCATCCCTAGGTCCAGTTGCAGGATACAGCATCCTTTTCTGAACTCCATGGACAGCAGGCATGCACATATATATATGCAAGCAAAATAGTTTATACACATAAAATAAACTTTTTTTTTTTTTATTTTTGAGACAGGGTTTCTCCGTAGCTTTTTGGTTCCTGTCCTGGAACTAGCTCTTGTAGACCAGGCTGGCCTCGAACTCACAGAGATCCGCCTGCCTCTGCCTCCCTAGTGCTGGGATTAAAGGCGTGCGCCACCACCGCCCGGCAACTTTTTATTTTTATATTTCTTTCAAGACAATGTTTCTCTGTTTAGCTTTGGGGCCTGTCCTGGCACTAGCTCTGGAGGCCAGTAGACCAGGCTGGCCTGAAATCACCGATCTGCCTGCCTCTGCCTCTTGAGTGCTAGGATTAAAGGCGTGTGTCCAGCAAAGAAAACTTAAAAAAAAAACAAAACTATTAGTCATTTAGTATAACTTAGAGAAAATAATATAAATTGAGTGCCCTAAATAGGCATCATCTCTGCTCTCGAGGAACTTAGTCTATCCTTAAAGCTGTAGCAGCTTCTAAATTATATAGGAAGTGTTGGCAGTTGAGTACATCTGTACTGGATAGTCAAAATAGCCTACCCCAGGGAGACATCTGAACTGGAAGCTGGCAGTCGGCTAGAGAAGACTGAGAGGATAGGTCGCCAGCTAGTTAGTAGCTTAGCAAGTTTGAAAGAACATCAGGTAACGCCTACAGTATGGATTTTAAAGGGGCTGCAGAGGTCAGGGTGAGAGATACAAGCTTGTCTGTTTGTGTCAACTACATGGAAGACATTTGGACTCCTGCTAGGAGAAGACAGAAGTCACCAAGCAATTGGGAGATTTGTAGGATGAGTGCTTGAGAAATTTGCTTGGTTGACTGAAAAGGTCAAGGCCAGAAACAGAAATGTGTGCTCCTTAGTCATAGGGTAGCCTGGTGGGTATGAAGACCACTCGGAGCTAAGGGGGAAAGTGCCGGAACTGAAATTAAAATTCGTGCCCATTTTTTGTTAAAAATGGTCCATTGTGTTAATCTTAAAACATACCAAAAATGGGGCTGGGGAAATGGCTCAGTGCTTAAGATCTAGTTTTTAAAAAGGTAACAGCTTGAAATTTTTGAGCTAAATATCAGTGGTATGCCTGGCCTTATATAGCAGAATTGAACACTGTCAGCCATTAATACTGAACAAGAAAGAGGTGGTATTTTTTTTTAAAAAAAAATATTTATTTATTTATTATGTATACAATGTTCTGTCTGTGTGTACGTCTGAAGGCCAGAAGAGAGCGCCAGATCTCATTATAGATGGTTATGAGCCACCATGTGGTTGCCAGGAATCAAACTCAGGACCTTTGGAAGAGCAGGCAGTGCTCTTAACCACTGAGCCATCTCTCCAGCCCCTAGGAGGTGGTATTCTAAAAAGGGATTTGGAAATGCCTGCAGCGAACATGTGTCTTCTGTTCTTATGGACCAAGCTAATCTGGGCTCCTACCAGAGAAGACCACTCAGCACACTTATTGGGTTCCTCCGCTGATGCAATAAATCAAATCAAGCCGAATTAATAAATCCAGATTTAATAAACAGCAAAGCAGACTGACTCTCAGGAAGGCAGGAGAGAGAGAGAGAGCACGTGGGCAGTCCAATGATCAGGTCTTAAATACCCTCTAGTCGTCAGCTCTGGGGGAGGAGCTGACCCTTGGTGGGCTTTCTGAGGGGCGGGGTCTGGAATGGGAAGAGTGAAACCAGAGTGGAGATTTAGTCCGGCCTACTGGTGACTACACCTGGGTATTCAGAACTCAAGTGCAGCCATGAACCATTCCTGGAGTCCATATTTAAGCAAGAAAACCACATCCTGGCTGGAAAGTCCCCAAGATTCCTTTCCCACAACTGCAAGCAGATAGTCGCAAAAGACAAAATAATTGAATTGGCAAAAATAGGGAGGTCAGGCAACCTTTCCAAGAGCCCCTCATCCTTGAGTTGTTTTCTTCCAGGGATTGTTTTTCTTAAATTCCCCCTTACAGTTACTGTGGTACCAAAATGGAGTTCTGTGACCTTCTAGCCCTTGCCATAACAGCGCCTCTCACCTTCCTAAGTGAGGGGATCGCAGTCCTAACTTCCCTAGAAGAATCAGGATGTTCGTGGCTAGCTCTGAGAACTACCACATGCCGCTCTCAATTATGAAATGTTTTGAACTGGGAGTGTAACTGTATTATAACACTTGTCTAGCACACACAAGGCTCTGGATTGGATCACGAACACTACAAGATAAAAAAAGGGCCAGACCTCGGTGGTGCACGTCTTTAATCCCTGCTCTTTGGAGGTAGAGTCAGGCAGATGTCTGAATTCAAGGCCAGCCTGGTCTACAGTTTGAGTTCTAGGACAGCCAAAGTGACACAGAGAAACCCTATCTCGAAAAAAAACAGGGAAAAAAGAAGTAATTGTGTCAGTATCCAGATGCCCCTTGGGAACTGGCATAGTCATCCCTCTGCGCATGGCAAGCAGGTCCATGACTTTACGCAGGTGCAAAGGTCCCTTTAAGAGACAAGCTTTGCCCACTTCCCATCTATCTTCCTGCCTCTTCCTCTCCATCCTCTCCATCTGTCCTCCCTCCTTTTTTTTTTTTTTTTTTTTTTTTTTTTTTTTTGATTTTTGAGACAGGGTTTCTCTGTAGCTTTTGGTTCCTGTTCTGGAACTAGCTCTTGTAGACCAGGCTGGCCTCGAACTCACAGATCCGCCTGCCTCTGCCTCCCGAGTGCTGGGATTAAAGGCGTGCGCCACCACCGCCCGGCTAAAAAGCCCTTTTGAGGCCTGGAGGGATAATGATAGGAGTTTGATTCCTAAACTGGGCGATGGTGGCGCACGCCTTTAATCTTAGCACTCCGGAGGCAGAAGCAGGCAGATCTCTGTGAGTTCGAGTCCAGCATGGTCTACAAGACCTAGTTCCAGGACAGGCTCCAAAGCCACAAAGGTAACCTTAGATTTCCTGAAACTCACTGTGTAGACCAGGCTGGCCTGGAATTCACTGCTTCTCCTTCTGCCAAGAGCTTTTCTCCTATTCAAAGTTTCTTTTATTTACGACCGAACTTGAGTGGGTCACATTTAAATAAGCAAAGATAACATCCTTTGTTCACAAAAATCACCACACACTATCCCAACTGAGATTTCCTGGAAGTTGCTTCAGTAGTCTTCCTGGTTTTGTGGTTTATTCGAACTTTAAAAATCATTTTCACTAAAAATCATTTTTGCTTTGTATTTAGAGGCATGGGACTTTGTATCTTTGTCTTGGGACTTTGTATCTTTGTCATGGGACTTTGTATCTTTGTCATGGGACTTTGTATCTTTGTCTTGGGACTTTGTATCTGTCTTGCCTCTCCCAAGACCATCTCAGTTCAAGTCGTTCATACCCTTCCCCCCTCACAATAAATAAAACAAGCTGTTTTTTGTTTGTTGTTAGTTGAACCATTCCCAGTCTGGTTTGGATTAGAGTTCAGTTTAGGTGGGGGTGGAAAAGACTTTTTGCTGCCTTTTTTTCCCCCTCTAGCTGGCCTTGAACTCTTTTGTTGCGCAGCACAACCTTGAACTTCCCCACCGCCCAACTGCTGGGATTTCTGGCAGGCACAAACCTCCACATCCAGCCTCCAAACACAACTAAGCATCAGCGGTTACTCAGTCACTTACCCCCCTGGACACCCCAGTGACCCAGTTGTTGTTTTGGCATGTGACATGCTACTCAAAGACATCCTACTATTTTTGTTTTGTCTGAGGCCCATAGCAATGACTTCAAATTTTGATGAAACACCCCCTATATGCCGTGTAACCAGTTTGAGTGTTTAGTCTGTCCTTGGGGCACAATAATGAAAATTGAGCTCAGCTGCCTAGGATCAAGGAACCTTGGATAACTCTTTATCCTCCCTGAGTCCCATTTATTCCTCTATAAAGGCTGAGGGTGTGAAGCCTTGTCATCAAAAGAGGCTTCAGCTGCCTTTTAATTTTAGAGTGTCCTGTGGGGCCCAGAAAGGCTTGGCCACACTGCTCCCATGACACTTAATAAAAACCAGCTACAAAGTAGGTCTGAATTTGAGTTTACTGGCAGGCAACACCGGATTCCAAGGAAAGCCATAAACTGACACCACTCAGGGAGGGCCAGCATCTAAAGGGAAGTAAGTACCTGACATTCCAAGCATTAGATGATAAGACCACCAGATGCCCCTAAGCCCAGGACTCGCCTATTCCCCTGTTGCCAAGATATCCCTAGACAAATGTCAATCAGGGCCCCGAACCCTGAAAGTCTCACCCCCAACTTCTACTATGACAGCTCTCTCCTCTACCGCTGTGTCGGTCAGACAGAGTCCAAGCTCCAGTCTGAATAAAGGTTCTTTGCTTTTTTCATATGGGATTCAGTTTCCTAGGTGGTCTTTTGGGGGTCCTCGCAATCTGGGCTCTGGAGCAGGCAGGCCGAAAGTTAAAGCTAAACGCGATTGGAGGAGCTCCTCTTTCACTCACGGGAAACACGCACAGAAGGCTTAAGGGTCTGGGCAAGACGTGAAGCAGCAAAGCTGACCCCAGGCGGAGCTGCGCGCGCGAGGCAGCCTTAGAATGCACGCCCCAGGCTGACCTAGCTTGGAACCCTTCACCCTTCTCAATCTTCTCGCCCTAGCCCTAACCCACACACCCGCACATTCTCAACTGTGAAACTGCTCAGAGACAACTAGGTCCTAGAGAGAGTCCATTTCTGCATAGCTAAAAGTTAGTTGCAGTCAGCGTCGGTACTGTGACAAGCGAGTTGATTGTGGAGGCGCACGCAGGGTGTGAGCCTCTGGGACTGGGTCCTTCCCGTGCCTTTTGGTCCTAATGCACATTAATGGGACAGGAGTGTAGACGGCAGACGGCTTTATTCTTGTGTGATGTGTCGTAGGCGTTGTCCCTCTGCTTCTGTAGGCACGTATGGGCTACTGTGCAACTCGTAGGACCTCGAGAGTGTGACCCTTAGCTTCGAAAGCAGTCACTATTGCTGCTTGGCCGCCACCTAGCCGATCAGGCGCCCCCCATACAGAGTCCGCGCGTGCGCAATTCCGCCTCAGCTCCGCCCCCTAGGCTTGAGCCCCGCCTTTGCCACGCTTTACGGCCCGGCACGGCGCTTTTGCTGCAGTTGCTCCGGACGCCGCTGCTGCTGTTATTGCCGCTCCTGCCGCGGCTGCTGCCCTGGAGGTGAAGGGAGGTGAAGTGTGTTGTTGTGTCGGTGCTGCCGCCACCGCCCGGAACGGAGTGGCGAGCCGGACGTCCGCGGACTGGCGAGAGCGGCGAGTCAGCAGCTGCGTGGTCTCCTCAGGCCGGGTCCTGTCTGCGCTGCCGCAGAGAGGCCGCCCGGCCCTGCGAACCGAACCAATGCTGGACCTGGAGGTGGTGCCTGAACGCTCTCTGGGGAACGAGCAATGGGAATTCACACTGGGTGAGTGTGGGGTCCTTTCAAGACCCAATCCGCTGGCCCCTGCTTCACTCTGGCCCCCTTCGCTGCTAGTCTCTGCCCCAGATGCCGCTGCGTCCGCGGCTCTCTGCCTTTTCGTACCCTCTGGTCTTTCGGTTCCAGGCTTTAGAACCCGTTTATTCCATCAGTCATGGGATAAGCGATGCCCTTGCCTAGGGCTTCAACAGGGTCCTTCTTAGGAGCTGTAGTACTAAGAATTATAATAATAGCCGGTACACTCCAAATACTTAGTGAAAAGACCCTGCTCTTTTGAATTTATCTCTAGTAACCGTCCCTGAGGTCTGAGGATCAATACTGTTGTGCCCATTTTGCAGACTATGTTAAGAAATGAGTAGCACCCCGCGATCAACCTTCTGGTCTCTGATCTGTCTTCCTTTGGTTTTAGAAAGAGGCAGAGGGGTCGGGGGACACGGGTTACCTTTTTCAGGAGGAAAACCTAAGCTCCTATCTCATAATCAGATGGTGCGGGAAATTGAGCTTGTTTTGTTCAAGGAACTTCTGACTTGTTTTCTTCTCTTCTGAAATGCAGCCTTAACGTGTGATGTCGTAATACTAGATGCCCGAGTTAAAAGTTGAACGAAGTGGAAATTGCACATAGCTTTGTTTGGTCACTTTTGGGTTAGTTGGCCTTTTATGCGAACAAGAATGTTTGCATTTTTAGTAACTCCTTTATGGCAGCGCTGAGAAAAGAGGGTGGAAAACAGGTGTTACCGTTGCTTGTTTGTGTGGGCCTGAACCTCTGTCACTCTGGTGTGGGCTCCTAGACTGAGTCAACGGCTCCATTTGATTATGGTTCGTCCTTGAGTGTAGAAGATCCAGGTCTGTAGAGGCAGCGTTTTGGAGTAAGCAAACTGGGTAGAGTGCTGGAAAGAGCCTGCTGGGACTCGGTGGCTGCCTGCCTCCTGCCTGTTGTGGAAGCCAGCTTCAAGGAATCTTGGCTCTCTTCTCTCAGAATTTAGACTGCCTATTTCTATAGAGTTACCAAAATTTAATCTGCTATGAAAATGTTCCATTCAGCCTCTTGTGAGGCACCAGGAGCTTGACTGAGAAGCTAATGATGTTTGGCTTCTAATTAATATCCTTTTCTCCCCTGACCTTCCTGGATTGGCTTAGAACCACAGCAGCTTCAGGCTTAAGATGGTATAATTAGAGTGTGGTTCTCTTGTTTGATTTAGTGAATATAGGAGATTGGTTGGGGTAAGGAAATTTCCAGAACACTGAGCTATATACCTCACTACCAAGGGCTTCCTCTGGTAAATGTTTGACAATCCACCCCCAAGCTGCTAGTTTTCCAGAACCAAGAATTAGAGTAGTTCTTTCAAACTGTCTTTGCAGTAGCCAAAAATATCGGCAGAGTTGAGCTTTGGGGGAAAGCTCAGGGAAAAACTCAGGCTTTCTGATTACTTGTAAACATTTTCATTATTACTTCTGTTTTTAAGTTGGGTTTCATTTGCTTCTTTGTTTTTTAGACAGTTACTAGCCCAGACTGGCTTCAAACCCCCTATGTAGCTGAAGTTGATTTTAACTTAAAATATAGTACTGGAGATGAACCCTGGTGGCAAGCACAAGAGTGCCACCACCATGTCCATTTAGAGTCTATGGGGGGGGGCTTTTTGTTTTTGTTTCATGCTCATTGGTGTCTTGCTTGCATGTATGTCTGATGATATCGGATCCTCTGGAACTGGAGTTACAGACAGTTGTAGCTGCCATGTGGGTGCTGGGGATTGAACCAGGGTCCCCTAGAAGAGCAGCCAATGCTCTTAACCTCTGAGCCATCTCTCCAGCCCCCAAGTCTGTGTTTTTAAATTTATTTAGGAGGGAAGTTCAATGGTTGAGAGCACTGGCTGCTCTTCCAGAAAGAAGACCAGGATTTGATTCCTAACACCCCCGCCTCTGCCTCCACAGGCACTACATGCATGTCCTACATTACATATATTGCAGGCAAATACCTATACACAGTTTAAAAAAAATGTATGGGGAGGAGCGTGTGTGTGTGTCAGTGTGTAAGTCAGAGGACAACTGGCAGGAGGAGTTGGTTCTCTCCACCATGTGAGCAGTAGTGAGCAAACTCGGGTCACCACTTTTGCCTTGCTCACTGTGCCATCTTAGTAGCTCTAGAATCTGCAGGTTTAGATTGTGTAAATCCAGGACTGGGTATAGTGGCACAGGGCTTTAATTCTAGGATTTCAAGTTTTGTTTGTTTGGTTTTGGTTTTTTGTTTTTGTTTTGTTTGTTTGGTTTTGTGACAGCGGTTCTCTCTGACCCTGGCTGTCCTGGAACTCAGCTTCATAGACCAGGCTGGTCACAGAAATCCACCTGCCTCTGACATTCACCGCCACACCCAGCAAAAGACTATAGTTCTTTATAACTACATTATTAAAGAAAATAGGCTCTTTTTAGATATTACCTAATGAGATACCGAACCATAAATTTTTAAAAGGAGGATTTTTTGGTGTTTTGGTTTATTTTGGGTTTTTGTTGTTGTTTGGTTGGTTTGGTTTTTGGTTTGTTTTGGGTTTTTGAGGCATGGTTTCTCTGTAGTCTTGACTTCCTAGAACACACTCTGTAGACAGGTTGGCCTCAAACTCATAAAGATCTGCCTGCCTCTGCCTCCTAAGTGCTGGAACAAAACGCATACGCCCTCACCACCTGGCTCACTGTGACATTTTCATATGTCTGTCACTATACTTTGTTCTCATTTGATCCCCTGCCCTACCCTTCCCTATTTCCCCTCTGCTTGGTTTTCCTTTTTCCACTGAGAGGTGAAAGGTAGGATCCCTGGAGCTGTGTGTGTGCGCACGTGCGTGTGTGTGTGCACCATGAGAGGTGAAAGGTAGGATACCTGGAGCTGGAGTTACAGGCAGTGTGAGCAGCCCAATATGAGTGCTGAGAAAAAAACTCAGGTCCTGTGGAAGAGTAGCAAGTGTTCTTAGTCATAGAACCGTCTCTCCAGCTTCTGGATTTAAATGTGGGTTTCTCTGCTAGCTAGTCTGTCTTGAATCATCCTGGACCAGCAACCTCAGGCCTGTCACTAATACTATTCCTTTTCATCTTGAGTAATGAAAGGGCTGCATTCTGCTGGGAATGGTCACATGGCCTCTGTGCCCGGGGAAGCTCTGTGGACTCCTAGATCAGTGATAGTCTATCGTCACCCAGTCTACACGTTACTTCAAGTGTGTTTTGCAGTAAATTGCTTAATTATCACAGTGTATGTGGCCTAGCATTTTGCCTATGGCAAAGGGGCAGAGAGACATACTTAAGAGAGTCTTCCTCTTTCTCAGGGCTCCAACCTTCAAGGAGTAGCTTCCTAACAGGCTTTTATAATCATCTAGATACCAGTCACCCATGAATTTAGCTAAGCTTTTGTTTTATTTTATCTTTTGAGATAGGGACTCCCCGTGTAATCCTGGCTGGCCTGGAACTCACAGAGATCTGCCTGGGATTAAAGGGTGTGCTTCACCATGGCTGGTTTTCTGGACTCCGTCTTTAATCCCAGCACTCTTCACAGTGAGTTCCAAGCTCTGTGTGTGATGGGGGTGGGAGTGTAAATCAGTTTTCCACTCTCAATCTCCCCTAATCCCAAAACTACATTTGGGGCTGTTAGGTGGGAATAAGCATGGAACATGAATCTGCTTTAAAAGTTCATAGGTTAGAGAGCCTGGCAACGTCTCCCTTGTCGCCACAGTGCTGCAAGGTCCTCCTCATTGCCAGCCATGAATCTGCTTTAAAAGTATGTTCATAGGTTAGAGAGCCTGGCAACGTCTTCCTTGTCGCCACAGTGCTGCTAGGTCCTCCTCATTGCCAGCTAACCTTTCTTTATCGAGTAGGTGAAGCTGATAAACACATAGCTAGCCAGTGAGAGATTTCCTAGTTCTTACTGTAACCTGTGCAAATGCAGATGCATCTGGGCCTGGTAATCATTGCTTAGCATTATGATGGAGAGCTGCATCCAGCCTCGTGACTGCCTTCCTGGCCTTGGTATAATGCTGGGAGTTTAGGGAAATGCCAGCAACATAGGGACAGGAAAACCTCAGCAGATGGTTTGACCACTGTGGATAAAGACACTGCACATTGAAATAATGGTTTCAATAGGACTTGAAGAATATATTGATGTGGCAGCATGTGTCTGGATTTGTTTTTAGTTTTCTGAGGCAGAATCTTGCCCATACTAGTCTTGGAACTCTGAGCAGTCAATCCTCCTGCCTTAGTGTCCTGTGTGCTGGGATCACAGGCCTGAGTCACTGTGCTTGACTTGGATTTGGTTTTGAATCTCATCTTTAGAATACCTAAAGGCAGATTTAAAGGGTCATTGGAGAAAATGTTCTCCAGCATTGCCCTGTTGTACGGAGACAAATGGCTTGCTGTATCCAAGATAGCATGTCAGTCTGTGGAATATGCTCACAAACATTGGGAACTAAGTAGGAAATTATCCTACTCAAATAGTTCATTATTGTAATGCATTTTATTATAACAGTTCATTTTATTATAATAAAGGATATGTAAGATACTGTGGAGAGAGAGGGACTTGACCTAACCTCAGGGCTCAGAGAAGGGTTGGTATTAACCCACAGGAGAAAAATAAGTGATGTATACAGGAAAACATAATTTTGATTTATAATTAAATTTTGATTTATAATTAGAGTGTGGTGTACTGGCAAAAGAATAATAGCCAGGCATGGTGCATCCTCCCACTCCCCATTCCCAAGACTCAGGTGGTTGAGACAGGTGAATCTCTGAGTTTGAGGCCACTCTGGGCTGTGTAGTGATCTCCAGACCAGCCAGGAGTACACAGTGAGAACCTGTCTCAAAAATAATTCTTTTCCTGGAATGCTAATTTTGTTTGGTGTTGGCTCTCTGGGACACTGTAAAGGCCCTGGGCTCATGAGAAAGAAGGTAGTCTGTTGCAGGCTTCCACTAGGAAGTGCAGTTTACAGACTAGATCCAGAGGCAGGGAAAGGAATGTAAGAGGTTTTAACTTAAGATACACACACTGAATATTGGAAGTAGTGAGAGACCCAGAATACAGAGAAGATTAAAAAAAAATTAATCTGTTTAAATCTTATTTACCTTTAGTTGTACACAGAAAACAGATTGACTTTCTAGTTAGGATCTGGAAAGAATGAGATATAAGCAGAAGAAATTATGCTGTGTCATTGTGTGAAATATACCCTGATAAAGCCGGGCGGAAGTGATACAAGCCTTTAATGCCAGCACTTGGGAGACCGAGGCCGCTGATCTGAGTTCAAGGCCAGCCTGGTCTAAGGACAGCCAGGACTGCTTCACAGAGGAACTCTGTTTTGAAAAACAAAACAAACAAATACCCTATCACATACCTTTGAAGACTGAGAAAGATGGAGGAACAGCAGGAAAGAATGGTATCTGTGGAGAAATGGGAAGACCGTGGTATGAGACCTGTGTGTTCTGTCTCGGATATCTATAGCACAGATGCTCTTCCATTGCAGGAATGGCAAGCTGAGTAATATATCCAAATTGTTCGTATTCTCAGGAGCTTTGTCTGTTGTGCATTAGACCCTGTGCTATAGAAGACTGTGAAGTGTATTAATTGATTATAATTCAGGACTGGAAGTTCAGCTTAGTAAAGAGCTTGTCTAGCAAACATGAGGATCATCTCAATTCAATCCTGAGTACTCATTAAAAATAAATTATCAGCCGGGCGGTGGTGACGCACGCCTTTAATCCCAGCACTTGGGAGGCAGAGGCAGGCGAATCTCTGGGAGTTCGAGGCCAGCCTGGTCTACAAGAGCTAGTTCCGTGATGGGCACCAAAGCTACAGAGAAATCCTGTCTCGAAAAACCAAAATAAAATAAAATAAATTATCTGGGTGGTGATGGCACACGCCCTTAATCCCAGAACTCAGGAGACAGAAACAGGCGGATCTCTGTGACATGGAAGCCAATCTGGTCTACAGGAGCTAGTTCCAGGACAGCCAGGGTTGTTACACAGAGAAACCCTATCTTGAGAGACCAAAAAAAAATTTAAAAATATAAAAATAAATTAAAAAATTAAAGATTGGGTGTGGTAGCAGGAGCTTGAAATCTCAACACTGGAGAGGTGGAGACAGGTGCATTCCTGGGGCTTACTGGCCGGCTAGCCAGCCTAGCCTGCTTGGTGAGTTCAAGGCCAATGAGAGGTGTTATCTCAAAAAATAACAAGGTGAACTCCTGCAGAATTTTCCTTTGGCATCCACTTGAACACACGTGTGCGTGTACACACATGCACATATTAAAAAAAGAATATTACTTTCGACTTTCTGATTGATTGCTTTTACCTTTCTTCAAACTGAACAACAGCTCCTCAAACGAGAATGCAGTAGAATTGTTTGAATGGGATGGACTGCAGCTTCTAATTCTTTGTCTAGAGCACCTCATCCGAGTGTGGTCTTCCTTCAGTCCCTCTTCTTCCCTTTCTTTTGTTACTTTGCAACACCACAGAATAAGTGTTGTAAAGTCATAAATAAATAGGTGGTCAGCTCTGAGCAGGGAGCTGGGAAGTCAGACAGTGGTAAATAGCCCTTCCTGTCATTGCAGTCAATGTCAATGGACCCTGAAAACACACTTTTGTTATCGCAGTAAGTCCCTAGAATGTTGAAGGTGTCGGTTCAGCTCACTTAAACTGGAGGTAAATGTCAGTCTGCGTGTAATGGGCCTTGTAAGTATTTAAGCAATATTAGTGGCTTTTTAAGTGGGAATTAAATGAAATTCTTTGTAAAATAAGTTGTTTTTGATCAGTGTGTGACTTTAAACTTTTGTTTGTTTTGCTTTTGATACTTGCGTCAAATTACAATCCTCCTGCCTCAGTCTTATAGAACTGGAATTTAAAACTTCTTTAATGAATTCTTGTAAACCATATATCTTAATACACTCTACATGGGTTGTTGTAGATGCCAGAGAGGCAGAGAAGGGAGCAGTGTGGTGTTATAGGAAACCAGTGCAGTCAGGACTAGAAGCTTGGCCTCCGGAGTCATGAAGTCTGTGATTTTCCAGCCTATTCTTGGTTCATGCTGACTTTGTCTTTGAGCTCTTTGACTGCTTGGGATCGGTTTGGCTGTCCTATTGCTGAGAAGCTTTTCTCTATGTTCCTTTTCTCCCCTTGGGCAATCTTGAGTGGTTCCTTGGTCTTTGCTTTTTAGCTTTATTCTTACTTACTGTAGTGACCACGCTGTGTGCGTGCAGGCTTCAGAGCTCAATGCTTACACACTGTGTAGGTGTCTGTAAATGGACAGACCAAGTAACCACATGGGTGTCCTTCCTTTATTGCAGGAATGCCCCTGGCTCAGGCAGTGGCCATTCTTCAGAAGCACTGTCGCATCATCAAAAATGTCCAGGTTCTCTACAGTGAGCAGGTGAGTGGTGGCTGACTTGTTTACCGAAATAGAAGCTTTGGTCAGTGAGTGAGTTTACCTCCAGAGAGGACACTCTGGGGAGGCAGCTGGGGCGAGTTGCTGTGCTCCAACATTAGAGTCTTAGGTCAGTTTTCAGGGTGTCTTGGTTTGGAAACTTTGGTCTTGATGATCTAGTGCTGCCAGGTTTAGAAAGAAGATCAGTTAAAAAAAAAAAAAAAAAAAAAAACTAGACCTGCTTTCTTGTTTTGTTTAAATCTGTACTTCTGTACTTACGTACTGACCCTTAAAATGGGGACCTTTTCACGAGAAGTCACCTCAAGCTGTCTCTGATTTTCTAAAGTGCTTGTCACCTTTTGTGATTAAAAGTGTCTTTTCTGCTTTGTTGGTTGTCTGAAGTTCAGAATTACTTCAGGAAAGATCTCTAGGTAGCAGGCCGCATGAATTGAAAGGAAGCAGCACTAGCTAGCTCTCCCCTTCCCTCTGTCCTCTCCAAGACCATCTTCTCTCCACTGAGCTCCGAAGCCCGCAGTTCTGAGATGTTAGAACATAGGCCGCTTTGTGTTGCAAAGCTTTGGGAGCCGGTTTGAGCCTTGAGGCCAAAGGCTGTCCCTGTGGCTTTGCTGAGACTGAGTACTGACTGTATGTTTTAGTAAGTTTCAGCTCTTAGAGCAGACGCAACTTGTTTTTTAACAAGAAGAATGTTTTAGATTATAAGCGGGTAGTATTTCTGTGAAACTTCTCGATTTGTCTGACAGCAGCGGCTGTATTGGGCCTATTACCACTACCATAGGTACATTCTGCAGCTCTGCATCCCTTTGCTGCTCTGAAGGGTCTAGGAAGGGAATGCGGTCTCCAGTCAAGTACTCAGGGATCATGTGGTATCTGCCACACATATGGAACTTGACAGAATGTACAGGGGTTCCTTGAGTCAAGGTGACAGAGTGGATTCTCGTTTAAAGGATGGATGGTGGCTCTGTCAGCTCTTTGCTCTCAATCATTCCTAACATCATCTGACAGGTAGTGGCCGTTAAAACAGGAAGTGGAGTTGCTTGTAAACCTTGAGCTGAAATAAGATTGTCACATCTGAAGACTGAAGACTGGATGGCTTTGAAAATAAACTTTATGCTTTCTAACCATTCTGTACAAATCCTTGGTTCTCATATCACTTATCATTCCGGTCTTTGCAAGAATGTAACATTATGTTCATTTCCTAGTATTTTCTTTTAATTGTATTAGTTTTTGCCTGTGTGAATATATGTACCACATGCATGCGATGCCGGTGCTTGCAGAGATCAGGAAAAGGTATAGAGTCCCTGAAACTGGAGTTAACAGATGGTTATAAGCCACAGTGTGGGTGTTGGGAACTGAACTTGAGTCCTCTGCAAGAGCAAGTGCTCTTAACCACTGAGCCGTCTCCCTAGCTCCTCCCTAATGTCTTCTAAGCATCTGTACCTATTCGTAGACACAGTTGGCTTTGGAATTTTAGGTTTTGTGTAACCAGGGCTGGGCTTGAACATCTGAGCTTCCTGTCTCTACCTCCCAAGTGCTGGGACTACAGACAGGTGATACTATGTCCAACCAAAACATGGATTTTTGAGTCTAGCTCTGCATTCCTCCTATCTTTTAGTTGTGTGGTTTGTGAAAACTTAACAACCAGTTTGTCGTCCATATATTATTACAACAGTCTCTTGAGACAGCCCTGGCTGGCCTGTAACTCACCTCTGCCTTCCAGATGCTGGAGCTAAGATTGTGTGCCACCGTGTTGGGCTTTGAACAGTGTTTGAAAAGGAGCTAAAGATGCTGTTGGAAACTGGGCTTTGGTGGCATACGCCTGTAATCCTAGCACCTGGAAGCAGAGGCAGGTGGATCTCTCTGAGTTTAAGGTCAGCCTGATCTACAAAGTGGGTTCCAGGACAGCCAGAGCTGTTACACAGAGAAGCCCTGTCTCAAAAAAAAAAAAAAAAAAAAAAAAAAAAAAAAAAAAAAAAAAAAAAAAGAGGTGCCGTTGAAGCTCTGGTATGGTACTGTTTTTCAGACAGGATCTTAATGTGTAGTCCAGACTGTGACCCTTCCGTGTCAGCTTCCTAAGTGCTGGGTCACAGGTATGTGTCAGCACACTGCCCTTGATGTGGTGCTCCTTAGATGTGGTTCTGTCCTGACCTTCTTTTTCTCTCTTCTTAATTTTCTTTTTGCTTCCAAGTGCAGAAAACATTTTGTTCCTATTAAAGGTTCCAGAAAAATTATTTTTCATTCTGTCCTCTTCTCTCCTCTCCTCTTTCTCCTCTTTAGTAGTGCTGAGGATGAGACCTGGGCCTTCGAGTATGCTAGGCAGGTACTAATGTACATCCCAGAGTGGAAGTCACACCTTGGAAGTTAGCGCATGAATATCAGGTAGACTCCATCTCTTTTAGAGGGCAAAGCAAGTGTTGATGATGCCACCGAGGTCTGCTGCCTTGTGAGAATCTGTGAGGGAGGAGAACACATGGTTTAGCTGATTCCAGAAGGTTTTTTGGAGGGAGTTTCCCTATAAGGCCTACTGGGGTAGCATCAGACTTTCTAATTTATGTCTTTCTCTCCCTCTCTCTCTCTCTCTCTCTCTCTCTCTCTCTCTCTCTCTCTCTCTCTCTCTCTCTCTCTTTAGTTTTTCTAGAGAGGGTTTCTCAGTAGCTATGGAGCCAGTCCTGGAACTCGCTCTGTAGACCAGGGTGGGCTCTAATGCACAGAGATCCGCCTGCCTCTGCCTCCCAAGTGCTGGGATTAAAGGCGTGCACCACCACCGCTGGCTGTCTTTGTCTCTTAAAACCACACCTCTGTTACTCATTTTGTTTACTTTAGTTATAAACGAAAACCAAAACCAAATGAAAAAGAGCTTTAGACCTTTTGAACAACTTTGTGCCAGTTGGGTTTGAGATAGGGGTGTTTTTCCCTTTAGTTTGTAGTAGTCTGGGTCAGTTCTGTGAGTCTTTAAGACATTAAATCTTCGAACTGATTACATTAGGACAGAAGCAGGAAAATGAGGCAGATGTCTGTTCTGACCTACCCTCCGTATCCCCAGAACAACTTTGGGGGAAAGAGGTGACAGTACTCCTAGGTAGGAACCAGAGTCATGAAAGTTTTAAGGGACATCTAAGGTTGTCAGGGCTCTGTTCAGAGATGCGTCCTGCCACTCCCCACAGCAGTGGGCAGATGGAGAAGTGACTCCACTTGGGCTTTTCAGAAAGGAGCATTTATGGGATGGATAGGGGGAAAGGAAAGTTGAGTTCTGTTCTTTGTTATTGCTAGTTCACAAGGTGTTTCTTATTCCAAGAATTTGGTCCAAAATACTCAACATGTGATTGCTATGGATAGTACCAAGAGCCTGGGTGCAGCCATGGCTTCAGCTGACATACACAGCCAGTGCTTTGCCGAGTTTGGATACTGAGACTTTTCACATGACATGTCCTACTAAGAAAATGACCTGTTTACTCACTTAATTTTGTCTGTTTCTCCTGTGTGTTTCTACTAAAGTCTTAAAGGGAAAGGCTCACTTTAAAGCAGGAGTTGCAGGTCAGACATAACAGACAGTACATTCTAGCAGGTTGTTTGTTTGTTTGTTTGTTTTCCAACTTCATGAGCTGGGGCAAGGGACTGTCTGACATGTCCCCTCTGTAGTGCATTTTTGTTGTAAGGTTTTTCAGGAGGTGCTGGGGAATAAATCAGTTGTTCAAAGTGTGTTTTATTTTTGTTTTGTAGTCTCCTCTAAGCCATGACCTCATCCTTAACCTGACTCAGGACGGGATCAAACTACTGTTTGATGCTTTCAATCAGAGACTTAAGGTAACAATAAATGATAACTATAGTTTCCTATCCGGCTGATCCAGTCTGTCTGGAGTTGATTAATATGTGCTGTTGTGGGGTGCTTGGAAACTTCTAAGTGGGTGTAGACTTCTGTGGTTCAAAGACCACAGTGTAGAAAACTGAAGCTGTGCCTATTACTCTAAAGGCAGAAAGATGGAGCTGAACTGGGGTGGCTGAGAAGAGCTTGTGTTGCCCTTTGCTCAAGGGCTAATAAGAGAATGTTGTAGACTTAGGGGAGCATGCTGGGCAGAGGAGAAAGAGTGTTGATAAAAATGCTGTAGAGAAGTTAACCCAAGTCTTGTTTAAAAGATGCTGAGAATGGAGCCTAACTGTAGACTTTAGTTGGGTTGCATGTCTTGTTTTTCTTCATTTTTACACCAGACAGTGTAACCTAGAAAATTGAAAATGGACATTTCTTCTGGGGTTTATGGTTTGGTTTATACTACCAGTAGGAGTTGATTCTTTATCCCCAGTAGAAATTTAAGTAACGTGCTGGTGTGCAGGGTATCTTAACTGCATTGGTGTGCAGTTCACCACACCTGTTCAGTCCAGGATGTTTTCAAATGCTGGACTGCACAGGTTACTCATGTGACACCAAACCAATGCCTCAGAGTCATGAGATTAAATAGACACCAGTGTTTTCCTGCGTAGGCTATGAAATAGCCCTTCTGAAAGGTGACATGCTTTCCAGCTCTGTCATCCAGTCACAAGTGAGCTAATAAGAAGAGAAAATAGGACATGGGAAGGATTTCCTTGGCGATCCTTCTGGGAGGTTGTTGGTCAGCCATAGTTGTAGCTATCAGAGGGAATGCCTGCATCTTCTACAAGCAGGGCTTCTGGCTAAAAGTAGACAGTCTCTGTCAGCATAAGGTCCTGACCTCAGTGAAATGGCAGGCAGTTTGGCATGGTGTACTGCCATCCCGGGCCTTCTGAAGGGGACCCTGGCTACCCTCTGAATCGTTCTGTCTTCCTTTGCAGGGCCTCTCTTAGCACCAGCTTCTTCTACACTTATAAGCTTCATGCTGCCCTTAAGTAGGTACATATGAGATGGACTTACCCAGTGCCCTCCTTGCACAGAATAAGTTATTACTCATTAAGTGACTTGCTAGGACCAGTGAACAGCTCGCTTAAGTTTGGAGAAAAATTTGTCTTCAGGTGCCATAAAGGCCCCAGAAGACAGCAGTTCTTTCCAGTAGGAAAGATCGAAATAGCTTAATAATAGTGGAAAGGTTTTTCATTGAGTCAGTGTTATGTTTTGTTTTGTTTTGTTTTTGTGTGTGTGTGTGTGTGTGTGTGTGTGTGTGTGTGTGTGTGACAGTATACATGTAGAGGTAAGTTCTCTCTATATGGGTCCTGAGGATTGAACTCGGGTCCTCTGGCTTGGTGTCAAGTGCCTTTACCCTCTGAGCCATCTCACCAGCCCCAGTGCTAATGTTAAAAAAATTAAGGACAGAGCTGGGAATATATATCAGTAGAGTGCTTGCCCTTGGTTTATTCCCTGGCACTTATGAACCAGGAGTGGTAGCACTTTAATTCTAGCAGTGGGAGAGGCGTGAGGGTCAAGAGTTCAAGATCATCCTTGACTACATAGGGACTTGAAGGCCAGGCTGGGCTGCCTGAGACTCCTCCTCATTTAAAAAAAAAAAAAAAGGAGCCAAGTGTAGTGGTACACACCTTTAATCCCAGCACTCTGGAGGCAAAGATGGCTGAGCTCTGCCTTCAAGGCCAACCTGGTCTACAGAGCTAGTTCTAAGACAGCCAAGGCTACACAAAGAAACCCCGTCTTTGAAAAACCAAAAAAAGGAAAGGAAAGAAAAGGTAGGTATAGTCTCTTGTCAGAAGTTGGGTTGGGTGCTTTTGAATGTCCCAGTTTCTGTGTCAGGGCTGATGCTCCTCACGACCTCTTCCACATCTGAGCTCAGAATGGCAGGACAAACCAGACATTGAGCCTGCTCTGCTTGTGCCATCCCCCACTGGGGGAATAAATGGCACCTCCAACCCCCAACCAGCTATGGCATTGGCTGCCAAGCCATGACATCACAGTTCAAGGACTTTGTTGTATATATTACTTGGTACCAGTAATGCCTGAATATTCAGTGCCTTTTCATTTGTCTCTGCCCTGACTCCTGGCATTTCATCAGAGGCTGAACCATTTAAATGGACAACTTCACAAATGCCCTCGGGATCTTCAGGTTCAACCAGCTCCCCTTTATTAGGGATAAAATCTAATACTTTCACACGTGTTCTGTACTGATGGACCTCTTCCTCCATCATTTTATATTGTAAATAAAGTAAGCCAATTTGTAGAGTTGTTTTGTTTTGTTTTTTCAAGACAGCGTTTCTCTGTAGCTCTGGCTGTCCTGGAACTCACTTTGTAGACCAGGCTAGCCTCTGCCTCCCTAGTGCTGGAATTAAAGGCATGTGCCAACACACCCTGCTGGTTTTTGTTTTTTATAATATTATCAATTATGGCACTGGCCTGATGTGGTCGTACACACCTTTAATCCCAGCACTTAAGAGGCAGAGGCAGGAAGGTCTCTGAGTTCAAGGCCAACTTGGTCTATATTGTGAGTTCCAGGGATTCGTAGTGAGACCCTGTCCAAAAGATAATAATAATAAGGTAGTGTGAAAGAGGAAGATGCCTCTGTTGAACACATGGCATCAACAAACTGGGTGGATACGTTTCCTGGAATATCGTATTGTCTTGTAGAATGATGTGTGTTCCTGTGTGACTCAGAGTGGATTAGATGTAAGGACCTTGATCGAAAGCATCTATGATCAGCTGATCAGCATTTAAACACTATTAGAAGAGGGGACTTTATGGCTGGGTGTGGTGTCATACACCCTGTAGACTCAGTGCCTGGGGAGGCAGAAGGAGGAGGAGGGGGGGGGAGGAGGAGGAGGAGGAGGAGGAGGAGGAGGAGGAGGAGGAGGAAGAAGAAGAAGAAGAAGAAGAAGAAGAAGAAGAAGAAGAAGAAGAAGAAGAAGAAGAAGAAGAAGAAGAAGAAGAAGAAATTTATGAAAGTTATCATTTGTGTTTTTCTTCCTGATTTTGTTCTTTATTTGGTGATGGAGTCTTACTGCTTGCTCAAACTAGTGTCAGATTTATTACTTAGTGATCATCTTCAACCTCCGGAGTAGATAAGACTCCTATCTTATAGTGCATAAGACTCCTATCTTATAGTGCAGCGTCATGCATGACTCTTCCCCTCCCCAGGCTTAAAATGAGAACAAAAGATAATGTGCTGTGCTTAGAGGAAGTCTTTTAGTGCTGAAGCTGAAACCATATTAAATATGTTATATTGCTAAACTGTGTCCTTAAGTTTGCTTTTGGGGAGTATGCTTTGCTTCAGACAGAGCCTCAAATAGCTCATCTGGCCTTGAATCCTCCTGCTATAGCCTCTTAAGTACACTGTCTTTGTTTCAACTTGAATGTTTACAGCTCCTAAATAATTTGTTTACTTTTTAGGTGATTGAAGTTTATGACTTGACAAAAGTAAAGTTAAAATATTGGTAAGTTACCCTTACCTGTGTGTTATATTTGGTACAGACAAGTTTATCTACTGTCTTCATTAAAGTACTAAAGGATTTAATTTCCAGCAGTCCCAGAATTACAACCTGGTACCACAGTTCCCTGAGGCAGCAGCCTCCCAGCCTACTCAGATTCATGAGGAAGTAAGCTTCATTAAGAACATGTATATATAAATAAAGTCTAATTCGGCTCTCTTAACAGAGTCCCACTTTGGCTTAGGAATGCTATGGCGGTCTCCTGAGTCATAACTGCCCTTTCCTGCATAGCCTTTCTTTGTCACCTCTTTTCACATTTTTTCTGGGTAACAGAAATGAAACAAACCAGGTAGCTGAAAGTCCAAAATCAGCACTAAAGAGATGGGCCATGCTAGAGCAGAGAGAGAGCAGAAAGAGAGACAAAGATGGCAGCTGCCACCAGCACCTGCTGTGGAACTTCATGGAGGCTCTGAAGGGTGGCAAGGCGGCAGAAAAGGGTCTGCAGAGCCTGAAGTAGCTCCAGAGCAACCTAAAAAAAAAGGGAATAAGAACAGGATAGCCTGTACAAACCTTAGATACCTGAACCATGGTAGGCAAAGTGCTATGCACATTTAGAACACAACTTTCAGGGGTAGGAATAAATTCAGCTCCAGTGGTGGTTAGCTTGCCTGACATACGTGGGGCCTTGAGTTCTTTCCCCAGTACTGCAACAGCAAAAAAGACTACCTTCCAGTAAGCCTTACTGGGCTTCTCCTTATTGAAAATATGGCAAAGATCCAATTCCTGGGGCGGTTCAGACAGCAAACAAGTATGTAATGGCACTAAATCTATTTGTTCTTTTAGTGTTTGGAGTGAGTAATGTATTGGGAAGCCCCAGAGAGTCGAGTCTGTATATGGTCTTCCAAGAGTTGACCTATTTCTCACCTAATTAATTCTTGTTTGCAATTTATTTAATTTTAAATTTTGGTTTTTCGAGACAGGGTTTCTCTGTGGTTTTGGAGCCTGTCCTGGAACTAGCTCTTGTAGACCAGGCTGGCCTCGAACTCACAGAGATCCGCCTGCCTCTGCCTCCCAAGTGCTGGGATTAAAGGCGTGCGCCACCACCGCCCGGCTTAAATTTGTTTATTTTGGTGCTGAAGAGATGGCTCAGTGGTTAAGAGTACTGACTGCTCTTCCAGAGGACCTGGGTTCCATTCCCGGTACCTACTCACATGGCAGCTCACAATTGTCTGTATTACCAGTTTTAGGGGATCCTACACCAGTGGCAAACAACCAATGCACATAACATAAATCATACATTTTTTGTTGTTGTTGTTGTTGTTGTTGTTGTTGTTGTTTTGTTTTGTTTTGTTTTTTCGAGACAGGGTTTCTCTGTGGCTTTGGAGCCTGTCCTGGAACTAGCTCTGTAGACCAGGCTGGCCTCGAACTCACAGAGACCCGCCTGCCTCTGCCTCCCGAGTGCTGGGATTAAAGGCGTGCACCACCATCGCCCGGCTAAATCATACATTTTTGAAAAGGATAAAATTATTTAAAAAAAGAAAGTATTTATTTTGAGGCAGGGTCATATTGGCTTTGGATAGCCTGGCACTCTGTATATAGACCAGGCTAGCCTTAAACTCACTGACATCTGCCTCCCAAGTGCGAATTAAAGGTGTAAATAAGGGCTGGAGAGATGGCTCGGTGGTTAAGAGCATTGCCTACTCATCCAAAGGTCCTGAGTTCAATTCCCAGCAACCACATGGTGGCTCACAACCATCTGTAATAAGCTCTGGTGCCCTTTTCTGGCCTACAGACAGAACACTGCGTACATAATAAATAAATAAATGAATATTTTTAATGAAATAAATAAAGGTGTGAATCACCATTCCTAGCCATTTTATTTTTGCATAATGTGTTTTAAGAATAACTTCTTAGCCGGGCGGTGGTGGCGCATGCCTTTAATCCCAGCACTTGGGAGGCAGAGGCAGGCGGATCTCTGTGAGTTCGAGACCAGCCTGGTCTACAAGAGCTAGTTCCAGGACAGGCTCCAAAGCCACAGAGAAACCCTGTCTCGAAAAAAAAAAAAAAAAAGAATAACTTCTTAAACTCTTAAAGGCCGGGTAGTGATAGCAAGCACCTTTAATCTGAGCACTCAGGAGGCAGAGGCAGGTGGATGTGAATTCCAGGACAGCCAGAGCTACACAAAGAAACCCTGTCTAGGGAAAAAATAAGTAAATGTCAGATACCAGTTTCAACAAGGATACTACTTACCAGGGTAGAGGCCTGGGGATTAGAAAAATAAGTAAAGAGAACAAAGACCCAAGAGAAAATAACAAACGACATAGGATGGTACCGGGAGGGAGTTCCTGTGAATACTGAAGTCCATTTGCTTAAACATCCCGACCCCAAAAGGTAGGATAAGATGAAAAAAACTGCATTAACATGATACAATGAAATGAAGAAACCAGCTGAAAGTTTGCAGGCTACATTCTTAGTTAAACATTCTGTTGCCAGAATAAGACAAGTAACGCTCACACCCTAGACCCTGGGTGAAATCCATAGTTATCTCCCTAAGGGAGTAGGAACCTCGTTGGATCCTTAGACTTTTGTTTGAGGTAGAAACAGATCTACTTCTTAGTACCTGAAATACCAGGCCTGGATATTAGCCACCTGTTGACAACAACCTTGAGAAAACAGAACTCTCTGATCTAAATCAAGGTGGGGCAGAAACTTTGAAGGAACAGAAGTAAATTCCAACTCTGACCATTAGTCAAGATAGAATAGGCTCACAGTTTGGGGCCTCCACAAGTAAATAACTCTTATACTCAATACAGTGGCACCTGGGAAGCCAAGGCAGGAGGATTGCAGTGTTTTCGAGGCCAGGTAGGGTACATAGCAAGATTCTATCTCTTAATAAATAATAACTTCGGCTACCATTGCTCATAATCTAAACCCATCTTATTAAACCTGGTATTAAAAAATACTTGTATTTTTCAGTGGAGTGCATTTTAACTCTCAGGCCATCCCTCCTACCATTGAGCAAATTGACCAGTCTTTTGGCGCAACACACCCTGGAGGTAAGCCAAGTTCATCTGATTTATCTGGTCATTAAAGGCACCCCAGAACAATAAACCTGGTGGGTGGTACCAGCTCTCCTCATCTCAAGTACTGGGATGGGTGTGAAGCGCCCACCACCCCCCACCCCTGTTTTTATCCTGTGGGTCAGTTCAGAAACTAGATATAAGGAATTCTCTTGCTGGAGTCATTACTTCCTGCCAAGCTAGTTTGTATCAGAAAGCAGATACCAGTCGACTATGTCATTCTTTCTCCCTCACTCCACAGTGTACAACTCTGCTGAGCAGCTCTTCCACCTCAACTTCAGAGGACTGTCTTTCTCTTTTCAGCTAGACTCGTGGATAGAGGCTCCCAAGTACGAGGTTGGCACTTCCTGTCCCTTACTTAGTATGTTTTATTTCCCAGTGTTCATGTGGAATAAGGAACTGGCTAGGACACCTTTCTTTGGTTGCCTTGTCTTTGAATTTTTTGGGTTTTTTTTATTTTTTGTTTTTTGGGTTTTTTTGTTTTGTTTTGTTTTCAAGATAGGATTTCTCTGTAACAGTCCTAGCTGTCCAGGAACTAGCTCTTGTAGACCAGGCTGATCTCAAACTCACGGAGATCCACCTGCCTCTGCCTCCTGAGTACTAGGATTAAAGGTGTGTGCCACCACTGCCCAGCTATCTTTGAGTTCTTTAAGGGCCAAGAGAGAATGGGTAGGGCTGACAGGAATAACAGGGCTCAGGTCAGCATTCCTAGGAAGAGGGTATTTTGCATCGCAGAGGACATTAAGGCCTCTCATATTCAAAGGTATATCCAGCCGTTTTCTATCTTAGACATCCTAAACAGATTGGTGAGTTCATTCTCTGAATTTCCAGTTACTTGTTTCTTTAAAGATGAATAAGCCAGAAGTGGTGATGCACACTTGTAATCCCAGTACTCAGTAGGCTGAGGCAGAAGGATCCCTGGTTCAAGGCCAATCTTGAACAAGGTGAACCTTGTCTCAAAAATAAATAAATAAATAAATAAATAAAAATTTAAAAAAGCAGTACGAGTCAAAGATGAAAGGTGCATTTGCTTATCTAGAGTGAGTTAGTTGTCTCAGGCAAGTTTGATCATGTGCTTTGAGCAGACCAGTTCTTAAAGACCATTTCTGCCAGGGAGGACTAGATGCTGAGCCATGTGATCTACATAATGTTCTCAGAGCACATTAGAGTGAAAAGGAAAATTTTTACCTTGTTTGCAGCCCAATTTTGCCCATGGTCTAGCTTCTCTTCAAATACCCCATGGAGCGACTGTAAAGCGAATGTACATCTACAGTGGAAACAGCCTCCAGGACACCAAGTACGTGTGAGGGACATGAGCTTTGTGCTGGCCCATGGCCTCTCGGGGAGGGAGGATCGTCTTGTTCATTCCGTGCCTCCTAGGGCTCCTGTGATGCCCCTGAGCTGTTTCCTGGGGAATGTATATGCTGAAAGTGTGGATGTTCTTCGAGATGGAACTGGACCCTCAGGATTGCGGCTTCGCTTGCTCGCTGCAGGTAGGTTCCCCATGGGATCCATGTAGAGACACTCAACCGTCTGAAGCTGGGCTGAAGCTGAAGCGTCTGGTACGGTTTCCTTCTTGGTGTACAGACATGTTTGTCATTACTACGTTACTGTGTTGGAAAGAGCCCACTGGCTCTCAGGTTTCCTTATATGAACACTAATCACAGTTGTGAAGTCTCTACCTCCCAGAAGCAGAGCGTCCTAATACCATCACCTCAGTAGGTTCAGGTTCAGCCATGCAGTGAGTTTGAGGACAGCCTTGTGTACAGAGGGTTTCACTGTATAGCTTTGGAGCCTGTCCTGGCACTTGCTCTGTAGATCAAGCTGGCCTCAAACTTATAGACATCTATCCACCTGCTTCTGCCTCCCATGGGCTGGGACTAAAGGTGTGCGCCACCAACACTTGTCCAAGACAGGGTTTCTTCTGTGTAGCCTTGGCTGTTATAATTTTAAAAACATTGATGGGGGGGAAAGTCATATCATCTTGTGACAGGGCTCACGTGGAGGTTGTTTTATTGAGGGAACAGAATGGAAGTGAGGGAACCAGCCTCTAGAGACAGGCACAGTGGAAGAGAGGAAAGACCAGTTGAGAGAGAGGAAGCAGGCAGGGCGGCCTTTTATGAGGGGGCATAGCTGTAGCTGATGTAGTCAGGACCCTGCCTAGGTCAGAGTACTGCCTGAGTACTGGCAAAGTGCATCCTGCCAGGTGACAGGCCAGCATAATGCCTGAATGCTAACACCGGCTTTCCTGGAACTCTGTAGACCCAGGCTGGCCTCAAAATCAGAGATCCATCTACCTCTGCTTCCTGAGTGCTGGAACTAAAGGCATGCACCACCATTGCCCTCCTGGTTTTTGTTTGAGGTTTTTGCAGTGCAGGTAAACAAGTCCCCAGCTTAGTGCTTAGGCAAGTTCTTTGTAGTCTTTGCTGCTCAGTTGTTGCATTTGTAAGATAGGTGTCATGGCAGTAATTCCTCTAATGTCTGTCCTGAGCATTTGAAGAATGATTGACTATGAAGTACCTAGATGGGCTGCTGACACCCAGCAGAAGCTCAACAGATATCCCCTGGTCTAGGTATGGCACACATCTGTTCCTTAACTGGTGTGGCTCTGGTGGCACTCTTAAAAAGGTCAGTTCAGTTGTGGGCACCACAATTGATAAAAAGAGACTTAGGAAATCACACACTGAGAGCAGCTGTACCTAGATGGTCTGTGTCCAGTGAACTCATTAAAGATAACCTTGTGGGTGCTGGAGAGATGGCTCAGAGGTTAAGAGCATTGTCTGCTCTTCCAAAGGTCCTGAGTTCAATTCCCAGCAACCACATGGTGGCTCACAAAGCATCTATAATGGGGTCTGGTGCCCTCTTCTGGCCTGCAGGTATACACACAGACAGAATATTTATTGTATACATAATAAATAAATAAATATTTTTTTAAAAAGATAACCTTGGAACACAAAAATGTGTCCATGTAAAATGAAGAAGTGAAAACACAGGACTGGAGAGATGGCACAACAGTTTAGAGCACTGACTGCTCTTCCAAAGACCCTGGTTCAGTTCCTAGCACCCGCATGGCAGCTCACAACTGTCTATAACTCAAGATCTGATACCCTCACACAGACATGCAGGCAGAACACCAAGGCACATAAAATAAAAATAAAGTTTAAAAAAATAAGTGAAAGCTGACTTCTTGGGTTAAATTGAGCAAGAATGAGCCCAAACTTGAATTCCCCACTTCCCTCCTGCTGTCTGGCAGTAAGTGGAAACTCAGGCCTACTCTCTTGGCTGATCTCTATCAAGTCTGCCATGGCAGTTGTGGCCAGACTGCATGATTTTGTTATTTTCCTTCCTGGTGATAGTGTTCCTATTCCCTGGGTCGGAAGGCACTGTCGGTTACTTCTGTGGGGTTTGGAAGTAAACTGGTATATACTCACAGTGGGTCTTCTGGAGAAGTGGTCTTGTAGGGACAGCTGGTTGGTGCTATTAAAAGTACCTCTTGGACCAGGCGGTGGTGGCGCACGCCTTTAATCCCAGCACTCGGGAGGCAGAGGCAGGCGGATCTCTGTGAGTTCGAGACCAGCCTGGTCTACAAGAGCTAGTTCCAGGACAGGCTCCAAAGCCACAGAGAAACCCTGTCTCGAAAAACCAAAAAAAAAAAAAAAAAAAAAAAAAGTACCTCTTGGCCAGGCAGTGATAGCTCACTCAGAGGCAGGCAGGCCTCTGAGTTCAAGGTCAGCCTGATCTACAGAGCAAGTTTTTCAGGAAAGCCAGAGAGCAACCCTGTCTCAAAAACCCAAAACAAACAAGAATAAAAGTATACATCTTGCCATGCATGATAGTACCTGCCTTTAATCCCAGCACTCAGGAGGCTGAGGCAGAAGGATCACAAATTTGAGCTTTTTACTATCCATGTTTATGATACCCGCTGCTGTAGGTGGTTTTAATGGCTATGTGATGACCAGACCACGCCTAAATTTGTAACAGACCTTTTGGGGAAAGACTGGTTTTTTTACTAACCAGTATTTCATTGACAACTTGCACAGTGTTCTATCTAGCTCATGGAGTTTTTTCAGACAGGGTTTCTCTGTACAATAGCCCTGGCCATCCTAGAACTCTTAAACCAGACTATCCTAGAATTCTGAGAGATCTGCCTGCCTCTGCCTCCTGAGTGCTAGGATTAGATGTATGTGTCACCATGCCCAGCAAGAAATGCACATTAAAGATGAGAACACAATAGCCAGGCGGTGGTGGTGCACACCTTTAATCCCAATCACAGAGTCAGTGGATCTCTGAGTTCGAGGCCAGCCTGGTCTATGAAGAGCTAGTTCCAGGACAGACTCCAAAGCTACAGAATAGATTAATTCTCCAGAATCCTGGCAGTATTTTTAAGTAGATAGTGGTTTCTCAAAGTCTTGCTTAGTTAAGCCCAGTTAACCTGGTATTTACAGTTGAATGCTGTCTTGCCCTTTGACTAAACCTGGTAAGTCAGATGGTTAGCTTCTTGGAGCCCCCATGACCTTGGGTTACAGTGTCTCCAGTCCTGACCAGAACCTGACAACCTTTCCCTTGTCTGCAGGTTGTGGACCTGGAGTATTAGCAGATGCCAAAATGCGAGTATTTGAGCGCTCAGTGTATTTTGGCGATTCTTGCCAGGATGTCCTTAGCATGCTTGGCTCTCCACACAAGGTCTTCTATAAATCCGAGGACAAGGTAGGGGAAGGTATTTGCGTGTGAATAGGCAGCCTTTACCTTTATTCACCCGGCAGAAATGAGCTCTGCTCTTTCTCATAGAGTCTGTTCCACTTGAAGGAAAAGCTTTTCTCTGAGCCCGCTGGGTCTAATGACTCCAAACTGTCCATTGTCGTTTCTGCCCACTTGGAGATCTGTCCACATTAACAAATCTGGGTCCCCACGAGGAACACAATGTATAGACATGCTTTAACTAGAAACTCTCTTAAAGGGATTTTAATTTATTGTTATTTCCCCCCAACAGATGAAGATTCACTCTCCTTCCCCTCATAAACAAGTTCCATCCAAGTGCAATGACTACTTCTTTAACTATTTCACTCTTGGAGTGGTAAGTGTGGTGTGTTTCAGTTCTGTTGCCATAGGCTGAGCGCATGTGCAGCAGTTACCTTCTGAGGAATCGAGGAACTTTAGCTCCTCGCAGTTGTGCTAGGTATTGTTTTTCATAGGTTCTGGTACCCAGTGTAGACATTCCTGCCACCAAAAGTACTGAGAAATATTGGGATTTGGGGTTTGCTTTACTTTTTTTTTTAAAATGTATACAGTATTCTGTCTGCGTGTATGTATACCTGCACCAGAAGAGGGCACCAGATCTCATTACAGGTGACTATGAGCTACCATGTTGTTGATGGGAATTGAACTCAGGACCTCTGGAAGAGCAGTCAATGCTCTTAGCCTCTGAGCCACCTCTCCAGCTTTTAGGAAAAGCATGTCATATGGGAACTATGGAAATCACTTGTATTAAAATGGGGAATTATCCTCTAATATATAAGACACTCCTGGAGTCAGAGAGAAACCAGAAAGGACCAGGCAGCAAGAGTGTGCTTTTGTATTTTTAGAGGGAGCGCCCCAGAGATACCAATGCAGCTATATGGTGTGGCCCTGAGGCACCAGGTAAAGCTGGTGGCAGCCATCAGGATTGGGACTCTGGCTGGTAGATAGGATGTATGGCAGAGTTGACCTGTGCCATGGGTTGTTGTTTTTTAACTTTTGTTTGAGACAGGGTCTTTTTATGTAGCTAAAGCTGCCCTCAAACTCTGAATCAACTCATATCTGTGATTACAGGCATGTGTTACTGTACCTAGCTAGACCATGAGTCTTAAATTAGGTTTGAGCTTTCCATGGTCTGAAAGTTCAGAGGCAGAAAAGTCAGTTATAGAGAGGTAGGAAAATATACTAGGTATACCTAAATGGGAAAGGCCAAACACAAGCCAGGGATCCTTGGGATTGGCAGGAGGGGATGGTGCTGTCATTAGGGCCGGTGATGGTAATGAGAAAGATTGTCAGAGTCCCCCTTCAGTGGGGTTCAGGTCCTAGAGGGGTGTGGAGTCAGCAAGGGGAGGAGGGAATTAGCAGGGTCTGAAGGTGGGGTGGCTGCTCGTTTATTGAAAAAAGATTAGAACTTTTATACTCCATAATTGCACAAAGGATTAAATGGGAAAAGGGGGGGCTTGGGACCAAAGATTGAGGAAACTAACATTAACCTTGACCAGTTAATAGGTCCCACAGTCCTGTTAATGGAAGGGCCGGAGCTAGGGAGAATGATTCCTTTTTAGCCAGCAGGTTCTTTCTCCAAATCCCTAAAGGCTGTCTAAATGCCTGACCTTGAGAAAAGGACTATAATGGAGTGTCCATTATAGAACATCAAAGTTTTTGTCTGGCTTAGTGTATCTAAATAGCCAAGGTTTAAAGCAAAGACAAAGCTGAACAGATATTACTGTGAACCTGAGTAGCCCTTAGAATTCATAAACCTTGATTATCAAGTATACCTTATTTAGCAGGCATATGTTACTTATCTAAAGCAGCTTGGTGTTAACTTGTATGGGAATAGGCAGAGTTAACACACTATACGATTCCACAGTGGTGGGGATTTTTTTTCCAATGAATTATTTTGTTTAAAGTGGTTGCCCTTGTATATATCCTGGTCCTCCACCGAAGTCCACACAAAAATTCTCAAAAGGGAAGGTGTAATAGTGAGAGTCACTTGAAAGTGAGTGAAGGTAGAAGGAGCTGGAGAACTGTGGTCCACAGAGTCGAAATGCTGGGACCTTGCCAAGCAGCAATGGTTGCCTGCGGTCCACAAAGGATGGCAAGAACGGATGACTTGTTAGCTATTTCTAAGGAAGTACAGTGAGAGATGACCTGAGGTCCCTGACTTAGCAGTGCGCAGGAATTGGGAAAGTTGGTGGCCATAGGAGGAACGGTCAGTGGGTGGCATCAGATTCAGGCGTGACTCCAAGTAGGGGGTGGGCTGAATTCCGTGAGTTGTCAGTTTCTGTAAAATCAGGAACTTGGCTGTGGCATTGACATAGGTGTCCTGAGCCTTTCAAGAGTGACGTGCCCTGAATCTTCTTGGTGACTTTTGAGCCAAAATCTACATTTTGCTTGGCTGTTTAAATTGCCAAGCAGTGGATCTGTAGTCCCTCTATCTGCCAGGACCCCTCCACCAAAGATGCCAAGCTAAGGCTGCTGGGAATATATGGGAGGAAGCTGCTAGCGTTCTCGTGGTTGAAGATTCCAAGTTGGAATGTTTCTGGTAAGGCCCCTGACCTGCCTTGGTAACTTTTCCTCCTTGAGCATCTGGTTTTCTTTGTCAGGACATCCTCTTTGATGCAAACACACACAAAGTGAAGAAGTTTGTCCTGCATACCAACTACCCTGGGCACTATAACTTTAACATGTGAGTATGCTGTGTGAGCAGGAGGAGCTGAACTTTGGGTGCTAAATGGATCTCTACCAAATTCCTTTCTTAATTGTGGTGCTGGGGATTGAACCCAGGGCCTTGAGTGGGCTATGTAAGCACTTCACCACTGAGCGACACTCAGTCTCTACCTGACACTTGGGTTTCATGGGGGATAAACAAGTGCTGAGTGTCTGCTGTGCCCCTGCCCCAGTACTGACGCTGTACATCTGTGCGTGGACTCAATTTACAAATAGGGAGATACAGGCAGAAACCGTTAGACTCGGTTTACAAACAGGGAAATACAGGTAGAAACCGTTAGACTCGGCTTACAAACAGGGAGATACAGGCAGAAACCGTTAGACTTGGTTTACAAATAGGGAGATACAGGCAGAAGCTGTTAGACACAGTTTACAAACAGGGAGATACAGGCAGAAACCGTTAGATCTTTTTTGAGACAGGGTCTTGCTTTATCGCCCTGCCTGGCCTGGTCCCCACTACGTACTACAGTGGCTCAGGCTGACCTCAGATCAGAGCATCCCCATCTCTCAGCCTCCTAATGTTGGGGTTTCAAGTGTGAGCCGCCAGGCCCCACTAGAAACCTTTATAGCTTATATAAGTGACTGTTTTTGGACCTAAGAGCCATGTCCTTTTTCTATTTGCCTTCAGTTCCTGAGTTGGGCCTTCCCTAGTGAATGTTGTCAAAGACCCCAGGCTGGGGGTTGGGTTCTGGCGTTTCTGGGATGTGGAATAGAGATGTGAGAACAGTTGGGCCTCCCAGGAAACAGCTTTTCCTTATTTACCTTCTTTCTAGTTACCACCGCTGTGAGTTCAAGATCCCACTAGCCGTAAAGAAAGGTGAGTGCAGAGTGTCCTTGGGCTAGAGGGGAAGAGCCAGCAGAGTGCAGTGGTCAGGCTGGTCAAGTGTTTGCTCACTGTCTCCTCCCCAGAGCCTCAACTCCTCTAGGGTGGGTCCTTTGTCTTGGAGGCCATGAAGGCCTTCTCCCGGGACTGTTGGCTAGTGGATAGAGGTGTTTCCTGTCTGCAGGTTATCTGGTACTCCTTACACATCCTTTGTGCCCACTGTCAGTTAGTGGAGCTCACACCAAGACTGACCTCCAGAGCTTTTCCTTTCCACGTTCTTCCCAGCAGCCTGGCTTTGCTCCCTGTGTACTCTAGGGCTGGGACTGTAGGTAGCCAAGGCCAGCCAAACCCAACCTATACCACTTTCTCTTTCCAGAAAATGCAAGTGGTCAGACCGAAACATGCACAACCTACAGCAAGGTGAGCTCTGATTTTCCTAATAGTCCGAGATTAAGGTGATTGGGCTTAGGGCTATAAGCTCTGGGCAGTCACAGAGTTACATAAGTCACAGTGTGTATTAGTCCTGGTTGACCCCTGCTGCCCCTATCCTTTTACAGTGGGACAACATCCAGGAGCTTCTGGGCCATCCTGTGGAGAAGCCTGTTGTCTTGCACAGGTATGTGGGAGGTTGCTGTGTCTGGCCACCGCATGCTGCTCCTTGAAGCTCAGAAGACTCCAGAAAATCTAGCAGTGGTCACTGTACAAATTACACAAGTTTCTGGAGTAGGGATGCAGTTCAGTGTAGCAGATACCTGGGCTAAATTTCAACTCCAGTGAGGAAGGTGTTGGTGTTACTAAGACATCCTTCCTGCCCATCATGTGTGTTTGGATTAGATGAACTGTTCTCATGTTTACTCTATGAGGTTGCACCTGGTATAGCTTCCCTTCCGCTGCTCCATCTCAAGGGATCTTCTCACCTCTTACTCAGAACAAGCAGTTGTTTGGCTCTGTCTTTAGCTTTCCTTTCCCATCAGATCTGCCTTCTGCTGTCCTCATGGTTGCCATACTAAGATGCTCTCTCACTTCCTGACTTCTTGACATCTCATACAGTTCTGTAATAACTGTCCCAGATCTCCCTTGATGTGGGGGGGAATTTATTTGGCTTGTACAGCTGGATTAAAATCCATCATTGAGCCGGGTGGTGGTGGCGGCGCACACCTTTAATCCCAGCCCTCGGGAGGCAGAGACAGGCAGGTCTCTGTGAGTTCGAGACCAGCCTGGTCTACAAGAGCTAGTTCCAGGACAGGCTCCAAAGCTACAGAGAAACCCTGTCTCAAAAAAAATAAGACAAAAAATAAAAAATCCATCATTGAGGGGAGTCAGGGCAGGAGCCATGGAGGGAAGCCACTTACTGGCTTCTTTCCATGGCTTGCTCGGTTTCTTTTGGGGAGTGGGTGGGCGGGTAAAAGAATCTTTCTGTGAAGGCCTGCACCATGCCCGGCTACAGCTTGTTTTCTTACACAGCGTGGCATCCCCTGCTCAGGAGTGGCACCGCACACAGTGGCCTGGGTCCCCCCACATCAGTCTTTAGGAATGCCCTACAGACATGCCCTCGTGCCAGCCTGACAAGGCAGTTCCTCAGCTGTGGGGTCCTCTCCACAGGCGACTGTAGTTCTGTTGAGGAAAGCAGGAACTTTGTTTTGATCTTTGAGTCATAGAGGAATCTAAGTTTCATGGAGCTGCTGCTTAGCGCTTGGCCTTGACACAGTCATGAGAGACCTCAGCCAGTGACCCACACCCCTGAAGTGACTGTGCCTTCTGCTGCTTGGCCTTTGTTTTGCTCTTTAATTGTGGAATCTCTGGCTTCAGGTCCTCATCCCCAAACAACACCAACCCATTTGGCTCCACATTCTGCTTTGGTCTTCAGCGGATGATCTTTGAGGTAAGTCCTGGAGGCCAGATAAGCTGCTAAGCGCTTTGAAATTATATCAGGGACAGGCAAGTGACTGAGGTGAATTCTGGGGGGTTCCAAGCCATGCTGGGCAGATGAACCCTTCCTCATCTCTGCTGTCTAATAGTTCAGAAGTTTTGGTATGAGAGCCAATGAGATATAGCTCAACAGGTAAAGGCACATGCTGCTAGGCCTGAGGGCCTGAGCTCAGTCCCTGCTGTCCACATGATACAAGAGAGCAGTCTCCTGAGAGTCGTTCTCTGACCCCTGCATGTATGCTGTGGCAATGCATGCCCCTTGCCACAAACAAGATTAATAATAATCTTAAAAGAAAGAATGGGTTGGGGAAATCGGCTTCAGAGCCTGAACAAGATGAGCCTACCAGTGATGCCTCAGTTTATATCAGTCAGCAGCACAGCAGGGCAGAGGAACCTCAAAGCAAGTGTGACCAAATGTGGGTGTGCTGGTTTTTGAGTGGTGTGTGGATGAGTAGCCCTGGAGACGCCACTGGTCTGAGAGACTGGGGAACCCGTGTTTTCAGGCTGTCTGGATGCCATACTTCAGCAGGCCCTTTGCACTTGCAGACAGACTAGATAAGGGAGTTTCTAAAGGCCACATACCCTGTGAAGAGGGCAGACCTTTGAGCAGTAAGCCCCACTGACATGAAGAAGCTGGTGCTTCAGGAAGTGCAGAGCCCAGGCCCGTGTGCGAGTATGATGTGCATACATCCCCACCCTGTCCTGGGGACCTGTCTGCCTGCTCCTTCCCTCCTGACCCACTTGCTCTTCTCTTCTCACACCAGGTCATGCAGAACAACCACATTGCCTCAGTGACCCTGTATGGCCCCCCTAGGCCTGGTGCCCACCTGAGAACAGCAGAACTGCCCTAAGGACATCACTACCCATTCCCTTCTGTCCATGGAACTGTGCATCACATCCAGCTCAGTGGGTCTCTGTGCCACCCTGCGTGTTTTCTTGGGCACCTTGGCAGTGTTGAAGGGCTCTGGGATTCGGAAGGATTCAGGAGTGGGATTCGTGTTGAGTCCTCTACCTTGAGACAGAGAACCCAGGTATCCCTCTGTCCTGAGCCTGCTGTTGCCAGCAGAGAGCAGTCTGCAAAGAGAAGCACAAACTTTGGGCCTCGATAACCTGGACCCAGGGCCTCTCAGTTACCGTGTAATGAAGGACATGTCAACCCCTGTCCTGCACACATAGGGAAGATGGGCTTTCTCTGGCTAAGGAAATAGGTATCTAGCATGAGAACAGGGTCCTGCTTTTGGCCTGACATTGCCGTGTGGTCCTATGGTGAGCAGAGCAGGTACCATGTCCATAGTACTGGGTTGCAATATTTGCACTACATCCACTTTAGCTACTTGATGAGCTGGCTGTGGCTGGTGTGGCCCACATGCCCTTTTCTGTTTCTTTTGTGCGAGTGCTCCCTGCCAGGCCCAGGTGGCACACCTAAGTGGTTGAAATACAGTTTTGTACCAGGTATGTACCCGGGCTGGGTTCCCACTGCTGCTCTGGGAGCCAGCCTTCAAGGTCACTTGTGTCTCTTGGTCCAGCCTGGCTGACAGGGCTGCATGTTTCCATCTTGTTTGCCTCTTTTATTTAATGCCAAAGTGTTAGCCAAAGACACCTTCCTCCTTCAGTTACATTACAGCATTCTGTTGTGCACTGTGGGCCAGCTCCCTGCCCCACTTCTGGGCACTGGCCTGGCCTGGCTGCTTGGTTCAAGGCCTAGGGGCTCACAGAAGATTGGGCCGCTGCATTTCTTACATGGGTCTTGCTAATGGGAAGTAGTATATATGTGCTTTAAAATATTAATCCTTTTGAAAAGAATTGAGAAGAGAAACGTAATTTTATCCCATTTTTAATATTTTGGTCTAGCAACTTGTGATACATAGATGACAATTTTGTGAGTTTTTCAAATGTGTGTACAGATTTTTGTAAATAATGACTTTTGTAATTAACTCATGTACAGCCTCATCTTGTATAGTTCATGATGAATGTGCAGGGGGCCTGCCCCAGCTGTCTGTATGGTTCCTGGGCCTACAGCCAGGCCTGTGTGGCACTCCCATGACTGATTGACAGGTGTCTTCCCATTTGGACCTTGGTCTGGCCAGAGACCCTGCACGTCCCACTGTCAGGGTAGCCAGGACTGTTCCCATCCTCTTGAATAGAGGATACCTCCTCATCCCCTTTCCAATAAAGCACCTATGCCCACAGTGACAGCTTCCCATGTGCTGCTGCTGGGGTGTTTGTACTAAAATGTGAGCTGTTGATTTTCTTGACTCTGGTTGAAGAGCATGGGAATCTTAGGGCGCCTGGGAAGGGGCGGAGTCAGCTTCATAAGTACATTGACATAGTTGTGTGTGTGCATATAGTGGACAAGACCATGACACATCATGGCCCCATGCCTCCTGTTACAGGCAAACCTGGGCCTAAAGGGTTAGCCCTAACGCAGTAGACCTCAAAGGGGACAGACAGATAAGGTAAGGCCACTGGAAATCCAATGTGGAGAAGGAAGGAAGCAAATAAGTGAAGTGCCTGCCAGCTCTGAGGGCTGAGGCCTGGCTGCGGGGTACTAGCTAGTGTTTGTAGCGCCCTAAGCATTCCAGCCAAGCCCTCACTGGCACACACAGTAATGCTGTTGGCTACTAGTTTTATTAAATGTGCCAGCTTTGGGGTCTGCTAGTCAAGACATGGTCCACTACCTTGGCCCTGGCTATCTCTGCGTCAGCGCTGCACACTCTGATCTGGAGAAAAGCCGTGTACACCATTAACCCTCATGGGAAGAAGCCCTTTCGGGTTCTTTAATAGTGGCTTCTGGAGCTGAGAGGGACTCGATAGTGTGATAGGTAGTTAAGCGTCCCATTGGAACGGACCTGTTGCTACAGGCTGTGGATGTGCACAGACTGGCCCCTGAGGCCCATACAGCAAGCGCCACATAAGCCAAATGTCAGCTGCAGATAGCCCATGCACTACCACCAGTTCTCGGTAGAAACAGGGGTCAAAGGTGCGAAGATGCGGTGCAGCTGATGGCTGAGCAATGCCAAAGGTGCGAAAGGCTGGATGAGGCTCAGGTGTGAGCCGCAGGCGCTGCAAGCACATGCCCAGAAAGACATCGTCAATGGGAAAGAGCTCAACCTGTGTACAGGCCTCTGCTAGGCGGCGGAGCGTGGCTCCGGAAAGAACAAAGCCGCCACCCCCGGCATAGGCCGGGTAAACCGGCAGCCCATACACAGCCTTGGGAATGAAGTACTTGCTGGCTCTTGCGCGGATTGGCCTTGCCTGCACAATCACATCACCGGCAAGAAGGTCTTGTGCCGGATCCCGCGACTCGAGGAACTGCAGCAGGTTCCTCACGTGCACGAACACATCGGCATCGCCCTTAAAAACAAAGCGTATGTCTGGACAGAAAGCTGTGGCCCAAGCCAAAAAGTGAATCTCCTTGAGCGTTAGATTAAAGAAAGTGTCTTCGAAATCCCAGAGCAGGATGTCTGCATAAGCGCGGCTCTCAGTTTCCAGCAGGGCGCGCCAGTGCGTCCGCGTGCCCGCACTGCCAGAGCCAGCGCCCCTGGGCACTCCCAGCAAGAACACTCGGCGCACGAGGGCCCCCTGCACGCGACCCTCGGCACCCCAAGTCTGGCGTACGGCTTCCCGCCGCTCGAAGTCGGCGGCCACAGATTTGACCGCGATGAGCAGATCGGGCGGGCCGCCAGAGGCGCCGTCTCTGCGGCATTTGCGCGGCTGGTTAATGAGCAGCGGGAAGCGCCGTTGATCCTTGGCGCGCAGATACCTGCCGAAGTCAAAGGGGCCCGTAGGGGTGGGCGGCACCGGGGTGTCGTCCTCGTAGGCCAGAGGGGCGGCGCTGGCGGTATTGTGGGGCGCGCGTGCTCGGAGACCAGGAGTGGGCCGCGGGGACTGTCCTCGAGCTGATGGTGCTCTGGTTTTGGGGGCTGCCCCGTCACGCTGCACGTAGAGCAGGAGGCCGAGGGTGGCGCTGAGCAGTAGCGTGAGCCACGCGTCCCGGCAGCGGCGCAACCTCCTCTTCATGTCCAGCCCCGCCCGTCCCGGGGTCTTAGCCTTCCTTCATCCGCTACGACGACCTCCGCCCTGAGCCCTGACGCACCGCAGCAGCCTAAGGGACGAGAAGTTCAGCCTCTAACATCAGTCCCGGCCCAGGAACCAGGAAGGATCCCCAAGGCTGGGCAGGGACACGTAGGCCTCGCCCCTACCGACCCCCTACCCGGCGAACCAAGGCTCACCCTTTTTCCTCACCCCATCCCCGCCTCTAATCTTGGTCCTAAGGACCTCAGCACTCACGCTTGACGGCGGGGGGCGGTAAAAAAAAGGGGGGGTGGTTGCAGCCCCTAAACGCAGGGCCCTCCAACTGTCAGCTCGGGGTCCCAAGGGCGGCCATGACCTGGGCTTGAGCCAACTGCAGCGTTGGCAGGAAGGGGGCTGAGGCCATGCCACGTGATCCTACAGCTGTGTACGCCCCGACATCTGGAGCTCAGCTCCGCCCTGGTATAAGGAGCGCCATCTCTGAGTGCGAGCTGATTCCTAAAAGGATTTCTTACCGGCGACTCTCCGAGAAAACTTGGTTCTTTTTTTTTGGGGGGGGGGGGGGGCGGGGCTGAGACAGGGTTTTTCTCTTTAGCTTTGGAGCCTATCCTGGAACTCGCTCTTGTAGACCAGGCTGGCCTCGAACTCACAGTGATCCGCCTGCCTCTGCCTCTAGAGTGCTGGAAAACTGTCAGGAGTCCCCGTTCCGGCTGATGGGTCCCAAATCCCTAGGTCTCAGTGCCTTAACTTTCAGCTCTTTGACCACCATCCGAGGCCATTTTTCGGAACACCTGTCCCAGTGATATACTCCTAGCTCTGCCACACTTGCCACCAGTAACCACAAGCACGCACACCAACAAACAAGACAGCTAGTTCTGCTCCTACAGACTGGCCGGCAGCCCTTCACCCAGGGAAGACCACTGCTTTGTGAGTTAAGTGACTTGCCCCGAAATGACACAGGCAGAAACGACCGCCCCCAGGGTTTATGGAATTCAGGAATCTCCCAGTGCATCCTTGCCTCTTCATCCACCAGATACAGGGAATGGAAGCACTTCATTCCTGTCTCCATGCCCAGATCCAGTTTTGAGTTTCCCGACGCCCCAACATAGCATCCTTGCAGCTAGAAATGACCATGTTGTTGCCTCTGCAATGTAGACTGGACTGTCAGGGATTTGTATTGTTTGGGGAGGTTTCCAGAAGGAGCTGTTGACCCGTTGTAGGCTGTGCCTTGTTTTCTAGGTCCCCTGGTTTTCCTTCCTCTTTGAGCTGCCTTCCTATGCCACACCTGTTCACTGATGTTTGGGGTTTTAAAGGACGACCATGCTACGTACCCCCTCACAGCCTTGGGCTGATGACCCACCTGCCTCAGCCCCCAAAGTGTTAGGGTTACAGGCTGTTAGGGTTACTGGTATTTCCCAGCTTGTCTGGAGTCTGTGGCCCTGATTGTTTTCCTGAGTTTGGAACTCTAGATTCAGCTGAGCTCCAGGTTCATCAGGAGGACAATCATTCCCTGTGAAGAGAGCAGTCAGGGCCTCTCCCCATCTCCATCTCACTGGGAAATATAAATGCCTGGCATCACTGAACCCATTCCTCACCCAGGGTCACAGGCCTGCTGCATTCTCCCTCCCAAATAGCTGTTGGTACTCATCTCAAAATTTTAGAAAGTCTTGATTTCTTAGAGTGAAATCACAAGCCTGCAGAGTTAAGAGAAAGTGTTGTTGAGAAGAATGACCCCGTAGTGAAATCCAGACTTAGGAAGATGAGCGTGAAGAGGAACAAGAGGAAGCTAGCTCACTCACAGAGGAAGATGAAGCAGGCTCAGAACTGGAGAGGGAAAAGGAAGTAGGCATTTAGTGTGCATGTGAAATTCAGGCCAGGCATGGTGGCTTAAGTAATCTCAGCACTCGGGTTTGAGGGTGAGGATAAACCTCATCTCACTGAAGAGGGTGGGAGGGAGGAGGATCAAAGGTGGAGAAATGGATTATTATTGAAGAACATGAGGAAGGAGGTGTTCCTCGGGAAAGGGAGATTCACAGAGATGATGACGTCATCCTCAGATCAGGTCCCTGGCATACAAGAGAGTCCCTGCGGAAATCCTTTTTTAGGAAAGATGCAGTTTTACTATATTTGTTTGACCATTTCAATTAGGATTTGCTAGTCTGTAAAATTTTGCATCCCTTTCCAGTTGTAAAGTTCTCTAATGTATTTAAAATATTAATTTGTTTTCTTTGTTTATTTGAGGCAAGGTTTCTCTGTGTAGCCCTGCCTGTCCAGGAACTCACCTCAAACTCAGAGATCCGCCTGTCTCTGCCTCCCAAGTAATGGGATCAAAGGTGTACACCACCACTGCTCGGCTGAAATTTTAATTTTTCTAATAAAGGCTCTGGTTTATGCCCATACTTAAAACTTTAACAAACAAACAAAAAAAAAAACTATACAATGGTTCACCAAACGCCACTAAGAGGACAGGAAGCAGCCTGCCCGCCATTCAGCCCCTGCAAACTTGTCCTGACATCCTCCTCCCCTTCTCCTCTTCCTCGAGGCCCCACCGGAGCGGCTGTACCTAGAACCCTGCCCCTCCTCTCCCTACTCCACCTGGCTCACTCATCCCTCAAAGGAGCCTAACCCCAACCTGAGCTGGACCTTGGTTGTAAAAGGGTTACATTTTATTATCGTTGCAAAGTGCTTAGGTCCCACCTTGAGTATGAGCCAAGGGCAGGGAAGTTTCGTGAATCCTGATCGCAGCAGTATTTACAGCACCTTGATTGACATCTAGACCTCAGAAGGTCCAGGTACTTAGGGTGAGTTGTAGGAAGTCCTATTTTGGGATGGGAAGACAAGGACATCTACACTGTCTCCATCAAAGAATTTATGGTAGAATCCTCAGTGACAGAGCCCCTGAGGCTCCGTGGTGCTTGCCTGGCTCCTGGGAAGGCAGTCGGTTCTGCTCCAGCAGGAGGCAAAGTGGGGCGGGGGTTGGGGGGTATTCGTATGCTCTCCAAGTCCAGTGGACGGGAAGTAGTCAGCAATAGCAACAGCAGCAGTAAAAAGACCTCAACAGCCGCTGGTGGGGTCCAAACCCTGGCTGAACTGCTGATTGACTGCCCTTCCCACTGTACCAGACCTAGGCCAAGCCTAGCAGATCCTCTGCAAGACTGGTGAGCTCGTTCTCCTCCAGCGCCTCCACCAGGCGCTGCAGCGTGGCACGACGGCCCTCGGCTTGTATGAAGCGGCTTAGCAGCTGGAAGGCCTGCTCGTATAGCCCATCTCGCTCGTATTCATAGGCCAGCGCGTCGAGGGCAGGATCCCTCAGTGCTCGACAGCTACTCTGCAGTGAGCGCCCTACCCTGCGCCATTTGAGACCCACTGAGCGCGCGAACGTCTGCTGGTCTTGCAGATTTAGTGGCCGGTTCACTGCGGAGAAAAGTGAGAGGTGGGTGAGCACCGGTTCCCTGGAGCCGACACCCTTCCGCACCTCCCTGCGGATCCCTGGGCCCAGCCACGCTTCAGCCCAGACCAACCTTCCCGTGACCCCGCTTCTGCTGGCGAACCTCACCTACGGGCTGACCATGGAACAGAAAAGTATGACAGGCCGCCGGCAGTGACTTCTCCTCGACCAGAGAGGGAACTGGGGACTTTGATGCGGCTGAATCAACCTGTAAGGCTTCACTCGAGTCAGTGCGGTCGCACGTCAGTTTGCGAAACTCATCCTCCAGTTCTGCGAGTTCCTCATCACGGAGCCGGTCCGGCTGCGCAAAGGGGTGCACAGTAAGTGCGGCTTTTAGCCACAAATCCCCGCCCATCCCATCCTAACTCCATATGGCAGCACCTTCTGGGCTAAAATGTAATTTAAACACCGCTCCTCGTCGGTCAGCAAAGGGTCCAGCTGCTCTGCCCCAGCACGCAACTCCAATTCCAGTCGCACCGCTTCCTGGGCAAGTGCCGGGGCCATGCACCTCTGCAGCGCGGTGCGCAGCGCCCCCTCGCGGTAAGCTTGAAGGAACCGGCCGCAAAGCAGGCGCCCGGAGAACCGCAATTGCACGACGAGCTGCGGATCGCTGCAGTGGATCTTGAGTATCTGCAGTACATCAGGGCTGTCCGCACTCTCTGCAGAAGCGAGCAGTCAGGCCACCAGCTGTCCCCAAACAGGACTTTTCTCCAAGCAACCAGAACAGGAGGCTAAGCCCATACATAGCCAGACCATTCTCCCGACCCTCAACCAGCTACAGCCTCCTGTGGTCTCTGCCCTGAGAAGGGGAAGGGCAACAGAAAGGACAGGTACGGGGGAAGGGTTTGAGCAAAGAGCGCGGCAGTGAGAGAGGAAAAGAAGACACAAAAGTGCAGTTAGTAGCAAAGAGTGAACTGGTTGATCTGAAGTGAAAATGGATGTACAGCAAAGATGCGATCAGAAGAGCAACAGGTATATCTAGATAGACAGGACAAGTGTACAAATGTCTACACTCAAGGACACATGTGCAGGAAGCAAAGACTGCAGACCCCACACAGCCAGGGGTGCTCCCTCTCTCCTGATACCTCTTCCAACCCCACACCAAAATGTCCTGAAGGTGTCTGAGTTGAAACCCACAAAGAAGTGGGGCCTCAAACCCAGTTCTGCTCACAAAGTCCCAGAGTCATTTCTACACCTGTCCAGCCACACACCTGACAGCGCAGTCTGCAGCGCCTTGTATATTGCCGCCTTCTTCTGGGGATCTGTGTAGGCTTCAGACAGAACTACCTTGTCCAGGGAGGACTCCAGAAACAGGTATGCACTGCCCACCCATTCTTCATGCCCATTCTGCCCCGCTGCCATCTCGCCTCCTAGAGATGCAAACAGATTATCTCCAGACTTGGAAACAAATATGCAGTCTCAGGTAGCTCAATTTTCGGCTCTGCTCACAATCCTGCCCAGGCCGACCCAGACTGGAACCCAGGATTGTCCCTCCACCACCTGTGACTCTAGGGTCACAGGAACAGAGTAATAGAGGTGGGCCCTGCAGCAGGCCCCGGGGCAGTAGGTCCCTCTCACCAAAGCTGACAAAAGACATCTTCCTTCTGGAAGCTCAGATTCACCTTTGCAAACCCTTTCAGATGCAAAGTACCACGTAGGTTTCCACTCTACCTGGCTTTAGTCAGTTTTCACTGCCTAGACCCAAGTATGGCTGTAAGAAGGCTGACCAGTACACATCCCACTCAACGTCCATCAAAACCCAGTCAAGACTTGATATAAGGCTCAGACTGGACTACAGAAACTCAACTCTGCATCCCTGGTTGGACCACTAAGGACTTGGCTAGCTTTGGGGTTGAATCAGAGGGAAGAAATGGGTCTCTTTGGTTACTGTTTAGAAAGGACCTATCTGAGGGAAGGAGGGCACCTACATGGGAGGAAATAAGGCCAAGAGATGAGAACATACACGTGTAGTGTGTGTGTGTGAGGGCGAGGGTCTCGCTACATATCCCTGCCTGGTCTAGAACTCACCATGTAGCCTGTGTTGCCCTCCATTCACAGAAATCTGCCTCCAAGTACTGGAATTAAAGGCATTAGCACTATGTCTGACAGGGCAAACACTCTTATTTTTTAATAAGAATTATTACATGCACACCTGGTGTTCATGGAAGCCAGAAAAGATCAGAGACTGGAGTTACAAATGGTCGTGAGCCACTGTGTGGGTGCTGGGAATCTAATCTGTTCCTCTGGAAGAGCAGGCAGTCCTCTTAACTGTTGAGCTATGTCTTGCATCTCGGGACATACACTTTTCTTTAAGATGTATTTGTTTTTATTTGCATTGGTGTTTTGCTTGCGTGTATGTTTGTGTGAGGGTGTCAGGTCCCCTTGGAACCGGAGTTACAATCAGTTCTGAGTTGCCATGTGGGTATTGGGATTTGAACCCGGGTCCTCTGGAAGAACAGCCAGTGCTTTTAACCACTGAGCCATCTCTTCAGCCCTCACAACATACACTCCCTTTTTTTTGTTTGTTGTTTATTTTTTGTTGTTCAAGACAGGGTTTCTGTAGGTAACAGTCTTGGCTGTCCTGGAATTTGCTTTGTAGACCAGGCTGGCCTTGAACTCACTGAGATCCACCTGCATCTGTGGCCCAAGTGCTGAGATTAAAGGTATGCACCACCACTGCCTGGCAGGATATACTCTCTTAACCATGGATCCATACTATCTCTGAGACCATCCTGGACTGCTCAGTTATGTAAGTTTGTTATAAGGCTCTTGATTTCTTTTTTTTTAATATTTATTTATTTATTATGTATACAATATTCTGTCAGTGTATGTGCCTGCAGGCCAGAAGAGGGCACCAGACCTCATTACAGATGGTTGTGAGCCACCATGTGGTTGCCGGGAATTGAACTCAGGACCTTTGGAAGAGCAGGCAGTACTCTTAACCACTGAGCCATCTCTCTTGATTTCTTCAGCTGTTCCTAAACAGATTCCCCAATTGTTCACAGAGAGACACCTCCCTTGCTCAATGCTGGGCTCTCTTCCATCCATCCCCTATCAAAATCCCGCTTCTAAACCACTAAACCACTAGTATCAAGATTAAGAAAGCCCCTGGGCAGGGTATCATACATACCTTGCCAAAAGAAATAATTAATTGGCAATTGCCGTATCTGAGTCTTGGCATAGGGGATGCAATTGAAACCCGTCCTCATAGAAAACATACTAATACAACCTGAAGATTATTGTTTATTTCTGGGCAGGTTGGGCAGTGATTTTAATTTTCTTTGTATTTTGTTTATCTATTCTATTTTGTATATATATGTGTGTGTGTGTGTGTGTGTGTGTGTATATATATATATGACATGTTTCATTAGTTGGGGCCAGGCAGTGGTGGCACATGCCTTTAATCCCAGCACTCGGGAGGCAGAAGCAGATGGATCTCTGTGAGTTCAAGGCCAGCCTGGGCTACAAAGTGAATTTCAGAGCCGTTATACAGAGAAACCTTGTCTCGAAAAGAAAAAAAAAAAAGAGTTGGGGCATAGTGGGACATGCCTTTAATCCCAGCACTTAGGAGGCAGAGGCCAGCCTGGTCTACATCGTGAGGCCCTGGACAGGAAAAGAAAAAAATAGGAGTAGGTCTGGAGAGATATATAGTTCGGTAATAAAGTGCTTGCTTAGCGTGTGCAAGGTCCAGGACAAAAAGAAAAATAATAATAAAAAAAATAACATAACGAAGGGAGCTTGCTATGATGGCTTCCTGCCTGTAATCCCAGCACTCAGGGGCCAGAGGCAGGAGGATCAGCCAGCCTATATTACAAAACAAGACCCCAGTCACTTCCATACTTGGGGTTGAACCCTGGGCCTGTGTATTCTAACCAAATTCTCAGCCACCAAGCTACACCCCAGCACATAAAGGTCTTTCTTTAAAAGTAATGAAGGACGGCCTGGCAGGGATGGCACACACTTTTAATCCCAGAGGCTGAGTTCGAGGCCAGTCTGGTCTACAAAGCGAGTTCCAGGACAACCGGGACTACACAGAGAAACCCTGTCTTAGGGGTCAGGGGAAGCGGGAAGACACAATTTAAAAAAAAACCTTCCCACCACGTGTCCTTCCATGAATGCCCTTCACCCACTGGGAGGTTTCTAGGCTGGGTCCTGGGACACCAATACTAATTTAAGAACAAATGCCCCCATTAACGCATAAGATTCCCTGAGCAACCCCACTTCCGATTAGGTGAACAGGCATGGCGCCCAATTCAAGAACTGAAAGTTTGAGATTCCCAGACCATCAGGACACGCCCCCTGCTTGGCTGCGCCGAACGCGTCCTGGCAGAGGGAGGTTCCCAGACTCCCCGCTACCCCGCCTTCAAGCTGGGGGTTCGCACACGCCGGGGGTCAGGCAGAAAGGGGGCTCTCAGAAGCGTTCCGGGCTAGCATTGCAGCCAGATCCTCTCTCCTGCAGGGCCTTGACACCCAGTTAGTTGGGACAAGAAACCAACGAAGGTGGAGGTCCCTCGCGCTTCCCACTGAAGCAGCCCACCAGGCCGCTGCCACCAGCTGGCCAGCAACTGCGTGTCACCCCCGTGCGGTGCCCACCCTCGGGAGCCAGATCTCTCTCTGCTCCGGCGGCACCAAGGGAGCCCACCCACTCTCCGAACTAACCTGGCCGCCGCACACTCTCCGGGCTCCGGGGCGCGCGGCTTCCGGGTGTGCGCAAAGACGCAGGGGCGGCGCCCCAGCCCGAGCCGCCGGGTCAGCCCGCGTGTCCCGCCTTCTCCGTTCAGGGCCTCTCCTTCCTGCCCCGCTGTCCTCCGTGGCCAGTCCCCTGCCTCCGGGCAAAGCCCACCTAGTCTGCTGAGCAGGTAAGATAACGACACCCAAGGTTAGATGGCAGGACGAACTGCCCACTGGTCATGACTTTAGCGGATTGAGGTTTTTGAGGCCGAAGGGCCCCAGAGTGAGAGCTGCCAAATTTAAGTCAGTTCCTGGGGTTCAATCAGAGGGCGTCTCCTGGAGATAAGAATTTTCTGGCGCCCCCTAGGAATCTGGTTCGGTGATCTTAATCTCTGCTACACTTTAGCACTTAAAGCGGGGTGCCGTGATTCCAGAACAAGCCTGGCTCGGAATCTCCGAAACTCTAGGGCACACTTGGGGCAAATTCCACGAGAAACCGTACGCTTGGAAGACATGGGGAAATTAAATGGCGAGTGGCGTGGACTCCCAGCAACTTGAAACAAAGCTGGCAGCTTCAAGGAGAACTCACAGCTCCCAACAACGCCCACCTCCTTCTGAAAGCTGAGCTCTGGAGGAGCTTCAGAGTTCCAGCCGAACCTTAAATAGCTAGCGAGAATCAGGGCTGCGCAAGGGTCAGGGCCCTAACTGGAATAAAAACCCTGAAAGAGCAGTAGGCTCCAGAGCTACAAGCCCCCCCCCCCCCCCCCCCGCAGGTCTGTCACAGAAAGTAGCGGGAAGTCTGTGCCTGGGGGTGGAACCTCCCTTTCTGGGCTGCAAGAACACCTTCTTTTCCTGATTGGCGTGTGACCTCAGACAAAACAAAACAAAACAAAAAACCACTTCACTAAGATTCACACCTGATTAACCGGCAGTCACTTTCTAGTGGAAAGGCTGGGATGGGACAAGATTCCACAACTTGAAACCTAGAGAGTCAAGTAAAGCTTGTTCAGCAAATGAGAAAGTAGTTTAAAGAACCGTTTAGAAGGAAGAGGCAGGCGGATCTCTGAGTTCGAGTCCAACCTCGTCCACAAGAGCTAGTTCCAGGACAGGCTTCAAAGCTACAGAGAAACCCTGTCTCGAAAAACCAAAAAAACAAAAAACAAAACAAAACAACAACAAAAAAAAACAAAACAAAACCAAAACGTTTAGAGCCAGTCTTGGTGGCACATGCCTTTAGTCACAGCACTCCAAAGCTGAGGCAGGTGGATCTCTGTGAGTTCAAGGCCAGCCTGGTCTACAGAGTGAGTTTCAGGACAGCCAAGAGAACATAGTGAAACTCTGTCTTTAAAAAGGAAGAAGAAAGAAGAGGAGGAAAAGGAGGAGGAGATTGGAGAGATGGCTCAGAGGTTAAGAGCACAAGCAGCTCTTCCAGGGTCCCGAGTTCAAGTTCCAGCCACCACATGGTGGCTGACAACCATCTATAATGAGATCTGGTGCCCTCTTCTCATGTGCAGACAGAATATTGTGTACATAATAAATAAACAAACCTTTAAAAAGGAAGAAAAACCAAACCACAGAGGCAAGAGTATCTTGAGTTCAACACCAGCCAGGGCCATGTAGCAGCGATGAGAAAGATTTAAAAAAAAAAAAAAAAAAAAAAAAAAAGAGGCCGGGTGGTGGTGGCGCACGCTTTTAATCCCAGCACTCGGGAGGCAGAGGCAGGCGGATCTCTGTGAGTTCGAGGCCAGCCTGGTCTACAGAGCTAGTTCCAGGACAGGCTCCAAAGCCACAGAAAAACCCTGTCTCGAAAAAAAAACAAAAAAAAAAAAAAAAAAAAAGAGAAGAAAGAGGGAGGGAAGAAGTGTGTGTGTGTGTGTGTGTGTGTGTGTTATGAGCACAACCAGATCTACACCCTTTCCCTTTGGGGAAAATTAATAACATTCTGAACAGAAACCTCTGCACTTTCTTTTCTTTCTGTTTGTTTGTTTTGTTTTTTGAGACAGAATTTCTCCTGTAAAAGCCCTGGTTATCTGGAGCTCCCTCTGTAGACCAGGCTGACCTCGAACTCAGAGGTCCACGTGACTCTGCCTCCTGAGTACCAGGATTAAAGACATGTGCCACCACGGCCAGCTAGCATGTGTTTGCATGTTTGTCTGTGTAACACAGGTGTGCGGCAGTCCCGTGGAGGCCAGAAGAGGGTGTTTGATGTCATAGGATTGTAGTTATTATGGACAGTTGTGACTGGCCATGTGGGTGCTAGGAACCAAATCTCCACCTTCTTTGAGAGCAATAAACGTTCTTAATTGGTGAGCCATCTTTTCAGTCCCCTGTCTTAAAAAAATCATTTTTAGAATTACATATTTTATGTAAATGAGTGTTTGTCTGCATGTATGTATGTATGTATGTGCATTATGTATGTGCCTGGTGCCCAAAGAGTCTCGAAGAGGTACCAGATCCCCTGGAGCCAGAGTTAAGGACAGTTGTGAGCCACCTCGTGGGTGCTGAAAACCAAACCTAGGTCCTCTGCAAGAAGAGCCAGCTTTCTTAGCTGCTAAGCCATCTCTCCAGTCCCATCCTTCTGTTTTTTTAATGATCTGTTTATTCGTGTTTATGAGTATGGAAGTGCTCGATCCAGGGTGACAAGCATGCCAGTGGAGGCCAGAGGACAACTCTCAGAGTCACTTCTTCCTTTCCACCACTGGATCCCAGGGATAGAACTCAAGTCATCCATGCTGGGGCAAATGCCTTTATCTGCTGAGTCATCCCACAGGCTGGAGCGCTACACTTTTGCAAAGTGCATAGCATCTCCCAGGCTATAAGCATGGCTATGCCCAAGCGTTGGCATTTCTGAAATACTTCGACCCTTCTAAGCCCAGGGCTCCCTCTTTCACTTTAGGCCCCCCCCCCCCGCTGCTGGCAGCAGCAGACCCGCCCCCCCACCCCCCCACTCCTGCCACACCATGGTGGAGCCCGGAGAAAAACTGCCAGAGGAAGTGTTGGCGCTCATCTTCCGCGATCTGCCTCTCAGAGACCGGGCTGCAACCGCCAGAGTCTGCAAGGCCTGGGCTGCGGCCACCAGCAGCAGTGCTGTGTGGCGTGACACCAGCATCAGGTGAGCTGCTTCCTGCTGCCACTCCACCTCACGCTTGAGCACATCTCAGTGCTGCCTACTTTATACCAAGTAGTATTGGGTATGTTTGGTTTTGAGCCCAGGGGACTGAACTTGGGTCTCACTTGCTAGGCAAGGATTCTACCACTAAACTCTGACCCCAACTCCCAAGGAGTGTTCTAAGTGCCTTCCACAAATTAGCTATTTAATCCTCACAAGAAGCTTGTAGCAGGTAGATAGCATTATTTCCTTTGTAGACAGGCAACCCAGGTGTAGAGACTTAATCGTTTGGGCCTGGAGGCTGCATCCAGCAACTGAGTGAGAGAGGCAGAATCTGAACCTGGTGGTCTGGAGGTCCTGCTCCACCTCCGCAGACTACTGAGTAAGCCTAGTGCTTTAAATGCCATTTTTTAAATTTTTTTTGTTTTTAGTTTTTAGTTTTTCAGTACAGAGACAGGGTTTCTCTGTAGCTTTGGAGCCTGTCCTGGAACTAGCTCTTCTAGACCAGGCTGGCCTCGAACTCACAGAGACCCCTCTGCCTCCCGAGTGCTGGGATTAAAGGCCTGCGCTGCAGCCACCCCGGCCTACGATGGATTTTTCCCAGGGCTGGAATGCTGGGAGGTTACAGCCTGAGAAGCCTCTGAAGACTTCTGAAGGGAAAGAATGGACGTTCCCATCACAGAGAATAGAGAAGGCAGGTGGAACCCACTAGCTGCTCTTCCAGAAGACCTGGATTCGGTTCCCAGCTCCCATTTAGCAGCTCATAACCGGCTGTAATTACAATCCTGGAGGATTCATCACCCTCTTCTGGCCTCCTCAGACACTGGGCACACCCGTGGTGCAGACATACATGCAGTCAAAACAACTACACATACACACACACAATCAATACACTAATAAAAAGAAGTTTCTTCCCCAGTTCATGGTGACACCGCTAATTCCTTTCTGTGTCGCTCTAATGCCAGTTGTGACAGTGAGCTGGAAGACTTGTTGCCACCATATTTGTACGCCTGCCTGGACCACATTCACAACCTACGGCTGGAATATGAGCCATCAAAGAAGCCCAGCCGCCGAGCAGCCACTGAGCTACTGAGGGCTCTTGCCGACCGAGCCCCAGGACTTCGAGGCCTACGATTGGAATGCTGCGGAGAGAAGCCGCTTTTCGACGCCGGCGGCGACGTCCTGAGTGCTGTGCACGCAGTCTGCGGAGCCGCTCACCAACTGCGCCACCTCGACCTGCGCTGCTTGCCCTACACACTAGACGACACGCTGGTGCTTCAGGCTGCACGTGACTGTCCCGAGCTCCGTAGCCTTTTCCTGGACAACCATGCACTAGTGGACAACGTGCAGCCCAGCTCTGTGCTCAAGCTTTTGGAGGCTTGCCCGCACCTGCGAGCCCTTGGACTGCACCTGGCCAGTCTGTCGCCTGAGGCGCTGGAACTGCTGGCCGCGCCACATCGCGCCCCTTTTGCACTCCTGGCATTGAGGTGCGCGTGCCCCGAAGATGCTCGTGCGCCCCTCCTGCCTGATGAAGCCTGGGCGACACTGCGTTGCCGCCACCCTGGGCTGGAGGTGGAGCTGGAGCTGGAGCCTGCGCTTCCAGACGAGGCCGTAACGCGCGTCCTGCAACCAGCCGTACCAGTGGCTGTGCTGCGTCTCAACCTCTCGGGTGACACGGTAGGGCCCCTGCGCTTCGCAGCGTGCCACTACGCCGAAACTCTGCGCGCCCTCGAGGTGCGCGCGTCCGCTTCCACCGAGCTGCACACCGCTCTGGAGGAGGTGGCGGCGCGCTGCGCGGGCTTGAGGGAGATACACTGCTTCTGCGTGGTGAGACCCTCGGTACTGGACGCCTTCCGCGCGCACTGCCCGCGCCTGCGCAGCTACACCCTCAAACTAAAGCGTGAGCCGCATCCCTGGCGGCCCACGCTGGTGCGGTGATTGGGCAATCTCACCACTCCGGGACCCGTGCGGTGATTGGGCAATCTCACCACTTCTGGACTGCACGGACCCCAAGCCTCTGAAAGGACTGAGCAAGTCGCGCAGGCATTTCCCAGCGGCTAGCCCCATCCTTGGGGAGCCCGTTGACTACGGTGCTTGGGGCCTATGAAGGCATCCAAGCCAGTCCCAGGCTCCATAGATTCATGGGGCCTTCTCAACCTCTGTGCCCCTCCCCATTCTAGGCTTTCCCTCCCCTGTCCACTCTGCGCTAGCTCCGAGGCCCAGAACTGGGGGAGGGCAGGCACAAACACAAGCCAAAAGTCAAGGGTGAGTGTGAAGTAAATAAATCCTTTAGTATTTCTGCGTCCTGTAGTCTCGAGCTAGCTCTGAAGGGGAGGGCAGGAAATGCACGGACTGGAAGAGCGTCCGGCCGGACTTGCAAGAATGGGGACCTCGGGGGCTTTTGTACTGTGACTGTGGCAGGTCGGGATCGGTACACTCTATACCCCAGGAATGACCAATTCCCTAGCGTCCGATAGACAGGGAAGGGCCAGCTTAACCCACCACCCTGTCTATCTGCCCTCCCTTACTTAGGCTTCACTACGTCCATAAATGAACTTCTAGGACTTTCCGAGCCTACAGATGATTTCTGCCCATCAACTCAGAAAGAGAGGGACTTGAGAAGGATGAGACTCGAACCTGGGTTTCCCCTCCTCCCCCCCCCCACCTACGTTTTAGGCAGCCCTTTCTCTTTGCTGGTGACCGGGCGGCTGTCCGAGCCCCGCCCCTTGGGTTCGCACGCGGCCCCCGCCTGACCCGGCGCCCAGGGGCGGAGTAGGGCGGGGCGGGCGGCAAACGCAGCACTTTCGCGGCTTTGACAAGCCCGCAGCGGCCGGGCTGGAACGCTGAGCCCGGCCGAGACTGCGCCATGCAGGAAGCGCCAGCTGCGCTGCCCACGGAACCAGGCCCCAGCCCGGTACCTGCCTTCCTCGGCAAGCTATGGGCACTGGTGGGCGACCCAGGCACAGACCACCTCATCCGCTGGAGCCCGGTGAGGGCTGGGGCCCCTCAACTCTCTCAGTGGTCCCCGGGGGTCCGTCCAATGTCTGTGAACACCCATGTCTACCCAGCCCCCACCTGGGACTGGGCTGTGAGTACCTCGATTCAGCTGTGCAGAGTGGATCACGGTGGAAGGGTAGGTGAGATACATGAGGAGCGAGGGTCCTAGAGCCCAAGGGACCTAGGTAATTCTCACTTTACTTGTCTGCTGATGAGAAAACAGGCCAAGAAAAGGGAAGGCTGGCTCCACCTCTGGCTCAGGGTCACCAAGTGAGCCTGAGACCAGTCTGAGGTTGACCCCGGGTTGGTACGTGCTCTTTCTTTCTGAGGATCTAATCTGGGTCTGGTTAGGGGTAGGAATTATTTGTGGTTATGGCAGGGTAAGCCTCATATGGTTCTGACCTGGTCATGCCCCACCTCCCAGTGAGGTGCAACCCTGGAGCAGTGAGTGAGTGTGGTCCAGCTGTGAGTGTCTACCTCTCACCTAGTCTGGTCTCCACCCGATGGGCATCCTTTCCTTGGCAGAGTGGGACCAGCTTCCTCGTAAGTGATCAGAGCCGCTTCGCCAAAGAAGTCCTGCCTCAGTATTTCAAGCACAGCAACATGGCGAGCTTTGTTCGCCAACTCAACATGTGTGAGTCCCTCTACCAGGCGGGAAGAGGGTCGGGGGTTACTTGGTGCAGAGGATGGAGCGGCTCACGCCCCCGCCTCCCCCTCCCCTCCGGCCCACCATTCCCCAGATGGTTTTCGGAAGGTGGTAAGCATTGAGCAAGGTGGCCTTCTCAGGCCAGAGCGTGACCACGTTGAATTCCAGCATCCAAGCTTCGTGCGAGGCCGGGAGCAGCTACTGGAGCGCGTGCGCCGCAAGGTGGGACAAACTGCAAAAATGGGAAAAGGCCAATGTTGGTACTTTTGGCTCTGGTTTATGTGTCCCTGTCCGGGATGGTGCGTCCTACCTACAGGTACCTGCGCTGCGAGGCGAAGACAATCGATGGCGTCCTGAAGACCTAGGCCGACTGCTGGGAGAGGTGCAAGCTTTGAGGGGGATGCAGGAGAGCACGGAGGCACGGCTGCAGGAACTCAGGCAGTGCGGGACAGGGAAGGAAGGGTGGAGTTATGGGGGATAGGATACCGGCCACCTAGGGGTTCTGGGCAGGGCCTCCCACTCCTATAGACTAGAGGCTTCATCCAGACAATGGGTTCAGCTCTGTAACGTTTAGTCTTGGAAGAGAGACATCCCTTCTGCTAGTGACCTCTCCATTCTGTGGGGCACAGTGTCCGATTAAACTCGGATGCCTCAGCATCTCCGCACCCCTCTTCCCAGGCAGAACGAAATCTTGTGGCGAGAAGTGGTGACCCTGCGACAGAGCCACAGTCAGCAGCACCGGGTCATCGGCAAGGTGTTCCTCTTCCCCTAGTTCTTACCCTCCCGCTCCTGGGCACCCCATACCTCCACCCCTGTCCCCTAGACCCACCAGAAATTGCTTTTCTATGGTGAGGGGCCTGGCCTGAACTATGAATTAACCCTTTCTTTTCAGCTAATCCAGTGCCTATTTGGGTCGCTTCAGACAGCACCCAGCAGTACAGGAACCAAGAGAAAGCTGTGAGTCCAGAAGCCTGTAGTGCTCACACCTGCATGCCCACTGCCAGGACTCCCTTCCTTGTCAGGGACCTCACTCCAGAGACTCCTCCAGATCCCGGACTCCCCTACTTTTTACCCTCAATCCACCAACCATCACCTCCACTTCACATCCCCTCGCTGCTTCATTACCCTCAAATTCCTATGCCCAAAGTCGGCACCCCTGACTTGGGGCTCAAACTAAGCTCTCTCCCTCCCCTCTAACCCCCAAAGGGCCCCCATCTCTCAGGGAGCCCCTTCCACTCCAGCATGTGACTGATGCCCTGGAAACAGGCCTCAGCTCTGCTGACTGGGCTGCTGGGGCCTGAGGGAGAGAGAGGGGGGGAGGGAGGGAGGGAGGGAGGGAGGGAGGGCAGTTCAGGCAGAGAGGCATGGCAACCTAACCTGCTCACCCTGCACAGGTCCCTGATGCTGGATGAGGGGGACTCATGCTCAGCCTCTGCCAAATTCAATGCCTGCCCAGTCTCTGGTGCTCTCCTCCAGGACCCCTACTTTATCCAGTCGGTAGGTGGTGTTTCCTCCTCTTCCTAGGGTGCAGATAGGATTGTGAGGAGCCTGTTTCTTCTCCGTTTCTGCCCCCCAAAGATGAATGCCAACATTTTACCAACCAGACCTTGGTTTTTTGTTTTTGTTTTTTGAGACAAGGTTTCTCTATAGCTTTGGTGCCTGTCCTGGAACTAACTCTTGTAGACCAGGCTGGCCTAGAACTCACCAGAGATATGCCTGCCTCTGCCTTCTGAGTGCTGGGATTAAAGGTGTGTGCCACCACCGCCCAGCTTTAGATTCATTTTCAAACCCTGACCTTTAGTCCTGGTTCAGATGGGTGCTGGTTGGGCTATTCTGTAGCTGGAGGTCAAGAGCTTGGTCAAACCTTCTACTTGCAGCCTCTCCCAGAGACTACCCTGGGCCTCAGCCCTCACAGGGCCAGAGGGCCCATCATCTCTGACATCCCAGAAGATGCTCCATCTCCTGAAGGGCACAGACTTTCTCCCTCCAGTGATGGCAGGAGGTAAGGAGAACAGGGCCTGCCTTGTGGGGACCCTACAGAAAGCGCCTACAGCCCAGAGGCCCGTGGGGGTGGGGAGAGGTCAGGGTCAGGGTCTGGTTGAAGCTTTTCTCTGGTGCAGGGTGAAGGGCCTGGCACTGCTCAAAGAAGAGCCGGCCAGTCCAGGGGGGGATGGCGAGGCCGGGCTGGCTCTGGCCCCAAACGAGTGTGACTTCTGCGTGACAGCACCCCCACCGCTGCCCGTGGCTGTGGTGCAGGCCATCCTGGAAGGGAAAGGGAGCTACAGCCCTGAGGGGCCCAGGAGTGTACAACAGCCTGAACCCAGGGGCCCCAGGGAGGTACCTGACAGGTGAGCAGAGCCAATGTTGATGGTTTATAGATAGAGTATCGTATACTGGCCAAACAAAAGCTTCATCTATCCTGTGGTAGCTGAGGGGGAACATTGGGCATCAGACTCTCATGACCCTGACTGACCTGATTTCTCAGAGTATGCTCCAAAGAATATCAGAATTATTTAGAATGGAAACCCCCAATCAAGTCACCAAGCACCCTGTAGTCGGGCTCTGGGATTTACAGGAAATTAGTTCACTGGCATGATTATAATGTATACCAAGGGTAGCTGGTCTTAGTGGCACAGGAGTGTCAGCTTGGGAAACTGAGGCAGGAGTATCAAAAGTTCAAAGCCTGCCTGGGCTACAGTGTGAACTCGAGACCAGTGTTGGTAACTTTGTGAGACTCTGGCTAGATAGAAAAAGAAGATCTGGTGGGATAGTTCAGCTGGTGAAGCCCTTGCCACGAAAGCCTCTTGCCTGAGTTCAACCCCTAAAACCCATGTGAAGTGGAGAGAATCAACTCCACACAACTGTGCTCCCTGACCTCTGCACACGCCCCACCCCTAAGACACATAATACCCAACAATAATAATACATAAAATAAATCTGCTGGGCAGTAGTGGCGCATGCCTTTAATCCCAGTACTCAGGAGGCAGAGGCAGGTGGATCTCTGTGAATTCGAGACCAGCCTGGTCTACAGAATGAGTTTCAGGACAGCCACAGCTGTTAATGCAAAGAAACCCTGTCCCCCCAAACCAAATAAATAAATCAAAAATAAAAGTAATGGGAAAAGGGTGGTTAGGCTAGGGACATAACTCAGTGGTGGAGTATGTACCTAGCGTGCTCAAGCCCGAAATTCAAACTCCAACTGGAACACACATGAACACACCACAACAAAAACCAAACCAAAAGCCTTTGCTAGTCTTTAGACTTCTCTAGGAAGGGGACCTCCGCCAAGATCTCAGGTCTTAGGTAGGCAGCAAAGGCAAATCAAGGCGACCTTTCAGAAGCTGGGCTGATGACATACCCCTGCTGTGATTAATGCCGGCACTATGGAGGAGGTGGTGGCAAGAGGGTCAGGAGTTCAAGGTCATACTTAGCTAGTAAAGGTTTGTGGATGGACTGAGCTACACAAGACCCTATGCCAGACAACAACAAAGATACCCCTTTAGCACCCAGGACATTGAGGCAAGAGGATTGCTATAAGTCTGAAGCCAGACAGGGCTACATAACAAGATGTTGTCTCATACCCACAAAAATTTTTAAAAAGATAGCCGGGCGGTGGTGGTGCACGCCTTTAATCCCAGCACTTGGGAGGCAGAGGCAGGCGGATCTCTGTGAGTTCGAGACCAGCCTGGTCTACAAGAGCTAGTTCCAGGACAGGCTCCAAAACCACAGAGAAACCCTGTCTCGAAAAACCAAAAAAAAAAAAAAAATTTAAAGAGAGAGAGAGAGAGAAGAAAAAATCTCCCCTACTAGGGAGGGGGTTGAAGGAAAGTATTGTTTCTTAGCATGTTCTAGTTGTTGGGGCAGTTTAAACCTGATGATGCAAGTTCCTTGGGAGGTGGATGTCATAGACCAATAGCAAGCAGTTCTTTGTGCACAGGGGTAATCGGAGCCCAGAGAGTCTGCTGTCCCCAATGCTGCTTCGGCCTCCCCCTGAAACTGTGGAACCCATAGCACCCATGGATGTGAGTATCTCTTTGCCCGGGCAGGACGTGAGACACATGAAGTTGAGCTCTCTGTGCAGCCTTTGAAGGCAACGCTTACCCAAGCTCTTCCCAGGTGCTGGGCCCTGGCCTTCAAGGTCGAGAATGGACCCTGATGGATTTGGACATGGAGTTGTCTCTGGTAAGAAAGGAGCGGCTGAAGGTTGGTTTGGTTCATGGCTGAAGGATTGCCCCAGTGACTCCCAGCTCTCTTCCTCGACTTCCGGGCTCCCTTCTCAATTGCTTCCTGGGGTTCTCCCATGCAGATGCAGCCCTTGGCTCAAGAAAGAGGTGAGGCTGAGCTGACGGTCAAGGAGTTGAATTCTTCAGGTGTAGGTAATGGTGGAGACGCCTGGGTAGACGCCACCATGATCTGAATTACCATGGTTGGGCAGGGTGGGTGGCTTACGCGGGGGAGGGATGACCCTGAATTCAGACTGCCCTGTAGAGACTTCTAGAGACACCCATACCATCATCATCGTGTGAGAGGAGTGAGCTCAAGAATAATGTTTTAAGCTATATGGTAGTACATACTTTGTATTCCTAGAACTCAGGAAGATCATGAGCTCAAAGTCAGCAAGGGATAAGTAGCAAGCCCCTGCCTTTAAAGGGTGTGTTTGTATGGATAATGTTACCTTCCTAACTGAAGGAGGACTCGCCTAACCACAGCCTACTCCTCCTAGGGAAAGACCACACGCTGGGAACCCCACTCCTGCTGGATGTTCCCGTGGATTTGCAGGGTACAGCTCTGTCAGTGCCTGGGGTTTTAACCCTTTACAATGCTCCTGAAAGCAGAGCCTCCTACTTGAACCCTGGAGCCAGTCCTTCCCCCCCCCTGAGACTCCCGCCCCTCTGAAAAAGCCTGGCTAAGGAACCAGCACGCCGCAGCACACCCCTTTAGGCTTCCTGGAGTCCCCTGGGGGGAGTGAACGAAGCCCCCATTATGCAGCACCCTCTCTCCACTACCCCAGTGAGTCTTGCAACATAAACTGCATTCCCCCACTCTGTTTCTGGTCTCTCGTTTTTTCTGTCAACCAAAGACAGTGGATGACGACTTTGCATTCAGACAAGTGTCCAGATGCAGACAAGTGTCCGGATGCTTGGGCTTAGAAACGTCCTGACACTCAGACTTTTATGGAAGCCCCCCACCTCGAGAATGGTGGTACTTGGAGTGCCAGTGCCGAAATCTCCCACTTGCACTGAGATGCCGGCCACTGTATCCTCCAGGAGGCAGGCGTTTCTGCGCCGCATCCAGCTTCTCTGTGCACGTGTCTCTGACTCTGGGCAAATCGGTTCCTTTCTCTAAACTCATCTGTGACAGGCGGAGGGAGGAGTCGTAGAAGGACAAATTAAAAGCACCTAGCAATTGGAAGGCCCAGAATGGGCTGGACACGTGGGACCGTAAACAGAACTGACCCCCTGACTCAAATCTGGATGGTCTGGGCGGGAGAGGAGAACGGACTACGTGCTCCACCCCCACCCCGCCCGGTGCCAGCGCGTTGCCTCGGCCGTCCAGAACCAGAGTTCGCCCCTCCCTCCCCCATTCCCGGCAGCCCTGGCCGCCCCGCCCCCCTTTGCAGCTGCTGTTCACGTCCCCACCCCGCTCGCACGGTCCTTTCTGCACTGTCATCTGCCCCCGTGAGGCTCAAGTCCGAAGTGGGGCCGTCTGAAACGAGCCGGACCACAAGCCGGACTCCACCCAGCAGGGAGGGAAAGGAAAACAGACTGGGCTGAATACCGCACCTCACCACCAGCAGCGGAGCTCCAAGGTCTGTGGGCCCCGCCCTTCCGCAGGATTGAAGCTTTAGGAATGAGTGGAGGGCTGGTGAGGGTACCCTTGCCGTTGCGCATGCGCGACTGGCTCCCGCAGGTTCCACCCTAGTTCCCCAACAACAAATCCCAGCCAGCCAGCAAGCTGGGTATCCCAGACCAGACCTGGGGCTCAAGATAACATTAGGCTGGGACTCGGGGTAACATTTAGGCTTGTCCTTTGATGCACTGGCCAGGACATATCCAGCTTTTACCTTAGAGCTGTGATAACTTCAAAGGGAGGCCCCAGTCAGCTAGGGTCTTACCGGTGGTGGTGGCAGTGGCGCTTCAGAAGTCAGGGTGGATCACTGAGTTCCAGGCAAACTTGGTCTACAGAGCGAGTTCGAGGACAGCCAGGGCTACAACAGAAAAAGCTTGTCTCAAAAGAAAGAGGGGAGAGAGAGCACACACGCCAGAACAGGTGCAGGCCTCGCTCCCTTCCCTGTAACCAGTGATGGGAGACAGCCTTTGGAAGCCTCGCTGAGGAGAGCAGAGGTCCTGAGCATATAGCTTAGAGATCCCAATAAACACAGTAATGAGGACCGTAGCACCCAAAAGGAATTAGCTACCTTTGAACTCTCAAGAATTGGGGTAGACCTGGGAGCATTTGCGTCTTGAGAGCAAGATCCATAGAGTAAAAGGGGAGAGAAGAGAATCCCAGGCCTAGGGAACAGCATCGGCAAAAGCTAAGGTGCCAGGACCTGGCTAACCAGGGGGTGGGAGGGAATTAAAACAGCCAGACCAGGCAGCTTAGATTCTTTGATGGGTAAAACGAGGGTGGAGGATAGCATACGAGGCCTGGCATTCAATCAGGCAAGAGACATTATAGTTTAAGGTAGGGCAAGTTGAATCCCAATTGTGCTGGGTTTCTCTGAGCCTGTCTCTTCATCCATAAAACTGGAACAATAAATGCTAGCCCAGAGTTGTCGAAGTCACTGTGTTGGAGTGAGGGGAGGGGAGGAGTGGGCAAGAGTGAGGTACTCAGAGGCACTCATTGTACCAGGACGCAAACTGCTGATGGTGGGCTTAGGGGGCAGGAGCGGATGCAGGGTGATTGTAGGGCCTCTGACTCAGATAGGACAAGAAGGGGCAGAGTGGGAGCAAAAGTCCCTGGTCTGTGCTTAGTGGCCTTGGAAAAGGGCTGACAGATAGGAGGCATGAAGGGGACCCAAGGTGTGAAGTGACGAGGAACAGTCTAGTGTGGTAGCTCTGAGACCGGGGAGGCATGGTGTGTATGTGGGGGTGGGGGTAAGGATCCTAGGACCTAGGAAAGAAGGTGGAACAGGGGCGTTTAGGGCAGAAGAGACCTAGAAGGATGCTGTTAGAACAAAGCTAAGGCAAAAGGAATAGTCAGATTTCCTTTTTCCTTAGTGCCAGGACCCTTCCTGACTGGGTCAGGATGCCCAACCTGAGTGGGCAGTAGTTGATAATGGACAAGCAGAGTAGATTCATTTGCTCCCAGTTCCTACAGTTTGGTAGAGGCAACCTCTCAAAAAATAATAATAATAATAATCCATGTAGGGGAAGCTAAAAGTTTGGTAAGCATTCCTTAAGGGCTTTTCAGAGCTGGACCTTGGGGAATCTCAAGGTCAAGTAAGAGATGGCTGTGAGCCAGTGCCAGGCCGTCAGGGAAACATGCTGAAATGTCTGTCAAAATTCGGGAATACTCGGTAGTTCTGCTGCTGGAATAATAAGGAACCAGGAAGAGTCGCAGATCATGTTGAAGTTGCAGTGTGGTGGGGAGTGAACGGGGGAGGTTCTGTTATGCCTGGACCTCAGGGTTAGGGGAATGGAGCATGCGCGCCTCAGCACTTTAGGCTTTGAATGCAGACCAGACTGTCTGAGAGATCAGGCGGGCTGCCCTGATCCAAGGCTTGATGCAGGGTTCCAGAAGGAGGTGGATCAGTCCTAAGGTTGTCTGCCAGTTTAGGTAAGGAATTGGGTTTAGAAAAAATAACTCAGTTGGATAAACTGGATCTTGACTGGTGGCCAGCTCGGCAGGTGGCTGGGGCTTAGGAGGGAAGTCCTAGCTAGGGCGAGCACTCTACTGACAGGTAGACACTAGAAGAGGAACCTGATGAGTCAGGACAAAAGCAACCAAGAGGCTGGAGGGTGAGTTCTGTGCTCCTGGCCTCCAGGTCCTCCGCTGAAGAACCATCCAGACTCTGATGTCGAGGTGAACTTAGATTACTCCTGGGCGAGGTCAGTGTGTGGGAACGCCAGCTTCCCCCCACTCCCCATTTTTCTCCCTCTTGATATAGCCCGAACATGGGCAACGTGCAGGAACGGCCATCGGAGATCATTGACCGGGAACGGAAACGGCTGGTAGATACCTTGCAGGCTGATTCTGGGCTGCTGCTGGACGCGCTGGTGGCCCGGGGCGTGCTCACCGGGCCTGAGTATGAAGCCTTGGATGCGCTGCCTGATGCAGAACGCAGGGTGCGCCGTCTGCTGCTGTTGGTGCAGAGCAAGGGCGAGGCAGCCTGTCAGGAGCTACTGCGCTGTGCCCAGCTTACCGTGCGTGTGCCAGACCCTGCCTGGGATTGGCAGCACGTGGGGCCTGGTGAGCACCAGGAGGGTGGAGCCTTGTTGAAATGGGGGCGTGACTTGGGGTGAGGCAAAACTAAGGGTAAGTAGAGGGCAGAGAATGTGGAGGTAGCTAACCACAGAGAGGTGAACTGAGTCTCAAATATTCCACTTCCTCCCCAGGCTACCGGGACCGCAGCCATGACCATTCATGCTCGGGCCACTGGACGCCCGAGGTACCCAGTTCAGGGACCACATGTCCTGGGCTACCCAGAGCTACAGAGCAAGAGGAGGTTGGAGGTCCTGAGGGCTCTGAGGCAGTGCAATCTGTAACTCCAGAGGAGCCCGAACTAGATGCTAAAGTCTCTGAAGGGGACGAGCCGGACCCGGAAAAACAAATGGAACCGGAGCCAGAGCCAGAGGTAGAACCAGAGCCTGAACTAGAGGCGGAGCCAGAGCCGGAGCTGGAGCCCGAGCCTGAGCCGGAGCCCGACTTCCAAGAAGAGGACGAGTCTGAAGGTTGTGAGACTGCCTAAACCCTTGCTTACAGGCTTGTTAGAGGTTGTGTGAGGGTTGATACGCATTCCACTCACCATCATCCTCTTCGTCTCTAGATTCCTGAAGGCCAGAATCCTGACCTGTACAAATCCTACCGAAGCTGGGTAAGACCAGGGAACCTGCCAGAGCTTGACCCAATGAATACACCAAGACTCTGTTTACTGCAAAATGAATAAACTCGGGAGGGTTAACCTGGACCCGACTCTCCACAAGTCTGGCTCTGCTCAGGAGGGCGTGTGGGTTGGAGTCCCACTGACCTGAGCAGCTTTGTGTGAAACACCCCATCCACGCAACCACATTTCACCCCCGAAATAGTCCAAACTATTTCTGGAGGTCTCAGACCCAGGCCCCTAATGGAATCTGGCCCCCGCCCCACTGCTCTCTTTCCCTTCAGGGAGCCAGTCCGGAGCCTGCCTTGGCAACCGTTCTACTCTGTGGAAATCACTAGGCTCGGCATACTGAGCAAAGGAAGGGGGCCTGCAACCCCCACTTGATGAGGGAAGTTGTGGAGCTCACACTCTTGAAGGGGGGGACATGAGAGGGAACTTCAGTTGAGATTGAAGCCACACCCATCATTGTATCTGCTGTGTCATGTTCTGGCTTTCCTCTGCCCGGAAGCTCAGCGGGGGTCTAGCCAGTCACAGACACACGCAAGGAGGAGCTCTGGACATATCTATTAAGTCAATGAACAAGAACGCCCCAGCATCACAGATGAGAAAAAGAGAAGGCCAGGGTAGGGACGATACTGGCTCAGTCTCTCGCGGCTGAATCCAAAGTGAAAACCAAGGCATTAATCAGCTCTGTCCTTCCCCGGGCCCAAGACCGGCTCAAAACTGGAGAGGACAAATCCTATAGGCCTGACCTGCAGGTTTGACTGTGGCTGTCCCCAGCCTGTACCAACCACTGCCAGAGACCAGCTGTGAGGGTGTGGTCAGAGACAGGCACGACCAGGACTAGCATGGGGGCTGAGGGTAGGGCCAGGTTCTGGACTCACAAGACCTGACGTCCAGGGTGTCTGTGTGTGATCAGAGAGGGCCTGGGAACAGATGGTACCTTTTCAAAGTACCCTGTCCCCTCTGCCGAACTTTAGGAGCTGCTGCCCCCCAGCCCCAGCTGGAGGCATGAATAACACACAGTGGCATGGAGGCAAATATGGAATACTACAAGGCCAGTGAGAGAGACAAAATGCTGAAAAGCAAGCTCCAGCCCAGCTGGGTCTCTGAGCCTGAGTGAAAGGCAGGACCCTATGCTCAGGCACGTCACCTCAGAGGGGTCCCAACTGCCACTAGACCCAGTGAGAGGTAGACAGTATGAATGCAGAAGAGCACCGATAGGCCAGGTAGGGGAAGGGAAAGACTGGTACGAGACACCCAAAGCCATCTCATGCAGGAACAAGTTTCTATTCCCAAACCAACCCCCATTCCTATTCACACTCAATGCCCCTCCTATCCCCAGGTCTCTCCTACTCAGGAGACATACTGCTCCTAGTTCACAGGCCCCAGGAAGACTAGCAAGGACAAAAAAAGCCTTCTGACGTTGCCTCTCATCTTCCCAAGATGGTCCTGGCCTCCCAGTGCCCCGCAAGAAACACCTAGGCTATGGAACCATAAAGAGCTTCATATTCTTGATCTGAGACCTCTGTCAAGATCTTCTGTCTGTAATCCTTAACCAACATCAGTCAGGCAGCAGGCGGCCCAACTCCTCTTCATCCAGCCGGTTGGTAGCCATGATGTGTTCCAGTTGCTGCCGGTAGCGCCCCAAGTCCTTCATAAAGTGGGGTACTCGGGTATTATCTAGTATTCCATGGGGCTTCAGTTGGTCCACATCTTCATAGGAGACCTAGAGGGAGAAAACTAAGACTTAGGGCTAATCATAGCCCCTGGCTTTCAAGCAGCCGGTCCCATACTGACAACTCAGGGCCACTGGCTCCTGTGACGGCTCCTCTAGTCCTGATCTAGTCCACTAGGCACCTTCAGGTTCAGCCCTGGGTCTTTTCTTGTTCTCACTACATCTTCCATCTATGTTCTACAACCCATTCCCCTCCAGTCCAGCTTATCCCCTCACCTCTAAACAATGTTCAACTGATACCTGGGTATCTCTCAGGTAGCTCCCACATCCAACATGAGACGCCCCCCACATGATATCCAGTAGGAGCTCCCACAGCAAAGCTGTGCCACACTTTATTCTAGCCCCTCCAGCCCCTGTCCCCCCCCCGTCCCCCCCGTCCCCCCCGCCTTGCTTCTGATGAGGTTTGTTTTCCTCAGTTTAGTACAAATACTCAGGGCTTGGGTTTTGGTCCACAGATCTCCTTCCCCAGAACTTCCTGACTGCTCCCTTGTCCTGGAACACTCACCTCCTCTGAAATACATGCACACATCTGCAGGCGGGGTCACACGCTTCATCTGGGACATCAAAGTTCCGTTTCTTCTTGCCTGCTTACCTCCACCCAAGTTCCTACCCCAGGAGAGGCTGGTATCCAGGCCTCCACTGAACATGACTCAGGGGTACAGGGAGGAAGGAAGAGCCGGCTGGGGCCTCTGTAAGCCCGCAGCCCCTTACCTTGCCCAGCGAGGTCAGCAGTGGGAAATCGATGGTCTGACGGTGCCGCAGGATGCGCACAATGCCATCCAGGTACACTTGGTCCTTGCTGAAGCAGCCTGTGAGAATGAGGATCAATAAGTCCTTACCCCAAAGCCACCCTTCACTCTGCGCCAGCCCGGGCCTTCCTCTGACCCCGCAGCTCCCACCTGGCTGGGAGGTATCCATCTGTCCTCGCTTGGCCCGGACGCAGTACTCCCAGCGTACTGCCTCGTCCTGCACATACTGCGCCAGATCCTGGAAGAGTTGGCGGAAGGACATGTGCGCAGCCTGGTGAATGGTGTAGTAGAGCAGGGCCGCTCGCCACAGGAACGGCTGCTTTCGGAACAGCACACTGTGCAGGCTGGCCAGGCCCTCCTCGGTGGGGTTAGCTGGCCGCAGCCCGTACTGCAGTCTACCTTCGGTGCTGTGCCACGGTTGCCGCGCATTGTTCACACCGCGCAGGTAGTGGGTGCCTGCAGGGAGGACACGGCGGCAGCTGAACGCACTCCGAGGACCTCTAGTAGAGACTCGTAGATCTTCATGCCCCCAAACTCACCCCACGAGTGATCCCAAGCCCTAACTAAATGCATTCTCACCCAGCTCCAGCAATAAGAAGATTCTTGGTCCAGCACAGAAGCCTCTCTGCCTATTTTCTCATCTCCTGCACACCAACTCATATTGTGCACGAGCCCTCCTAGAGACCAGGTACGTGGCACCCCGCCCCAACATCCTAGCGCCCATGCCAATCATCTTGACAGTCATGCAAATGCCCCAATCAAAATCACTTCTTGCCCAGAACAACAACAACAGGATTCTTGTCTGGTGAGGACAGTGACTACTGTCCTGTGCTCACCTTCCTAGCCTGATCTCCTAAACTTTCATCCATGTGGCTTTTTCAAGCAATTCTATTCCTAGGATCTGGCCTTCCACCCACCCTGGTGGGCCTGTATGTTAGTCTGATGGAACCCTTAGAATTCTTCCCGGCCTGATAGGACCTCAGAAGTCTTCCTTCACTGTCAAAGGGAGTCAGAGAGGAATTGGAGATATACCCAAGGGAAGAAACATGAAGGTCAACCCAGAGGGTGGGCGGGCATGTCTGACCTACTTGTATGAATGAGAAGGAAGAAGCATCTGCTTAGGGATAAACAGGCCTGTCTTCTCCCAGAGGGAAGGGGGGGAAAGGAGGCTACTGAAGTCCACACTGCCCTGTTACCATCCCTTAGTACCTTTCAGTCCTGCCCACCCACACCAACGCTACCCATAGACTGACCTATCTCGTGCCGCAGCATACCCTCCAGCCAATACTGGCGGGCTCCGGTCAAGTTGATGGCCAGTGTGGGCCGGCTGTTCTCCACCATCATGACTGCCTGGGACAACAGGTCCTCGCTCAGCTGCACCACAACCTGCAGGGTGGCAGGGCTCTGCGTCATGGTTTACAAGCCCCGAGAGCTAGTGGGCAGATAGGCTTGTGATGCTACAAGGCAGCCAGGCCAGACACTGACCAGGACACCCGCCCTTCTGGGGCTGGGGCTGGGATATGTCTAGGAATTACATCTGGCCAGGTGTGTAGGTGAACCTATCTGCTTGACGGCCTGATTTGGGGCATAGAGATGGGTCTTGTAGATAGGGCAAACTTACCTCCCCGACGCAGCCCTCCTTCTGCATGTATTTTCGCACAATGGACCAAATTTGGCACTTGGTCAGCAGCTGGCCCCCTGTGGCAGCCTCAAAGTGTTCATAAGTGCCAAACTTCTCCAGGACCGCCTCAATGATGCCAACTGCCTGTACACAGGGCCACAGTCACTAGTCAGACTAGGTCCCTTGGGCAGTCAGGGTCAGGGTGAAATGGGCAAGCTGGACTGACCTGATGGATGAACTGTCCAGAGGCCTCCTGGTACTTTTCCAGCACACTCATTGGCATCGGTTCCTGGTACTCGAACTGCGGATTGTACGTGTAATGGGACTGGAAGAATTTCTCCCGTTCCTGGTCCATGTTGGTTGGCCGCAGGGCCACTAACATGCAGGGGCTCTTGTTGCTACCATTGCCCACCTCCTTTCGAGTCTTAGCAATGTGAGGCAAGGAGGCTGCAGGCCGTAGGGTCCCTCCACCTGGATCACATCCCCGTCCAAGCGGAGTTTTGCCTCGCCCCCGCTGGCCAGTGCTATTTACACTGTAGGTGCTCTCACTGCGACGCATGTGGCTGCGCTGTCCCAACTGCAGTTTTGAGAAGGTCTGCCACATAGGCTGGGCCTGTAGTGCTGAGGGAACCGCCAGAGCCAAAGGCATAGACAGGGACTGCGGCCAGGGGTACAGGGGTGGCCCATTTCGATTTGAGGGCTTCAACCTAGGGCGCTGAGATGGAGGACTGGCAGGTGGGCTGGGGGGTGCCCGCTCATACACCTGAGCCCCTGAATCCAGCACCATTCTGTCCTGAGGGTTTCATCCAGCTCAGTTGTTCCAAATTCCCACTGTTGACCTCTAGAGACATAGAAGGGCATGCAGAGACCAGCATGAGTGGATGTGGTCAGAGGAGAGAGCCCTGAGTCCCCCATTAGCCTTGTTGGATCCAGGGTCTGCTGCCGGGAACCTGAGAAACTGTCCACCCTCCCCAGCATCCATTCCTTTCACCAGGTTTACCCAAATCGTCTGAGGTGGAAGCAAGAGGAAGAATTTTATACATTTTCCTACTTACTAAAATACTCTCAGATGGTTAGATCTAGAGCTAAAACTAAGACCCTAAACATGATTCTAACCTCAGTGCTCAGCACTTACCCAGCCTGGGAGTTGGCAGAATGCAGCCTCAGATCCCTAGATGGACCACAGGTGAGGGAAGCCTACAGATTCCTTTGTACAGGTGGTATCTTTTTGGTCCCATTTTGTCCCCTTCACCTAGCTCCGTCTGTATCCTCCTGCCCATCTGTAATCAGTCAGTGTGAAGGAGTGCACCTTCCTCATGCCTGTCCCCACATGAAATACTGTCTCTCCTGGTGGTCATCTATCCAGAACTGGATTAGAATCTGCTTTTGGGAATCAGAGAAACACTGGTACATTCAAATTAGTCCTTGGCCTGTCTCCCATCTGAGACACCTTCCCAGTGGTCATCCGAGGCACGAGAACTCACGCCTGACTCTGTGCCAGGGCTCAGTGCAATCCAGTCTCTCCCCAGAGACTGAATGAGGACTTCAGCCTCTGAACTCCCTTGCCTGCTCAGGAACTCGCTTTCTCCTTGAGGTACACCACCAGTCTTCCTCTCCATTGGATTAATTCCATCAGCATAAATACATGCTGTTATTCCTCTGTCTTAAAAAACAAAACAAGGCCTGGCGGTGGTGGCGCACGCCTTTAATCCCAGCACTCCACTCAGGAGGCAGAGGCAGGTGGATCTCTGTGAATTCAAGGCCAGCCTGGTCTACAAGAGCTAGTTCCAGGACAGGCTCCAAAGCTACAGAGAAACCCTGTCTCAAAAAACAAAAGAAAACAAAAAACCTTTACATGACTCCACACACAGCTCCTCCAGCTGCCCTCCAATGCAGCACGATACCCCGAGTCATGTGCACCATCCCCCATTTCTTCCTTCCTGTCATCTCCTAAGTTCACTCCCATGGAGCCTGCATACGTCCTGCTCTCCATCAGACTGAGCTGACCGAGGTTACTAATGATCATCATGTTGCTCTGTAGCACCTGGTGCAGCGGATCCCTCCATCCTGAGAACATATGCCCCTTTCCCTTTCCGAATCCACTAGAACTTAGCTTTCCTCCCACGTCACTGGCTGTTTCTTCTTGGTCTTCTTGTCAGTTATCCCTATCTCCCAACCTCTGAACACTGTAACATCCCCAGACTTATCTTTTCCATGTATACTCATGCCCTAGAATCCTATGATCCCATCCAACTTTGTGGTTTCTTGTTTTGTTTTGATGAAGGGGATCAAACCCAGAGCCTTGAACATACTAAGTACAGCCTATCTCAGTACTAGCCTGTATCCCTAGTCCTCACGACCACGGACTTAAATACATCAGTTCAGTCTCCTTCCATGAACGTTAGATCACTATAGCTACTTTCAATACATATCTATTTTTAATACAGTGTCTCCCTGTGTAGATCACTCTGATCTTCAACTCACAATCTTCCTGTTTCAACATCTCTAGTCCTGGCTCAGGATTAAGACAACATACCTGACCTTCAAGATATCTTTAATATTTAGCAGGTACCTAACACTGAATGTGCCCATTGTGTAAAACAGCACCACCCCCCATATAATAGCATGGGTCACTGTCCCACATGGAATAGCTTGGGTTACTGTCTCAGTTTCCTAAAAACTGCATAAATATATTAGAAAAATGCTACAGAGAGAGAGAGAGAGAGAGAGAGAGAGAGAGAGAGAGATGTTTTGGATATTTTTTGTTTGTTTTGGTTTTGGTTTTTGGTTTTTTTGTTTGTGTAAGTGTGTGTGCGTGTATGTGTGTGTGTGCGTGCGTGTATGTGTGTGTAGTCCTGGCTTTCTTGGAACTCACTATGTAGACCAGGCTGGCCTTGAACTTGGAGAACAACATGCCTCTGCCTCCTGAATTTTGGGATTAAAGGCAAGGAATTCACCACCATCACCCTGCATAAAAATGTTTTAATAAAAGATTTAGGGGCTGGAGAGATGGCTCAGTGGTTAAGAGCATTGAGTGCTCTTTCCAGAGGTCCTGAGTTCAATCCCCAGCACCCACATGGTAGCTCACAACCATCAAGAATGAGATCTAAGCCGGGCGGTGGTGGCGCACGCCTTTAATCCCAGCACTTGGGAGGCAGAGGCAGGCAGATCTCTGTGAGTTCGAGACCAGCCTGGCCTACAAGAGCTAGTTCCAGGACAGGCTCCAAAACCACAGAGAAACCCTGTCTCGAAAAACCCAAAAAAAAAAAAAAAAAAAAAAAAAAAAAAAGAGAGAGATCTAGTGTCTAGTGTCCTCTTCTAGTATGCAATTATACATGCAGAGAACTCATATATTAAAAAAAAATAAATAAACACAGCTGCCCTCTGTCAGATGTAGTGATACAGGTCTGTAATCCCAGCACTCTTGAGGCTGAAACAGAACTGTGAATTCCTGGTCAGTCTGGGCTACATAGCAATACATGTTTCAAAGCTTTAAAAAGAAAGAAAATCAGCCCTAGCAAATCTCTACAAAAGAACAAATCTCCCCCCCCCCTCTCTCTCTGCCTCTCTCTCTCTCTCTCTGAACTATGTTGTTGTTTCTACAGCAGTTGTTGACATGTAAGGTGTAACAGTTAATTTTACATTTGTATGGTATAACTGGTGATTTTATCTGCTTTCTCCTTTCCAGGATTTGCAGCTGTGTTTCCAAAACCTAGAATAGTTTCTGATAAAGCATTGTAATCAATAAATGGGTGGACTCGAGTCCTCGTAAGAACTGGAGTCAGAGGGCTCAACAATTAAGAGCACTTGCTGCTCTCCCAGAGGACCCAAACCCAGTTCCTAGCATCCATGTTGGACAGCTCACAACTACCTATAACTCCAGGGGCAGGGGGCTCAACGCTCTCTTCTGGCCTCCCACAGGCACATGCAAATACCCACAAAGAAATAAAAATTCAGACGCCGGGCAGTGGTGGCGCACGCCTTTAATCCCAGCACTCGGGAGGCAGAGATAGGCGGATCTTTGTGAGTTCGAGGCCAGCCTGGTCTACAAGAGCTAGTTCCAGGACAGGCTCCGCAGCTACTGAGAAATCCTGTCTCGAAAAAGCAAAGAAAAAAAAAAGAAATAAAAATTCAAAACAAACCTCAAAAAAAAAAAAAAAAAAAAGAAAAGAAAAGAAAAAGAAAAAGAACTAGAATCATTCCTTCCCTAAACTTAGATTCCACATCTAGACCTGATCTTCCTCCTCGGAGCCCTCCTCCAACCTTGCCTAGTGATCAGCCGCGTGAAAAAAGGCCTTCAAGTCTTAGACCTTATTCGCCCTCAAAGTGTATACTTTCCTGGGCGCCTATTGACCACTGCCTGGGCCAGTTCATCTATTCCCTTGGTTCATTCCAACCCACCTCCTCGTATTTACCAGAATGCACCTGTTTCTTTCACGTCTCAAGTTCTTCTGCCAAGAATTCTTTGGCCAACGTGTCCCTGGAGTACCCTCTTAACCATTTTTCAGAGCTCGGTTTAGGCCTCACTTTCTCTGGAAAGCCCTCCCGATGTGCAAAGCGTTCCAGGGTCCTGAAGGCTTCTTGACAGCCCTAGGCTGTCACGGTTGGAGGCTAGGTCCATGTTCCCCACCATGCCCTGAACTCCCCGAGGTCAGGGAGGGTCTGATTTACCCTCTCGTCCCAAGCACTCACTAGAGGCAGAATGAATAAAGACAAAGTGAGGATGGAGACCCTGAAAGGCGGGGTCTGGTGACAAATGAGAGGGTGTGGCCCACACCAATAAGAACCCCTGGAAAGAGGTTAACATGGGAGAAGAGCCAATGGAAACCGAGAGATCCAGGGGGCGTGCCCTGGAGGCCAATAAGGGGCGTGGGATAGGATGAAGGGCGTGCCCAATGGAGGGCGGGGCTAGAAGACAATGGAGTGGGGGAATTCTTCGGTAAATCAAGTGGGGTCAGGTCGCATGCTTAGTCTCGGTCTTTGGAGTGGGATGCGGGTTCGGTCCGCGTGCCGCGTCCCCACCTGCTCGCGCCTCTTTTGCTGTCCGCAAGTCCTGCTCTTCAAAGCCGATCGCGGGCCTCCGAGACTCTGGGAGCCGACGCCAAAGACGCACGCACTCGGGCGCGCGCACGCTCACACGAAGATGCGCAGATTCACGCCAGTCTCCGCGGTAGCGCGAACTGAAGCCCACTGTGGGCGGAGCCAGGCGTGCGAAGAGGGCGGGATCACGGCCACGCCACGCCCCCGGGCGAGGGGTCGTCCTAAACCTCCCCCCTCCACAAGTTTCCCGGCTTCTAAAGCGACGGGCGAAGGCGGTGAAGACACTTATTGCCGGCGGGCGGACACGTGGGTACTGAGGACTCCGCGGGAGCCCAGGGTTCGGGGGACGCAATTCACAAAGAGAGCAAATGTCTGCATAGGCGAGATGCTACGGGAATACTAAGACTGCAGCCAGGATAATCACTGGACATGGACCCCTAATTTTAGCGCTGATTTCAACACCCGCGTGCCCCAACATATAGATTCAGACGCGCGGTGGATGTGGCTTTATTACGCAGACAGATGGGTCAGGAGCAGGGACCCGAGGGGAGGCAGGAGGACAGTGAGGGCGTAGGCGTCGGTACGAGACTGAAGAGGGCACGGCGGCCAGAGGAAGGTGAGGGCGGTGGGCCGGCCTGCAGAGAGCTGAGTGCTGCCTGGCGATGCTCTCGGGACACGTCCCCACGCAGGTCCAGGAGGGCGGAGACATGGTCCTCGCTGCAGGAACACCACTACGAATGTCAGCCCCGCCCTTGCCCTCCCGGGCTCCTTCCTCCTCCCCTGTCCCCCTCTCCGCACCTCACATCGGGAAATTTTTGCCTCAGGCCTGCCACCTCGAGGCCGAGCAGCGTGGGGTCGTGGAGGCTGAACAGTTCCCGCAGCGCGAGCAGCACCGGCGCGCAGTGAGCGCTCTCCTCTAGGCCCTGAACACATTGGGGCAGGGTTTCCAGCGGGCCCTCGGCTCCCACCCGTCTACTGAGATTCTCTGTAGACTGTAGACTGCCTGCCCTCCCAACGAGCTCTCACCAAACCCAGGAAAAGCTCCTTAAGCTGGACAGCATCGTATCCAAGGCGCTCAGCCACCTGGGTCCGCTCGTCAGCACCGCGGCACACTAGGCGGCCCTGCATCAGCGCGCGCAGGTATTGCAACACCACGGTTCGTTCCGTCTCCGCCAGCAGCAGCTGCAGGGCAGGTAACCAGTTTGAATTGAGTACAGATTGCCATCAGCAGCGCCCCTTCCCCAACCTTCCTCTCCCTGCTCCACCTGAACAGCAGGCTTCCGCACACGCCAGAAATCCTGGCAGAAGTGCGACGTGTGTTCACACACACCATCCAGCAACTCAGAACTTAGCAGCCACCGGCGCGAGGGTAGAGATGCGAACAGGGGCTAGGGAAAGCATGGCACAGACAGGCTAGAGGAATAATCCGGATCCCGCAGTGACCCCCATAAATATACCGTGTTTCTCCCTCCCACTCCCACCCTGGCTGGATTGGAAGCCTCACCTGGAGCTCAGCCTGCAGTGCTTCCAATACCAGGCGGCAGATCCTCTTCTGTACGTCGTCCAGCGAGGCTTCTATTGGAGCCAAGACCCCTGAAGCTTCCCCGTCTGGCAGCAGGACGGATAACGAAGAGCTGGCCCAACCAAAAGTACGACTTCAGGACCAAGGCCAAGGCTCGCATGGCCCTCAAGGATTCATCCGTTCTGGCGCCACCTTGTGGTGCACAGTGTGTGGTGGGGGTGGGGGCGGGAAGGGTGGCTCTCAGTTTGTGAAAATGATCTGAAAGGTTAGGAAGGCATGCCCAGAGGGCTTGCTGCTAAAGTAAGCTCGAGTTAAGTCACTCTTTAGTTTCTTTGTTTCCTCCTCGGTAAGGGAGGGGAGCTAATTTTAGATAAGAGGGAGTAAAAAGCATCCTTTTGTCCGGGCGGTGGTGGCGCACACCTTTAATCCCAGCACTCGGGAGGTAGAAGCAGGAGGATCTCTGTGAGTTCAAGACCCCAGCCTGGTCTACAAGAGCTAGTTCCAGAACAGGCTCCAAAAACAAAACAAAAAAAAAACATCCGCTTGTATGTCTGTCCTTGTGCCTACTACAGAGGGCATAAAAAGAAGTTAGCCAGGCCTGGTGGAGGCTGAAGAAGGAAGATTGCTACCAGTTTGAGGCCAGCCTGGACCACAGGGTGAAACTCTTGTCTCAAAGCAGGAGGAGCACGGGGGAAATTTCCTAGTTCATAGCTGTAACTTCAGAACTTCAGATATTATCTGATATAGAGTAAAGCCTTGATAAATATTTGCTAAAAGGATATAAATATTCACATCTTTATTTATTATCTCAGACTATTCTACTGAGAATAACTAATAAGAAAAATGACAGATGCATTGTGGTACAACTAGTATCAGAGCCGGGATTAGAACCCCACCTTTGCGGGCCCAAAGTGGGTCAAACATGGGTGGCCTCCGTGCGTTTGAGGCACTCGGAAGAATGTTAGTGCAAGCGTAGTACCTCAGTGCTGACTGGTGGTTGAAGGCAGCCAGCAGGTAGGGCACATAGTGAGGGGCTTCTCCCCTGAGATGGTCCTGAGAGAAGTGGATCAGAGCATCGCTGAAGCTGTAGTGGGCAGAGGGGACCCTTGGGTTTGCTGCTGCTCGGGCAACCCCACAGCTGCAGCCCCACTTTCAAGTCCTTGTTTAAAGGAACCCTTTCCCCACTGGCGTGGGGTTCCCCTATTCACTCAGAGCCCTTTGGTTGCCAGGGATTGTGAATGGGCCCCTGCTTGGCAAACCTCCTCAAGAACACGCCCAGTTCTGACAGTGCCATGTCATGCACCCGCCGATGCAGTGAGTCACTGATCAGGCTGGTCACTTGAATGTTCTCAGCCAGGATCTACAGGCAGGGAGGAGCAGCCTTTAGAAATCCCCTAGACCTGCCCACCTCCCTTTCATTGTGGGAGCTGCCCACTTGCCTTGGGTACTTCCCACCCACCTGCATTACAATGGCTGGCATTGGTGAATGGTAGAAACCAGACGGGTCTGTGTTGGGCTCCTGCTGCCTGCTCCACTCAGCTACTTCTCCATCTAGTGCCTTCCGCAGCCACTGAGCCACACTTACCTGGGAAGAGAGGATAGCGAGCATCAAGACCTATAAGGATATCGACAAGACATTCAAAGAGACAGTGGTCACAGCGATGGGCAGAGCACCTCTGTCCTCTGCCCTAACGAGTCACCTGGACTTGGGCCACAAATGCTGTCTCCAGCTGCTCGATGTTCTCCGAGGTCAGGAGGGGCTGTAGCTGGGACACATCGGCCTCAGGCCCCCGTTCCAAGTTCCCCATCATTTCCTTCCTAGAGATGGAGAGCAGGATGTCATACTGAGCCTCTAGTCTTCCCTCTTACCACGCCTCCAAGAACACTCACCCCATGTACACATGCAATGCCCAGTGCAGCAGGGCAAAGGTGTCGGCAGCTCCCAGATCAGGCCCTGAGAGGAGCTGTTGCACACAGCGGCGCAGGCCACTGTGCAGGGTGTGGGCCCAGAGCTGAACCACATTATAGTTTGGTGGGCAGCAGGGCGCCACTAGGGCCTCAGCTGTGGCCAGCTCAGCAGGCAAAGCTACCTGCAGCTCCTCAAGCCACCCTGCGAGGGCCCCTGGCTCAGGCAGCGCAGGTGATGCGAAGTGGGCCCGATCCAGGCCCTCCTGTAGCGCCCGAAGACATCGCTGACGCCAGTCTCGGGGTGCCTGCCCCAGGATTGTACGTTCAGTCTCCGCCTCTGCCACACGAAGAGCAGCTACCAGCAGGGCTGGATCTTCCCGGGCTAGTCGCCCTGCAGCCCCGGCAGCTGCCTCCACAGCTTGGCACAGCGCCTCAGCCAGGAGGCCCAGTCCCTGGAATATTGGCAACTCCAGCCCTCCTAGGGGTGCCCATGCTTCCTCTTGCAGCTGCTCTAGCTCCCGTAGGCTCACGTATGCCTCCAAGAATCTCTGAGTATCGATCAGGGTCTGTGTGTGGGCCACTGCGGCTGGCACTAGGGAAGAAAGGAGGTCGGTTGAGGTCTCAGTCTTCCCACCTGTGCTGCTGGTACAGCAAGGTACATGGAGGTACTGAGACGTGTGCGAGGTGTTAAATATTTAGTGATGAGCACAGCAGAGCGCTGGTTAATCCGAACATTCAGGCTATGGCCTAGAGTTGGGCCATATGTCAATCCCTGAGCCAATAGATCATGAAATCAAGAACGCTGGGGAGGTGGGTGGGTGGGAGGCTAGAGAGAGGCCTCAGTGGTTGTGAGCACTTGCTGCTTTTTTGCATAAGACTTGGGTTCGACTCCCAGCACCCATGTGGCAACTCACAACTGCCTATGACTTCAGTTCCAGGGGATCTAAGTCCTCTTCTGACCCCTGCATGTACCAGGCACTCATATGGTACACATACATACATACATACATACATACATACATACATACATACATGCACGCATGTATGCATACATACATACAGGCACCCAAACATACACTTAAAATAAAAATCTTTCAAAAGAATGTTAGAAGACAGACAAATAAATGGGAGACCATATTGACTGCTATTCACCCACCTTGTTAGCTACATATATATCTGTATTTATGTGTATATATATTAATTGATGCATATATAGAGATGCAGGTATTGTTGAACTTTGTATGTGTGTGTGTGTAATTCTGGGGGAATGCCTGGGACTGAATTTAGGTTCCTGCACATACTAAACACATGCTCTGCCTCTGAGCTAGAGCCCAAGCCCTTTCAATGTGCTAACCACCATGGCCACAGCCCCATAATGGGATGTCCGTGCTGACTTCCATGTCTGTGCTTGAGAAGCCCAGGATGAGCTTGTGTGTCCTATTTCAGAGATTCTTGAAGTTAGGATTACTCTCTGGGATGTCCCAGGTGCCTCTCTCCAGTAATCACTTCCCTAGTGCCCCAGCTGCTGCTCAGCGTGGGTATTTGTGGACTCCTAGAAGCCGAGCCCAGAGAACCCCCACCCCCACACTCACCTGCTTGTAGTCTCGGCAGCAACTGAGTCAGGACCTGAAGCTGCTTGTGCTGGACGACATGTTCCCTCAGGGGTGCCAGAGTTTGGGAGGTCTGAGACAAACCCTGGAGTAAGTGGTGGGCCTGGCTCAGGGCTTCCCGCGTTCCCTGCACAGCTTCAAGGGCTCGGGTCAGCTGCCACACGCCAGTCTGTACACCTTCCAGGTATGACTGCACCACCGACTGTGGAGAGTTAGCTGGTAAGGCCTGGCCAGCCCTGTGTCCCACTCCAATGCTCCTGCTCCCTGGTCCTGTACCCACCTTAATTCGTGCTTCCAGGAAATAGTTACGCTGCACTTCACGGCTTCGGTACTGGCCCAGGCGGGCCAGCTGCTCTGGCCGGTAGAAGATGCCTGAGGCCCACTTGAGTGCTGCGCCCCGAGCCAGCTGTTCTGCCCTCTCCTGCTCTGGCCACTCAGGCCCTGGACAGGAAGAGCCTGGGCAGATGTGTCCATCAGGGTGGGCCTGTGGCTAACAAACCTGCTGCCCTTCTGTTTCCTCAGCAATTGCCCAGACAGCCCACCCTTTGCTACCCTATAGAGTTCTAGCCAGACCTGACAGGAAAACACAGCACTACTGTTTCCATTTTTCTTGCCATCATCCCTCCCGCCCCAGCCTAGCTAGCAAGGCTCATACCAGGAAGAAGGATGGGCTGTATTTTGTCCTTGGCTGCTGAGTCCATGGTGTGCCTCAGGAGCTGGAGATGTGATAGACACACAGGTGTCAGCCTGGTGTAGTTCAGAGTGGATGCCCCTTTGTCCCCTCTGAGAAAGAGGAAGAGAGGTAGGAATGACAGAAGGGGGTTACCTGGGAGGCCTTGGTCCTCTGAGGTTCTGGGTTGTCCCTCTGCAGATGCCAAGTGAGAGAGCATGCAAATAGGCCCAGCACGCTAGCTGCAAGTCCCTTTTCTGCTCTGTAATGCCCAGGAAATTTGGTACAGAACTTACCAGGTCAGACCAGTGCCCAGTTCTCCCTCCTCCACGAATGGCCTTGGCCTTGAGAGTGGCCTTCTCTCTCCTGCAGAGCTGGGCACACCCTCACTGCTCACGGGACAGAGTGACTCCAGCTCCTCTGGCACCAGCAGCCAAATTCCTCTCCCCAAGGAAGTCTCTCTCTCACTTGTCAGCCCAAAAGTCCCTTTTTATCCCCAAGGCCCCTCCTTTTCCAAGGCAGAAAGGAAGGAAGTTGAGTCTCTGTCGCTTTATTCCCAACAGGAAAAGCATCTGCATTGAGGTGGGGAGAGCTGGGCGCCACTTCCTGTGGGGTGGGGGCAGGCATGAACTCCCTGTCATCAAGTCTTGACCAAGCCCATCTAGGACTTCTGAGCGCTCAGGAAACACATATGCACATACCAAGCTGGTTTGAAGAATGACCCTCCCGTGTGTTGATGTGGCTGCACACAACATGACAATCTGAGACTGCTGATGGCTCTCCCCCTCTCCCCCCACTGAGAAGGGCACGAACCTGTGTAGAGGAAAGAGAGTCTGTTGTTTGGAGAGAGTGCAGTGGGAGATAGCAGTCAGGGATCAGAAAGGTTACATTGTTCCCGAAATGGACAGGGAACCAGGGACATTAGATGATAATAATGTAGTCACCACTTGGTGTGCCACCTAAATCCATCCATCAGGATAGACCCTCATTTCCTAGCGGCCAGAAGTCTAGGCTACCAAGGGCTTTGCCACTCAAGTTCTGAGTCAGTTTTGATGTACAAAGGCCCAAGTAAGTACCCTTGCTGAACATGAACACCTCAGAAAGACTACCCTAATTTCAGAGCTAGCACCAGAGGCTCTATTATAACTAACTCTTGTGAATTCTGCTTGTTTCACACTCTTACAAGTATGAATCCTCAATAGACTTGCTGAAGGCAATACCAAAACAAACTAACAAGTGATAACAAGGTTAAAAATAAATATCACTCATCAGCTGGCAAGATGGCTCAGTCAAGAGCACTGGCTGCTCTCGCAGAGGACAGAGGTTCAATTCCCAGCACCTACATGGCAGCTCACAACTGCCTGTTAACTCCAGCTCCTGGAGATTTGACACCCTCTTCATGTGCACAAACCCCCACACAGACACACACATATACAAATAATAAAAATAAAATAAAAACCTTAAAAACAAATGAGACTTGCAAACACACAGTTCTTCCTATCTGTCAGGAACTGCCTTAAAGATTTTCCTTATATTCCGACAGAGGCAAATACCTTTGCACGGGCTGAGAAGTGGTTGTGAACAAGACTCGTGACCTCTGAACTGGCCGGAGGAAAATGATGCTGGAACTAAAGAAGAGTAGAGATGGAAGAAGTGGGCAGGCTAGATACAGTTAGTGCTTACTGGTTTGGCAAGAACTAAAGAAGGCAGGGATGATCTCAAAGCAGTAAGGACGCCTTCAGAGCAGTTTTAAGTTAATAGACCAAGCTTATCAGGCGGTATGGCCTCCCTTCCCTAGATGGGGGTTCGGGCAGTTAGTTTGAAGGCACGTTAGCAAGTAAGATTCGGTCGTTCCCTCTTTTCTACTGCTCACTGACAATCCCTGCCCGGCCCCTGCCACTTCCTTGTATACAATTTGTATGTCTACTAGCGGTCCTAGGAGATTCTTTCGTCTTCTTGGCTAATGATACATTTGCTGATGGTCCCCGAGGTTTTACGTCTAGCTCTGCAGACAGGAATTGCACCAGTTACCCTGGGAGGGCGCGAGACGGAAGCGGAAGCAGCGGCGATAGCTCCGGTGGCCCGGCGACTAAGAACGGAAGCGGAAGTGGCGCCGCCGCCGGCCTGGCCTGGCCTGGCTAAGGGGAGGCGTAGGGCCGGAGGGCGGGAGGGCGGGCGGGCGCGATGGCGGAGGCCGGGCCACAGGCGCCGCCGCCCCCGGGTACTCCAAGCAGGCATGAGAAGAGTCTGGGGCTTCTCACCACCAAGTTCGTGTCGCTTCTGCAGGAAGCCAAGGACGGCGTGCTTGACCTCAAGCTGGTGCGGCCCGGGCTGAGGGGCGACCAGGGAGATGGTGGACCAGGCCTGGACCAGTAGCGGGAACCGCAGTCCTGCCCCCTAGGTCCCCCAACAGCCGGCCGCCAGCCGTGTGCTTTCTCACGGGCGAGAGGCGGGAGGTTGTTTTCATTCGCTCAAACCATAGAGCTTGAGCTCTGTGACTGAGTCGGGGCTGCAGGTGCTGGTCCTCGTGGTCCTTCGTGGCTAGCACAGGGAAACGAGCATCAGAATATCAGAACACAACTAAGCCGAGACTCTTCCCCAACCACACTGCTGGAGTGGCTGGAGGGAACTCCAGGGGTGGCGCGCAAGACTTACCCCCATCCCAGACTATAGGTATCGGGGTGCACCCTTAAGAGCGGCGCTAGCGTTCTCCATTCTCTTCTGCTTGCCAGGCAGCCGACACTCTCGCTGTGCGCCAGAAACGGCGGATTTACGACATCACCAACGTGTTGGAAGGTATTGGTCTGATCGAGAAAAAGTCCAAGAACAGCATCCAGTGGAAGTGAGTAGGGATGTTAGGGAGGGCAGAAGTGTCCGGCATGGGAGGGTGGTTGTAGGAGTGAGCAGAGGTATGGGACCCGGAGTTCTCAGCAGGTCCTCTCAGTCTCTCATTCCTCCGGTTCAGGGGTGTGGGGCCCGGTTGCAATACCCGGGAGATTGCCGACAAGCTGATTGAGCTCAAGGCAGAGATCAAGGAGCTGCAGCAGCGGGAGCAAGAGCTTGACCAGCACAAGGTGTGGGTGCAGCAGAGCATCCGGAATGTCACAGAGGACGTCCAGAACAGCTGATATCCTCTGGCAGGCCCGGCTCTGGGGAGTGGGCAAGGGACCCTCAGCCGGCTTTGCCCCTTGGGGCGCTGGGCCCTGTCCCTCTCGGGAGAATGATCCTGCAGCCCCTGGTTGGATTCAGACTTGAGGCTCCCTTTTCTTCCAACCTTAGCCCATGATCCTTACCCACTTGGACCTCAGGTTCCAGAACTTCCTCTGAGGGCTTGTGTGTCAGACAGCTGCTAAAACATTGGGTCTTCTGTGTTCTGCCGTCTGGCACAATAAGAAAGGCACCCGCTGTTCTCCTTAACCCCCACACCTTGGCCTACGTGACCCACGAAGACATCTGCAGATGCTTTGCTGGTGAGCAGAGCTTGGGGAAGGGGAGATGAGGGTGGGGCTGAGCATCAGGTTCAGTGCTCAGGGAGAAGTTCCATCTCTAAGAGAGTTCCTGGTACCTGCTTAAAGAGAAGCCAGGCAGCATCTCCATTTGAGAGCCACTGGAACTCTGCAGAGACCAGCAACACTGAGGGTACAAGCCTCCGGTGTGTCCCTGGGTTTGCTTCTTAGACATGACAGAGGCACAGAGAAAAAGTGGAATGTATATGTTTGTGCACGAGGGCCAGCGGCATCCAGCATCCATTTCTAATCTGTAGTTAGTTCAGTTGCATTGTGTATATAGGAGCTAGTCCTTTTTATATTCCGTCTTGTATCTTGGTCTTGGAAAAACTTGGTTAGATGTGTTTCCAGGGATCAACATATTTGAGAAGTGAAGTGCTACCTGTAGCTAGTGACCTCACTCAGTATGTAATTGTACTTGAATCCCAGCACTTGGAGGTAGAGGAGGCAGATCTGAGTTTGAGGTCAGCCTGGTCTACGTTGCAAGTTAATAGCCAGAGCTATTAACACAAAGAAACCCTGCTTTGAAAAAACAAACAAAAAAGACTCTGTCTCAAAAGGAAGGAAAAAAGAAGTGTGTTTGCACTGGATTTTCTGGTTACTGAGCATGAGTTTTTGGGGGAGAGAAGCGTTTTAGCCCTGCCCAGCACTCTGGGATGGTAGAGGCTTAATACTCAGTCTCCTAGAGACTGTGACTTCCTGTCTTGCTCCAGTGAACAGACACTTCCTTTCCTAGCTCAGGTTGAGTTCCTGGGCCCTGACCCATTCCCCTTGTGGTTCTAGGAGACACCCTCCTTGCCATCCGAGCCCCCTCAGGCACCAGCTTAGAGGTGCCCATCCCGGAGGTAGGTGCTCATCCCTTGAGGCGGTGTCAACTGAGGGCGGATGCTGGCTGTGGAGCTTGATAAGTTCTGGGTGGGGCAGGTAGGGGGAGGCCTGGAGTTGGGGGTTATCTAGGTGGATTGGCAGACAGTCTGGCTCCCACCCAGTAAGCCATGCCTACTTGCAATTCTACTTGTTCGTTCCCCATCTTGTGCACCCACCTCCAGGGTCTCAATGGTCAGAAGAAGTACCAGATTCACTTGAAGAGCATGAGCGGCCCCATCGAGGTGTTGCTAGTGAATAAGGAGGCATGGAGTTCGCCACCTGTGGCGGTGCCTGTACCTCCCCCTGAGGATCTGCTCCAGAGTCCACCTGCTGTTTCTACTCCTCCACCTCTGCCCAAACCTGCCTTAGATCAGCCCCAGGAAACCTCTCGTCCATGCAGTCCCCAGCTAACTACCCCCGCTCCTGTCCTTGGCAGCACTGAAGTCTCAGAGGTGGCAGGCCAGACAGCTGAGATTGCAGGTGAGACTCATGGTAAGATGTAATGAATTATTCTGGAGCCCACAAGAAGGTGTCTGTGTTGTGGAGTACCGTCCTAAGAATTGGGATAGGCTGCTGAGTCCCTGCTTAACTTTACTTGTGAATATGCCCTTTTAAATTACTTTTTTCATTTATTTATTTTTGAGGGGGAGGCATGCACAACATCCACGTGGAGGTCAGGTCAGATGGCAACTTGAGAGACTGGTTCTCTCCTTTAATGTGGGTTCTCTCCTTTAATATGGCAGAGCTCAGGTTATCAGGTTTATCCACAAGTGTCATTACTCACTGGGCCATTTCACTTGCCCTGAATATGCCCTTTCTAACAAGGAAGATTTGACTGTGTAAGGAGTTTTAGTAGGCAAGTTTATCCCAAATTAGACAGTATCCAGTGGATCCCTCCTCTAGGACCTTTGCCCTATCTTCATTGATCTTTTCTAGATTGCATCTTGTAGCTAGTGGTGGCTAATTCACTTTAGGTTTGTGTATCAGCATTGTGGTCATCCTGGCCATAACATCTAGCCTAGCCAAGCTCTAGGGTCCATTTCCTGACTCCATGTGATTGGGTTTGGGATGTGGTTGCAGTGAGTGGTGGCCCTGGAACTGAAAACAAGGACAGCGGTGAGCTCAGCTCACTCCCACTGGGCCTGACAACATTGGACACTCGGCCTCTGCAGTCTTCTGCCCTCCTGGACAGCAGTAGCAGCAGCAGCAGCAGCAGCAGCAGCAGCAGTTCATCTGGATCCAACCCTTCTACCTCCTTTGAGCCCATCAAGGCAGACCCCACAGGTGGTGAGTACTTCCTGAGGGGCGAGGGCCAGCAGGGAAAGTCAGCTCAGTGCTGTATCAAACACACAGCTGGGAAATGCCCTTTCTTCTGACCCCTCTTCTCTGCCACCCAGACAAGGGTGTCCAGTCTCCGGTCAGGGCTGGTGCCTTTGCCCCCTCCCTAGAACTTCAGTCACTGAGCCTCACTAATTGAGATTTGCTACTCTACTCCCCTTGCCATTCGTGTTTCCTTGTCTAGATGCCTTTAACAAGCACTCCATGTTCTCCTTGAGTCTGCCTCCTAATCACACAGTGCTGCTCCTAAAGGGTCTAAGTCTGGTGCTTTCTTGGTCCCTGCTGATGCTCTTTCCTCCTCTGTCTTTACTCTCAGCTCTTGGCTTTTCTGCATCACTGGCTTAAACATTGGTACTTCCCATATCACACCTGGAGAGGGCCTCAGCTCTAGGGAGCTGATAATGGGTTTCAGCCTCTACATAGTCCAGGTATTTTACCCAGTCTCCACATCTCTCTGTCTGACGTCCATCTTCTGCATCCCTGGTGGACACCTCCTTCTTGCATGCTTCAGCTGAACTTACCCACCCTGCTCCCAACTTGACTTTCAAGTTCTGTGTGGACTCTTATCCCAGACTCAAGACACCTCTGTCACCTCAGTTCCTGGTCCCTCTGCTGCCCACCTTACGTTGTCTAGGTAAGGTCTGTGAAGCAGCTCTTCTCATCCCTCTCGCATCCTCAGCACCCAGATAACTGTGAGCCATCTTCACTCAAGATTTATAGTCATTCTTTCCTTTAAAACTTTTTTTAAAAAATTTTTTTGTAATTTCATGCACATATTCAATGTGTTTTTTTAATTGTTGTCTTTTTGAGACAGGGTCTCTCTATGTAGCTGCGGCTGTCCTGGAACTTGTTATGTAGACCAGGTGGCCTCTGCATCCTGAGTGCTGGGATGGAAGGTGTGTGCCACCATACCCAGTTCTATGTAGTGTACTTTGATCACTTCCAACCCGGATCTCCCCCTTCATTCTCCTACTTCTTCCTCTTCCATTTTCATCTCTTTTATAACCCATTGATTCTAGTTAGTGCTACATGCAAGCACAGATCCAAAGAAAATGACTCCCCCTTTCCCAGCTAGTTGACTGGCTTGATCTCATGTAGGTAACCATAGCTGCTAGTGAATTCACGAATACCGCGGCACTGTTAAATCCATGACCAGCATTCATAGCACCTTTGCATTCCATGGCGTGCACATACCTCCTTTAGCAGTGTTCCCTGAACACTGGGCTGAGCACTCTACCGGTTCTCAGTACTTTGATGAGCTACGAGCTCCTGCTGCCCATTTTCTCTGATCAACATAGAAGTGTAAAAGTTTAGGAGATGCCGGGCGGTGGTGGCGCACGCCTTTAATCCCAGCACTCCACTCGGGAGGCAGAGGCAGGTGGATCTCTGTGAGTTCGAGTCCAGCCTGGTCTACAAGAGCTAGTTCCAGGACAGGAACCAAAACCACAGAGAAACCCTGTCTTGAAAAAACAAAACAAAAAAAAACAAAAAAAAAAAAGTTTAGGAGATGATTTGATGATATGCCTATTTAGCAAAGCAATAGGAGTAAGTTCCCTGCCTACGAGCTATGATCTCTCCAGCCATGGGCCTTTGAGAAGGTTTACAGTACCAGGTATGAACTACTTCCTATGGAACTGGCTTCAGATCTAAGCAAAAGGGGCTTGGTTACCCCCATAAGAGTTATGCCCTGGTAGGCTTGTATTATACCACATAGGGGCTATTGCCTGGTAAACCAATTAAAAGCATCCTTTTCTTTACTCTTACTAATGGAATGGCCTTTCTTCAGTGCAGTCCTGACTGGTATTTCTCAGTTTGTAAGTATGCCTGGGATATTGCTCAGTGGTAGAGTGCTTGCTAAGCATGTATGAAGACGTGTGCTATCACCAACACCACAGAGTACTGGGGTGGAGAGCTTGTGCACATGTGCTCTTCCATGGGATTGGTTCTTTTCATCCACCTTAGTGTGGGCTCCAGAGATTGGAGTTAAACAGTCGTGCTTTAAGACAAGCATTGGGATTCACTCACCTATCTCACTGGCCTCCCCAAATCTGTTTAAAATTATTTGTATGTTGGGCAGTGATGGTGGTGCACACTTTGAATCCCAGCATTTGGGAGGAAGAGGCAGGCGGATCTCTGAGATTGAGGCCAGCCTGGTCTACAGAGTGAGTTCCAGGACAGCCAAGGCTACACAGAGAAACCCTGTCTCAAAAAAGGGGGGGGGGGCTGGAGAGATGTCTCAGAGGTTAAGAGCATTGCCTGCTCTTCCAAAGGTCCTGAGTTCAATTCCCAGCAACCACATGGTGGCTCACAGCCATCTGTAATGGGGTCTGGTGCCCTCTTCTGGCCTGCAGGTATACACACAGACAGAATATTGTATACATAATAAATAAATTAAAAAAAAAAAAAAACAGAGAGGGTTTGTGTATGCACGCCCTGCCCTCAGAGACCAGAAGAGGATAGAGGGCATTGGATCCCCTGGAACTAGAATTACAGGAGGTTGTGAACTGCCTGGTGTGGATGCTAGAAACCAAACTCAGGTCCTCTGGAAGAGCAGGAAGCCCTCTTAACCACTAAGCCGCCTCTCCAGCCCTAATACCCATCATGGTCTGCTCAGGCTGCTCAGGTTTCTTTTCCTTTCGATTCCCATGTGTGTCCTCCCGGTCAGAGGTCTGAAGTAGGTTCATCACACCAGCACTGCCCTCTGTCAACATGTTTTCTTGTCCCAGCCCAGAGCAGGTACCCAAGAAGGGCTGGAGTGGATGGGGACTCTTCTCTCAGAGAAGGTGTGCACCCACAGCTCAGAAAGCAATTGGAGTTTTGCAGTGTGTTTTGTTTTGTTGTTTTTTGAGACGGTTTCTCTATAACAATCCTGGCTGTCCTGGGACCAGGCTGGCCTCGAACTTACAGAGATCCACCTGTCTCTGCCTCCCAAGTGCTGGAATTAAAGGTGTGCGCCACCACCACCCGGCATGTCTCTGAGTTAGAATGGCTGTACTTGTCACCTGCACTGGGCCTTTGGTAGCCTTGGCTCAGCACTGAGGAATTTAGGTCAGCAGACAAAACACCTATTCCTCGGTAGGACCAACATTTCCTCAGCTGTGTGGAACTCTGGGGATTAATGATTCATGACCTGAAGAAAGCTGGACTGTAGTAGGACCCAGCTGAACCTCTTTTAAGCTTAGTTTTTTTTCTTTTTCAGTTCTGGATCTCCCCAAAGAGTTGTCAGAAATTTTTGACCCCACACGAGGTAGGCTGTGTTCCTCCTTTGGAATGGATGTAGGGGAATAAGGAACATAATTTTGAGTTCTCATCTAAGGATGGTGTTGTTCTGGGTACCCTAGAAAAAGGGTGAGGCTCCTTCCTAGTGGATGTGTGGGGTGGGGGTTTTCCTCTATGGGGTTTGGTGGGTGGAGAGGTAAGAGCCAGAATCTGAGTGAATTGTGTTCATTCCCAGAGTGCATGAGCTCCGAGCTGCTGGAGGAATTGATGTCTTCAGAAGGTGGGTAGCCCAGGAAGATGGAGAGAGCTCTGGGCAGGGGGTGGGTGACTGCTGGGGGTTTTGGCCTAAGACCTCAGCCTGATGCTCTCCGCAGTGTTTGCCCCCCTCCTCCGACTTTCTCCACCTCCCGGAGACCACGATTACATCTACAACCTGGACGAGAGTGAAGGTGTCTGTGATCTTTTTGATGTTCCTGTTCTCAACCTCTGACATGTCCTGTGCAGCTGCAACCCAGACTGTCTGGGCTGGGAGCCACTTAGGGACTGCCCCAACCCCCACCCCCAGCTTGAGAGAGCCCCTGACTCTTGGCTTCCTCAGCCTTCCCCAGTTGCTCAGTTCCAGCCATGCCACCGTGTCTCGCACTGGCACTTGTACTGTGCTAGCAGAGCAAGGGAGAGAGCTTAGCCCTCTCTACGCGGAGCCCAAAATGTTTGCCTTTTCTTTTCTGAAGCCGTCCTTAGCTGGGCACAGCTGCCACCCAGTGGCACATCTGCCCTGTTCCTATCAGCCACTCTTCTAAGGAGGGAAAGCTGGTAAAGCTGGGTAGTTGTCAGCTGCCACCCTAACTTCCTTTCCCACCAGCTCACCCTGCAGCTTCTGAGCCTCTCATGTGTTCCTTTCTGCTGTGCCCTGAGTCCTGGATCTCGGCCTTGGTGGAGGGGGTTAACAAGGAATTGATGTGTCTAGCTAGGAATCTGGGTGGGCAGGTCCCTGAAGAGTGGCCCAGTCTCCTTCTACCCCATACTCTCTCCCTCCCTTCTGTTTATTCACTTACCCTCATCTAGAGCCATTTGCAGAGATTTAGAAAGATTTACAGTAACGAATGGATTCCTATATAAAGATTATTTTTATACTTTTTTCAGCAAAAGGAAATTGTAATATTTGTACAGCATCCAAGTGAATAAAGACATGCCTAAGGCTATCTCTGATCTGGTTCTTTGGGGCCCCTCCCCGGGACTGCTGGGTTGTAGCTAGGACTGGGTGGGTCACCTTACTGGAATGGGAGGTGTGGCCACTGTGTGGGAGCCTACCCTCCCAGTCTCCACCGGCTGCACCTTGGCGAGGGGCGGGGCCAGGCCTTCTCAGTGGGGCGGAACGGGTCAGGGCAGGCTGGGTCCTACCCTCCTACCCCTGAGATTAACCCGGAACTAACAGGCTCCTTTGGGAAGGCCTCGGAGCCAGATCAAAAGTGGGAACCTGAACCGTGGATGCAGGCCACCGAAGCCAGACTTTAGGCGGAGGGAGGTCCTCGTACCCCGCAGACGAGGTGCACCCTCGGCGGTAGGTGGCACGTTTGTGCCAAGTGCCAGCGGCCACAGCGGCAGGACTATGGCGCCCCAGAGGAACGTGGTGAAGATCGCCGTTCAGAAGTCTGACGCCATCCCACAGCTTATCCAGCTAGACCAGGTCAATGGGACTGTCCGAAAGCCGCCTCCCACTTCTGGGTTGTTCCTCTTCCCTCGGCCAGCCCAGCCCACCCCTCTTAAAAGTCCCTCATCCCAACTCCTCACCCTAGAGTGACAACTCCACTTGCAGGCAAAGCCCCTGGCCACTGTGCTGAAGGAGGTGTGCGACGCGTAAGTGCCGCAGGCCCGGGCAAAGGTGGGGGAGGGCAGGGACAGGTGGGAGAGGCGACCCTGGACTTTCCTTGCTGAGCTTCCTGCCCCACAGGTGGAACGTGCCTCACTCCGAGAGCTATGCCCTGAAGTTCGCTGATGGGCACAAGCGATACATCACAGAGAATGTGAGCCCTCTCCCAGCCCCACACTACACAGGGTCCCTTTAACCCACCTGGGTTTGATTCAATATATTTATTCTCCCTGCTCTGAATGTGAGCTTTTACTGACCTCCCCCCCCCAACAGATGATCCAGTTGACCATTTCCCAGACCCCTCTTTAACTTCGCTCCTTTCTGCTGTTTCCTCCAGAACCGCACCGAGATCAAGAATGGAAGCATCCTGTGCCTCAGCACTGCCCCAGTAATGCCCCTTTCAACCCTCTCCTCCTCCCGCTCCGCTGGGTCCCTCTGCTGCCTAGGGGTCCCTTTACTGCCTAGTGGTCTCTGTGGGGAGTCTGGAGGCCCCAGCTCCTTAGTGCACCACCTAGTGGACACCCAGGCCCTCACACTTCCAGTAACATTCTTGTCTAACCACTTCAATCTCTCTACTGCTCCTGCTAGGACCTGGAGGCCCAGCAGCTGCTGGGTGGGCTGCAGAGTACAAATCGTGAAGTGTGCTATCAAGCCCTGAAAAACCTGGTCCCGCTGGCCTCAGACATGACCTTTGCCCAGGAGGTCATCAGCCGTGATGGGCTTCAGAAACTAAGCACCATCATCGAAAATGGGGATGAGTGAGCACAGGGCCGTCTGTGGTGGACTGGGGAACATAGCAGGATTTGGGAATCGTGGTCTGATCCTACTCATCCCCATGTTCTCTGCAGCCTAGGGGAGATGCTGGCCCTTGGTCTAAGGGCTTTCCTGGAGCTCATGGAACATGGTGTGGTGTCCTGGGAGACACTCAGCATCCCCTTTGTCAGGAAGGTGTGTGTCCTCTTCCAGGGGCAGTGGAGCAGTGCCCGTATCCAGCCCTCATGTATTGGCACTGACACCCTCTGTCCCTTACAGGTGGTATCTTACGTGAATATGAACCTAATGGACGCCTCTGTGCAGCCCTTGGCCCTCAGGCTGTTGGAGAGTGTGACTCTGAGCAGCCCTGCCCTGGGCCAGCTGGTGAAGAGTGAGGTGCCACTGGATAGGCTGCTGGTGCACCTGCAGGTGTAAGCCTCTAGGGTACAGAATGAACAGGGGAAGCAGAACTAGACTCCGGATGTACAGTTGAGCCTGCTCCTCTTCTCGCCGTAGGATGAACCAACAGCTGCAAACCAAGGCTATAGCACTTCTGACAGCCCTGCTGCAGGGGGCCAGCTCTGCGGAGCGCCAGGTGAGTGCTGTCTGGGGTGGCTGCTGTGCTCCAGCTAAGAGCAGAATCCTCTAAACCCCCTTCTCACCCACCACAGCACATGCTTGACTACCTATGGCAGAGGAATCTTCGCCAGTTCATCTACAAGGTGGGACGGGGCAGGCCCAGGAGACCCTCTCACCGGTCCTCCTTTCCCAGGGAGTCTTACTCAAGCCTGGCTGTCTTCCAGAACATCATCCACAGTGCAGCTCCCATGGGCGATGAGATGGCTCACCACCTGTATGTGCTGCAGGCTCTTACACTAGGGCTGCTGGAGCCACGCATGCGGACACCACTTGACCCCTACAGCCAGGTGCACAGAGGTACAAAGGCTGGAGGGTTCCCTAGAATTTTGTTTTGAAACTGTGATCTTGACATGCTCCTCCCCATTGGCTTCAGGAACAGCGGGAGCAACTGCAGGCCCTGCGCCATGCAGCCTTTGAGCCAGAGGGGGAGTCCTCAGGCACAGGGCTGAGTGCTGACCGCCGCCGTTCTCTCTGTGTCCGAGAGTTCCGAAAGCTAGGCTTCTCTGTGAGTGACCCCTTCCTTAGTCCCCAAACTTCCACCCAGGCTGCAGTTATTCTAGGACCATGGCCCTTCCTGAGCTGCCTGCATTCCCATCTCTAGAACAGCAACCCAGCCCAGGACCTGGAGCGTGTGCCCCCAGGCCTGCTGGCCCTGGACAACATGCTCTACTTCTCCAGACACGCACCTAGTGCATACAGTCGGGTTAGTAACAGAATGGGGCGCCGGGGGTGGTAGCAGCCCAGATGCATCAGGGCCTCCATGGAGATCCTGTTGCCGTTCTCTGCTCCCACTGCCTTAGTTCGTGCTGGAGAACAGCAGCCGAGAGGACAAGCATGAGTGCCCCTTTGCCCAGAGCAGCATCCAGCTGACGGTGTTGCTGTGTGAGCTGCTCCACGTCGGGGAGCCTTGTGAGTTGAGCTAGATCCAGTGTATTTGGGGTCAGGGGACGGAAGGGCAGAGAGGGCCAGGGGCTGTAGACACTTTCTCCCTGAGCCCCTCCTGCCCCCCCGTTCCAGGCTCCGAGACCGCCCAGGACTTCTCACCCATGTTCTTCAGCCAAGACCATAGTTTCCATGAGCTCTTCTGTGTGGCTATCCAGCTGCTGAATAAGACCTGGAAGGAAATGAGGGCAACACAGGAGGATTTTGACAAGGTGGGTGGGTAGGAGGCAGCAAGGTGCTTCTGGAAAAGGGTCTTGAGCACAGGTCCTATACTGAGCTTGTGAGGTCCTAGGTAATGCAAGTGGTTCGGGAGCAGCTAGCCCGGACGCTGGCACTGAAGCCCACCTCCCTGGAACTCTTCCGAACCAAAGTGAATGCTCTCACCTATGGGGAGGTGCTGAGGTTGCGGCAGACAGAACGTCTGCACCAGGAGGGCACTCTGGCCCCTCCTATACTGTGAGTCTCAGTCTCCACCTTCCCCCATTGCCCTGTGGACCATGCTCCAGCTCACCCTGGTGAGTGACTCCCACTCTCCATTCAGGGAGTTGCGGGAGAAGCTGAAGCCAGAGCTCATAAGCCTGATCCGCCAGCAGCGTTTGCTCCGACTCTGTGAGGGAATGCTCTTCCGCAAGATCAGCAGCCGGAGACGCCAGGGTCTCTGAATGGGCTAAAGGTGTTGGGGGGGGGTGTTTGTGTTCAGAGCCCCCTCATCACTCCTCTCTTCCCTTTTCGGCAGACAAGCTGTGGTTCTGCTGTTTATCCCCCAACCACAAAGTGCTGCAGTATGGGGATGTGGAGGAGGGGGCCAACCCACCCGCCCTGGAGAGTCTACCTGAGCAGCGTAAGCAGGGCGGGGCTTGGGCTCCTACACCTGTTCTCCCTCTCCCTAGATGCCCCTTATCTTGGGTCAGCCTTGGGCCACAGTGATCAGCCAAATCTTCTTTCTACAGTCCCTGTGGCAGACATCAGGGCACTCCTGATGGGCAAGGACTGCCCCCATGTTCGGGAGAAGGGCTCTGGGAAGCAGAACAAGGTGACTGCGGTAGGGCCAGAGGCTACGCCCCCTCCTATCCCACTCTGCCTGTTCCCTACTCAGTGTCCTTGTTCCCACTCTCCTAGGACCTCTATGAGTTGGCTTTCTCCATCAGCTATGACCATGGGGAGGAAGAAGCATTCCTGAACTTCATTGCCCCCTCCAAGCGGGATGTAAGTTTCTGGGCTGCACTGTTGGGTAGATGGGTAGAGGGAACAGAGAAGCAGGCACTGAGTTGGCCCTGTTCATCCCTAGTTCTACCTGTGGACAGATGGGCTAAATGCCCTGCTGGGCAGCACCATGGGCAGTGAGCAGACTCGGCTAGATCTGGAGCAGCTGCTTACTATGGAGACCAAGTTGCGCTTGTTGGAACTGGAGAATGTGCCCATTCCCGAGCAGCCTCCCCCAGTACCCCCGCCCCCTACCAACTTTAACTTCTGCTATGACTTCAGCATCACTGAGCCTTGACTGAAGTTGGCCATGGGCCACAATGGTGCTGCTGTGGCAGCCACAAAGAGGGGTGGAAGTCACAGACAACCTGACTAGCAAAGCCTCTAGCAAAAATAAAGTTAGCTTGACTTGTAAGTTATGTGTCCAATCAGCTCTGAACCTGTGGGCCAAGGCTGTTGATAAACACAGTAAATGATGTAAGGGGCTCCAGGTGCTCGGGACAGCTAGCTGCCTTTGGAAGGCCGGTGTTGGGTGGAAACAGGTAAGGACTATTGCCCTTCTTGAACATGAAGAGAGGGATGACCTGCCATCTGAGGTAGCAGCCAAAGTAGAGACCGGAATGTGGGCCAACTGAAAAGAGAAGTACCAGGGCAGGACACACTGCCCCAGATGGATGCCTTCCTAGGCAAAAGCAATAGCGTCTCTGGAAGCAATGTTTTTAGTCAGCCCCCATTCCCAAGACTTCTTGGCCCTGCCCTTGTTCTATGTGGGATGTAGAAACCTTCGGTGAGAGGCATGAGGGAGAGACGCACAGCTGAAGAAGGCTGTTAAATCCAAAGGGGTAAATCACAGAGAATTGTGATCTAAGCATGGTTATATGTGAGGTGGTCACAGACAAGCCAGAGTCTATGTGGGCAGAAGTGCTGAGACATGGTGGGTCCAGCTGGAGTCACAAACTCCAAGCCCCTAAGACAAATAATTCAGCAATCCAGGGGCCCTAGAGGGTAGGCTGAAAGCTACCATTACCCTGAATGACTTCTATATGCCATTCATTACTCCTCAGATACTGTGCTTAACTTGCTCTTCACCAATGTTGTGCCTTAAAATTGATTAAATGGGGACTGGAGAGATGGCTCAGTGGTTAAGAGCATTGCCTGCTCTTCCAAAGGTCCTGAGTTCAATTCCCAGCAACCACATGGTGGCTCACAACCACCTGTAATGAGGTCTGGTGCCCTCTTCTGGCCTGCAGACATACACACAGACAGAATATTGTATACATAATAAATAAATAAATAAATAAATAAATAAATAAATAAATAAATATTGATTAAATGGCATTTCCTTTAGAAAAAAATGCTAGCAAAACACTTGGACCTGGGGGGGAAAACAAAACAAAACCACATTTCCCATCTTCAGAGTATCCATGCCTGGACACAGAGCCTTGCTACTACACTTAGAAGACTTTTGAGTTTAAGGTAGAAATGGAGGGTAGGGGTCCCAGTTGCAGTTAGTGTCCCAATACAGTCAATTCTCTGTACCTTCAGTTACTTGTCCATGCCACCACCACCTTGGCAATAACCCCCTGGCTTCTGATCATTTCGATAGCTGCCATTCCAGCATTGCAAATTTAATGTGATTATATGCTCATACATACACCCTGTGGCGGTATGAATGAGAATGGCCCTCATGGGCTCATGTGTTTGAATGCTTGGTCCCAGTTAGTGGAACTGATTGTGAGGGATTAGGAGGTATAGCATTGTTGGACGGGGTATGTACTAGAAGTGGGCTTTGAGGTTTCAAAAGCCCATACCAGGTGCAATCTAGCTTCCTCTCTGCCTGTGGATCGGGAGGTAAGATCATGTCTGCCTGTCACTATACCCCCCACCATGATGGTCATGGACTAACCCTCTGCAACTGTAAGCAAGCCTCCATTAAATACCTTCTTTTATGAGTACCTTGGTCACTGTATTTCATTATAGCAATAGAACAGTAAGACACAACCTATATTGTTCAATATCTCACTACTGTTCTATTGCCATGGTTACCATGATTGAGTACTGAATTGAGCTGCCAAGTTGCATAGACATGTTTTAGTCCTTCTGTTTTGTCTTCAGGGTTCCTGTTGCCAAGCTGGCATCCTCCATGTATCCCATCAGGGCCTATATACACCCTTCCATACCAGAACCAGCTCCAGTCTGTCCATCTGACCTCTATGCCCCCTTTTGCCTTTCACTGCCTTGATGTCTTCCTTGACCTTCTAAATTCATTGCTGCCCTAGGTTCCTTGCCCCGGGTGCTAATTCTCTGTTCGTGCATCTCCTGCATACCAGACTGTCCCTGCCTACTGATTTATTTACCTCCCTATCGAGTCTGGTGATTGGGAGAACAATGGCACATCTGAATTCCAACTTGAAGCCCAGTGGCTGCAGGTACTCAGCACAGGCTAGCTGCTTCTAGAACCAATAGACAGACAGACACACAGAGGATCAACTGGATGGACCACCCCAGAGCTGCTATTGAGTCATTGGCACTGATCAGAAGGTTTGGACTATATGACCACCTATGACCCTCCTACTCAGAGATGCTGTCTTGTTTCTTATCCTACTCCAAGACAGCACTGAATCTGGTAAACGGCTGCTTCCAGGTCTGGGTAGGACCAGTGCCTATAGCAGGGCATGTGCAGAAGTGCTGGGAAAGGCCTCCAGAATCTCCCGTGTGAGGAGTCAGTATGGGGGCGTCTGAATGTCTGTGTTAACTGAGATGGAGAAGGGAGGGCCCGTTTAGTCTGAGAAAATCAGAGGAAGACATAAAATCTGGAATTTTTAATCTTGTTTGGGTTTACAATAAAGTTGGTGGATTGACTGCTAATGCTCAGGAGGGTTGGAAGAGACCCCTGGAGAGCAGGCAAAACAGAGGTCTGAGTGGTAGGCTGGCAGGAGGCACAGAGTCTGCCCTTCCTCAGCACCAGGCCCATAACCCCCTGTGGCCCTGACCTTTAGAACAGAGCCCATGGAAGCAACGTGCAGCCGGAAAGAGGCTGCTGCCATCTGTGGGGTACTCGGGCTGCATGTATCCTGGATTGGTTCCGTCCTGAGTCTTAGGAAAGGTTCTAGAGCAGGGGAAGGCAGGAGGCCCTGGGGCTAACACAGGTCTGGAGGCCTGGGCTGGGGCTATGCTGGTGAAGGAGGATGAGCTTCAGGGATAGTAACAGACCTGGCCTCAGAGTGTTAGGGTCAGGTCAGCCCCTCCCACGAAGCGAGACTGGATGCAGGTCACCTGAGGGAGCTGCGCTTGGAAGTGCCTGACAGCTGCCATGTTGATGCCAGGACACATGGCCACATCCAACACTCGAAGCTGCTTGCATGCCTGCCCAATGGCATCCAGAGTTCTGCAAGAAGGCCACGGGATGAGTGTTTGAACCGGCGTAGGACCCAAGTCCAGCCCATGCACTGTGGCCCATGTAAGGCCATCAAACACTCACAGCTCTGTGAGCTGACTGCAGCTGGACAGGTTGAGGTGTTGGAGCCTTGGCCAGAACCTGGCTGCCTGAGCCCATCCCTCATCACTGAGATGGCTGCAGTGACTCAATGCCAAGCGCTCCAGGCTGGGACAGCCCCTAGCCACAGCCACTAAACCCGTGTTTGTGAGCGCTGGCAGCAGGCTCAATGACAACTGCCTCAGCTGAGGGAACTGGAGCACCTGCAAGGACAGGGACACAGGATGGCACTGGGACTCAGAGCCTGGACCCTTCCCGGTTCCTTGCTCTATCAGAAACAGAAGAGAAAGGGACTCCAAGAACAAAATGGGTTGGCCCAATCCCTTGGCACCAGCCCCAATGTCCTCAGCTTATTCACACCTTGGCCAAACTGGCATCTGTCAGCTTGCAGCAGGCTGTGAGATCCAACTCCTGCAGGGCCTGAAGCATGAGCAGGGAGGGGCCTTGTGGGTCAGAATTAGGCTCCTGAGGATCTAGGGCCTGATTTTTCACCTCTTGGTGTAGCTGTGGGAAGAAACTCCCACTTCTTAGGTTCTTCATAAGTTTTGCTAAAGATTCAGGAAGTGCACAGGGCAGCTGAGACCAAGGTCACCTCACCCTCCCTAATTCCAAGGATCTCATACCTGGGAACTTAGCTCAGGCTTCTCACTTGGCTCCTTCAGCCCCAGAAGCCCCCAGTCCTGGAGCTCCTTGCACCAAGCCAGGCGCAGGACTGACAGGTGAATGAGGTAGGTACAGATGGCCTGCATGGTCTGGTTAGTGAGGGCTACACAGGAGGACAAGTCTAGCACCTTGAGGCTTGGGCCCAGTGCTGGAATCATGGAAAGCACTGAGGCATCCTAGCAGGAGGACAAAAAAAAAAAAAGTACCGTTGGGGTCATGAGCAAGGGTCTGAATGAGTGCACCATGGTCCCTGTGTTGGCTGTGAAAGTTTGGAGTGAACAGGGTGGGAGACCCAGAGGAGGCTGCTGAAAGACACAAAGGCCATGACTAGACTATGTGTGGTACAAGGAAGGATGTAGACAGGTATCTCTAAGGCAGCTGCTATGTCTGTGCTGTTGAAAGCATGGGCTGAGGCAACACTGATCACAGCCCACTGGACCAGGACAACTGAACCAATCAGAGGTGCTTCCGATAGATTTTGGACCTGAAGCATTAGGGCTGCCACCACCACGAGAAGCTGGGGGCAGCAGGAGCTAAAAGCAGAGCAGAAAATCTTTGTGTAGATTCAGAGAGAGCTGGGTGGGCATGAGAACACGAGGCCTGGTAGAGACACTAGTGGCCAAGGACCTGTTAGACGGAGTGCTTGCCATGAAATGAGGGTGAGACAGGTTTTAGGTTTGGAATGCTCTTGTCATAGTAAAAGGTTAAAGGGATAACAACCCCCCAGCTGACATTTTTCAGACAGGAATGCCACCCATATGGACAATGCTGAGTTCTGTGAAGGACTTGACTTCAGCTAACAGTTAACCTTACAGCTCCCAAGTGATCCATCCCAAGGCCCCGCCTACTGAATATCTTCTTCAGTGCAATATAAAACATCCTTTTTTTTTATTTTATTTTTTGGTCTTTTTTCCAGATAGGGTTTCTCTGTGTATCCCTGGCGATCCTGGAATTTGCTTTATAGACCAGCCTGGCCTCTAACTCACAGAGACCCGCCTGCCTTTGCCTCCCTCCCGAGTGCTGGGAGTAAAGGCGTGCGCCACCACCTCTACCACGGTTTTCTATCACTCCTTTTCTCTCACTTCCTCCCTCTACAACTCACGTACAGTGTGGGATCACTTCATGAGACAGGCCAGAGAGGGCAGTGAAGTCTTGTTCTGCCATATTATCTAAGTTGTTCTCTTCCAGACCACATCCTAAATGTATTTCTAACGACTATCCTGGGACACAAACCCTGGTTAGCCTGTCCCTGAGGCTATAGGCCCAGCTCCCACAGGTCCCCTGGACAGGAAGGGAGGGAAAGTAACTCACCTTCAGTGAAGAGCAGTAAGCCAGCCTGAGGGAAGTCAGTGCGGGTGGAGCTCTGTGAACTGAGCCTAAGACCTTCGCCAGTTCCCGCCCGCTCACCAGACAGCACTCAGCCATGTCCAGGCTCTGCAGTTTGTGCAGGGCTCCCAGGGCTGTACAACCTGCATCAGTCAGTCGCTGCAGTTTCCTCAGACTCAAGTGCCGCAGGTGTCGCAGGCCTCGACTCACAGCCAAGAGTGCCCCGTCAGTCAGTTCTGAGCAACCACTGAGGTCCAGGGAAGTAAGGCCGGGCTGCTGGCGGCACAGGGTGGCCACGGCCTCTGAGGAGAGGTCTCTACAGCTATGCAAGCTCAGTTCCTCCAGCTGCAGTCCAGTCACTTGGCCCAGGGCTTGTAGGGCCTCAGGTGGCAAGCCAGTACCACTGAGGTCTAGGGCACGCAGCCTACCAGCTCGCTCTTTGACAAACTGGAGCAGGTTGTGGAAGGAAAGCTGGGAGGGAGAGGACGCTTGGGGGTTAATGGAGCCCCAGGTTGGGCCTAACTCAAAGGTAAGATGGCAGTAGGCCAAGGAGAGGCGCTCCAGGCTGGGGAAACAACCGCTGAGATGGTTGAAGCTAAGGTCAGTCAGGTTACGCAGGCTAGCCAGGTTAAGATCACGAAGGCCACTCAATGCCTTCCGAACACACCGTGCTGTCTCAGGCTGAGCCAGCAGAGTGCCTGATGTGAAGAGACTGTTGCAGCCACTGAGGTCAAGGGTGCGCAGGGCTGGGCATCCCAGGATCAAGGCCAAGAAGGATGCCTCTGTGGGGCTGCCCCCTCCCAGGCATAAACTCTCCAGGTGTGGGCCTAAGTGGTAAGCAACAGACTGCAGTACCTGGTGCGAAGCTGGTGAGCCATCTAGGTTGGTCAAACTGATGCATGAGATGCCCCTGAGGCCCAAGCTCTTGATTGCTGAGAGTGAGGCAGAGGACACAGGAATGTTGTACCGCACATTTGTCTATAGGGTAGCAGCAGGCCTGAGGTTAGAGTTCTCAGAGGCTGAAGACAGTCAAGAAAGGCCCTTCTACAGTGAGCACCCATCCCTGGTGTGTGTCATGTCATGTGTAGCCGAGAAGGGTGTAGGCAGAAAGTGGGAGCTGGGAAGAGAAACAGAGTGGGAAGCAGGAAGACGAATCATAATGAGATCTGGAGGGAAGTGACTATCGGGCCAGCAGGAAGGTGAATGAAGAACAATGCCAGATGCCCACAGAGGGGCAAGGATCGAGTGGGGAGTTGGCAAACTGAGCACAGGAGGGTTATGACCTATAGGACACCCAATGATGTCTTCATGGAGTGGGAGAACACAGAATGCCAGATCACAATCTGTTTTGTTGTTGTTGTTTTGTTTTTTGAGACAGGGTTTCTCTGTAGCTTTGGAGCCTTCCCATAACTTGCTCTGTAGACCATGTTGGCCCTCGAACTCCCAGAGATCCGCCTGCCTCTGCCTCCCGAGTGCTGGGACTAAAGGCGTGCGCCACCACCTCCCAGCTGCAATGTCAGGTCTTAAGATCTGCAGACCCAGTCGGGATCTCGGCACTAGTTAAGCAGTCGGCCGCCCGGCTTCCTAGAGAGGGTATAAACAGCACTGCGAGGGCGGGAAGGAAGGAATGAAGCAGGTGTCACTCAGTTTCTTGTGATCCAGGTACCAGAGGTCTGGAATAAACACCAAGGTCTAGTCCCCTGGGAGCCTGAGTGCCTCAGCACACAAATATTGGCAAAAACAATTGTGTGAGCAGAGGTGTGTGCACATACATGCGCATGCACGTGTATTCCAACATGTGTGGCTGCCTGCAACATCTGTATCACATCGCTGCAGGCTGCAGGAGCTAATATAAATCCCAGAGAAGCCAAGGAACTTAAGCTGGGCTTGCTTGGCAGAGAAAGAGCAGTTCTTGGTTGGAGTAGGGGTGCAACCCAGGAGTCAAGCTCAGGTTTAAGCCGGGCAGTGGTGGCGCACACCTTTAATCCCAGCACTGAGGGAGACAGAGGCAGGCGGATCTCCATGAGTTCGAGGCAAGCCTGATCTACAGAGGGAGTTCCAGGACAGGCTGAGATACACAGAGAAACTCTGTCTCAGGGGAAAAAAGAATGTAGCAATATGATGGCTTTGGCAGCATATTGGGAAAACCCAACTAAGGGAAATATTTTCATAGAACCTTCCCTGCTCTCATGCCAAAAGGAGTTAAAGGAGAAGTCAATACAATCTGTATGGAATAGACCTGTAGGGGGGAAGGGGACACCTGCACTTCCAACATCCTATCCACTAGATCAGGGATGCAGCTCAGGGCTTATCTAGCACGTGTGAAGCCGATTTAGAGCTTCAGAAAAAAATCCACCTAGTCCTTTCCCTACCTGTTGCCTAGGTAGCAGGAACATGGTTCTTTAAGAAGCCTTTAGCTTTATCATCAACAGGGCTCTGATGCAGGAAAGCTAGTAAGTTCTGGAAAACATCTTTGTCAGCAACAACAAAAATACCACTTTCCTCTGTCTGACTCCGTCAGAATAGCACCGACAGGACACGGAAAGGCAGCACCAACACAGGCAAACTCTAGCAGCACTATCCTCCAAGCCAGCACGCAACCCGTCCCTAGGCACGGGGAACAGACTGGCTTCTTCCTCAGCAGAAATGCCCCCCATGACTGTCGTGGTGGGAAGGATAGGTAAGAAGCAAGAACTGGGGAGCTGAGAATGTAGCTCAATTGGTAGAATAGTTGGCTGTCTAGCACAAAGCCCTGGGTTCGACACATGGCATTTCAGAAGCCAGTATTTGAGGGGTAGAATCAGGGAGATCAGTTCTAGGTCATTGTTTGCTTGAGACTAGGCTGGGCTACATGAAACCCTGTCTCAAAGAAAAGGAGCAAATAGGGACCACCTCATGTTCTCTCTCACAGGAATCCCTGTGATCCCTTTCCTGATCTCGCTTTGAGACTGTGGTTGTTCCCTGCTCCCCACAAGAGGAGGTTCCCTTCAGATACCCTTGCTAGAGGGTAGTGGAGACTCCTGAGGGTCTGTCTGGGATTTAAGGAGAGCTGGGGGATGATCCCAGTGTGAAGGGCTGGGAAAAGAGATGAAAAGGTCTGACAAGGAAGACTACAGAAGGAAAAGCGAAAGCAGCCTCCAGCCACTGAGAAGCCCGTGCACCATGTGGATCAGTCTGAATAAACTAGAGCTGGAGCTAGGAGCAGCTCAGTTGCCCAGGCAGCGCCCGCCCCCACCACTCATGCAGCTTAGGAGCCTGAGAGCCACAGAGCCTCTGTGCTAACAGCTACAAGCACGAAGGAGCTTAGCTGCCTTCCCTTTCTGGGAGCTTGAGCAGCCAGGAATGTTCTTCCATTTCCAATCACCTCTCTGTGAACAAGGTAGACAAACAGTCAAGAGAATGTGCTGACAATCACCCTAGGGTACAGTCCACAGTTGGCAGCCACAAGACAGACAGGCAGGGTCTGGCCCAGAGACTTTCCAGCTACTGGGGCAGATACTTGAGACCATACCTGGCCCCTGCTGTCTCAGGCTGTTCCTGAAGCTGCTGTGGCAGGAGATGACCTTGAACTTCTGATTAGTTTCCACCTCCCAAATGCACGGATTACAGGCCTGCATCACTACTATTAGTTTTATGTAATACTGGGAATCAAGCCCAGGGCTGAGTATAGGCTAGGCAAGTACTCAACTGAGTCACATCCCCAGTGACCCCTGACCACTGTTAACCATGCCAGGAAGCCTTGAGCCCTTTACACAATGGTCAACCTGCTCCTGAGGTCAGCTGGATGTAACTGCAAGGCCAAAGGGCAGCCTTTGAAAAAAAATTTTTTTAATGTAAGTAAAGAATGCTTACTCTTTTGAGGGACAGGTGCAAGGAGGGCTCCTACATTCTGGACTTTGGCCTTTTCCAGGCCCTAAGAAACTGCTTTTGGAGGCTTGAGGGAGGACTGGAAGGTACCTGCTCCAGCTTCAGCCACTCCACCCACAGATGGCCAAGGAAGCCCTTGCTCTCCTTTCCCCATGCTGGCATCTTATGAGCAGCTGCCGTCACTCTAAGTGTGCCTTGACTATGGGAGATCAGCACCTAGTGCAGCCTCACAGTCAGATGTCAGGCTTGTGCACAGACTTGGAGAGCCGTCTGGGAGAGAACTGCTTCCCTCTGCTTAGAACAGGGATCCAAAAACTAAGGTACTCGTTTTCCTTTCCAAAAACTGCAGTGAAATACAACTCTGGTGCTCAGCGGTCCTGCTCGCTGGAGACAGTTAAATACTTTGGACAGGACGAAAGCAGTGGGAAGAATCGGAACTGCTCCACAGTGACCAATCCAATGGTGGCCACCTAGGACTTCCAGGATACCAGGAAAAACATGGAGCATGTGGGGGCACTGCCTTTTCATACTCCATTATTTGGGATACACTAGGATTACATGAACAAAATGGGGAGGACAAGAAGAAGTCGAAGTCACATTATCCAGGTATCCTAGCCTGGCTTGGAAGACTTAGTTCCAGCTTTGCCTTAGTTGACTGCTATCTTCCATAGTATCAGTGGCTGGTGACGCTGCCTCCTGCTCCATCTGCCTACATCTGAGCCTAGAGGACAGGCTCTCGACACTACTCTCTGGGGTATAATAATGGTGAAGTAGGGACAGGACCCTAGATGTCTGTGCACCTATAGCTTTGCCTTCCAAGGCTCTCAGTCTAGAGGGGTCTCTTGTCAGTGTGATCTGGAGCTCCCAGTTAGCTGCGGCAGTGCCAGCCCCACAATAGTGGCCTCTAAGATCTCAGCCACAGATCCGAGCCCCCTCTTCCTTCCCTCCTCGCTCTTCTCATCCCATCTCACCTGTACTCAGGAGCCTGACCACCCTCCTCCATCCTCTTCTTGGTGGTCTCTATGAGACTGCTCTCTCCTCAAGGTTTGTAGTCTTCCTCCCTCATGCTGCTGTGCCCACTCTTCTTGCCCAGCCAGATAACAAAACCAGCTGCCTACTTGTAGTCTGAGCTGGAGATAACAGCACACTCCTGAAGAAGCCATGGCCTGCCCTATACTGCATTCTCCCTGTCTCCCTTCTCCCTTCACTGAGCCTGCTGCAGAAGCTTCTCTGCTCCTAGCCGTTTTAGAAATGGCCTGTCCTTTTTTTTTCTTTTTTGGTGCACACCTTTAATAGCAGCACTTGAGAGAGGCAGAGACAGGCAGATCTCTGTGAGTTCAAGGCCAGCCTGGTCTACAGAGTGAGTTCCAGGACAGCCAGGGCTGTTGTTACACAAAATAAACCATCTTGAAAAAAAAATAAAAAAAGAAATGGCCTGTCCTGCTTCAAAAAGCAACCGAAGCCATCAACTGGGAAATACCTTCCTGTTTGCTAACTGGCTCCTGGTAGAACCCTACCCCTGACTCCTAGCCTTTGGGTTCAGACAGTCCTTTCTTCTGGCTTGCTGAGCTGTCCCTACCTCATCTCATGGGACTCCAGCTCTTTTTGTCTTTATATTGGTCCTTCCATTTTGGGGGAAAGGGTCTGGCTATGCAGTTCAATCCAGCTTCAAATTCATTATGTAACCCAAGGTGGCCTTGTGATCACAGCAATCCTCCTGCTTCAGTCTCCTGAGTGCTACAGTACTTTTTCCTCTCTCCTTTTTCTCTTTTCAGTTTCCCCCTGGGAAGTATGAGGAAACACTGTCAGGCTACTCAGTTACCTTTGACCTTATCTGTTTACTCCTTCCTGCCAGAATCACTCAGGCCTGGTCGCAGCTCCCCTCCAGCAAGTCACTACCACGTGGGGGCTTCTCTCCGGCCTCTCACAGCCTCCTCTTTCCCATGCTGCCTGCCAGGGAAGGGCGTTAGCTATCAACCTTGTCTTACTTTTAATGTGCTCCTGGCTCTCCTCTTGCCTTTTAGCCTGCTTTTCACCGTCTCTCTGGAGTCATCGAAAGACAGACCCAGACCACATGAGTAGTTTCTCCCTGCCTTCTCTGCCTAACAACACATACACATGCACAGCCTTTGTCCTCTTCCCTGCGCTCTGTCACACTGGACCATCCTGTGGGGCAATACAGCTTCCCTTTCCTTTCTTTGGTAGATAGACATGTGGTGTATGAGTGTGGGGTAAGGCTGTGTGTGGAACCCGGGGGAGGACATTAGATGTCCTGCCCTATCCCTCTTTGCCTTATTGTCCGGAGACAGGGGCTCTCACTGAACCTAGAGCTGGGCTAGCAGGCAGCAAGCCCCACCAATTCTTCTGTCCGCACTGGGACAACAGGAGAGGCTGTGTAGGGGCACTCTTAACCCACTCTCCTGAGTCATCTCTCCCGGCCTATATTCTTCTCTTTTTGTTTTATGAAACAGAATCTCGCCCAGGTAGAACTCTAACTTGCAATTTTTCTGCTTGAGTTTACCAAGGCCTGAGATTACAGACATGTGCCACCATGCCCAGCCCCCCCTCCTTTCTGATCCATATTATTTTCCTCAACCAGACACTGGAGATCAACTGCTTCATGGACCTCTCTAGAAACCCTGATGCAAGATGTCCAGTTCTGAACCCACATCTACCCCCACATCTGCTTGGCTCCTAAACCGTGACCACCCTTGTTCCAGCTACCCTCACTCTTACCCACAGTGCCCCTTGAGATACTGAGAGGTATCCCAGCCGGGCGTGGTAATGCACCTTGAACTCCTTACCTTCCTGTCTCTCCCTCCCAGTGCTGGGACTGCAGGCATGAGCCACCACATTCAACAGGAGAGCATACATTATGAGCACCGTTTGTTCTTTACTCTGCTCGTCTCTATGGCATTTTATGTCATTACTCATGCACAGGGCGTTTAAAATGCTCTCCAGTCCTGCTCCGCGGTTCTTCTGTTCATTACACCTTGCCCTGGGGTGCAGTTACTCAGATTTGGGGCTTTATTTCCATCCATGTTTTTTTCTCCAGTTCTGGGGATCAAACCCAGGGCATTATACATTCTAGTCAAGTTCTCTACCACTGAGCTACACTCCTGCCCTACTCACTCTTTACTTATACCAGAGCCTATATTAATTACCCATACCTTTCTCTTGAATTTCTCACACAGATATTCATTGATCAACTGAGTCTTGATCTGGCTATCTCACACTCTAAATTTTTCAACAAGTCCAAAATGAAGTTCTTTCAGACATTAAAATTCATGACAGCAGATCAATAATCCAGCAACAGGCTCTACTTACACATGTACACTTAATATGTACCAGAGGAGGTCTCCAACCTGACAGGGAAAATTAGATGGGAATGATGTAGGAGCCATTTGAAAACCAAACAGATCAGCTTCACACTTTATCATACAAATTACAATAAGTTTCATGAATAAAACACAATTCTCACCAATAAAAGGTAAAGCCAATCCAGATGTGGTGGCTCATGTCTGTAATCTAAGCCTCAGAAGGCTGAGGCTGGTGGCTCATAGCTAACCTGCGCTACACTGTAAGACCCTATCCAAAGAAAGTAAACTTAAAAAAAAGAAAACAAAACAAAACATTAAAACCATAACAGAAATAATTTATTTTTGTTGAGCCAATCACTACTCTAGAATAAAAATATGAGCATGCATTGATGAAATCTCTGGTGGGCAAGGGATCTTTAAAAAACCATTGAAGAAAAAGAAAATAATCAACAACATAGAAGTTTAATTTCTATATCTCATAAATAAAACAGTTATCTACAAATAAAATGAAAGAGCAAACATATCAGAAATATATTTTGACAAATATATAAAGAATTAATCTTTACATAAAAAATTCATAAAAATGGGCAAGTAACCCTACCAGTTAAGTATATAAAGAACAAAATTGCTAACAAGGAAAAGGAAAAAATTAATCTCACTGATAATTAAATCAAAATCAACACAAGACTGGTTGGGTCGCCTCCAATACTCAGTCTCACAGCTTGAACACAACAGTAACCGGGAGAAAGCCTGAGCTCTGCTACCTGCACATCTACCACCCTGCAACCCTGACCACAGTCTAGTCTCCTCTCCTACCATATCCCCACATAAAACTCAACCCTGACCACAGTCTAGTCTCCTCTCCTACCATATCCCCACATAAAACTCAACCCTGACCACGGTCTATTCTCCTCTCCTACCATATCCCACATAAAACTCAACCCTGACCACAGTCTAGTCTCCTCTCCTACCATATCCCCACATAAAACTCAACCCTGACCACGGTCTATTCTCCTCTCCTACCATATCCCACATACAACTCAACCCTGACCACGGTCTAGTCTCCTCTCCCACCATATCCTCACATAAAACTCAATCTAGTTATTTGGAATTTGTGTGATTGTTGCGTGAACTCCACACTTTGATGCCAGTTCTAGAAGACCAACATGTATTGTCCTCCTGTTCTCGCAGGCCTTTCCTGATGCACCTGGATAAAATCTCACTGGTGTGCCCTTGTCTTTGTTCCCCTTTTCATTGAGTGCTAAGGTTCTGAACAAACAGTACCACAATCATTCATGCTATCTTTTTCCTTTATTGGACAATATGCTCCTTAGGGAGACTAGGTTTTATTCACCTATACAGCCCAAGCTCTGTACCCCAAGGCTAGTATGTATTAATGTATAAGTATATATGGATGGATGGATGGATGGATGGATGGATGGATGGATGGATGGATGGATGGTACAGAAGCAGGGCCACAAGCAAGTTGAAGTGAGGGAAAATTCAGAATGAGCCAAGTGAGGTGGGTACCTTACCTCCCGAAGGGCATTCTGGGCTGCACAGTACCAAGCCCGATTCACGAGGGAGGCCTCTTTCTGATCTGACAGAGGTAGGAAGCTCAGGATATATGTGAGCATCTGGGGGGAAAAGATAAGGTACTTGAGGGCTGTTAGAACTGGAAGGCCTTTAGAACCCAAGGGCAGCTGGGCGGTGGTGGCGCACGCCTTTAATCCCAGCACTTGGGAGGCAGAGGCAGGCGGAGCTCTGTGAGTTCGAGGCCAGCCTGGTCTACAAGAGCTAGTTCCAGGACAGGCTCCAAAACCACAGAGAAACCCTGTCTCGAAAAACCAAAAAAAGCCCGGGCGGGCCGGGCGGTGGTGGTGCACGCCTTTAATCCCAGCACTTGGGAGGCAGAGGCAGGCGGATCTCTGTGAGTTCGAGACCAGCCTGGTCTACAGAGCTAGTTCCAGGACAGGCTCCAAAACCACAGAGAAACCCTGTCTTGAAAAACCAAAAAAAAAAAAAAAAAGCCCGGGCGGTGGTGGTGCACGCCTTTAATCCCAGCATCTGGGAGGCAGAGGCAGGCGGATCTCTGTGAGTTCGAGGCCAGCCTGGTCTACAAGAGCTAGTTCCAGGCTCCATAGCTACAGAGAAACCCTGTCTCAAAAAACCACACACACACACACACACAAAAAAAAGAACCCAAGGGCGTCAGAGTGCTAGCTTCTAGTCCAGCTTGGACCCAAAGCTTCAGGAGATGTTGACTTCCCTTCTCCAGCCTCCAGGAAGATCTCATGAGAATGAACCTAACATGAGCCACTTCCAAGTTCAGGTTTGTACTAAGTACGAAGAATAAGAATTCATGCCCAGTTTGGTAGAAACAGACTGGGCACTGGGGCCAGACAAACTTAGTACAGTTTCCACTTGGCTAGCTGACTCCTTGAGCCTTGTTTTGCCTGTGAAATGGCAAATGCGCTGAGATTTAAATAGGTTCTTGTGAGAAGTTACAAAACACAGCACTTTCCATAGATCTAGAACATTAGTCAAATCCTACTCCCCCCCCCTTTTTTTTTTTCATTTAGACAGGGTTTCACTATGTATCCTAGGCTGTCCTGGAACTCACTATGTACCCAGCCTGGTTTATACCTGGCACAGCCTCCTCCTGCCTTAGTAGAGTTATATCCCATGTGATAGAAATGTGATGTCAGTCATGATGCATGGCCCTGGGACCCCTATTCTTCCCCCATCTTCTTTATTATCAGCTAGTTTTCTCAGCTAGCTGTTAAGGTAGGACAATACTGCAAGTTTTGGAGACTCTACTCTTCCCTCCAACTATGATCTGTGAGTATGTAAGTGGTAAGGTTGGTGGCTGGAGCTGGAGGTTAAGGAAGAGGTCACTTGGGAGGCCAGGAACAACTTTCTCTTAACTGTCCTTTTCTCTTAGGAACTTTCCTCCTCAAGGACTACGGCCATGTTTGCTAAGCCTTTACCATGCTAGCTGCCCTATTTCTGGATTCTCCACGACTCCCAAAGTTCAATCTTTCGATTTATGTTTACTTATACAAGAACAGTCAACTATTTAATGGTTTTACGTTGTCAGGCTAACCAAGCATTGGTCTCGTACCAACTGTCTACAGGGTCCAACACTCAAAGAGTTCTCAACCTTAATCTCAACCCCAATTGTTATTTTTTGCCCTCGGTCCAACTTTACTCTTTACTGCAGCCTAAACTCCCAATCTGAGGCCCTGAGTGACACCTGGACTGATGGTCTTCTATTCTTTACTCTTAAAACTGAAGTTTCAGACAAGGCTAACCCAGATTCATCAAATCCTAGCTCCACTACTTTCCGCTGAGTAACTCCAAAGGACACGACTTCTCTGAGCATCAGTTTCTATATGTATGAAATGAAGACATTTAAAAATAATCTAGATCAGCCTTATGGGGACTAGATGGTCCATAAGTGGTTGCCAGGTGGCTGCTATTAACCCTTCAACCTTAGCAACTTCACCATCTTACTAGCTCCAAAAGTTATCCCCCTAGACCTAGATTCCTTGTACAGCCTCCTCGTTTCTACATCCATTCTTGTTAATCCGTGCTACACAGTCACAGAGTTAATTTCCCAAAAGCTTGTTTCCACTTTCACTACCCCTTCTGGGTTTCCCTGCTCCTGGTTCAACACTGCCAGGCCTCCATGCCAGGATGGTCTGCTGGTCCCAGAACACCCCCAGTCCATCCTCCCTACCCAGAGCAAGTCTATTTTCTTTTCCTCATGTGAGGCTCTTTCTGGGAAGTCCTTCCGAAGTGACTTGGCTAGCCCATTGTGCTCTCTCCTCTTTTCAGAGGCTAAGTCCATAGGCAGTACTCCGCCAGTATTTACTGGGTTAAAGATGAGAGTTCTTTACCTCTGCTTTCACCAAAGGTTTGCTCAGGGAAGGGGTGGGGGATGAAGCAGATTGTTATTGTGAGGAGAATGACTAGGACCAGAGAGGAGAGGCATGAGAAGAGTGTTGATGGGACTGGACTGACCAAGTCCCCATTCTTAGGGGACTAGGAGGGAAGACTGGGCTACCAGAGCGGCTGACCTATCTTCTGTGAAGATCAACCCTGGGAGCAAAGTCCAAAGGATACGTGTCTTCAAGGGGAGGGTCATAATTCATTACGCTGAGAAAGGAGTAGCCTCTCTAGTATTAAAGGAGGTAGAGATAAGGGTGGAGTGGCCACCCCACAAGCCCACCCCAAGGGACTACTACTGGTCACCCATGGGATATACAGGGATGAATGGATAACCTCTGGGACCAAAAGGGAATAGGATGTCATTGCAGGCTCTACTCCTGCTAAGGAGAGGGCGCATTCTAGGACTCATGGAAAAGTGACCTGACTTTCTTGGATAATGGGAGGGGGCTGTCAATCCCCAGGGCAAAAGAGATAGAGAAGCCATTTCTAAAAAGGCACAAGACACATAAGCCTGTACCTGCATCTTCTTGCCAATGAGAGCAGAGCAGTCTTGCCCCTGGCTAACGGAACAAACATCCCATGGAGTGAAAAATACAGGGGCAGCCATCACTAGGACGAGGAGTAGGCATGTCTTAGATTAACGACCTCGGCGACTGTCCCCAGAATTGATGGGGAGGGTGCAGTCTATTTCCAACTGCGAGGACGACGGGGGAGGGGCAGAGGAAATGGAGCGACCATTCCAAGGGGCCAACCGGGATAAAACTGATTACCCTTCAGGGATGGTGGAGCGGACATCTTCTAGAACTGAGGGGGAGGGGACGGCCATCTCAAGGAAAGGAGACGGGTAGAGAGTCTGTCCCCTGAGGTGACAGAGCAGCCATCTTCTGAGGTCAGTGGGGAAGGAGAGGATGGTATCCCAACCGAAGGGATCGAAGTGGCCCCAATGCGGGCTGTTACCCAGAGTTTGCAGGTCCTGGGATCCGCCGGGCGGCTCGTTTCCGCCTGGCGGGAGGTGCCGGGTGAACTGTCAGACAGCCCTTCCCCAAAGCTCCGGACCCCGAAGGCGGGGACCCAGGCCTGAGGACCGCTTCCTCTCACCTCCAGGGGCAGTGAGTCCGCCATCGCATCTCTGCCGTCTCCGCCCCCGCGCACAGCTTTCTGGGAAGTGTAGTTCCCTCGCTTCTGGGGTGGGACCTGAGAAGGAAATGGAATCCACTTCCGTCCAGAATCCTGACGACGTCGGTCTGTACCGGAAGTGCATGGGCTGCCGATGTGGTGTCTACTGACTGCAGTTCCAGATACTCGCCCTTGTTTCCGAGGCAGGGTATTTGCTTCGCACCATGGCGGTAAGGAGTGTGGGTAGGGCGGGGTCCACACCGGCAAAGCATTCCCGGTGTTGGGAAAGTGAAAACAGGAAGGACATGAAGGCCTAAGGCACTGGGCCAGAGAGGGGCGGCCATCCAGTGGACTGTGCTAGAGCCGAGTGGGTTGCAGGGAGAGTAGCAGCGCAGGAATATACCAGAACTAGTGTTGGACGCGGCCGGGCGCGGGGGGGGGGGGGGCGGGGGTGCAGTTGTCAATTCCAGATTTGAGCTATTCCCCCAGAGGCTGGAGAGGGACGCCATTAAGTTCCACTGGAATTCCCTCGGAGAGGTCCTCAGCCCATACCTGAACCTTACCAGGAGAGCCAAAGAAGATATCAACGTAGTTTGTGGATTGTTTGAGGGAGAGCATTAGGCGGTCATAACTGGGGGTAGTGTAAAGATGGTGTCTTCACTGTAGAGGGGACATGGAATAGAGGAGTGGTAGGCACCTCAGGGATTGAGGCCAAAAAAAAAAACCCCTCTGACAGCATCTCATCATCCCTCTGCAGCCAAAAGGCAAAGTGGGTACAAGAGGGAAGAAGCAGATATTTGAAGAGAACAAAGAGACTCTGAAGTTTTATCTGAGGATCATACTGGGAGCCAATGTAAGTTGCCTGCCTCGTGTTTTCCACGCCCTTTAATAGCTCCAGTGTCCTCAGACCTGTCTGATTAGGAGTGCTGGTAAGTGACAGTCGAGGATGGAAACTTGAAGTTTGCTTTGGCTTACATAGAAACTTCATCTCAAAAAAAAAAAAGTGGGGGTGGGGGAAATGAGAAGCCGGCCATAGTAGTATGTAACTGTACTTCTAGCTACTTGGAAGGCTGAGGCCAACAAAGCAAGACTCAAGTCTCCAGGAAAGAGAAGTGAGAACAGAAAGTGCAGCTCAGTGGCCAAGCCCTTGTCTAGGCTTGATCACCAGCACTGCACGCGCGCACACACAACTACATGGTAGTTGGGGCTGGAGAGATGGCTCAGAGGTTAAGAGCACTGGCTGCTCTTCCAAAGGTCCTGAGTTCAATTCCCAGCAACCACATGGTGGCTCACAATCATCTGTAATGGGGTCTGGTGCCCTCTACTGGCCTGCAGGCATACACACAGACAGAATATTGTATACATAATAAATAAATATTTAAAAAAAAAAAAAAAAAAAAAAAAACAACTACATGGTAGTTCACAACCATCTGCTCCAGGAGATCCAGTGCCCTCTTCTGACCTCTATGGTACCTGGCACAATTGTGGACATGTGGTGCACACACATACACACAGGCAAAACATTCATGCATAAAATGTATCTTAAAACATTTTTTAAAAAGCAGCCAAGTGCTGGCAGGTGGTGGCATACTGACCTTTCATCCCAGCACTCGGGAAGCAGAGGCAGGCGGATCTCTGTGAGTTTTGAGGCCGGCCTGGTTTACAGAGTTTACAGAGCAAGTTCCAGGACGGTCAAGGCTGTTACACAGAGAAATCCTGTCTTGAAATACCAAAAAAGAAGAAGAAAAAAAAGAAAAGAAAAAAGTGCGAGGCACGGAGGAAGTATGAACTAGAACTGAAAGCAAAACATAAAGAAATGAAGCAGGGAGTCCAGTTGGGTTTGACTGTCCTCACTCTATACTAAGGTGTCTTTTCCTGGACTATCATGGGTATAACAATTGTCTGACTTAGGAAGCAGAGCCCTTTACCACTTGGTTTCCTCCTTAGTCTGGCCCAATTCTTGGTCAGCGTTGAGGAAAGCCCATAATTTGGGGGCAGCTTTCAACCCCACCTCCTGTGTTTGTTTGCAGGCCATATACTGCCTCGTGACCTTGGTTTTCTTCTATTCATCTGCCTCATTTTGGGCCTGGGTAAGCATCCCTGTTGGGGGATATTCGGTCAGACTGTGAACCCTGAGTTTGCTTTTGCGTTAATTAAATAAAATTGACTGTGGGCCAGGAGGCTGAGTTAGCAACTAGTTGACATAGAGCATCAGAGGGCACCCGGGAGAGATAGAGAGACATACCAGGAGGAGTAGGGGCAGATTTGGAGTGGTGTGGCTTTGTTTGGCGGATCTGAGGGAAGCTCTTTGGGAGAGGTTAGTTAGCTGCTACTCAACCTTTCTGAGCTAGCAGGTTTTCACCACAGCCTTTGAGTCTCAAGTCTTATTTATAATTAGAATGAGGCCAGGCAGTGGTGGCGCACACCTTTAATCCCAGCATCTGGGAGGCAGAGGCAGGCAGATCTCTGTGAGTTCGAGGCCAGCCTGGTCTACAAGAGCTAGTTCCAGGACAGATCCAAACCTACAGAGAAACCCTGTCTCGAAAAACCTAAATAAATAAATAAATAAATAAATAAATAAATAAACAAATTAGAATGATAGAAAATTAGTTAAAGCTGTGTTTAATGGCAGCAACAGAGCTGCTGCCTGCAGGAACAGAATTCCCACCAGGCTGTGGCCTGGCCAGGGAAGCAGGCCAGTAACTGTGGCATTCCAATTGCTCGCTGAAATAGCAGATTAAGGTGGACTCACTGTGCCAGAATTAAAACAACATATCCCCATACTGGAAAGTAGACGAGTGCCCAGGGTCAGTGCCTAGCCTCTGGTACTCTTTTTCTTGTTTTGCAGATGGCCCTGGGGTTTAGTTTGGCAGTATATGGGGCCAGTTACCATTCTATGAGTTCCATGGCTCGGGCAGCCTTCTCTGAGGACGGGTCCTTGATGGATGGCGGTATGGACCTCAACATGGAGCAGGGCATGGCAGAGTGAGTGTCCCCCATCGCCAGCCCAGGTGAGCGGCCCCAGGGCTGGGGCGCTGGGGCCCACACAGCCCAAGACTCACAACTACTTTGAACTTGAACAGTACGGAAGGGGGCAGAACTAGGGCCAGTCTACTATCCTTGGCAGCCTTCCTTCTATCCACAGGCACCTTAAAGATGTGATCCTACTGACAGCCATTGTTCAGGTGCTCAGCTGCTTCTCCCTCTACATCTGGTCCTTCTGGCTTCTGGTATGTGCATGGGCTGGAGGGCTGGGCCTCTAAAGAAAGCTTAGTCAGCACCCCCCCCCCCCCCCAATTCTTTCATTCTTTGCTAGTCTTTGCAACTGGCTTCAAGTTACCTTTTGTGTCCTAGGCTCCCGGCCGGGCCCTTTACCTCTTGTGGGTAAATGTGCTGGGCCCCTGGTTCACAGCAGACAGCGGAGCCCCAGCACCAGAGCACAATGAGAAACGACAACGCCGACAGGAGCGGCGGCAGATGAAGCGGTTATAGCCATCATTATTGTGCCCACAGACTGCTAAGCACTGGTTGGTTCTGTCAGGCTGCATGGCCCCATGCCTGGAGCAGTGAAGGGACAAAAGCAGCCTGAATTATGAAATATAGGATAACTAAATAAATTGTTTAGAATGTGGCTGATGGCTGTGTGGATGATAATGTACAAAGTAGGAAAAATTAGTCCTATATTACTTATTTCTTGGCTCAGCTAGGCAGTGACCTTTGAAGAGGAAAAAGGCTCTTGGATTAGCTAGGTAAACTTTATTATTTTGTTCCAAATAGGGAACTCGCACATGCGGAATACATGTGCATGCACACACACACATACACACACACACACACACACATCTAATACTGCTCACAATACTGGTTCCCTGGGTGCAGGCTTCTGAACCAGATTTCTACTCCAGGCCCTCTTTGTGCTCAGTCTCTTGTACTGTAGCTGTATCCAGATAGATTTCCCGGTGGTAGCACGCTCACACCTCCAAGCCAGGAGCTTTGCTTAGTCCCAGTGCCTGCACCAGGTCATCTCCAAGCCCGCTCTTCAGTGTCCGTCTCACTGCAGTGACAGAGCAGGGTCACAGGTTGGGGGGCGGGGGGTGTTGGGAATGGGAGGGGTCAGTGGGCTTGTAAGGGGATACTCACAGGACTTGCGGTTGCCACGAGAGCGCTTCCTTTCCCGAGCAGCTAAGGCTCTAGGACTGCTCTTGGTGACTGACTGCACCAGCAGATCCATTATCTCATCAGATGTATCGCTGGGTAAACTGGAACCCGAAGTCTCCTCGGGGGATGGAATGGAGGGTCCCACTGCTGTATGTATGACAGGGGAGCTGCTCTGGACCATGCCTAAGGGAGACCAGGGAAGAAAATCAGGCTAGGGTAGATTAGAACACATTCCCCTAGCAGCTGCTACAAACCCTACCTCTGCTGCGCCGGCTGTGTGTGGTGTCTTCTGGCCTGCCGGTAAGCAGACTCTTCATACTGGCATGACTATCAGCATCACCCCGTCCTGGTCCACTGCCCACGGCCACTGGGACAGACAGGTTACTGGGGACCTCCCCAGCCACTCCTGAGAACTTCTCTGTCTAAATGGGAAGAAGAGTGGTTAGGAGCAAGGAAAAGGAACCGTGGGGCGGCAGGCAAGACCTAAAGGGCATTTACCTCGGTGATCATGCGCCCCCGGGTCTTGTTGCGCTCGCGGTAGGTAGCCCGCTTCTGCTGCTGCTGCAATACTCGTTCCCGACAGGTCCGATACTCAAGTGCAAACTCTCTTAGGGTGTGACAGAACTGCATGATGCGAACTTCCCGGGCTGCCTGCGCCGTGTAGCCCAGGTAGAGCAGGAAGGCATGGAACCTAGGCAGGTCGTAGTGGGAGATGTGGATGGTGAGCCCTGCCTGGTGTTTAACAGGGTGGTGGTGGCAGTCCTCTCTTTTGCTCATGGCCCTACCTGTTGCAGACTCGGCGGTGCACCACCCTTAGCATGGCTACCCGACGGGTACACTGGGCCAGGAAGTGGGTGAGGCGAGCACGCAGAGCTGGGGCTAGCTCATGCTTTGCTAAGCTCCGAAGGCTGTCTTCAGCTGCCCGGCTCCGGCACTCCAGCTGCCCCAGGTTCTCGGTCAGCTGTTCAAAATCCACCTAAAAAACAAGAGGGTACTCAACTGTCATATATATATATATATATATGTCACTGCCTGAATGCTACAATCCACTTAGCAATGCCATGCCTGGCCTGTGAGCTTTTGAAGATGCCAGGTCTCACTATGTCTGGGTCCAGGCTGGACAGTGTGGGCTACGGTGTTCAGGTCCTCCTGGGCAACTTAGATTCTATCTCAGAGGCCAGGCAGTGGTGGCACATGCCTTTAATCCCAGCACTTAGAAGATAAAGGCAGGTGGATTTCTGTGAGTTCGAGGCCAGTCCAGTTCTGGTCTACAGAGCGAGTTCTAGGACAGGCTCCAAAGCTACACAGAGAAAGCCTGTCTCAAAAAAACAAACAAACAAAAAAACAAAACAAAATGATCCTGTCTCAGAAAGTAAAAAGTGGGCAGGGGATGTAGTTCAGTGGTAGAATGTTTGCTTTCATTGCACAAGACCCTTAATTCAGACCCCTGCATCACCAAAAAAAGAAAAAGAGAAAAGAAAGTTTACAGTATAATATAAAAGACAGGCCAGTCCAGTTACTCCAAGCAAGAACAGAAAAGGCGTGGAGGAAGTGACAACTAAACAGACCCAAAGAATTGAATGGTGGGGTCAAGCCATCAGAGTCCACTGGCAGAGGCTACAGCTCACAGATCTATAGTCTCAGCAAGCCCTGGCACAGCAGCCCACACAGAAGGATCTGCCCCGGAGAAGTGGTGCCTCATAGCCCTCATCAGTCTTAGTGGAATCTGCCTGGTACCAACCTTGGCACAGCGGGTGAGGGCAGGGATTTCTGAGTAGAGGTCAGAGGAGTCAGGCCGGGTCTGGAGCACCAGGGAACAGAGATGGTACAGCAGTGACTGCCGGCGCACTGTGTCCTTCACTTCTGACACCTTCTCCAGGTAGCTCAGCTCAAAGCCACTGCTCTGAAAGGACCCTGTCTCAGTCTGGTCCTAGCTGGTTCCAGAGCCTGGACCTCCAGCCCCAAGTGCTTTCACTTACCTGGGAGCCATTGAGGAAGTTGCCAACAGCCAAAAGGGTAGCCAGAATGCAGCGGAAGGTAGCATTGTGTACCAGCTGTTCCATGCCCACTTTCAGATCAAACAGTGGCTCTGCAATTTCCTGGTGTGAGGGACAAGGAGCCTTCAGGCTACATGGTCATTACTCACCTGTTCCTACCATCTAGCCCACTCCATGACCCAGGTACCCGCTCCATGCTGTCATAGTCCAGCTTGAAAGCCCAGAGCTGTAGGCGTGCAGCCAGGCCTCCAATGGAAGCAAGCGTCATCAGGAAATTCTCAGCTGGGCCCAGGGGTACATCAGGATTGGCCAGCTGGGCTTCTTCAATCTTCTGCCGCTCTTCCTCAGTGGGCATCATGGTCAGCAGTTTCTGAAGATGCAGCCACCGCCCCATAGAGGCTTTCAGCATTCATCCAAGGCCTAAGACATTTTCTCCTTCCCCTCCCTAGGCTTTCTATGGGAGCCCCAGGTTTGGGGGGATGCCTTACAGAAATGGCATACCTGTGCTCACCACCAGAAGGACCAGAAATTCCTTAGGGTAGTCTCACCTCAATGCCATCCTTGCTGACAGCAAATTCATCAAAGTTGAGCAGGGCAGCCTTGATGACATGCACAGGGGGCAAAGTGGTTAGGCCAATGTTGATGGCATTGCTGCGCTTGGGGTCCAGCACTGTAGTCATTGTCCGGCGGCCCTCACCAGCTTTCTGCAAGGTTGGGAGAATGGCAGCTCAAGAAAGGGAAGAAACTAGCTGGGGTAGTTCCTTCACAAGACACTGTAAGCCTTTAATCCCAGCACTTGGGAAGCAGAGGCAGAGACAGGAAAATCTGTGAGCCTGGTGTACAAAGAAGCCAAGGCTGTTACACAGAGAAACCATATCTTGGAGGGGGGGTGGGATTTAAAAAAAAAGAGGACACACTAAAATCCCCTTCTGAACGGCCTAATGAATTTACAACTGGAGATAAGATTTAAGGCCTGGGAAGAAGTGGACACTTCCAATGAGAGCTCTGCTGATTCCTAGAGAGTCTCAGACAAATCTCCTTTCTCTATTTCCCCATGTGGGAAATGAGGAACCGGCTCCAAAAATTCAGCCCCTGAACTCCCAGTTCTGCCTGTCAAGCTGATTTACCTTGGTGGGTAGTACATCCTTGGCCCTGGACTCAAACAGGTGCTCCAGCCGAGCTGTGTCTACTGAGACAGGTTCCAGAGAGGCCCACAGGGTAGGGCAAGGTCCAAAGCGGCTTCTAGAGTAGCCAGAGCCCGCCGCTGGTTTGAGTTCCCGCCAGAAAAGTTTGACTGTCTTCCTTTTGGTGGGAAGGACTGGGCCGTCAAGGGCTGAGTGGGCAAGAGGCGCAGCCAAGGGCGGAGGTGGTGGGCAGGAGCCAAAGATGGGTGGGGGAGGTGGGGGCGGAGGTGGTGGGCAGGAGCCTAAGATGGGTGGGGGAGGTGGGGGCGGAGGTGGGGGCCCCCCGGCGAGTGAGGATGGTGGATGTGATAGGAGTGGGAATGTTTTTTCAGACTCCATAGATGCCATATTTAATGTGTCTTGGTCTTCATCCTCCCCCAGATCTGAGAAGTCCAAGTCCCCAATGCAAAGCTTGGGTACACGGGTAGGAAGTTCCTGGATAGGATCAGCCTTAGGACTTGGTGGTGACACTGGCTCCTTGGGCTCTGGCTCAAGACTTCGCTGGGTCCGGAGCAGGACTCGGGAAGCAGGGCTCCGAGGTGTTCGAGGTGCAGAGGCTGGCTCTGAGGAGTCCCACAGCTCCCTGGTGCCTAGTAAAAGGTAAGTAACCGTCAGTTACATGCCCTTTGTAGGGCAAGAAAGCAACATGGTGGTGGGGGTGTGAAGATTCTGGGGAGATGGATAAGACCCTAAGTTCAGTCTCTAGCATGTAAAGCTGGGTGGCTTCCAACCAAACACTCTTAACTCCAGTTTCAGGGCTCTGTTGTCCTCTTCTGGCCTCCATGGAGACCCAGAAACATATGGTATACATTCTCACTTGCACACACACACACACACACACACACACACACACACACACACAAATAAAAGGGATTTTGGTTATCTCTATCTATGTGTGTGTATATGTATGTGTATATCTTTTGTTTATTTGTTTTTGTTTTTCAAGACAGGGTTTCTCTGTAGCTTTGGAGCCTATCCTGGAACTTGCTCTTGTAGACCAGGCTGGTCTCGAACTCACAGAGATTCACTTGCCTCTGCCTCCCGAGTGCTGGGATTAGAGGTGTGCACCACCACTGCCCGGGACACATGTATCTTTTAAAAAACATTTTTGCAGTGATGGTGGTTCATGCCTTTAATCCCAGCAGTTGGGAGGCAGAGGCAGGCAGATCTCTGTGAGTGCCAGCCTGGCCTACAGAGCAAGCTCCAGAATAGCCAGGGCCACACATAGAGAAACCCTGTCTTCAAAAACAAGAAGAAAGCTGGGCGATGGTGGCGCACGCCTTTAATCCCATCACTCGGGAGGCAGAGGCAGGCGGATCTCTGTGAGTTCGAGACCAGCCTGGTCTACAGAGCTAGTTCCAGGACAGGCTCCAAAGCCACAGAGAAACCCTGGCTCGAAAAACCAAAAAAAAAAAAAATAAATAAATAAAATAAACAAGAAGAAAAACATTTATGTGTATGAGTGTTTTGCCTGTACATATGTATGTGCAACAAGTGCATGCCTGGTACCTGTGGAGGTACTAATAACAGCAACTTAAAAAAGAGGCCATGAATTTGAAAAAAAACAAGATGAGGGGTCTAAGGGGAGAGGTTGAAGGGAAGAAAGGGAAGGAGAAAATGATATAATTATAGTTTAATTTAAAAAGGGGTTGGAGAGCTGGCTCAGCAGTTAAGAGCAATGATTGTTCTTCCAGAGGACCAGCGTTCAATTCCCAGTACCCACATGGCAGCTCACCACTGTCTGCAACTCCAGTTCCAGAGGATCCAACACCCTCACACAGACAGGCAGGCAAAACACCAATGCACATAAGATAAATAAATCTTTAAAAAGTCATTAAGAAGGCAGCGTAGGATTCCCTGAAGTAGAGTTATATTTAGAAGGTTGTGAATTACCATATGAATGCAGGGAATCAATGAAAGATGGGTCCTCTGCAAGAGCAACAAGCTCTCTTAACTGCTGATTGAGCCACCTCTCCAGCCCCTAGGGTTTGTTTGTTTATCTTAAAAAGAAAACAGTATGATTGGATTCTGCCTGAGCATCTACCCACCTGATGCAGATGATCCATCAGTCTCATCGACAGTGGCCCCAGCCAGTGTCTCTGCTCGGCCCTGGGCCAGAGCAGCCTGCTTCTCTGTTTCTGCTGCTGCCACGTTCTCCAGGAACCGGGCTCTGAGGAGAGGTACTTGTCAGTGATAGGGCCTGACCCAAGTCCAGCCCAGGGTGGTGCACATGCCTTGCTGAGCTACTGGGCACTGCCCTCAGTTGCAAGCACACACAGGCACAGGAAACAGTCCATGCACGAGGCATACCTCTGCCCACCCCACAAAGGCCCGGCCCCATTCAGTCCTCCACATCTGGGGAGTTCAGCATTCTTGGTCAAAGTACAGAAGTTCTATTTGATGTCTAACGTGCAGCCTTGCTGATTCTAGACAATGCCCTTAGGGTAAGGAAAGGGGATAGTTGTCCCAGTAGGTACAACAGACTTCCTCTTGCACGTTTGTCTGCTTTTGAGAGCTACAGTTGAAAAAAGGGCCTATTAAATGGTACACTCAGTTTGTGTTAAAATAATGAATGCAATCTACTGCTGTCTTCTCTTCCTTTCCTCCCTGTTCCTTTTCTTCTGTCCTCTCTTCTTCTCCCTTTTGTTGAGAGTCTCATGTAGGCCAAACAAGCCCAAAACTCATTCACTATGTAGGTGAAGATGACCTTGCATTCCTGATCCTCTTTATCTCCACCACCAAGTGCTGAGATCACAAGCTGTGTGCCGCCAAACCTGTCTCTAGTGTCTCCTCTCACCCCTCCAGCCTCTGTTAGCTCAGTCCCTGCCTGCCCTTCCTTCTGCCTTAGGTTTCTCCACCATCCACACCTCGCTTTAAATATCTCTCCAAACTCACTCACAAGCTATTCCTGTTCTAGGCTACTCGGGTATCACTACTGAAGCATAAGAAACACTGCAGTCCAGTGAACTCCTCCCAGTTCTTAAGTCTTTGGGTTACTAAGGAGGCATCAGTCTGGGAGAAGGGGTTTCTGAGAATCCTTCTAGTGGGGTTATATGAACTCCTGCTGGGCAAGCGATGCTGAAGCCCTGAGCACATGGCAGGTCTGGCAGACTGGCCTCTGTACTTACTCTAGCCTGGCCTGCCCAGTAAGGGACTGGGGGACAGGTGGGCTCTCAGGGGCGCTGGGTAGGGGGAGGAGAGGAAGACATGGTAACCATGGTGCCAGCTCCAGTTCAAGGCCCATGTGCTGCACTCAGACGGAGCTGGACAGTAGTGTCACAGTGGTAAGAAGAGGACTGGGGGTGGCAGGACACGGGGGAGACTGGAAGTGGTAGAAATGGACAGGGTGCAGTGATGACGCAGACAAAGCAGAAAGAGTGACAGAAATGGGAGGGCAGAAAGTGAGGAGGGGACATGACAGGAGGCCAAGACAGGCAAGGTGGAACACAGGAACTAAATAGAAGACACAGAAGGAGGAGGTCCAGTCAGAGCCAGTCCCCACCCTCCAGCAGCCACTTACCAAACGGGAGCAGTTTGGTGAAGTCTGAAAAGAAAGAGAAAGCACGCGTTTGGGCAGAGGAGGCCGAGAGCCCATGGAGGGGCGCAAAGTGAAGGGACAGGTGGAGACAGGACTTGGGGGTGGGGCTCGATTTCCCTACTCACTTGTAGATGCTTCTCTCACAGGAACTGTCCACTGAGGGTCCCACAGAAATGGTAGGGAAGAGGTTCACTGAGGAACGGAGGCCAGAGGCTGGGCCAGGGGGGCTGTAGGCTGGACTTGCAGGCGAGGTGGGGCCAGTGGAGGAGATGGCGCCTACCGGTGAAGCAGGGCCTGTGGAGCTAGAGGCCAGGCCTGTTAACAGACAGGATCGTGCCTGGCAGATTCACCCCTTCACATATACCCTGGCACAGACTCACCCTGGTTCTGGGGCACGCACAGGACCGCCTCCACCTTCTAGGGATCTCCGGCTCCTTTTGCCCTCCTCCGAGGATGGCTTCCTCCGCTCCCGTCGGCCGCCTGCGGCTGCAGCTGCTGCAGCCTCTTCCATATCTCCATCCTCTAACCGAAGGGCACTCTGATGGAGGTGGCCAAGAGGTGAGCAAACAGCTGAGGACCGATAAAAGGGACAGGTACTGGGGAACTGCGCCTCTCCCCCCGACCCACCTCATAGAGCATTAGCTGTGTCCGCAGGTCGACATCAGTACCAGCGGTGCCCAGGAGGCGCTGCACCAGTGCTTCCATGCCCTGCTGCTCCAGAGCGTCCGTCACATCATAGAAGGAGTCCTGGTCCGGGAGTGCTGCCAGCGTCTGGAAGGAACCACAGAACCAAGGCTCAGGCTGATGTGTGGGATCACGGGCCAAAGGTCCACGGCTGGGACCTGCTCCCGGATTCATACCTTGTTAATGAGAGTGACAGTGTACACCAACAGCTCGGGGTCAGCCCCATTCTTCTCTTCGAGGATGGCCACCAAGTTGGCCCAGGGAAGAGTACCTGCCGCATGGGAAAGGAGGCAGTCATGGGGTGGGAGCAGTGGGGGAGAGGGTTCAGTGGCGGTGAAGGGGAAAATGGGCTCTGACCGGCGGTGCTGGCTACAGAGTTGACTGCCTGGATGAACAGCGGTGCGTTGCTCTCAGAATACTCCACAAACACCAGCAGCAGCTTCAGGGCGGTCTTTACCACCAAGCGGGACTGGGAGAGAAGGCAATCCATATGAGTGGGGCTTGGACCAGACTGTTAGTTCCTGGAGGAGGGGAAGGAATCCTGGGGCTGGACCCAAAGAGAAGAGTCTTGGTAGAAAGATCCTGGTTCTGGGCCTGGACTTGAAAGTGCCTTGAAAGGGTTCAAGGGCCCTCAGGTTTACCCCAACCCTTCCCACTTGATAGAAGAGGGAACTGAGGCTCAGAAGAAACAACAGGGAAAGAGTACGGAGCAACTTACCAGGCTGGCACACAGTGTATATAGCCACTGCACAGTCTCACTATGGGCCACCACCCCCAGCATCCCATCCACAAAAAGCATCAGTTGGCCCAGGGCTAGAGACAGAAATGGGAAGAGGTGAGTGGGGGTGGGAGCTGAGAGGGGCATGGGATCAAAGGTCAAGGGGAAAGTGTGGCGCTGACCTCGAAGGATGTAGCTCTGGTAGTTGTGGTCAGCAGCAGCGCCCACACAGATCAGGCAGTTCAGCCCCTCTGAGTGTACGAATTCAGGCACCAGGTCCTTGTCTTCCTGGAGGCACCACAGGGAAGTTTAAGGGGGCCTGGGCTGGACACCAACCCTCAGCCCACCTTTGGATCTTACCTGGAATATCTGCTTCAATGAGAAGAGAGATCGGCGGAGCTCAGGGCCACTGGAGCCGTACAACTTTTCTGCAAGGGGTAAGTGGTCATGAGCATCTCAAGTGAACACAGACAGTGTATCCTTCCACTAGCACACAACCACAGCCTCCTGCCACAGAAAAGCCTGGCATTCCCAAACCTCCCTTCTACTTTCTGACGCTGGGCACCATTACTTCAGCCCAGCTGCGGCATCGGTCAGTCTCGATCCCAGAAGCAAAGGTCAGGGAAGGGAGAGAGGAGGACATATCAAATCTCCAATCCACTCAATCCATAGTCCAGCACAGGCCTGAAAGAAGCTAGGCCAACTAGGCTATGGAGGAAAAGTAAGGGAGCAAGCTGGACACCAAAGATGTCACACACTTACCCAAGATAGCATTGACCCTCACAGAGAGCTGGGTCCGCAGGATCAGTGTGGGCTTCCGCCCTTTGCTGAAATCAAACAGCCATGTCAGTGGTTTCCAGCTGATTCCTCAGGGTTCCACTTTCAAAGCAAAGACATCCACACGTGAACCCTGGCCCACTCCTTCCTCCCAACTACTATTCCTAGGCCCAAGTGTGAGCCAAACAGAAGAGTATAAATAAACGTAAGTAACTGTGTCTGAGAGTGCCCCAATTTCCAGGTAATAGTGGGGATCCCCCTAGCATCGTTCCCTGCATTTACCTACAGCCCAGGCTACAGACTGTTTCAGCTGCTGAAACCTGAGCTGGACCCTGGTGGGGACAAAGTTGGGGGTTTGGGCCAGACCTATCCATGTCCCTAAAAAGGAGCAGGAGGGGCTCCTTAGCCTCCCTCCCCCTTTCAGCTCTGACCTGATCTCTTCATAGAAGCCCTCCAGCATCTCCCGCTGTTCTTCTAGGGACAGTTCCGGGTCCAGGTAGTATCCAGACGGGGACACTTGCAACGCACAGTCCTCCAGCTGGAGACAAAAGAATATAGCTATTAGGGCCAGCGCTGCAGTCAGATTGTTGTTGTTTGTTTTGGTGCTATTAGGAATCAAGCCCAGGACTTCCCACATGCTAAACCATTGAACTACAGCCCTGCATTTTTTGGGTTGTTTGGTTGGTTTTTGCTTTTTATTTTACCCTAACAAACACAAATGAGGAAGGGGCATGAAGGAAGACAGCAGGAAGTTGCTACCTTCAAGGAAGTTCACAACCTCTTGGGGTGATAAGCTTCAACCACAAAAGCACTCAAGTTCAGAGAGAAAGTGTGAAGTGTTCAGAGAGGTGCAAACCCAGCTGGGAGTTTCTGCCAGGAGAATACAGCACAGACACTAATCCACAGACTCCCTAGTCCCTCCGCGTCTCGGAGGCTTTCTGTCCTTTCCTCAAGTGAGCTACAGTACAGCCCTTTTAGATGGACTTCAGATTTTTGAGTCTGATGCCGTCAGACCCCAAACAGGAAGACGCCAGCTCGGTCATATGTTCCTTTCTCATGTTTCCTTCCTCATCCTGGCTTGCCACTTGGTCCTTTAGACAATTATTATTGGTGCTAAAAAGATGGTTCCATGATTAAGAGCACTTGTTGCTCCAGCAGAGGACCTGGGTTCAGTTGCCAGCACCTCCATGGCAGCTCACAACTGTCTGTTAACTCTTTTTTTTTTTTTGGTTTTTCGAGACAGGGTTTCTCTGTGGCTTTGGAGCCTGTCCTGGAACTAGCTCTTGTAGACCAGGCTGGTCTCAAACTCACAGAGATTCGCCTGCCTCTGCCTCCCAAGTGCTGGGATTAAAGGCGTGCGCCACCACCGCCCGGCCTGTCTGTTAACTCTTATTCTGGGGGATCTGATACCTTCTTCCGGATTCCACAGGCACCAGGCACATTGGTGGTACACAGACATACATGAAGGCAAAACACTCGAACCCATTGAAAATAAAAGTTAAATTAAAAATCGAGAGAGAGAGAGAGAGAGAGAGAGAGAGAGAGAGAGAGAGAGAGAGAGAATGACGGCTCAGCGGTTAAGAGCACTGGCTGCTCTTCAGAGGACCTGAGTTTAGTTCCCAGCAACCACATGGCAAGTTGCTACCATCTGTAACTCCAGTTCCAGGGGACCAGAAACCAATTGCAAAACACTAATGTGCATAAAATAAAATTGAAAGAAAAAAAAAGTGTTTATAGAGAAGCCTGGGTCCCAGAACTCTAGGGGCACCCTGTGTACCTCTCTCACACTCCCCGCATCATTAGCACAGTGCTGACATGCAGAGCTAATCAAAAGGCCCCTAGCTCTGGGGAGTAAGGGGGTCTTCAGGGGGCTATCTCACTGGGCAAGTGACCTTCAACATTTTTCCTGGGGTTTGGTCAGCTCTGCTCTGCTCTGAACCCTACCCAAGGGCTTTCAGCTGATCTTGGTCCCTGGAGGGAAAGGAAGTTAGTTGGGCTTCTGTCCCCCTGCTTCTGCCTCTGGTTAGCACCCCCTGCTATTGCCTCAGGGCCTGACCTGGCTCCTTCCTGGCAGTTTAACCTGTGGAGCCTTTGGGTGATCCCCCATCCCCACCCCGCCCCTTGCCTGGGACATGGGACACAGGACAAACACTCCAGCCTGTTCTCTATCCAACTTCCTGCCTGGCTGCCTGCCCTCCCTCGGGCGCCTTGGGCGGGCCTGGACTCTCTCCTCCAGGGAGCAGAGTCATCTCCTGAGTCTACTGGGAACAGGTCTGAGAGGGGACTGCAAGTTCCCAGGGCTGGGGTATCTCGTCAGGGCCAGAGCTCAACTGAAGGCAGCTTCCCCCAAACCCACCCCATTCCAGCCAAGCAACATGGCCACAGTATTGCTTGGACTGGACGATCTGGGGGACCTTTAACATACCTCCCCCAGGAATGGCCTCCAGATCACACACAGAAAATAAATAGCTCATTCATTGGCACATCTATGAACCAGAGACTAGTTTTATATCTGCAGGACACAGCAGAAAACATCGACAAGTCAGCCTTGACTCAGAAAAAAAAAAGTCATAATAAATGTGGATTCAGAACTTCTGTGAGCTTTAAGAGAGGATGTACCACACTGCTATAAATACCTGACAACCTCTTGCACACCCAGGTATGTGGCCAGGAGCAGCTGAATATGGGCCAGAGTAGCACATCCAGAGATATTAGGCCCACCATCCTGCCCTTCCTTCCTCCATGCACCCTGCTCTACCCTAAGTAAGCAGAGAATGGTCTTCTCCCTCCAGGATGCAATTTGGGACAAGGAGCACAGTCCTGAAGGCTCCTGGTCACCATTCCTGCCTCCTTAGCTCAACAAGTTTAAGCTTTTCCCCAACTACTTCACCCATGCAATCCTGCCAGTTAAAGGGAAAAGCCCATTATAGTGAAAGGTCTAGAGATCACCGTAGGGGCTGGTGCCTCCAGGCCAGTTTTCTTCTGCCCTCAGTTGTCTGTCCTGAGCGGAAGAGGGAGGTTGGGGGCCAAGATCAGGTCAACGGCAAGGATAGACTTCCTGCCGGCAAGATGGTGCGTATCCTTCACACCCCATGGCCCCTTCCTGGGATCGCCATTCTGAGGGCAAACCTCTGGGACTCTTTTCTCACACCCTGGGACTGGGCCAGGTCTGAGCAAGCCAAACCCTAATCTCCGATGACAATGCTTTGGGTCAGCACAATGTATGGGCCTCCATCCTTCACCCCGGCTTCTGTCTTCCTCACTTCTGGCCTCCAGCCATGTTATCTCCTTAGTCTCTCAGGTCAGGCTTTTCTGGCAGCCCAAACTCATGTGTACCCCTGTCCTTTGCAAGAGTGGTGAAGGCTCTTAACCACAGGGCAATTTCTCAGGCCTCTGTTTTTGTTATTGGTGTTTGTTTGATTTGTTTTTGTGGGTTTTGTTTTTTGTTTTTTTTTTGAGACAGGCTATGTAGCACTGGGTATCCTGGAACTCACTTTGTAGACTATGCTGGCCATGAACTCACAGAGATCCTCCTGCCTCTGTGTTGGAATTAGAGGTATGCACTACTACACCTGCTTCCTCTGTTCCTCTGTTTTGTTTTTTCTTTCCGAGACAGGGTTTCTCTGTGGCTTTGGAGCCTGTCCTGGAACTAGCTCTTGTAGACCAGGCTGGTCTCGAACTCACAGAGATTCACCTGCCTCTGCCTCCCAAGTGCTGGGATTAAAGGCGTGCGCCACCACCGCCCGGCCCTCTGTTTTTTTTTTTTTTTAAATATTTATTATGAATACAATATTCTGTCTGTGTATGCCTGAAGGCCAGAAGGGGGCGCCAGACCTCTTTACAGATGGTTGTGAGCCACCATGTGGTTGCTGGGAATTGAACTCAGGACCTTTGGAAGAGCAGGCAATGCTCTTAACCACTGAGCCATCTCTCTAGCCCTCTGTTTGTTTTTAATGAATAAATTTTTATAGAGCTGGGAACCAAACCCACAGTCCTTTTCACGTTAGGTAAGTATGAAATCACTGGGCCATATCCTTACTTTATTATTTGCTATATATTATTATTATGCTATATATTCTTTAATTAATTATGTTACTTTTGAGACAAGATTTCATGTAGTCCAGGCTGGCCTAAAACTCACTATAGCTGAGAATGATTCCTGATTCTCCTGCCTTTCTGTTCTCTAGGAGTGCAGATATAGGCTACCTCTCTGGACTGACAGAGGTTTTGTTTGTTTGGTTTTTTGGGGGGTGGTTTTTAATATAACATTTTTGAGAATTTTAAGCATGTATATAATGTATTTGATCAAATCCTCCACTCAATATAATATGGTTTCATATGTAGATAAAGCTGAGCAGACCGTGGTGTCTACTTCCTATTTAAACAATTATTTATTTACTTACTTCTGTGGGTATATGGCTGTGTGTATGTCAAGATGCTCATGGAGGGCACAGGACCAGGCCTCACTCACCAGATTAGTACAGGCGTGGCACCCTTACCCTGAGCCAAATCACTGGCCCCCTACTGTGTTGATAACAATGTAATCATGTAAGAAAGAACAGATAGGGCAGGGAACCGTGAAGATGGAGGACAGGGTAAAATTCTTGCTGAATAGCAAACTTTCTGTTATCTGAGGTTCCAGCTACACTGTGACTTCCTGAGCGACAAGGACGTACCTTAGGCAAAGAAACCTGCCTTTGTTATGCGCATCTTCAGTATTAGATAAGCAGTTTGCCTTAAAAAAAAAAAATAAAAAAGACAAAAAGATAAGGTAGCCTAGGTTGGCCTAGAACTTGCAACACAGCTGAGGCTGACTCCTGATCCTCCGCCTCCACCTCTACCGCAGGCTTGCGACGCCTAGTTTTCTCTTCTCTCCATTCCCTCTTCTCCCCCTTCCCTTCTGGATAGGGTCTCTTCTATAGTCCAGACTCACTTCAAACTCATGGCAACCTTCCTGACTTAGCTATCCAAATACTGGAATTGTAGGTGCAAGCCACCATGCCTCATTTTAGGCTGTCGGCTTCATCTGATTTTCCATTTTAACAAGCAAGTAAACCAAAGTTCAGAAATACAGTCAGGCATAGTGGCGCACACCTATCATTGTAGCACCCAGGAGGCAGAGGCAGGAGTCTCTCCACAAGTTCAAGCCAACCTGATGTATGACATCCATATTTAGTTCTATTTCAGTCAGTGATATATAATGAGACCCAATCTCAAAAGAACAACATAATAGAGCCTTTAATCCCAGAACTGGGGGCTGAGAGAGTGGGCAGGTGGATCTCTGTGAGTTCCACTTAGGCCTCTACAGTGAGATCCTGTCTCAAAAAAAAAAAAAAAAAAAACGAAGAAAAAAAAGAAGTCCAAAACAAAACAAAAAGAAGTATTGTGAACTGCCATAGGCAAACACAGCCCTGACCAGAACCAGGGTTAACTGACCCATATCTTAGGTGGATGGGTCTTGGGAATGTTCCAGAAAATCTTGTCAGAGAAGTGGATGGAAGGCGGGAGGACTACAATATTGCTTCGAAACTTCTTGGACTCTGCAAATACCCCAAACTGGTCTTCCCAGTTCTAGTGAAAGAACACAAATAAGCAAGCGCACACAGACACTGGGAAAACTCTACTTTTGTCTGTCTACCACATCTGAGATCTAGGCTGCAGGGTCTCTCGCCAGGCTATAGCTCGGAAGGACCAGCAGATGGGATGGAACATTCAGACCTAGACAGGCTTGGAAAACCGCAACTCATTCTCCTACCCCAGTTTTCTAGTTTTCCGGCGACTCCCATTGCAGAGGATCAGAGAGCTCAGTTTATCAACAGCTAAGCCCCCCACCTCCCCTCTTAATCCTAAGGGGGTTGTGCATGGTGGCATATGCCTATAACACTAGCATTCATGAACCTTAGGCAGGAAGAATGTGAATTTGCAGACAGTCTGTGAAACAACTCTGCCTGGGGGGAAAAGTTTTCTAGGTGGGGGAAGAGGGGGGATGTAGCTCAGTTGGGTAGTACCCGCCTAGTCTGCAGAGAGCCAAAAAGAAAACCCATGGGGACCCCTTCAGTTGGCATCTGTCCCTGCAGGTCAGGCCACACTTGAGCTCTCTTGCCTAAGAGTTAGGAGGGTTAAACTGAGGCTGGAGTGGAGTCAGGACACACTCTGGCACCTCGGTCCACCTTTGCTCCCTTTTAGTCACGGCCAGCCAGGAAACTGATGCTAATGACCAAACACCTGAGGGCAATCCTCGCCGTCAGTAAAAGGGGACTCCCTAGCCTTCAATGCAAGGTCCAAGAGCATTCCAGGTCTCTCTGCCCAGAGTCCAAGGATGTCAGTTGGACACCAGACACAGCAGGGCCTTGGCTCTCAGGAAAAAGGTCTAAGGCTCTTCCCAGAAAGAAAGATAGGACTTGTAGATTGGAATTAGGGTTTAAGACATCAAAAGGTCAATGTTCTCCTCTCCCCCAGGGCAGGACAAGTCCGTGAAGGGGCCCAAGCTTAACTGGGAGAAAGACTCAGGGAGTTCCCCTAGGGACACTAGGCCTAGCCTACAGTATTGCCAGCCTCCCCTGCCCCCAACCACGACGACAGAAGATGAGTCAGAGGCTGTGGCCAGGAGCTTCCTCATAGACATGGAGGAAATGAGTAAAGTTTCTCAGACTGGCAAGCTCTGAGTGGCTTAAAAAGGGAGTCCCGGGAGGAACTGGAGTCCAACAGGGTACGGGGTAGGAGCCCCTGGGAGGTTGTAGGGTCTGCCAGGGTGACAGGCCAGTACCCAGAATAGGAGGGCAGAGGGCTGTTTACCGTAATCTACCTTCTTCTAGACAACTCCACACAGAATAAAGCAGTGGATAACGAACTTGTCACCCTACATTTGCCCCATAACCTACAGCAGGGACGTCTGGGCTTCCAGCCCATCTCCTCCTTCTAGAAGGTAAGCAAGGTATACTCAACTCATGCCTGTGCTTCCAGGGAACCCACTCATAGGATCTGGAGAGGAAGCAGCTGCTGAAATTTCCCGCAAGGAGCCCCGCTCTCCTCCTCCCTCAGTTCTCTGATGTCCCTGCCCCAGCCCTATTCTCAGTCCCTCTTCCTCCAGCCTTCTATTTTGAGTCTGTGGTCACAGTTTATATTTGGGACCAGCACATCACAGTGCATCTGACCATTCCTGGCAAAGCCGTCAACTCCAGGGAGTTCTGGCTCTACACAGTGTGGTAACTTTACGCCTTTCCCAAAGCGGGGGTAGGGGCAGTTCTCTCGGCAGCAGTAGATGCTGAAGGAGGCCACACCAAGAAGTACAGGCTGGAGTAGGAAACTCATCTTTCATGGAGTGCAGTAGTGTCCTCAGCTAAGGAGCAGAGCACAAGACCCAGCACCTGGCTGGGAGGACAGTCTTATAGCTATTCATATCTACACACACACACACTATCTCTCTGAACCCAGGGGCCTTGTTGTACCAGCTGAAACAATGCAAAAGTTTCCTAATTGAAGGGCAATCTCTGAACCTCATTTTTAATAACCCAGGCCTGTTCCCAACTGTGAAGAGGGATATCCTAGAGGGAATGAGCGATTATTGCCTTCGCTCTAGTCTTGTGTATACATACATGGACTTTTGGTACTGAGGATCAAACCCAGGGTCTTGCACATACAGAGCAAATGCTACAGCCTCAGCCTCCACCTTATTTCTGGACAAGGGCTTTCATTAGTTTAGAGGCTAAACGGTCTCAGTTCTACATCTCGGTCTCCCTAGTCTGTCCGAACAGTTTCAACTCAGTGCCCTTTTCTCTGCAGTCCGACTGAATGCCAGGTGACTTCAGACTGGACATGCTTTTTCCAGACCCCTCTGAACAGAGCAGGAGGAGCTGACTGCACCAAAACTCGGGAGGTGGGCAATATCCTTCCAGCTGTGGTCTTAAAGCTGGGGCTCTGTCTGGGCACCCGCCACTCCCCAGGCCAAGTTTCCCCGATCCCTCCTGCCCGCACTTGGAGGCGGGACTGACGGCTGCAACGCAAGGAATGCAGTCTGGGGGCCTGGAGCTCAGGGCACATTCCAGGGGAGACCCCGGGCCTAGGGGCCATGTTTGCGCAACTCCGCGCCCAGTTGAGGCACCCCACCGACTCCCTCCCTTCTTCCTCACTGCTCCCAGCTAACCCACAGGTCGGGAACCCTGGGGGGTGGTAGCCTGTATGCCCCCGGGAGTCCTGGACCGGAAAAAGCAAGCCGGAAAGGGATGCCTGCGGGGGGGGGGGGAGTTAGAGGAGGCGACCTGGAGGGGAGGAGTGGTCCCGCTGGCCATCTGGAAATGAGCCTCTCTAACTGTGCAAAGTCGGCCTAGGAAGACCGGCAAACTAGGGCAGGCCAGCAGTTTAAAATTAGACTGACCCGCCCCCTCCCTTCCAGGCGCAGGCAACCAGCGGCGGGCCTAAGGGACCGTGGGGGCGGTGACTCAAAGGGCTTTTCCACCCGTGCGAGCTCCACAAAGTTAGGGTTCGGCTGCTTCCAAGGGACTCCTCTCATCCTGGCGGGCACTCCCAATCTCCACTAGCCAGCGAGAGACTGTATTCCAAGGACCCACCCCAGCCTCTAGGTCCTAAACCCAGTCCTCCTCTCCAGATCCTCCCTAAGCCCGCCCCTATGTAGCCCCGCCCCTAAACTACCTGAAGCAGGTGGAAATGGGTCCCTCCCCAACTCCACTTCCCCGATCCGCTACAGTCCGAACGAATAGTGATCCTCTGCCCCTGCAGCAAGCCTGGCAAACAGGCAGCGAGAGGACCCCAAGCACCTCTTCAGGAGGGCCTTACTTTCAAGGGACGCCTAGGTGGAACAAATCACAAACTCACTTTTCTTCTACAACGTCTCAGTTTGAGAGTCTCCCCCTGTAGGCAGAGGAGCGTACGCCGGGACCCCAGCCCGAGACTTTTCCGGAGGCGAGCGTCCGCTACAGACTTTATCCTAGAAGCACTGCCCACCGCCCATCTCAACTTCCGAGCGCAAATTTCTCCGCAGCCCCCTCACCTTGAGAGGCGCTCCCAGGAGGCGGTGCAGCGCGGGGATCTGCGCGCTCAGGGGCAGAGCCCCGTCCAGGCTGCAGGTGGGGGCCCGGCGTGGTTCCGGGAAGTTGGCACATGCGAAAGGGTCGGTGTCTTCCAGGTACTGCACTCTCACGGTTACCACTGATACTGGGTCCCCATCCCCGCGCTCTTCCTCGCCCGCCATGGCTCTGCCACCGGCTCCCACCGGACGCCTCTGTGTCCCCGCACTGCTGCAACTTCAACCCGACTAACTTCGGTGTCTGGGCCGGGCACCGGACGCTCGAGCCTGGGGGCGGAGCCATATGGAGGCGGGGCTGAGGAAGGGGGTGGAGCCAAGACTAGGCGGAGAGCGCGCGCTTGGGGTTAACCACTGCCAGAGGCGGCGCTTGGGTCAGCCACTCAGAGAGCTGGTGATCCCGTTAGTTCCACGGGTAGGAGGGCGGGAAAACCCGAGCTCCCGCTCCGCCTCAGAGCAGAGGGCGGGGAGACTTTCCTTAGGCTTAGTATGGGCGAGGCTGCAGAGGGTCCCTGCGGGGGATTTTTGGGCAGTTTGGGCATCCATCTCTTCGGATAATCTCTTTTAGCTGGGCCACTCTCAGTTGTTACAGGACGAGACGGATCTAATTACCAGCTTGAAAGATCAGTGAAAGCATTTCTCTCCTTGGAGAAAGCAATAAGAAAGGCTCTCTTTTAGTTAGGAACAAGAAGTGAAAATAGATTTCATATTTGAAGGAAGAGGTGGATTCAGTCCCCTTTAGCTGTCGGGGCGGGGGGAAGAGGACGAGTGCTCTTTCTCGAAAAAGACTGGAATGAGTCAGTGTGAGGAGGCAGGTAGCACATGTTCCTTCAGCTTGGATGATGAATGAAAAGTGGAGACAGTCTTCGGTTTGGGGCGAGATGAGTCAAATGCCCCAAGTTGTTGCTAGTTTAAAGGGAATTCCATAAGATCCTTTTAGATACATGGAATAGGCGGATAGTTCCCTGTAGTTTGAAGGAAAGGGAAGGCAGTGCCTCTCCGTTCCGGAGAGAAGAGGAATATAACCTTCTTTCCAACCTGGAAAGAGCTGGGATCGGTCCCGGCCTGGAGGTTTCTGGGTACGTTGAGGGCAGCGTTGTCCATCCAGGCTTTCTGGGAGTGCTCAGTGCGCGTGCGCAGCTCTGGTCCGGGAGTGGGCCGGTTGGGGGGTCCCAGGTTTGGGAGATCGTGTTCGGAGGTAGCAGCGCATCGCCCCCTGCGGGTTTCACAGCGTGGCGCTGGGACCCGCGGCCTGGGCACCAGGGACCGGTGGCCTGCAGCTGGGCAGCATTCTGCGGAGTAGCCGCGCTGTCTCTGCTCCCCGAGACCCCTGTCCTTCTCGCTGCCCCCCGGGACGCGGTGGCTGAATCCGGGTGTGAGGCGGTGTAGGGGAGCATACTCGAAGGAGTGGGTTTCAGGACTCGGGGAAAGGAGGGCTACGCTGGGGAATTTCCGGAGATGAGACTAACCTAGAAGAGATGGAGGAGGGGGTCCCAATAAGAGTCCTGGGCAGGGTCTCGGGGTCCGAACCTGGCCTGGGGGGTATCGGAGCCCGGATTGGGGGGAGTGAGCCCCACGTGCCTGTGACGCGGGGGCGCCGGGTAGGCGGCGGCGGCGGCGGCAGCGACGCGGGGCCGGCGGCCGTACAGTGCCGAGAGGGTGGCGAAGCAGGCTGCAGGATGCTGCGCGCCGCACTGCCTCTGCTGCTCTGGCTGCCCCTGGCGGGGGCGGGGGCCACCGACGAACCCACCCAGGAGTCGGTGCCGTTGGGTGAGCCTCCTCCGGGCTTGGCGCTCTTCCGCTGGCAGTGGCACGAGGTGGAGGCGCCCTACCTGGTGGCCCTGTGGATCCTGGTGGCCAGCCTGGCCAAAATCGGTGAGTGTGTGTGTGTGTGTGTGTGTGTGTGTGTTCGCGCGCCCGCGCCCAGGCTGGCGGCCCGCAGCGGACCCGCCTCCAAACCCCTGGGTCTCCAGATCCAGTCCTCCGTTTTGCCCTGTGCGGGGGACATCTCGGTTCTCACCCAGTTCGTGCGCCTCTTGTGGGTATCCCTCCTCCCCTTCTAGGTTGGTAGTTCCGAGGATTTGCCTTTCTAAAGGGTTGCCTGTCGCTGCTCTCTTTTGCTCCATCTTTGGACTGTTTCCCCAGTTTCCCCTTTCCCTTGTAGGTAGTCCTCATCCGTAACCGTCAGTAAGGCCTCTCCTCCAGACATTCAGCCTTTCAGAAACCTGTCAGTAATGAGGACTCACGGGGACACTAAAGAGATGATATTCTCCTGGGAGCCCAAGCATTCTGGTTCCGAGAAATCATCCTTCCCTGGCCAAGAGTCTGAATCTAATATCTCCTGAGATACTAACCCATCACCTTTCCTGCAGTTTATCTCTCTACCCACTTAAAGATGTTGCCACCTTCTTGCGCATAGGTGTGATTCCCACCCTCCAGTTCACCTTCTTCCCTACATGATTTAAGAAACTTACGTTTTTGGGGGGTCTTTACTGTGTTCTGACTGCCCTGGGCGCTTTCTTGGATTCGACCTCTTTCAGGCCTCACATTGAAGATTGTGCTCACACATTCCCCCATTAGAGGCGCTTTTCCTTGCCCCTCACCCCCTTTGTGACAGCCAGTATCCCTCCTCCCAACGGAGACCCTCCTCCTTTCTCTCTTGTTCAGGCTCTGCTGTGGGGGTGACTTAATTATAGCTGAGCGTTGCTACTCACTCTCCGTCTATGCTGGCACAGCTTGTACTCCAGTCTCACCAACGAAGCCTTCATGTAGGAAATCTCACAGCCTAGGGTTTGCCCCCTTCTCCTGGGATGTTGCTAGGGTACAGAGTATAATGGAGCTGGGCTAGAACTGTCCACTCCACCTTGGCAGCCCCAGAATTAATAATGGAAAATGGAACTCTAAATATCTTCAGGGAACCTGATTCTGCCAAAGAACTGACTTTTTGATAGGTCCTGGACTTGCAGGGCTGAGGGGAGAAGGGAACCAAGGATGGGGCTGAAGGTAGGAAGAGCTTTGTCTGAACTCACCCAAGAGGCCCAGCATGGCAGAGGAGGAAGAAGCTTCAGGTTGGGTTTGTTGAGAAGCCCATGGATTGTGGAAGAGTTCCTGTCTTACTTAAGGTTTACAGCACCAAAGTCATGGATAGCTAGTGCTTTTTCTAGTTGGATAACACTTCCTAGAGAGGAAGGAGAGGTTATCCTCTCCAGCCAAAACAGACCCTCAGAGAGGAAGGGAAAGATATGCAGTTTCATAGCTAGAATGTAGACCCTCCCTCCTTTCATTCAACACATACTGATGTAGAGTTCACTGTGTACTAGGTAGGCTCAGGCTTTTGGGTGCAGTTCCCAAAGAGCATTGCTTTGGCCCAGGGGCTCAGGTTAATAAGGACTCCTCTAGCAGTGTCTGGGAGCCCAAGGCAGAACCATTTTAGGGACCAAGGTAGGAGAATCAATAGTTTTGGCAATCCTTTTCTTACACCTGTTTTCCTAGAGACAGATATGTTACTTTTCTCCAGAGTCAACTTAATTAGTATTTGTTGGGAGCCTACTATGTATCTGACATTATACTAGGCACATTTGTGCATTTCATATATTTTATCTTTGTGATGGATATTTTCTTATGCTAAAGAGAAGAAACTGAAGTTTAAGTAAATCAAATAGCTTGCCTGACGGGCTGGAGAGATGGATCAGTGGCTAGGAGCACCTCTTGAAGAGGATCCAGCTTCAGTTCCCAGCACCCACGTGGCAGCTCACATCTTGTCTGTAACTCGATTTCCAAAGCATCTGACTCCTGTTTGTGGCCTCTGTGGACTTCTGCACTTGCATGGTAGACACATACCAGTAAAAAAATAAATAAATAAAATAAATCTTTTAAAAACTTGCCTGAGATCACATCATTAGAAAATGATAATGTCAGAAGACATTTGAGATCTGACAGTTATATACAAAGCTATCTGTCTGTCTGTCTGTTTATCCAGACAGACTATATAGCCCTAGCTAAGTTGGGTGATCTACCCACCTCTGCTTCCTGAGTACTGGGATTAAAGACATGTGCCACTGTATCCAGCTACACAAAGCATTTTAAACTGAGCCAATATAATAAAATATGCACCATTAGGTTGGAGGCCTATAGTGCTTCTAAAAGGAGCTATGTGTGTGTGTGTGTATACGTGTGTATATAGTATAATACTATATTAACATAGACCATGTTATATTAATAGCAAACGTTTATTGAGTGCTTACTATAAATCAATATGCTAAGTACTTTTTTTTAAGGGAGGTAAGAAAAAGTCTTGCTACATAGCCCAGGCTAGCCTTGAGTTGAATTCACTATATAAACTAGATTGAGGGGCTGGAGAGATGGCCCAACAGTTTAAAAAAAAGTATTGGCTGCCTTTGCAGAAGACTCCAGCTTAGTTCCCAGTACACACATGGTTGCTCACAACTGCCTGCAATAACCCTTCTAGGTTATAGACACCTTCTAGATACCCTCTTCTGGCCTCCTGAGACACCAGGCACATACTTGATGCACTTACATACATGCAAGCTAATACTCATTCACATAAAAATTAAAATAAATGAATTTATAAAAAAACACCCCAAACCAGGTTTGCCTTGAGTCGCAGCAGTCCTCGTACCTCAGCCTTCCGAGTACTGAGTCGACAGGTGTATGTTACTGTACTTGGTTTTCTACCCCACAGCCAGTTACCGGAGATTGCATCTAGAGCCTCATAACTGGTAGGCTATGCTTTGCTATCTGGTGTCTATAACTGAGCTATATCCTGACTTTATCTTGAGACAAACTTACTAAATCGATCATTGGTCTGCCCTACCAGGTCCAGCTCTAAATGCTTATAAGTAGGTTGTTTTATTCAATCTTCACAACCAACCTATTCAATCATTATTGCTTTTATTCCCATTTTGCTGGTGAGAAAATTGAGAGTGAAAGAATGAGTAAATGGAGGACCTCGTCTTCAAACCCAAGCAGCTTAATTTTAGAGCCTCCGATTTTTTTCCTCCGGCAATCTTATGCATGATATAGAGAGACCGCTTAGCATTTGCTTAACTTCAGATGATTGCAGTGGATAAAAGAGGTCAGAGAAAAATGTGGTCAGTCCCTGAGGATGGCAGCACAGAGGAGGGGGCATTTTCAGAAAGGTTGGCGGGGGGGAGGCAAGCCAGAGCCTTACAGCTGCAGAGAGGTTATAGCCATGGAGTTTGGGGAGTCTGGAGAGTCAGTATTTCTTTCTTCTTCCATTGGTCCTAGAGCCAGGGATTCTAACTGGTGAGACAGGACTGGAGGCTAGTGCGTGGCTCCCTACCGATTGTCTTCTTCTTGCTTTACAGTGTTTCACCTGTCTCGGAAGGTAACATCTCTGGTCCCTGAGAGCTGCCTGCTGATTTTGCTGGGCCTGGTGCTGGGAGGCATTGTCTTAGCTGTGGCCAAGAAGGCTGAGTACCAGCTGGAGCCAGGCACCTTCTTCCTCTTCCTGCTCCCTCCTATTGTGCTGGACTCAGGCTATTTCATGCCGAGCCGCCTGTTTTTTGACAACTTGGGTGCCATCCTCACCTATGCCGTGGTGGGCACACTCTGGAATGCCTTCACTACAGGTGTTGCCCTTTGGGGCCTGCAGCAGGCTGGATTTGTGGGTGAGTATTCCTAGGACCTGGGCTGTTAAAAAAAAATAACCTTGCTGGCTCCCTTCTCCAGCTCTGAAGGTCAGATGCTGGTGAGTCCCCTGAGGGCTTGGTTGTAGGTCCGTCCGTCCACCTGGAGTGCAAGGCAGTGCTCCAGATAGTCTCCAGTCCTAATTTTGGTCTCTGCCAGTTGGATCTGAGCCTGTGCAGCATGACAGCTGAGCAGGGGCCTGCTTCCCAGCTGTGTGTGGGCTGCTGCAGCACCAGAGCCGCAGGAGCACTCCCTTACCTCCTGCCCTCTGTCACCGCACTGCCACTTGCCAGCCCTGCTTCCTTGAGCTACAGCTTGTCATTCCCACAAGGATTTACAAACCTGGATACGCCCAAGCTATGCCAGGTGGTTTCTAGTTTTTATTTTTAATAAATACACATTTTACATCCACAAAATGCTAACTGCTGTACTAGGCAGTCTTTCCTGTTGTCTCTTCCTAAAGACTCTGGTGAGGTAAAACTTACCTCACTTTTTAAAAAAGATTTTTTATCTTATTTGAATTGGTTTTTGCCTGCATATCTATGTGTGTATGAGGGTATCGGATCCCTTGGAACTGGAGTTACAGATAGTTGGGAATTCCATGTGGGTGCTAGGAAATGAACCAGGGTCCCCTGGAAGGGCAGCTAGTGTTCCTCAGCACTAAGCCTTCTCTCCAGCCCCTAACTGACCTCATCTAATGGAAGGGCCAGTAGAACTCCTTGGGTTCATTTGGTACCAGGACCTGTACTTAGCCTCCATTTTATTGTGGCTCTGCATTTAGGTCCTCTCCCAACCTCCTCTTCATTTCCTGGCTCAAGAAATCCACCTAGTCCCGATACTGAACATTCAGACTTCTTGTAAGGTGAAAAGGAGAAGCTTGCAGATCCCAGCTGGGAACTCCAGTCTTGTTTTCTTAATAAAAAGTGAAACTGTTAGGGGCAGGAAGGAAAGGGAGAACCTCAGATTCTAATCATAGTAATAATTCTAATAATAGATGGTACTGGCTCCTTACCATCTATTAGGTGCTCACTAAATAAAGGATGCTTTGAGGTTGATATTATTTCCATTTTGTGTACTGGGACACTGAGGCTCCCAGGGTTATTTGGCATATTCAGGTCCCACCTATGGCGCTCTCCATACTGTGTTCAGACCTTCCTTTCTTGCTGAGAATTGTGTAGACGCTGCATCCGTTTGGCTGAGAACCACAGGTGTGGGAGAAACCGTTTCCTGTTCTCCTGGGTAATAAAGCCGATCGGCAGCCAATTCTGCTTGCTGGCAACTACTTTTACTGTTGCTGCGGTTTTTATTACCAGCACCACCTGAGTGGTTTTGCGGCCATCTTGTGAGTTAGGCAGATGAGGAGGCATGGCTAAGAGAGATCATGTCATGGCGGCAAGAGCCCGCATCCCAACAGCTGGTGATTGCAAAGCCAGATCTTAGGCACAGGCAGCTCAAGCCTCCAAGCTACAACCAGCAGTCTCCTCCCTTTCCAAATCCCCTTTGGGTTTATTTCTCCCCAGCAGGGAAGCTTGTGGGCTGGTCACAAAGAGCCCTGATGGAGGCAGAGCCATCTTCACCAGTCAGTGCTGTCTTCTGTCTCTCCCTGCTAGCCCCCAGGGTCCAGGCTGGCCTCCTGGACTTCTTGCTGTTTGGAAGCCTCATCTCGGCAGTGGACCCTGTGGCTGTGCTGGCTGTCTTTGAGGAGGTGCACGTCAACGAGACTCTCTTTATCATCGTCTTTGGCGAGTCCCTGCTCAATGATGCAGTCACCGTGGTAAGGACGTATAGCCAACCCCTGGCCCTAGACTGTCCTGCTCTGCCAGTTGGGTATCTGACTGGCCTTAGAGCCTTAGACCTTCCCCCGTAGGCCCCCTGGGGAGGAGATAGGGTCTGAGCTTTCTCCTTTTCCAGACCACTTGCCCTCTGTGGCATCCTCCTACAGCCTGACTCTCCTCTCGTCACTCAGGTGCTGTACAAGGTCTGCAACTCCTTTGTGGAGATGGGCTCTGCCAATGTGCAGGCCACTGACTACCTAAAGGGAGTCGGTCAGTATTTCCCTGAACCTGGTCAGCATTCAATGTCTGCCTCTCCTGGGGACAGAGGAGGCTATTCTGATTGCCTCATTTCTTGCTCTCCTCTAGAGAGGAATGGGGTCTGGGAGGAGCTTGCCCTGGGATCCTAGTCTGGGATCCTGAGCCCCAGGGAGTGTGGTGGGTGTCTGCCTCTACTTCTTACTAGGCAGTATTCCTGTCAGCCCAGCTTGGGGAGGGTCTGGGTCAGGGGTCGTGCTGACAGCCCACTCCTCCCCCAGCCTCCCTGTTTGTGGTCAGTCTGGGCGGGGCAGCCGTGGGCTTAGTCTTTGCCTTCCTCCTGGCCCTGACCACACGCTTCACCAAGCGGGTCCGCATCATCGAGCCGTTGCTGGTCTTCCTCCTCGCCTACGCAGCCTACCTCACTGCTGAAATGGCCTCCTTGTCTGCCATTCTTGCGTGAGTTCTGGGGATACCACAGGCAGGCAACTGGGAAAGGGCCCTGGAAAGAGTCATATTTTACGTGGCCAGAAGCAAGAGCTTAAGGAATCTGTAGGCAGCACTAAGCCCTTGTGATAGTGGAGAAGCTCTCCTCAGAGGAGTCTTCTTGAAGAACTGTCTGGGCACCTGAAGGCTCACACTTCCTCTATGTCAAGTGCAGGCTAAGCTGACAGTATATTTCAAGACCTGAAACCCCTGGTTGCTATGGGTATAGCACCCTAGAGGATGCCTCAGAGGGTTTGCTACTTGGAGCAGGAGGCACTAAGTGGGGAGCCTGGAACTCTGTATCCACCCCAGGACTGTCACTGATTAGCAATCTTCATGCGTCCCTGAGCTTTGGCTTGGACAGTCTGACACACTGATGGGCAGCACCCCGGCCTGAGAGGGGCAGCCTCCAGGACCCTTCCTCACTTGCAGTTTTGTTTCTCTCCCAGGGTGACCATGTGTGGCCTGGGATGTAAGAAATACGTGGAAGCCAACATCTCCCATAAGTCACGCACAGCTGTCAAATACACCATGAAAACCCTTGCTAGCTGTGCTGAAACAGTCATCTTCATGCTACTTGGCATCTCAGCCGTGGACTCTTCCAAATGGGCCTGGGACTCTGGGCTGGTGCTGGGCACCCTCTTCTTCATCCTGTTCTTCCGAGCCCTCGGTATTGCTGACACCCTCTGATTCCCTCTCTTTCCCCGTCCCTCTCTTTCTCCTCTCATCCCACTACTCCTCGACCCTCAGTCTAAGTCCACATCCTTGTTAATTCCTAAGCTCCCCTCAGTGCTCGCCTGTCCCAACCCCTGCCAGACCTTAGCCCAGATGCTTGGTGCCATCCGTTCCCAGTGTCCTCCACTGCCAACTCCTTGCTCCTGCTGGCCTCCCTCCTGCTGTAGGCGTAGTCCTGCAGACATGGGTACTGAATCAGTTCCGGCTGGTCCCTCTGGACAAGATTGACCAGGTGGTGATGTCCTATGGGGGCCTTCGGGGAGCTGTGGCCTTTGCTCTTGTCATCCTACTGGACAGGACCAAGGTCCCTGCCAAGGACTACTTTGTGGCTACCACCATTGTGGTGGTTTTCTTCACAGTCATCGTGCAGGTGGGAGTGCCCAGGAGGCTAGGTGGGGAGAGTCTTGAAACACTTTGGGACAGGGGCTTTCCTTTCCATGGCGGGGAGGCAGGGACCTGACTTCTCAGACCTTGAGTGGAATCGGGGAGATGCGGAGCTGAGGCCTAGTTATTGGGAGAAAAGCCGCAGGGCACTGAGCAGGGCAGGGCTCACCTCCTGCCTGTTTGTAGGGGTTGACCATCAAGCCACTGGTGAAGTGGCTGAGGGTGAAGAGGAGTGATCATCACAAACCCACCTTGAACCAGGAGCTACACGAGCACGTGGGTACCAGAACCCCATCCCTCTACCCGTCCCTCTCGCTTCTCCTATGTTGGCAGAGTCCTGATCCAGTCCCCCTACCCACCCCCATTCTAGACTTTTGACCACATTCTGGCTGCAGTGGAGGACGTTGTGGGGCACCATGGCTACCACTACTGGAGGGACAGGTGAGGGAGCTGCCCCGAGGCTCCTTCAGAAGCAGTAGGCCCTACCAGCCAGGGCAGCATGGGGGATATGCCACCCTTCTGAGAAGGGACACAGCCAGGTTCAGGCTGGGTGACCTTGCCTGAAGCCCTTCAATGGCACCCCAGTGTTTTCAGGATAAGACAGAGTTCCCCAGGGTGGCCTGCCAGACCCTCATGGTCCAGCACTTGCCAGATTCCAGCCCCGTTATGCGCTGTTCTGTTTTTGATGGTCTGCCTGATAATTAAACAGGCTCTACTTAGAGCCTCAGAGCCCACCATGTGGTCCAAGCCTGGCCACAGAGACCATTGAATGTGTTCTGTCTACTAGAACACTGTTCCACCTTCCTCTTGCTTAGATTTGAATCACCCTTCAGATCTAACCACAGACCTTAGAGACCCCTGGTCCCCCTGGCAAGGACAAATCCCCATTATCCTTGGTAGTTTTTGTCATGGTTATAATTTTTACAGCTATTTGAAATAATTTTAACTAATATCAGACTCTCTCCTAAAATTGTAAAGGCTCTAAGAGCTTTGGGATTCTCCTTGGCTGAGACTTATACCAAGAAAGCCAGGCCAGCGCTGGCGGTGTCCCTGCCCCGTCTGAGGAAGGGCCAGCCAGCCACACCTGGAGAAGGGTACTCAGGGCTGGGCCTGGCGTCCTCTGTAGGTGGGAACAATTTGACAAGAAGTATCTGAGTCAGCTGTTGATGCGGCGGTCAGCCTATCGTATCAGAGACCAGATCTGGGACGTGTACTACAGACTCAACATCCGAGACGCCATCAGTTTTGTGGACCAGGTGGGCCAGCAGTTACCAGGTAGGCCGGCGGGGATAGACAGATGGTCAGCAGAGCAGGGCGGCCAGGGATGACAGGCATGCAGGCAGGCTTGTTAGCAGGGGCCAGAGAATTGACATTCCCAGCTGGCTCTAAGGTGTTGTGAGGTCCCAGCTGCCGGAGCCAGCCTGGTGTTGACAAGAGTCTGGCAGGCAGTAGAGAGAGGTGGGGAAAGCTGGACTCTAGAGTCAGCACACAGTTCAACTGTTATCGCGTAGAGGCCAATGCTTAGATATGTTACTTACATTGCCTGAGCTTCAGTTTCCTCAGTGAGAAGAAAGGAGCAACAAGAATAGGGCTATCTAGGTTGGTCTAAGAATTTCAGTATGTGCAGTGTTTCAGTATGTGGTGAAACAAAGAACAAAATGATGCCTGGGGGTGTAGCTCGGTGGTTCAGCACTTCCATAGCGTTTGAGAACCCGAGTAGCCCCCAGCTCAAACCAAAACAGTGTTCAAAATGACTGTTTACACGCTGTTCTCTTTATTACCCGCTGTCTGGCCACGTGCATCTGATCCTTGTCTGACCTCTGTCTTGACTCCCACAGGGAGGCCACGTCTTGTCCTCCACAGGACTCGGTCTACCCTCTATGCCTAGCAGAAATTCTGTGGCAGAGACCTCTGTCACCAACCTGTTGTGAGTCCATGAAGGCCCTTCCCCTTCCCTGAGCACCTTTGCCTCTGCCCCTCCCCGCACCCGTGCTGCCCACTCCCCAGCACCCATGTCCCTGCCTCCTGCAGGAGGGAGAGTGGCAGCGGGGCGTGCCTGGATCTGCAGGTGATTGACACGGTCCGCAGTGGCCGAGACCGGGAGGATGCGGTGATGCACCATCTGCTCTGCGGAGGCCTCTACAAACCGCGACGCAGGGTGAGAGCTTGCTGGACGGGCCAGGCCCGAGTGTGCTGGGGAGTGGGTGCAAAGGCCCTTACCAGACACTGAAGAGGCACTTGGTACCGGCTTATGCCCAGTTGAAGGCTGTGGATTTCGTCCTTTGCTCTTGTTGTTGATTTTGGGGGTGGGAGGGGCATGCTGCACTGTCCATCAGATTAGAAGGCATGAATTGAGAGCTGAACCAGTTGGAACTTCAGCAGGAAGCTTCTAAGCTGGGTGTGAAGAAGGAGAGGAGCACAAAGGACGTGGACATTGTCCCGGAAGGGAGAGGAAGAGATAGAGGGGATGGGAGCTGTGAGAAGCAGGTCAGGATGGAAGCAGGGCCCTGAGACGGGCTCTGGAACCAGTTTAACAGGGGAGAGGTGGATTGGCCAAAGCTTTGAAGCTGTGGGTCTGGAAGGGCCCTTTCCCACCCAGGAGGGGATCTTCTGAAACCCCACAAGGGGGCAGCAGGCCATTATCCTGGGCCTTTTGAAATGCGAATCTATTCAGGCAGTACTACAGCAAGCCTTTGAGAACACTGAGATGGAATGGGCTTATTACTCTACACGCGGCTCTCTATGACTTCCAGTTCCGCAGAACACGCTCAAAGGCTCCCAGGCGGCTTCCCCGACACAGGCACTCTTGCTCCAGTGCCCTCGTCTGCCCCTGCTGTGTCTCTGGCCACGAGAAGCCCCTTCTCCCCACCCCAGGGAGGAGCTGCTAGGTGGCTGTCTAGGGCAAGTTACAGGGGCTCGCTTCTTTCCTTGTTCTAGTCTTGCTGTTAATGCTGCGCAGGATCCCTGGTTTGGCTCACCAACTTAGGGCTTCATACTGTCTCCCCACTCTGCCAAACCCTCTTGTCTTCCTCAGTTCATGACTGTCGAACCCATCTCATCCAACTCTTGTGTTCCGTTTAGTGTTTTTCTTTTGCAAAATTGCAGTGGAGAGAACGCAATGACTCTCACTTATCTCTTACCCAACTCTAATAATTATCTGTGCACGATTAAGCCTTTATGGTCTGTAACCCACCCCACCTGGCCTGCACTTTCTCTTACAGCAGACTCCAGGCATCATGTCACCTCATTTGTGAATACCTCAGTAAATGACAAGAGCTCTTTGTTTGCCTTATTTTGTTTCTAAGTTTTGGCTTCTTTGAGACATAGTCTTGCTAGTTGCCCTAGGACTGGCTTCAAACTGGGAATCTTGCCTCAGCCCCAAGTACTCTGTTTATAAGTGTGAACCACCACCCCAACTGGCAAGAATTTAAAAAAAAAAAAATAAGGTTAGGCTAAGGAGCTAGGACAGTGGTAGACCATTTACTTAGCATCCGGGAAGCCCCAGGTTTGATTCCCCAGCATTGCAAAAACCAAGTCAAATCAAATCATAGTACTGTTATTATAATATAATAATTCCTTCCAAATGCCCAGTAAGTGTTTGATAAATACCTGTTTTTTCCTAGCTGGTTTACATAACTCAAGATCCAAAATAAATTCACAAATTATATCTGGGAAATATGACCTCTGTTAAGAAAAACTGTAATAGGCTGGGCAGTGGTGGCACACACTTTAATCCCAGCACTCGGAAGGCAGAGGCAGGCGGATCTCTGTGAGTTAGAGGCCAGCCTGGGTTACAGCGCAGGTTCCAGGACAGGCTCCAAAGCTACACAGAGAAACCCTTTTTCGAAAAGTGCCCCCCCCCAAAAAAAAGAAAAGAAAAACTATAATACTCTCCTTCTTTTCCCCTTTATTATTTATAGAAGAAACTAGATGATTTATTTTGGAGAATTTACCATTTTCTTGATTTGCTTACTATGTCCCAGAGTTATTTAGCACGTTACTCTATTTCTTCTGGTTATTGAATCTGGAAGCTGATCAGATTTAGGGCTTCTGCTTATGCTTTATACTTCATGTTGGGGCGTGTGTGTATGCACGTGTCTCACCGGTGGGTTTGATTCAGTGTTTGTACAGTCAATTTAAAAAGAACTAGAGTAAGTTTGTGCTTGTTTGCTAAATGTCTTATTTGATTTGGCCATCATTCATCATTTGGATCCCATGTCTACCACCAAATGTCTCTTTCTCAGATCCATATCATCTGAAAGCTTGCTAAGCCTGTTAATTTTGTATTCATCTAAATCACCATAAATATTGAACATGATAGAGCTGAGGACAGAGCCCTGTGGCATGCTACCAAAGACTTTCCTCCAGGCTGACATGAATGGAGCATTTTGGGGTATGGTTATTGGTTATTCAACTGGTTCTGAATCCACTTAGTTGCACTATGACATAGTCCCTGATTCCTTATATTCTCTCCAGAAATAGCATTAGAGATAGTATATAGTCAATTAAAATTATAGCTTACGAGAGATATAGGGCCTGGAGAGAAAGATTTGGAAGTACACACAGCAAAGATAGCCTCATTTTAACTGTCCTGGGTTCCCTGAGAAGCTTGATGGAGTATTCTTGGCTTCACCTCCTAGAGAGTTAGATCCTGTCGTGTGGAGCGGGACTAAGAATCTGTGTTTTTAATAAGCCCCCTGGTGATTCAAATGCAGCTGGTCTGCTGCCTGCTGTTTTGAAGCTGCAGCTCATGTCACCGGGTTAGTTGAAGTGGAGAGAATGTGTAAGTTCTCTGGGGAGAGTGTTTAGAGAAAGAGAGCAGAGCCAAGAATAATACCGAGGAATGTACATGGAAGAAAGGAACGGGAGCCCGCAAAGGAGAGAAAGGAACCCTTGGAGAAGGAATAGCAGAGAGTGTCTCTGCCTGGGTAGAAGAAGAGCTAGCCACCATACAGAGGTCAGGCTGGTACCTGGGCAGAGGCTTCAGGACTGGTGACCAGGGAGAAGGTAGCACTGCGACCTGATGAAACTGGAATAGCACTTTTGGTATTTAAGGAAACACTAGACAGGAAGGAAAGTGTCCCAATCAATTTATAAGCACTTGGCCTCAAAAGGCAGAGAGGAGAGGCAGTGAAAGAACTTTAAAAACAAACAAAAACAAGGGCAGGAGCTTGTCTGAAAGCAGAGGTCAAGTGGCTACTGGTAAGAAATGTAAAGATGCCGGAGAAATAGGAGGGAGCTGAGAAGTGAGGGAGGCAGGAAGCTGAGCAAAACCCAGACAGGGCTGCTTTGTCCCAGATGTGGGGTGGCATTTCCAGGTACTTACGTAAAGAAGAAAGGCAGATGGGAGACTTCAAGGAGCTCACAGAAGTGGTTCAGAGAAACAGAAATTATGAGGAATAAGAAGGAACCAAGCCAAGTGTTGGTGGTGCACGCCTTTAATCCCAGCAATCAGGAGGCAGAGGCAGGCGAATCTCTGTGAGTTCTGGGACAGCTTGGTCTACAGAGTGAGTTCCAGGACAGTCAGGACTACACAGTGAAGTCTTGCTTTGGTGAGAAAAAAAGAAAAAAAAAGAACCAGATAGAATGTGAGGCACGATGAAGTGACCAAGAGAGGTGACAGTCTTCTGGTGATTACCTCCCACTAGGGAGGAAAAGGTTGCACAGCTCCCAACAGCAGAAATAGGTAGGCTGGGTGAGTGTGCTGGGGACTCAGTCTTTAAGAGAAAGAGTTAAAAGACAAAGATAAAGGGTTGGCCCTAAATTACACGCACTTGCTGGGACCAAAAGCAGGAGGGTTCCATGTAGCTCCCTGGGGCTACGTGGAAGTGTGAGCCGCAGAGGGATAAATGGACTTGCAGAGGAAGTGGCTCTGCTGTTTTATAGCAGCCCCAAGGAACAAAGTACAGGACCTCTGCCTCTTATTGCCTCAGATTAGAGAGGGCGCAGGGAAGGGCAGCAGAGGATAAGGAAAGCCGGGTTTTGAGGAATAACTTGTGGGGGAAAGGAAGGCTTTTCCTTGGTGAACTGCCTACAGAGTCTCACGTTGCAATCCTTTTGTGTGTTTTAATTTTATTTTTTTAATCCATGGCTAGCTAATTCTGGAAAAGCTGGGCTGGCAGGACCTGTGATGAACATGTTGGGGTTGTGGCCTGGGGTTCCTGTGGGAGGCCAAGGCACCCAGCCTCACGGCAGGGTGGGCTGTCATTGCCAGTACAAAGCTAGCTGCGGTCGCCACTTCATCTCTGAGGATGCGCAGGAGCGACAAGACAAGGAGGTCTTCCAGCAGAACATGAAGCGACGGCTCGAGTCCTTCAAGTCCACCAAGCATAACATCTGTCTCACCAAGAGCAAACCTCGACCCCGCAAGACTGGCCACAAGAAGGCACGTCTTTTCTCAGGGGCACCTCCCATGGGGCTGTAGGCAGATAGCAAATAATCCTGAGTCCTCACAGACTGGAACTCAGCCCAAGGACACATTTTGTTTAGTCACCCTCAGGGGTTTGATGATTGTAGTAGTTGGAGTTTTCTTTTAGGCCTGTCTGAGGCCTTTGAACTGGGTGTGTGTGGGGGCTTTAGAGGGATCACTTGCTCCCAGACACGAAGCAAGAAAAGGGCAGAGCTCTTAGTGAGGCATTTTAGGAGCCCTTCAGCCCAGGTATCCAGAGCCCCAGATAGGAAGTGAGTCATTCTTAGACTTCTCAGTTCCTGCCTGGCTGACCAAGCGATAGTGGGGTGTAGAACCGTTGTGATAACCACCCCCCACAAAGTTAGGAAGGCTTGTTCTGTTGACTTTGTCATTTTACAGGGTTTGTGGATGGGGTGGTAGAACCAAGGCCAGAGTCTTAGGTTTGTTTTCTGGTCCTCAGAAGGATGGTGTGGCCAATCCTGAAGCTACAAATGGGAAAGCTCCTCGAGACCTGGGCTTTCAGGACACAGGCAAGCAGGGAGCTTCAGGGATGGAAGGGAGGAGGAGAAGAAGTCTGTCATGCAGATCCTGGAGGGAATCCTCTGGGAACACAGCACCATGAACTGGTCCCCTCCCCCAGGGACTAGAAAGGCACACTTGAGTGTTGGGATAATTCCAATCCATGTACCGCATATGGCAGGATTGCTGATTATGACTACGGACCTTTAAGGACTTGGAAAAGGTCATGGAGACAGTAGATTGGCCTAGGCCAGGATAGGTGGAACCAAAGGCCTAACTAACGTTCACCATCAAAATCTAGTTCCCTTCGAGCTGAATGTTAATGACCCGTCCAACCTTGCAGGTGCTAATGTTGTCAGTTGATCCGGGGCTGACAAGAGAAAGAGCTAGGAGGTATGGCCCTCATGGCTTCCTCTGAGGACTTAGCACCTTTTGATTGCCTCCTTGGGCTGTGCAATCTTCTCTGCTTTCCCCTCAAGCCCGACACTCTAGACTAGTGCCCAAAAAGGCTGAAGGAAGATGCCGGTGCCTTCGCCAACACCGGCTTTGCCTGGGGAAGGGGGCAGGAGCTAGCTTCAGGCTGTTTGGTACCAAGAAGCAGCCACTGGGTTGGCCACCCTGACTCAGCTCTGCCCTTGTCCAGCTGCTGTGATCCTAACGGTGGAGTCTGAGGAGGAAGAGGAAAGCGACAGTTCAGAGACGGAGAAAGAGGATGACGAAGGGATCATCTTTGTGGCTCGAGCCACCAGCGAGGTCCTCCAAGAAGGCAAGACCTCAGGTAATGCCTCCCTGGCAGTCTCTCTCCCTTGTACAGCCGGCTCTTCCTGTTTGCTGGTTTATTCACCGCCAGCATTTGCTAAGCATCTCGACTCTACCAGAAACCTTATACAGCGACCTGCCTCAAACCCTCACGATACCTAAGATGGGGAAACCGAGCTCACAGAGCCTTAGAGACTGGCGAGTTGTCCAGAATCGCATGATAAAAACAGGACTTGAACTTGACCCACCTGACCTCAAAGACCACAGTCTGAGGAACACAAAGTGATAAGCAGATCTAAAGGAGAGCTCACTTGTAATCCAGGCTTAGCACGCCCGCCTGCACACACAGCTGTGAGTGAGGAGGTCAGCATCATGGGAGGAACCTGAACTCTCAAGATGGAATCCTTGTGGATAAAAAGCAGCATACATGTTTCTGCGTGCGGAGCGCCCCCTCCTAGTGCTAGGGTTTCCGTGGTAGTTGGCACAAACACCCAGGGGGCATTAGAGAAGTTTATTACAGAAAATTTCAAAATATGAAATGACAGAATAGTGACATAAACCCCACCTGTTCGTTTCCCAGCTTCGGTAATCATTTATGTCTTCATTTATGTCACCTGTGACCCTGGTTACTCAGGGTTCTGATGAAGAAAACCTCAAATGTCATCTCATTTTATCAACAAATTACTTCAACATACAAGATAAGCGTTCTTCTTTAAAACACAACCGCAATAACCATATATAAAATCTCATTCATGGGGCTGGAGAGATGGCTCAGAGGTTAAGAGCATTGCCTGCTCTTCCAAAGGTCCTGAGTTCAATTCCCAGCAACCACATGGTGGCTCACAACCATCTGTAATGGGGTCTGGTGACCTCTTCTGGCCTGCAGGCATACACACAGATGGAATATTGTAAACATAATAAATAAAAAAATACTTTAAAAAAATAAAATCTCATTCATAAAATATCTAGTTGGAGCCAGGCAATGGGAGTCAGAGGCAGGTGGATCTCTGTAAATTCAAGGCCAGCCTTGGTCTACAGAACAAGTTCCAGGACAGCCAGGGCTGTTTCACAGAGAAACAAAATTGGGAGTCAGATGTCCTTGTTTTTTATTTTTGTTTATTTATTTTGAGTCAGGCTCTCCCAATGTAACCGAGGCTTGCTTGGCATTCCCTAGTCAGCCCAGCTGACCTCAGACTCGCGATCTTCCTGACGCTGCCTCTAAAGGCCTTGGCCTGGCACTCCTCCGTCATTGCCACAGTCTCACTGGTCAGTCAGGATAAGGCTTAGCAGGATGCAGTTTCTGAGCTGGTGCTGATGAAGGTGATCAGAGAGACAAGACGCCCTTCCTGTTTGGTTTTCCTGAGCTGCAGTTAATTGCCATCTGTTCAGTATGTCCCCTGTGAACAACTGTTCTGAGTGCAGCCCTGTGCACAAGAGAAAGCAAAGCAGTCTGGTGCTGTCTTCCAGGAAGGTGTTTATTGAGCACAGCACAGATGAGTGTTATACGGTGACCTTGAGTGCACTTGAGGATTCCACTTCGCTGATAATGAACTCACGTGTACTCTCTCTGTGTTCCCAGGAAGCCTCGAGGTGTGCCCGAGCCCACGCATCATCCCTCCTTCTCCAACCTGTGCAGAGAAGGAGCTACCCTGGAAGAGTGGCCAGGGAGACCTGGCTGTATATGTGTCATCAGAAACAACCAAAATTGTGCCCGTGGACATGCAGAAAGGCTGGAACCAGAGCATCTCATCCCTGGAGAGCCTGGCATCCCCTCCCTGTACCCAGCCCCCTACCTTAACCCGCTTGCCTCCGCACCCACTGGGTGTGGAAGAGACCCAGGTTCCTCTTGACATGTCTTCTGACCCTCGTTCTAGCTTCGCCTTCCCCCCGAGCCTGGCCAAAGCTGGCCGTTCCCGCAGTGAGAGCAGTGCTGACATTGCCCAGCAGCAGGAGCTACAGCCTCTCATGGGCCACAAGGACCACACTCACCTTAGTCCGGGCACTGCCAACTCGCACTGGTGCATCCAGTATAACAGAGGAGGCCGGCTGTAGCCCAGGCCTCAGGGAGGAGCAGGATGTGGGGCCCCTGTGGGGAGTGCTCCTCAGGCAGTGGGCAGAGAAGCCTGCTCAGCCTACTGTGGGGACAGAGGGGCCTGGACTGAAGTGGCTACTGGGTCTCCTTGGGACCAGTCAGGCCAGTCAGAAGGGTTTCCTGGTCTGGTTCTCACAGGGCCCCTTCTCACCACGCTCCCTGCTCTGAACCCTTTTCTCTTCTCCTTTCAAAAACCGGCTCAGGATCCAGTCCAGAGTTCTAGGGGACAGACCTACAAGCTGATGCCCCTTCTCTAGGGCGTCTTCCTGGACTTACTGTTGGCAGCTGTTCCTGCCCCCAAAGCAGGGGCATCTTCCTTCTGTGGACACTGGTCTTCCCTGCCCTCCACCCCTCTCGAGCACCAGGTGAGGACCAGTGCTCCAGTAATGAGGCTTTGTGAGGGGCTGGTCCTCAGAGTGACTGGGGTAGGGTGCAGCACAGGCCTCAGCCTTGGCTCAGCCACGGGAGTAGTCGGAGTCTGCCTCTGCATCTTGCTTTAGCCCTTTCCCTTTGCTGCCAGATGTTGAGGTAATGGTGCCTCTTTTTCTAGGACTAGGTCCTGGGCCAGGCTTTAGGTCAGAGCTGCTTCTTAGCCAGTCGGCTGCTCTAGGCCTGAGTCTGGAACATCCTGAGACTTGGTTTTGAGATTTCTGAGTAGGAGACAAAGAGGCCTCTGGGCTCCTATGTCACCCTCTCAAAATTTTCCCAAAGGGAGAAGGAGCCAGGTGTCCTAGAGCCGCTGCACCATTACCCTAGGGGCTAGGATGCCTGGTTGCAATGTTTGGGGGCCGCTGACTGCAGCAGGTGGCTTTCCCCTACCTTGTGTTTTGTACCTTAAACTCAAGATACATTAAATATCTCGTAGATGGATGAGTGTCCTCAGTCCATTTGTCTCAGGCTTTCAAGGATGGAGACAAGAAGGATCTGCCTGTTCCCAGATTTTCAGGGGTACAGAAGAGCAGGGGAGATCTTAGAATTCTTAGTCCCTCTGGTCCTCCCAAGTACTTCGCCAACATTATCTACCCCCCTAGCAGGAGGTGTGGAGTGACAGTCTAGGGGACCACTGCATGGGTTGGGGAAGTAGATGTCTCAGAACTGGGAGCCCACAGAATGGGAAGGGTCAGCATGGAGAACACCCTGAGGACAGGGTCTAAGCTATCCGAGGGTGAAGCCTCTGTGTAGTGCCACAGAGACCTTGTAAAATCAGAGGAGAGTGTAAGGACAGGTGTGAGCCGAATGAGCAAGTGTCCCGCATACGACAGGCAGGAAGTCCGGCTCCAGGGAGTTGGCTACCCTGAGAATTTGTGAGGCGAATCAAAGCAGTGTGGGTCCTGAAAGCCTTAGACAACAGCATCCCCCAGCCTAATTCCTACTGTGTCAGTGTGGGTCCTGAAAGCCTTAGACAACAGCATCCCCCAGCCTAATTCCTACTGTGTCAGTGTGGGTCCTGAAAGCCTTAGATAACAGCATCCTCCAGCCTAATTCCTACTGTGTTTCAACAATTTTTTAAAGCATCTTTGAGAATAAACACTATAAAATTCACTTATTTAAAATATACTGGTAAGTTTTTTGTTTGTTTTGTTTTTTTAACTAGGTGTTTTATCCGGGTATGGTGGTGCATATCTCTAATCATAGCATCCAAGAGACAAAGGCAAGACAATCTCTATGAGTTCAAGGCCATCCTGGTCTATGTGGCAAATTCAAAGACAACCAGGGCTACATAGAGAGACTGTCTCAAAACAAAATTTCTTTTTGCTATAATCGTGTAGGTATGTGTGTCTGCGTGTTCATGAGTGCAGGTGCCCTGGGAAGCCACAGGCACTGGATCGCGGGGAGCTGGAGTGCTTGTATTTGTGACCCTCTGACTGTGGGTGCGGGGAACCAAACTCTGGTCCTCTGGAAGAGCAGCAAGTGCTTTAACCACTGAGTCTTCTCCAGCCCCAGTTTTTAGTATGTTCACATAGGTGTACAAACCTTCTCCTATGTAAGAATAGAACGTTTTCATCATTCCCCCATGAAGCCTGGACTAAAGTCTCTCATTTCACTCACCACACGGCCGTAGGCACCCACTTGTGTCTCTGGGTCTGAGAACCTTGGAACACATCAGAGACCCACAGACTTGGCCAACATTTTTTCTGTGCTAGACACGGGGAGTGGGGACCGAGGTAAAGAGGAGGAAGAGTGACTTAGCGTTATCTTCAAATTGCTAACAGCTGGCTGGGAAGACCTGCTAGTTAATTGACGTAGTTACCAATCTGGATTCGAGCCTAGCACAGTTACTGTCTCTGTCAACTGGGGCCTGTTACCTAAGCTTTTTGAGCCTAGTTTTCTCATCTCTAAAACAGGATAGCTGAAGCAGGGTGGAGTGGCCAAATGCCTTCAATCCTAACACCGGGGAGGTGGGAGAAAGCGGATCCCTGTGGAGTTGAGGCCAGCCTGGTCTACCCAGCAAGTTCTAGGCTAGCCAAAGGTAGGTACACAGTGAAATCCTATCACACAAAAAACAAAACAACAATAACAGGAAGTGTTAACCATCATACTTAACACTTCATAAGATTACTGCTAGGATTAAAATGGGAAGAGAGTGTCCCAGCCTGGCCCTGTGGGAACAAAGTGTTTCATTATCTCGTTCATTCTGCAAGGCAAAGATACATGGAAAATGCTGTGGGCCTTTGAGTTCTGGGAAGAGGGGATCAGGAAAGAAGAGTAATAGAGTATGGAATCTCAAGTAGTGGATTCCAAGGAAGGGAAGCTAGAGATGGAAGGACATTGGCTACTTCAGCAGCTCGGCATAGGTGAAGAGGACGAAACAAGTGGCAGCTGTTCCACCGAACAGAAGTCCCTGAGCGTACTCCAGGGTGTTAGGAACTCACTATGTCGCCATAGTTGGCCTGAAACTTGATATGTAGACCACACTGGCCTCAGACTCACAGAGATCAGCCTGCCTGTGTCTTCAGACCCCACTGGGGTTAACGGTGTGTGCCACCATGCCTACCTAGTTCAAGAGTTTTGATTTAACAGATTCTGGAGGCCTCAAAAGTCAGCGAGCACAGGTTGGGAAAAGGTGTGAGGCTCTGTAGGAGCAAGTAAGTCAAAAGTCTGGCCACTTAACTAGACAAAGTGACAGGGTGGTTATACTACCTGGGACGACTGGAGAGGACTGATTAACCCATACCTTAAAGGAGACCGTGTGTGTGTGTGTGTGATTCAGATGTTATTCAGAAGACATCCACTTTGATTTTTGAGATAGGTCTCTCACTGACAAAGATTACAAGTGTGTGCCACCATGTTTAGCTTAAAAAAGATATTTTGATCAAACTCAGGGCCTTATGGTTGTAAGGCAAACACATTACGCACAAAATTATCTCCCCAGCTTCCGTCCATCTTAAAAAAAGAAAAAAAAAAAAGAAGACAGGACCTTGTTATTAAGGTCTAGCCTGTAACTTCTTACTCTGTGTAGATCAGGCTAGCTTTGAACTTGTGATCTTCCAGCCTTTTCATCTCAAGTGCTAACAAACCAGGCATATGCTGCAGCACCAGGCTAAAAGGAAGGATTCTGATGGCGGTGAGGACCTTCCAAGTCAGAGAAGGTGGCGTGAAACAAAAGACTTTTAGTCGGCTGTATTTCCAAGAGCAGCCTGGGACCCAGGTCAGAAGACTATAATGCCTCTGGTGGCCTTGAATGTCACACCACAGAGCCTGGGTTTATTTAGGTCAAAGATGAGGGAAGTTTGGAGCGTTTTAGATATTGGTTGGCTTTGTTGCTTACAGTACCACAAAAGAAGGGTACACAGAATTTAAGGTATTATAGCTATTAGTCCTGTATCTGCAAGCCTAAGGTCACCTTTCCTTTCCTTTCCTTTCCTTTCCTTTCCTTTCCTTTCCTTTCCTTTCCTTTCCTTTCCTTTCCTTTCCCCCGTCTTTCATTCCTCCCTTTAATTGATCACGAGTCAAGACAAGAGAGGCAGGAGAGGGCCAGCGAAGGAGCAGGGGAGGGGCCTGCCCACATTGTACAGTCTCAGTGGAAAAGGCTTCCCTGAGTAGACTCAGCATCCAGCAGAACCGGAGACGGTCCCCATGAGTCACTGCTCAGACTTGCAAGCTCAGCCCACAAAGCCTGCTGTGGTCAGCCAGCCCAGGTTGGCTCTAGGCCTGGTCCTCTGATGTTCCCCACTAGGCCAGTGTCTGTCCCTTTACCATCCCAGATTTGTGTGTCGTACAACTCTCTGCTACTTCTGTCTGGATCTGTCGCTATCGGTGGCTTTCTCTAGCTCTGGTTTCCATGTGACCCACAGATGGAGCGCTCAGAATGGTAGGGGCAGTGTGCCTAGTCTTAGATACCCCTAAATATATATTCCGTGCCAGGCCTGAAGTGCAACACTAGAAGCATAAAAGTGGACAGCACGCAGTCTGCTTACAGGGCACATTCTGTGTGGAATAGGAAAGCCACATCCTAGTCCTGCCTCTGTCTCTGCGTGTGTGCCCTCCCCTGCCTGCCTGCTGTTCTCAGTGGGCCCAGGTCAGCCAGGGCTTGTGGCCTGATAACTCTTATTTGCTCCTATCATCGGGAGGGGGTGTGTACCGCCAGAAGTTTCATCTACGTCTTATTAGCTCCTGGGGGCCTGGCTGGTGGGTGGAGGTGAGCCTCAGAGGAGAGAGGGAGCCGGGAAGCGGGAGGCAATGACTCAGTGGGGCTGGCCTGGGACAAGAACCAAGGACAGAAGCCAAGACTAGACTCAATGCTCCCTGAAGTTAGAGGAAGGAGGGACAAAAGACATGCCTGGGGGCTGGGGCTAGAGCAGGCCAACTCTAAGGCCAGCCCTGCCCCTTTGCTCTTCCTCAGAATTCGTCTCAGAGTCTGAGATGCATAGGGGAACTGCTGTTGTTTCTACCATGGCTGCAGCTCATACCTAGATCCATGAAGGAAGCATCTGTCTTAGAGCCAGGAAAGGCATTGTGTCCAGCGTCCCTTCCTCCCAGGGACCAAGGCCATGGCGTAAGGCTAAGAGCCTTTTTCTGGTCATATGGCCAACCTTCTTACAATCTTCCTGCGAATTCAAGTGTTAGGTCAGGCCCACTTACTCCAAAAGGACTTCAGACCTCAGAGCTGAGAACGAGAATGGATGCCCCAGCTACCTGGGTATCTTTCATCGGTTCAAGATCCCCTAGCTAAGGGTGAAACAGGAAAGCTGGCACTAATACAGACATCCGACACATCAGGCCTTCCTTGGTCTACCTGACAATCCCAGGAGAAAAGAGCGGCTTTGTTTTACAGGAGAGGAAAATGAGGTGCAAAGGGAATGGAGGACCCCACAGCAGGTGAGTGATGGAATCAGGGCCCAGCTGGTAGCTGGCTCCTGGGCCCCAGCTTCTTTAGCCCCACTTTTCTGTGAGTAGGGAAAGAGAATTTCGGGGGGACTCTAGGAGGTGGAGGAGTTGGGCCTCACAGATTTTGGCAGGCCTGGGTCAGTTCCCACCCAGTTACATCACTACCCTCTCCACATTCCGGTTCAACCAGCAGCACCGTCCAGTCACGGGATCACACAATCTATTTCTTGAAACTCCGTTTGTTTTTATTCATTGAACCTGGGGGCTCATGCAAACTAGGAAGGGGCTCAGCCACGGTGTTACACCCCACAGGCCTTCCCACATGTTTAGTGGTAGGTGGGCGGCAGGCTGTAGTGGAGAGCCTGTCCACTCTCCAAGAAGACATTACACGATCAGCTGCCTGGGCTTAGGGCGTCTCTCTAGGCGCCTCCCCTAAACCTGGCCCCACACGTCTTCTTTGAACCAGACTTGGGGGGTTGCAAGCGCTGAGTGGTCCTCATCTTGTAAAAGGTCCTGAGTGGTCCTCATCTTGTAAAAGGGAGCTGGGCAAATATTCCCATGTCCCAGGAGGAGACCGGTCAGAAGCCTTGCCCTCCTTCCACTGCAACATCGAGGGAGGGAGGGAGGGCGCGCCAAGTTCCCGAGGCGCCGAGAGTAAGAGCCCACCCCACTTGCACGGGGGTCGGGAGGCAGCGCCATCTGCTCCCACTGTCTAGGCGCCTCTTCCCAACGAACCTGCTGAGCTGTGACTCGGTCCTCCAGCCCCTAGAGGGCGCCGCGTCCCCAGCGGCCTTGCGGTCCCTTTCAGCCGCCAGAAGGTGGCGCCCTCGGACGTCGGGCGGCCTCGCGGTACAGGTCGTCGAGGCCGTGGTGCGTTTGCTCTTCGTTTGTTCGAGGGCGGCGTGGTCGGCATGGTCGCCCAGGCTTCACAGTTCCCCCGCAGCGTGTCCCAGGGGTATGAGCGTGCAGGGGACCTGCGAGGAGCCGGGAGCGCGGGCCCAGCCGGCTAGGCCAGGGCCTGGCTAAGCCGGGCGCGAGGGAGTGTTCGGAGATGGGGCCACCCGATAGCGGCTCACGGGAGCACTACCCGGCCTTAGGCCCGAAAGAGACTCTCTGTGTCTTCCCTCACCAGGCTGGACTACTAGCGAGGCGACGCTTCCTGGGACCTGGGACCCAACCTAGCGCTTCCTACTGCCTAGTGTTCCCGGTTTGCCCGCCTTTGGAGTCTAGCCCCACCATTTTCAAACCAGTTCCTGGATGAGCCGAAGTCTCCTTTCACGCCAAGGCCCAACCCCTTACCCTCTTGCCCAGAGCGGCCCACTCTTACCGGAGCGTGATGGAAGGGCCTCTTGAGGGTGGGGATGTCCCCTCAGACTCCCAGGGCCTTGCTGCAGAGGGGAGGTTTGCTGTGTGCGGTTTCGGGAACACCCAGGAGGAGGAGGAACCTGCTCACCAGATCCAGTCTATGGACCCCAGACCTTCAACACCAGCAGGGGAAACCCAAGGCAGAGGGCTCCAGAAAGGCTCCTTGTCCGAGAAGCCTAAATCTCTTCCAGAGCAGAGGGCTGCAGATGGGTCAGGGGACTGCCGGAGGAGCATATTAGGAGGCCTCCCTGCCCAGGCAGAGGAGCCAGCCTTCTCTGGAGTGGAAAACCTCTTGTACCCTGTGTCCTCTCACGTCAGCCTGACACAGGGTGAGGATGACGACCAAGGGGGAGGCTTGATAGGGGACCCGGGGCCAGGCAAAGAGCTGCCAGCTGTCGTTGGCCCTTTATCAGAGATGCCATCAAAGCTACTGGGGGCAGGTAAGGGAGACTGGGAAATCTGGGAAGGGAATGGGGCCCTCTGGAGGTGGGCATCGAGATTTGGGAGGTCGTTGACCCTACTCAGACTGAAGCCCTAGTCCGTGGAGGGGTCCCAGGGAGATTGGCCCGATTTAGACCCAAATCATTTCTCTTCTCAAGACCCTCATGGATTCGGCTTCCCTCAGCCTGCTGACTACCTCCTAGCTCAAGACCTCACCTGGGAGTTGCTGGCCAGTGGCATGGCTGCCCTACCAGGTAGCTAGAAAATCTAAGATGAGGAGGAGAAGGGGTGGCCTGATTGCCAGGGCTCATTTCCTCCTCTCCACAGGGACACGTGATGTAGAAGGCCGAGCAGTGTTGCTTCTCTGTGCCCACAGTCCAGCTTGGCTTCATCCCAAGTGCAATAGCCATGAGCTTCTGAGCCTTTTGTTCTACCTGCGAGGCATCCCCAGGTTTGAGGGAGAAAGTTGTGGGGCTAAAGCCTGAACCATGAGGTCCTATGGTCTGGGACGCAGGTATTGAAACAAAACTCACCACTTAGGTCCGAAGTCCAGGCCCTGGGACTGACCATACTAGTTGATGCCCGAATTTGTTCCCCGAACCCTTCTCTCCTCTGGGGCCTCAGCCAGCTACAAGTGAGTAGAGGATTGGACTACCTTCCGTCCATTTTCTGTCTAAGCCAGGGGTAGGGCTGAACTTTGGTTCCTTGCAGCAGGCAGCCCCAGGAGCTGTGCACCAAGTGCTGCTGCTTGGAAAGATGCCAGAGGAAATGCCTCCAGCACTTCAGGTACCGAGCCAGGTTGGCTCCGGTGGGGTGGGGGTCTTTGTCCACACATTCCTGCATCATACCTCCCTTCTCCCGCAGTTCAAACAGCTGTCTTCTCATCAGCGCTTACTGGCCCACATTCCTAACGTGGGGCTGCCTGCTTCACTGGGAGGATGCCTGCCTTACAGCCACCAAGCCTGGCTGAATTTCCGGATGGTCAGTGTACCAGGTGGGGTTGGAAGGTTGTGGTTATACAGGTAACCTGGACCTGTGGGACAGCTTTCCTGGGTCAGCTTGGACAAGACAGAACTGGCCGCAGTGTTTCTGGAATCCCGGAGGCTGGGAGCACCCCTGCACCTTGGTCATGCTCTTTTGTCTGCTCACAGCGCCTGGAAACCCTACAGCAGAAATGCCAGGAGACTTGTGCCCTGCTCCAGGGGATCATTAACAGTATGAAGGCTCTACGGCAACCAATGGCGTCTGGGGTGGGTGTCACCCCCTCTTCCCAATCTTGAATGTTCTCTTGGTGTCCCTTTTCTCTCCCATGTCCCTCGATGCCTGTTACCTGTTACTCCTGATTACAGGAAGTTGCCCAGCTGCTACAGCAGGCACGGTCCCTCATGCAGCGGGTGTTAGATTCACCACAGTTATCATGGCTGCAAAGCCAGGGAAGCCTGGAGCTGGCACAGCTGAAGCAAGGGATGCCGGAGGTGATCTTGAGCCCTGATTACAGGTAGATAAAAGCCCAGCTACCAGATCTTAGCCCAGCTCAGCTCCCTATATTTGTGTCAAGTACTCAGTTGGTTGGCTCAGCACATGGTAGATTTGAGCCCCAGCGTAGGAGAGTGGAGAAAGGGGACAATATGCTCTTCACAGGTCTTCAGTAGACAAGGCTGATGAGCTGTACGGTGAAGTGGATGAACTGTTGCATCAGCTAACTCTGCAGAGCAACCAGCGAGTGCGGGCCCTAGAGCTCCTCCAAATGCTGGAAGCCCAGGAGGGCGGGCTGCGCCAGGTGGGAGCTGCTTATCCAGAGCTCATCCTGCCCTTTGTCTTAGCTGTAACCCCCCCCACACACACACACACACGCACGCACGCACACACACACACGCACACGCACGCCCACAGCAGCTGTCTTTGTTTTTCTACTTGTGCCCCTCCAGATTGAAGTGTGGCTAGAGGAGGTGGGCTGGCCAGCACTGGAGGAACCAGGGGAGCCCTCGCTGGACATGTTGCTCCAGGCCCAAGGCCCTTTTCAAGAGCTTGACCAGATTGCCCAGGTCGGTTTGGTTACTGCTCATTCTGCAGGGACTGGGACACTTGTCAGGGCGAGGATGGTGGCGTGAGTGAAGGCAGACAACCCTTTTGCTCTTGGAGGTTACCATTCAGCAGAGATCAGTTGTCATCAGAGGTTCATGGCTCATAGTCTGAAGAGAAGCAGCATGGGAGAATAATTTGGAATCAGTTGGGAAAAACAAAAGTTAGGGATGGAGTGACAGTGAGGTGAAGTGAAGTGCGTCTGGAAGACAGATACCAGTAAAAACCTTAAGAAGTTCTAAAATCAGATCCGTGTTCTAGGACGATGACCTTGGTTTCTGGGAACATGGATGTAGAAAATCCAGTTTAGAGGTAACTGTAGTAGTCACGGTGGGACACACATTTGTCTCTACTGTCTCTGGGGATTGGTTCCAGGACATGCCTTGGATACCTAAATGTGTGGATGCTCATGTTGCAGTATTTGCGAGAGCCAATAGATATCCTTTCATACTTTCTAGTAATCTATTATGGAAACAGTTGTTAGATTATATATTCGGAGAATAATGGTAAAGAGTCTTAATATGTTCACAGGTACAATTTTCTCTCAAACACTTTTAATACAAAGCTACTTAAATCCTTGAACCCACACATATGGAATCTGAAAATGTGGAGGGCCAACTGTAACATTTTATTTGACTAGACTGGCAGTTACATTGGATTTGGAAAGTCTGTAGGACTTGATAATACAGCCGTGTGAGAGGGTGAGAGGACCCAGGGGATAAGGGCATTTGGTGGAAGGCTTTCATGTGCCCAGTCAGCTGTGATTTTGAAATGACTTTCAGGGAATGTGGAAGGACTCTGGGTATTGGCCTGGAGCCTTACCGAGGGGGTCACCTGTTGGTCATGGTGTGGATGTTATTTGGGGTTTGGTCACCTGTTGGTCATGGTGTGGATGTTATTTGGGGTTTGGTCACCTGTTGGTTATGGTGTGGATGTTATTTGGGGTTTGGTCACCTGTTGGTTATGGTGTGGATGTTATTTGGGGTTTGGTCACCTGTTGGTCATGGTGTGGATGTTATTTGGAATTTGGTCACCTGTTGGTCATGGTGTGGATGTTATTTGAGGTTTGGTCACCTGTTGGTTATGGTGTGGATGTTATTTGGGGTTTGGTCACCTGTTGGTCATGGTGTGGATGTTATTTGGGGTTTGGTCACATGAGATTGTTCAGAAGGAGCCAGGTGAGGGAGAGCAGGAAGAACCATAGAGAGAGCATCCAGAAGAGAGAAGGCTAAGTCCTGCTGAGGTGCAGACTCAGAAGGCCTGAGGTGGGGGAGGGTGGAATGGGCAGAGGGAGGATCTAAGTCTGGGCTGGATCCCCAGCTGAGCCCATCTATCTCCAGGAACAGGTCAAGCAAGGGGAGAAGTTACTGCAGCCACTGGCTGACTGCGAAGCCGCTGAACTGGGACCTCTTGGAAAGCGCTTTCTGACCCTGAGATCCCAGCTGACAGAATTTTCCAGAGCTTTGACCCAGAGGCACCAGCGATTGGCAGATGCCCAGAAGCTGTTTCAGTTCTTCAAGCAGGTGGCCTAGGGGGTCCTATCTCTGGCTTTGTGGAGGTTGCCCAAGCTCTGCCAGAGTCTGAGTGCATCCTATTTGGCTTTCAATCTTACCCCAAAATTCAGTTTCTGGATGGTAGCCTAGGACCAACCTTCCAGAGCTAGCCAGTGGGTGGGACAGGGAGCACGGCAGGAGTTACTGCAGATGTGCTGGGGTCTTGCTTTCATGTCTTTGTGACCTTGGTGTTGCAGGCCACAACATGGATTGAGGAGGGGCAGCGGGTACTGATAGAGCTGGAACAGGAGCAACCAGAGGTTGTGCTGCAGCGGCTGCAGCTGCACTGGACCAGACATCCTGACTTGCCTCCTGCTCACTTCCGGAAAATGTGGGCTCTTGCCACAGGCCTAGGCTCAGAAGGCATCCGCCAGGAGTGTCGCTGGGCCTGGGCACAGTGCCAGGACACCTGGCTGGCTCTGGATCAGAAGCTTGAGGCAGCACTAAAGCCACCATCAGGAAACAGCACAGCTACCTTGCGTGCCAGGCGGGCCCCTGCTATACCCACCATTCCTCCACTGAGGAAGGCGTACAGCTTTGATCGGAATCTGGGGCAGCATCTTGGTGACACTGTCCATTATGGCCACTATGCAACAACTGTTTCTGACTCCCACAGACCTGAGGCTGGAAGTGATGTCCGGCCCAGGTCATCCCCTCCTGTGCCTCTGTCAAGCAGTTCTGACTTCAGGAACCCCAACAGGTATAGGTGGAGGGCAGGGTAGGGAGGTCAGTGGAGAGTGTGTTGGGTCCTGACTCCATCTACCTCATAGGTTGCAGCTAGTATTGGCGGAGATGGTGGCCACAGAGCGTGAGTATGTCCGGGCCCTCGATTATACCATGCAGAACTACTTCCCTGAGCTAGATCGACCTGATGTACCCCAGGGCCTTCGTGGCCAGCGTGCACACCTCTTTGGCAACCTTGAGAAGCTTCGGGATTTTCACTATCATTTTTTCCTGCGTGAGCTGGAGGTTTGCACCCGGCACCCACCTCGAGTGGCTTATGCCTTCCTGCGCCATGTAAGTTCCATAGGTCATAGAAGCCCTAGAGTACTTCTGGACACATACATAATGCCAGGTTCTGTGCAGAGAGTGCTGTGGCTCACTGGGTACCATGGGGAGAAATTAAACTGCTACCAGGATACAGCTCTGAGTGAGACCCACAAAAATCTTTGCCTCTTAGGGTATTTTTAGTTCATCAGGGGAGATGTGCAAATAAAAACCATTCTGGATTATACTTAGGATGGTAAGAAGCAGGAAAATAGCCTATGGATTACATTTGGGCAGTGTTTCCAGTTTAAAAGAGAGGAAGTTTGAGTAGAGGCCAGAGGAGGAGCAGAGAGTGAGTTCTACCCCCAGAGAAAAGGTCTAGTGGACATCATGAGCCTGACTGAGTATAGTGAACACCAAAGTGATGGTCTCAGAACCTTGGGCAGGGCAGATCTGAATGTGGGGGCTTTCTGTGGAGGCTGGATAGCCTGCATAGCAGGTTCTTGCTAGACTAAACTCATTCACGGTGGGATCTGCATAGGGAGGAGCGCCTTGCTCTGAGCCACTTACTGGCACATCTTTGCCCTTTTGAGCTAAGAGAGTGGTGTGACTGAGGTGGGGGATTTCTTTTGGGAACCAGTCCTCTGGTGCCCGGGCTGAGCCATGTATCCTTGTAGAGGGTGCAGTTTGGGATGTATGCACTCTACAGCAAGAATAAACCTCGTTCTGATGCCTTGATGAGCAGCTATGGTCACACCTTCTTCAAGGTAAGAGCCTAAGGCGAGGAAGAACGGGATGGTGGAATACTCCAAAACCCTTTGTGATCTCCCACTTATGTGGCAGGAAAAGCAGCAAGCACTGGGAGACCACCTGGATTTGGCTTCCTACCTATTAAAGCCCATCCAGCGCATGAGCAAATATGCCTTACTGCTGCAGGAGCTAGCAAGGGCCTGTGGGGGCCCCGCACAAGAGCTGGGTGCCCTTCAGGCAGCCCAGAGCCTTGTGCACTTCCAACTGAGACATGGCAATGACCTGCTAGCCATGGATGCCATCCAAGGCTGTGACGTGAGTCATCCCAGGCCATTCTGGGGAAGCACCCTGGGTGTAAAAGAGGGGGGTTGGAATGATTGGACATCTACTGGACTTCAACTTTGCAGGTTAACCTCAAGGAACAGGGGCAGTTGGTGCGACAGGATGAGTTCACAGTGCGGGCTGGGCGCCATAAGGCCTGTCGTCGTGTTTTTCTCTTTGAGGAGCTGCTGCTCTTCAGCAAGCCTCGTCGTGGGCCTGCAGGTGTTGACATATTTACCTACAAACGTTCCTTCAAAGTGAGTCCGCATGACCCTGAGCTCTGCCTCCAGGCCCCCATTTATTCCTCACTAAGCCCCTTTCCCCTGACCATGTAGATGGCCGACCTTGGCCTCACTGAATGCTGTGGGGAAAGCAAGCTGCGCTTTGAGATCTGGTTCCGTCGTCGCAAGGCCAGGGACCTGTTTGTGCTGCAGGCCTCTGACGTGGCCACCAAACAAGCCTGGACAGCTGATATTTCCCGCCTGCTCTGGAGGCAGGCTGTCCGCAACAAGGGTGAGTCCATGTACAAGCCCAAAGAGTATATGTCCTTCCAGGAGCCTGAGAAAGGTTTAGGGTCCTTACACACTCTCTGGGAAGAGGGTGAGGCCCCCAGAGTGCATTCTGCCAGAGACGGGATGTCTAGGGATTTGGAAAAGCTTGGGAGGAGGGTGAGGTGCAGCAGCAGACAGTACAAGGGAAAGAACATGAAGTTTTTTCTGCATATCAGAGGTCTTATGCCCTGAAAGGAACATTATTATAACTTTCCCAGGGGTGCTTGGGAGCAGAAAGTCTGGCACCAGAAAGGATCATGGGATGGGATGGCTAATTTCTGGGCTATGGGTCTATATTAGATACGGCCTAGGGGGCCTCACTTATGCCTTTATTCTCTACTCAGAGGTGCGCATGGCTGAGATGGCATCCATGGGTGTGGGGAACAAGGCCTTCTGGGACATTGCCCCCAGTGAGGAAGCTATCAGTGACCGCAACATTGACTGTGTCCTAAAGAGACGAGGTAGTGGGTCTCCTACAGGAGGTGGGAGTGAGGAGGCAATATGGCCTTTTCCCACTCCTGGACTGTGCTTCCCTGGCGACCTCAGGCCAGACTGGACTCTAATCTCCCCTCTTTCCTACACAGGTGTTCGCTCTAGGGCCTCCATTGCCGTGGCTCCATTTGAGTATGACAACCCCTATATGGGTGCCTTGAGCTCCCTTCCTGGAGACCGTGCCTCTTGTTCTGTTGTGGGGTCTCTCAATCTGCACCTGTACAGAGACCCCGCTCTTCTGGGTGTTCCCTGGTGCCTGTATCCACCCAACTTCCCAGAGGAAGCAGCGCTGGAAGCTGAGGCAGAGTTGGGCAGCTACCCCTCTCTAAGTATGTGTGGGCTCTGACAGTCAGAGGTAGGAGGCGTGACTTGGGTCTAGGCCTCCTCTGCTGACAGCCCGATCCTCTTCCCTAGCTCCTGAGGACTCAGAGGTCTCATCCCAGTGCCCATCAGCCAGTGGCTCTAGTGGTTCTGACAGCAGCTGTGTGTCAGGACAGACCCTGACCAGAGGCCTTGAGGACTTGTCCTGTGTGAGTGCCATCTCTTGCCTTATGCTCACCCACCCCTCCCTAACTTACCCTGGGCAATAGCTGCCTTTTCTTTAGGGGAGCTGGAAATGGGTGGGTCAGAGCCATTCCCCAGATGACCCCATCTCCACTCCTAGAACCAGAGAAACAAAGCATTCATGCTTGACTTGGCACCATAGGTTTGAGTCCAACTTGAAGATGAACAGTAGATACAACAGCCAGCCAGTGACTCCAAGGAATACCACACCTCTGAATCTACTATAACCAGCGCATGGCTGGCTCCCGGGCCATCCCCACTGCACCCTCATACCTAATAGGAACAGCCTTCTTGGTCATCCTTTCTGATGTCTGTAGACACCAACTGACTGGGCTAAGGCCTTTCCAAGGGCATCTGGATACAAAGCCTAAATGAGCACCTTGATCCCAAGCTCCTGGGATCCTTCTATTCCCTCCAGCTACCACCCCAGTTATAAGTTAAGGATAGGACGGGACAGAAGCTGAGTATTTCCAGACTCTAGGCTGGCAGAGTACTATGGAGCTCTCAGTTATGAGGACCCAAGTGGCTTCCCAGCAGCTGCTCCTTAACCTTTGAACTCAGTGCTGGTCTCTCCAAACACAGGGACCAGCCTGCCCCATGTAGGCCCCCTTATTCTTGAATTTGTTGGCTCCCTATCTCCAGCCTCTTGTTTTTTGGTCATCTTGACTTGATGCTCTCTGAACTGCTTTCAGTTAGACTTATCTACTGATTTCACTGGTCACTGACTCTCAGTCTTCTCAGAGAAGGAGTCTAGGCATTTGTCTTGTAATTTACTCTTTTATTTGTTTATAATAAAAAGAGAGTGATTTGTATCATTGGCTGGGCATGTGTATTCTGGGTATTTCCACAGTTACAATGAGCCTTGGGCAAGTGGTGGTCTGTGGGACCAACATCTCTGGTACTCTAGCCCTCTTGTAAATACTTGCCCAGGACTGAGTACGAGACAGACCTAGACAGTCCCCTCTGGATGAGCAGGTCCATGCAACGGCCATACTTTCTGGCGAAAGGCAGTGTGAGCTGCAAGGAAAGGTCTATCTTATCCCTGGTTTCTAGGCAGTCAGCTAGTCTAGCTCTGGGGGCTCCCTCTTCTGGGTAGGGGAAACAAAGAGAAAACCTCATTACAGGGTTCCTTTGGTACTCTGGTGCTCAGTTCTGCCCTAACGCTCTCACAGGGCTCTGGCTCTCAAGAGAGCTGACCACAATGACAGTAAAAACTATGCTTTCTGGCGCTTGTATCCCACTTCTAGCCATAGTCACTGACTTTACCTTTATAAAGAACACACAAGCTGGAGAGGTGCCAGTAATTGGGCAGTCGTGTGTTTGAGGTGAACATCATTATCATTATGTACTTGATTATAAAAAGCCAGGTTACTGAGAAATTTGCTAAATCTTTGACACATATAATGCTGAAATTCTACAGAATCAGAAAACAAATTAAAATCTTGTTTGGTCTACAAAATGAGTTCAAGGTCCAAATAGGCAGCATAGCTAACCTGCGTCTCAGACTTTAAAAAGGAGGCTGCTGGCATATGCACTTGCCTGGGTTGCAATGTACTTGCCTGGGTGGCATGATGCCAAGGGTTCAATGCCCTGTGCAGCAAAAACAAAATAAATAGGGGGAGGGATTCTACAACCTTGACCATTCTTTTGCCCTTTTTTTTTCTTTTTTTAAAAAAATGTTTTTCAGTCAAGCACAGTAGTGTAGGCCTTTAATCCCAGCACTGGAAGGAAGAGGCAGGCTGATTTCTGTGAGTTTGAGGTCAGTGTAACCTATGTAGTAAGTTTTAGGACAGCCAGGGATAGATAGGGAGACCCTATCCCAGCCCCTCAAAACCCCCAGAATGTTTTTAGAAAATGCTCTAGGGGCTGGGAAGATTGTTCTGTGGTTAAGAACACCTGTTGCTCTAGCAGAGAACTGGGGTTTGATTCCCAGCATTCACATGGTGGCTAATAATTGTAACTCCAGTTTCCAAGGGTCTGACGCTTTCTTCTGGCCTCTGAGGGTACTGCATGCACACAGTACACAAACATTCAAGCAGGCAAAATACCCATACACATAAAATAAAAATTCTTAAAAAATAAAACACTGTAGAGGCGCTTAAGTATATAAAAATATGGTGGTATCATAGCTAAGTAGGGACTAGCTATTACTAGCCCTAAAGGCCTACCTCTGTGTCCACATGCTTGAGTTAATATGTGCTTCCCAAGTAGGCCAGGGTTGTTAGTGGTGAAGGCATAGTTGGTGTCATTAAAGGAAAACTATAAAAACAGGTTTTTTTAGCCTTGGTTGGTTAATTTTAGCCATCTAGCTCTATGGGACCAGAGACCACTGACTTAGCTGGCCAGCTCTCTAGATGGCAGTACTAGCCTGGCAACAACAGTATCCATGTAAGGCATTTACAGAGTTGCCATTCCCTATACAGGACAGATAGGCCTTACCTCTACCCAGCTGTACAGACGCTCCTGAGTGTGCCGGTCATCCTTGAAGCCAGTGATGGCCAGCAAATCCACCACAAACTGCTTGGGGCTGATGTTCAGTGTCTACCAAGAGAGCCTACAATCAGGCAGGGCCATGGACAGCTCCCTTCTGCTTTTCTATGCCTGCCTCTCCAGCTATTCTTTTGTCCCTGCCTTCTCCCCTCCTCTTGTCTTATATTACTTTTTGCAAGGGCAAGGAGATACATGGGGAAGAAACAGGGTGCCCCAAGGCCTGTTATACATACCCATAGCCTGTAGGCTAGGGACACCACCTTGGCTGTGATAGCTTTGGGGTCCTTTTGCCTGATGGAATCCAGGATGATGTCAGTCAGGAAGCGGTGACATTTCTGTGCATAAAACATCTCTTCCCAGGACAAAGAGAAACTCAAGAAAGTCACTTCTGTGAAGGAGAAAGAGTAGATATGGCTAAAGCTGCTCATAGTCAAGGCCTTAGAGACAGCCACAGGGCAGGGAGAAGGGCAGAGCTCTCAAGGGACATTTGCTCTTGTGTGTGGGCTCTACATCTTCACAAGCAAAGTACAGGGCCAGGCATAGCTCCAAAGCCTCACCTCGAGGTTGGGGGCTGGCTGTGAGTGATGTATGCTTGACATCCATCTGGGTGGTATAGATGATACTGTCTTCAAAGAACATGCAGGAGCCATCACTACCCACCACAGGGGGGTGGGTGACTTTGAGGATGACTCCTGGGTTTTCTGTCCCATTAACAGTAGGCAGAGGCTGTTCAGGGGCAGGGGTTTCTGTGAAAACAATAGACGGGTTCTTCTTAGGGTTGGGAGCCTAGGCTTGAAATACAGGCAGAGAGGAGCCTTCTGCTGGGGACAGATTGGAACACTCATTTACTCAAAACTTCAGAAGTCTCTGCTTTTTGGAAGTGATACCCTGGCCTCACCACTTCATTATCATGGCATTGTTGCAAACCCAATCCTAAGTTTCAGAACTCTAAGAAACTAGTATCCTCATGGGAGACCTGCTTTTTCCTAAACAGAAACTGAGTAGCAGTGGATTGGGGGTTAGAGAGGGTGGGACTGGAAGGAGAGGAGGGAGGGGAAACTGCAGCCAGGATATAAAATAAATATTTTTTTTTTTAAAAAAGTGACTAGTATCGCCAGGTGGTGGTGGTGCACGCCTTTAATCCCAGCATTTGGGAGGCAGAGACAGGTGGATCTCTGTGAGTTCTAGGCTAGCCTGGTCTACAGAGGGAGTCCCAGGATAGGCTCCAAAGCTACAGAGAAACCCTGTCTTGGGCTGGAGAGATGACTCAGAGGTTAAGAGCATTGCCTGCTCTTCCAGAGGTCCTGAGTTCAATTCCCAGCAACCACATGGTGGCTCACAACCATCTGTAATGGGGTCTGGTGCCCTCTTCTGGCCTGCAGGTATGCACACAGACAGAATATTGTATACATAATAAATAAATATTTTTTTTTAAAAAAAGAAACCCTGTCTTGAAAAACCAAAGGGTAGGTGATAAGAGTACCAGAGTACTATAGGAGGGAGTTCTGTAGCTAGAGAGAATAATCTAACATGGCCCTTCTCAGCAAACTTCCCTGGATTTTCTCTCCACCGCTGGCCACAAACTCTCTTAAGCTCAGTCCCCTTAGGCCCTCCTGGATGGGCCTTAGCATCTCACATGCCATGTGTGCTTTTCCCAGAGGTCTAGTTTCTTTTGTTCACGCACTCCAATAAGGACCCTTCCACTTGCCACAGCCAACCTAGATACCAGGCTCTTGACACCTGTCTCCCTGCTTTGCTCGACTGCTCAGCCTCCTTTGCCCGGTCTGGAATGCATCCATGCTGCTGATACTGTCTTATAATCATACTTCCTCTGTCCCTGAGCAAGCTCCAGAAACATACACCTGATCATGTGCTCCCTTTAAAAACGCCCTTCAGGGGCTGTCCATCCCTCTTGAAGTCAGAACAGAGCCCCACATTCTGAACTTGGCCCACAAGACCTAGCCTGATACGACTCCTGTCGCTTGTATGGCCTGTGCACCAGAAACCAGGCTTCCAGCCAGAGAAGTGCCCTGTGCTTCCACAGACACCCTAAATGTTCTCATCCTGCTGACTCCCCAGTGCTCCCATTTCCTGGGTTCTCCTTCCACAAAATACTCATCACTTCACCTATGTGGCCACTCATTTCTGTATGTGCTGCCTGGCACAGAGCTGGCATCAGCGACTAGGAGGTTTTGGTCCCTGCTCTGTCACTAACTCTCTAGTCTTAGCCAGGAATCTAGTATTGGTTGGAAATGAGACTCACCTCTCTCCTTGGGCCTTTGTTTGCCCCAGTCCTTTAGGGTGACAGCTCTCTTTGTGGGGAAGTATGGCTTAAAAGTTGGCTCTGGACCCTTGTCTTTCACTCCAGCTCCAGCTCCAGGCCCAGTCTGGGGACCAGTGTCCTTCTCTGAGTTTATGGAATGAGTTTTCCAGGCAGCTGAGGTACCAGGTTGGGAAGCAGCCTCACTTCCTGAGGGGACATGCAGGGTAGCCTCCTCCAAATTGCTGCCCCGGGAGGCTGCCACTGGCTGGAATTCCCACTGTTTACAGTTGACCATGTCCCATTCCCTTACCAAAGAGATGAGCTTTTGCATGGGGGTGACAGGAGGGTCTTTGGCATCAGATTTCTGTGTGAGGTTTATAGTGGTACACTTCTTCTTGGGAGGGCTCTCAGAGTGACCTCCCCAGTGTCTGGGGTTGGCACATAAGCCAGAACAGTGTGAGTATGTGCTGGGATTGCCCCCTCTCTTGGCATTTCTGCATAGGGAGACCTGGATAGTACGGGTATACTGTTCAGCCTCTTCCATCTGGCTGGACCTGGTCAGGTTCCCTTTGGCCTTGTTCCATGGAGTCCTGTCACCGCAATCTTGGAAGTCCACAGGCATGCAGGTTGTGGTCTGGAGAGGGAGAGGCACAGTAGCTGTGGGCCTGTTGTACATTATCAAAGTCTCCCCAAGACCTAATAAGCTGGGCTTTAAGACAGCTTTTTTATCCAGAACAATCTTATCCCCTGAGATGGATTGCCATTCAAGTTTACTCAGTCTGAGAGGGCGTGGTACCAGCCCAGGCAATTTTTTTTGTTTTTTTTTTGTTTTTTTTTTTTTGTTTTTCGAGACAGGGTTTCTCTGTGGTTTTGAAGCCTGTCCTGGAACTAGCTCTTGTAGACCAGGCTGGTCTCAAACTCACAGAGATCCGCCTGCCTCTGCCTCCCAAGTGCTGGGATTAAAGGCGTGTGCCACCACCGCCCGGCTCAGCCCAGGCAACTTTTATGTTCCAAAAGGAAAGATTATCATCCCAGGGCACAAGTGGCTAGCATACCTCTGTGCCTTGAGGCTCAGAAATCAGTTTTTGTACCAGTAACTCATGTGGGACCTCTTTTACTATACCATCTGGGCCTGTCCTGTGAGCCCTTTGGTGGTGATGTTTGAGAACGATACCAACCAAAGAAAGCTGGGACTTACTTCCTTGGCATCTCTACTGAACTCTGCCATCGACCCTGTTCCTTCTGTCATCACATGCAGCTTCCTAATAGGAAAAGCTTCTTCATTTTCAGATTCTTTTTCCTGAGTCCATGACCTACAAAGAACAAGAGGGGTTGGTTAGTGAGGGGAAGCTTCCAATCAGCCCAATAGCTAATTGGTCAGGCCTGTCCATTGAGCGGGAATTAGTAATTATAGTCAGTGGCAAAAAGGGGACCGTTAAAGAGTTTTGCGTAGGACACTGGCTAATTCTGAGCCCATTTCACCAACCTCCTCCCCCAGCTATGAGGACAGGAAGTTTCACTGGCAGGTGAGGACAATTCTAAGAGGAGTTTGTCGACGTCCAGGTTCTAAATGTGGGATCTAGAGAGCACTTTGCTTACTTGTATGCTTCACACTGTGCAAGGGCCTCTGAGAGGGCTGGAATATGATATTCCTCCACCTCCTGGCAGAAGAGAGGCCATTCCCTGCAAATGACAAGGAGATGGTAGACTGGGGGAGAGAGGAGACATGAACCCTAAAGAAGATGCCTTGAACAGTAATGCCCATGTTGAAAATAATGGAACCTCTTCCCGAAAGCCTACAGCTGAGGGCTGTCCTAATTGCAGAGTCAACCTTCATAATCTGATTTCCTGGGTTTACTTACTTAAATTCTGATGGTAAAAACAGTTTTCCAAGTCTCAGGAAGTTGAGAATGTGTCGGAACATTTGGCCATCACCGTGGATGAGCAGGGTCTGTCCATAGGTGATCCAGTATACTCTCTGAGTGTTGGATAGCAGTTCTGGATACTAGAAGAGGGTTAGACATCAGAACCAGTCCCAAGGTCTCACATTTTAGTAAGGAGTAGGTTTTTAGATTTCCATCTCTCTGTATATTGGCCGTAGAGATAAAAAGTGGAGAGAATCTAGGGAAATTGCCTACTCCTCTTCAACTGGTAGATCCCCTACCTACTCTTGGGCTTTGGAAGTCAACCCTATCTCCTTGGTACAGGCCCCGAGAACCAGCCTCTTCTCTACCCACATCCTGAAGCCTTCCAAACATGCTGCTCATCACACCCACAGAATCAGGGCATTCTTGGCAAGGGAGCTGGGGAAAGGATCTCTGGCTAAGCAGTGCCAGAAGCTGTGTGAAGATCATGTTACAAGTCCCAAAGATGTTCAAGTGGGGAAGTCAAAGTGGGAGAGCAGCTAGGTCTAGCAGTACCTTCATCAGGGTCTGCAGGGTGGTTGCATACCAGTGGCTTCCAACATAAAGCTTGATGATCTGTTGGGGTGAATATATAGTGATCCCTGCTGTCCACTCCTCATCTGTGGAAGTCAGTGAGAGGGAACATATCATATGACAAGAAGGAGAAACAGTAGGACACTTTGGTCAATAGTGTTAGCATGGAAAGACTCCATACTCTCAAGCCTCATATTGTCCTGCCTATCTGAGAAACAAACCTCTGCTGCTCACACGCTTCCAGGAGAGCGAGAATGACTCGGAAAGACAGCTCTGAGAGTTGGCTGCTATCTTGGGTGCATTCTAATTCCAAAGGCCCTGTTCCTTCTTCCTTTGCAAGCTAGGATGCTGCTCCTGTCCCTCTGCACTGCCAGCCCCCTGTTCTGCGGCTGGTCATGTCCTAGGTGTGCAACTTCCACGCGTCCACTCAGGATGGACTAGGAGTCCCTGTTTTCATACAGAATTAGACTGTGAACTCCATAAGAGAAGAACTGAGCCCAGGTTATATGGTGGTGCTCAGTAAATGCTGAGTGTTGCTGAGTGATAGAAATACAGCTTAAACTTTACAGAAAAACATGTTAATAAGAGTTTATTAATCAGCTGGGCATAGTGGCACACACTAATTACAGCACTTGGGAGAGATAAGGGCAGGTGGGTCTTTGTGAGTTTGAAGCTAAGCCTGGTCTACACAGTAGGTGTCAGGACAGCCAGGGCTACATAGAGAGAGCCTGTCTCAAAAAAAAAAAAAAAAAGAGTCTGTTAACTAAAACAACATTGCATTTGGACAACTTAGACCCATGTTTGATCACTGCAATTTTTTTGTTGTTGTTTTGTTTTGTTTTTTTCGAGACAGGGTTTCTCTGTAGCTTTGGTGCCTGTCCTAGAACTAGCTCTTGTAGACCAGGCTGGCCTCGAACTCACAGAGATCCTCCTGCCTCTGCCTCCCGAGTGCTGGGATTAAAGGCGTGTGCCACCACCGCCCGGCGATCACTGTGCAATTTTAATTTGACAAATTCGTCCTTGTGTCTCTGCTCCATTCTAAATGGATTCATGGGCCATTTCTTTCTGCCTGGCTGTGAGAAACAAATGGCAGCTTGTGTTAGCTCCAAGGAGAGCCGTGCATTTGGGGATCTGTGAAGCCCCAGACGAGGCATCCTGTCTGATTTTGAGATATGGTGTGGAACTGGTGAGGAGAGGGCACACAGCATCATAACATGAAGTTCTGCCTACCTTTCCTTCTCTCCCATTTACACTTCTTGGCTCTGGCTCTCCTCTCTAGCCTCTAGACCCTCCCTTGATGCAATTTCAAACCCAGAAGCTTTACTGTGTTTGAGCATAATAAAGTAAACATTTACCGAGCACATCCATGGGTGGCAAAGTCCTCGGCTCCAGGTGAGTCTTCAGAGCCACTTTCATTGGCTCATAGGTGATGTCCCTCTTGTCCAGGAAGGCACAAAGCTCATACACCTCAGAGATGGTCTCAGTCAGGGGCAGCCGGCAAGTGCCCAGCCAGTTCCTACCCAAAGAAAAGCCTATTGTGAAGCCCTATAGTTACTACACCGTAAAGGAGTCTGGCCCGTAAGCCTACCATGATCAGGGTGTCTTGTCATGAAACTTCTAAGTGTGGCACCAGAAGAATCATTTCCTTGATTTATCTTGGGGATTCTTGAAAGAGAATGAGCCTAGACACATGCGCACCCCCTTCAGACCTTTCTCAGCAAGGCCAATCCAAACTTAATTTCATGCCTTAGGGTCTGGGCTAGGCCAAAACCCAGCCACCTCATGCTGGAAACCTACTATGACTTTGAGAGATTACTAACACCCTTTGTACCTAGAGAGAGACTAAGGTCTGAACACCAGTCCTCTAGTCCAACTCTCTTTCAAAAGCATTTGTATTTGCCTTCTGTGACATTGTAAGTGGACATGTCAGGGAGAGATGGGCCTAAAGGTTCTAAAACGACACAATTAGGTCAGGTAACCCTTCCCCAAGAACTGGGAAACCCAATCCTGTCTTCAGCTTTGGTACTAATGAGTTTTGTAGCATTTGCAGAGTCGTGCTTTTTAACCTTCTATAGAAATGTAAAGTAATCCGTGCCCTGGCACTAATGGGCATTCTGAGCCCATTTCTCAAGGGACCACATCCTCTGGAAAGCCTGCCCTGCCTTGTTTCTCAAGTGATCACCCTAGGCTCCAGTCTCCTAAGGCTGGATAGAGCCTTTGCTTGCAAAGAGGTTTGCTTGGGGTATCCAGGACTCCGAATGTATGATTGTGACCTGGTAACCTCAGAGTGAGCATTGGGAAATGACTGACAGAAAACAGAAAATGGAACACCTAGAGCCTTTGAATCCTGGAGAACTTTGTAAATTATCTCAGCCTGTTCCTCAGAAGCCCAAACCTGGTGGTGATGGTGACAGAAGAGGGAAAATAGTGAGATATCCCAAAGACAATTTCCCCTTAGCTCATGGGAAAGGCTTAGAGTTGTTTCCCAAGATAAGGACATCCCAAGATGTTCCAAGATGGGCAGAGCCCAGTCGATGGACAAAATGTTTCCAGAGAGAGACTGGGACTTACTTGACATGCTGGAAGAGGACCCCATTCCCTGTGATGTACAGTCTGCTTCCATCCAGCGTGCTCTCAATGCGAAGCTGTCCCAGGGCAGAGTCTGGATACTTGACCAGAAGGCCCAGTGCCATCATGTACAGTGGTTTCACCGACTCCAGACTAGCTGTACGGCCCCCCTTCCCAGGGCTTGGAGGAGGACAGGAGGCCCGGGAACAACCACCTGTGTTAGGGAGAGAGGGATGACTCCAAGATCTTTGATCATACCCGAACTGAACACTCTGGGTCCTCCTGCTACCCCAATTAGGGCTTAAGTGGTGAGATGGAAGTTGTTTGTTTATACAGTCCAAATCTGGATCACTTTAACATTGGTAGAAGTTGGTGGACACTTATTAAGTTTAGAAGCCAAAACTTGAGAGGTGGCACAGTAGGGAACACTGAGCCAGCTGAGAAGCTTCTAGTAGTTTTCGATTTTTTTTTCTTTTTGAAACTGGATCACTTCCAGGCAGTGGTGGTGCACGCCTTTAATCCCCGCACTCAGGAGGCAGAAGCAGGTGGATCTCTGTGAGTTTGAGGCCAGCCTGGTCTGCAAAGCTAGTTCCAGGACAGGCTCCAAAGCCACAGAAAAACCCTGTCTTGAAAAACCAAAAAAAGGAGAAAAAAAAAAAAAGAAAAAAAGAAACTGGATCACTGTATACACCAGGCTGTCCTCAAACGTGTGATCCTCTTGCCTGTCTCCCACGTGCTGGGATAAGAGGTGTGCACGGCCATGTTCCTCCTGTTGGAGGATTTTCATGTCTTATTTCCAGTCCTCAGAGCATGCCTATCAGAAGTCTACAGATGAACAAACTATCCGCAGCCCTGCCTGACATTGTGGGTTAGGGCAGATTACCAGTGACTTCGAGTTACACAGGGCTGGGGTCTGAGCTGTACCCTTCCAAGGCTATGAAAGAGCCTTGGTTGTGATGCTTTATAGAAGGTTAATACCTCATGTGTTTGAGGAAATCCTGTCTGTAAATATACTGCCATCTTTTCATTGCCTATGAGGAGCAATGACCTGTGCCACTCTCCCACATCCTAACACCCATGCTTTCTGAGAACCAGAAGCTGCTGGGGCAGGAACTGAACTGACATCCCTCTTAGTAAACTAGGACGTCTTGGAACAGGTTCCTGAGACCGGCTGCAGAATGCCACTCCTCCCATACAGAGAGCACATTCCATTAGCCTGGGGAGGGGCTGAGCCTCATTCCATGGGACAAGCACACAACCAGGCCATACTTCACACGTGTAAGATAGTTCTCTACGTTTGTTGTTGTTTTGGGAGCTCTCAGAAGGCCTGCTGCCCACCTCACCTCCCGCATGTCTGTGTCTGCCCACACCCATTCAGCTAGCTTCCTGAAGCACATGTGGAGGTTTCCATGGATGTGCAGTAGCTGGTGAATGATCTGATGAAAGGCAAATCAAAACTGTCAAGAGGAGCAGCTGGAATGAGGCAAAGTCAGGAGCACAAAGGCCTGACCTGGACAAGGGTCAGGGACTGTTAGGAACAAGCAGAAACAGGCAGAGAAGTCAAAGAATGTGAAACAAGGCAGTGAGAGGGAAGGGGAATTGGGCTTCGGTAACTGAAGAACCAGTGGAAAACATGCCCAATCCTTTCTTCTTTAGCTGTTCCTGGAGGAGGAAAGATGGGAGCCGCAGGTAGAAGCCCAGGATTTCCACAGAGGAACAAACAGCACCTGCTTAGGAAGCTTGTCCTCAGGCTCAGCCTGCTCCTCAGGACGATGCAGCTTGGTTTCCCACCCAAGGTTAGGCTCCTCCTGCCCCAGTCTAAGCAGGCCTCCCTTTGGCCCTAGCTTTGGTTGCAACGCTGAGTAGAGAGGGCATAAGGGGTTTTAAGCCAAACTTCTTTTCTTAGATTCTAAGTCAGTCACAACACCTGTTTCTCACTACCACTCAAGTCCAAAGTGACTGTAAGGGGAGTTGTTTGCCCTTGGCTTCTGTAGCTCAAGCCCAGACTGTTCTAGAATATCAAGAGGAGGTCAAAGTTCCTGGGCAACATACCTATACTCATCCGGTACAGCCGTACAGCTTCAGTAAGCTCAGGGATTTCCAGGATTTCTACCTCTGCTTCTAACACATCCATGTTGGAGAAGTTGTCTGGTAGTAGGATCTTGTGTGAGCGGAGAAAGTTCACTTGAAAAGCAAAGAGAAACAACCTGAGTTAACAAAGCATATTCATGACTAATCTTTCCATGTCCTGGCAGATTTTGAGTGCTTCATCTCATGTTAGGCTCTCCTCGTTTGGAAACAATTGCTAAACATACCTGATTAGGTTTGCTCTGAGGCAGTGGTTTCCAAAGACCCCAGATTACTTTGTTTTCCTGTGTCTGAGTCCATGGGTGTGACTGCCCCTGGCCTGGCCCGGCCCTCCCAGGCCCTCTCTGCGAACACAAAGGCCCTGAGAGTCTTGACCCGAGAGCAGGTCATTCCAAAAGAGGGAGTAGTCTTGTTAGAGAGGAGAGGCCAGACCTGGCCGAGACTGGGCTGCCAGGTGTCCCTGCTGGATTGCAGTATGGGAGGGCAGAGAAAAACACTAAGTCCCTGTGTGAACAACTCAGAGATTCAGAAGCGCAGCACAACAACTTCCTAGGTGACTCCGAATCTGGATAGCTGGGCCTCAGGCATTTGGGCCCCTGACATAAGTTGGTGTTTATTGTTCTGCCCATTTAGCTGCTTGTCTACTGCTCGGGTTGTCTAGATAGTGGAGTGGCTATTCAGTTCACAGGCCAGCAAAGATGGTCCTGGGGCAGCGTGGGAAGGGAGGTTCCCTTCTGAGTGGGATAAGAGCGCACATCCCTCCTTAGCTCAAGCTGCCCATTCTATGTGACTCTGGAGAAACTATCATCATTTACCCCCTTTCTTTGCACTTAAAGTGTAATAGAAGGGAGGGTAGGTAAGATCTTTGAAACAACCTTATTTCCTTATTGTATGGTGAGAGCAGGTGAGGCCTAGAGCCTAACTAGAGACATAAGTGAAGTATAAGCAACCAGAGTTCAACTCAGTCCTTTGTCCTTACCATCAAGTCCTGTGGTCATTAACACTAATTTAGGGAGTTCCAGTGCCCCTTTATAGCTAGGGTGTCACAGAAGAAATAGGAGCTAAAAAAGCTCCGAACTGGACTGGACATGTTGGCACTCAGGAAGCAGAGGCAGGCAGATCTCTGTGAGTTCGAGGCCAGATTCGGAGTCACCTAGGAAGTTGTTGTGCTGCGCTTCTGAATCTCTGAGTTGTTCACACAGGGACTTAGTGTTTTTCTCTGCCCTCCCATACTGCAACTCTACAGTGTGAGTTCCAGGACAGCCAGGGTTATAGAGAGAGAGACTGTTTCAAAAACAAAACAAAACAAAAAAGCTCTGAGCTACGGGAGAGCTTAATGATGGACTCTGCCTGCCTCTTGGAAGATTATGTGTTTCTACAGCCTCCACTCGGAGAAGGTCCTCAGGCCCTTGTGGTGTGAGTAGGGGTTTGGAAAGGGCAGACGGCTGCCCCTAGACAGAGCAATCACCAATGAAGCGGAACTCGCTGCACTCGCACTCGATCAGGGCCACGGTTTCGGCCAGCCACAGCAGGTTGTCTTCTGTCACTAGGCTTGGATACTTGGCTACCAGGTCGAGGGGCAGGAAGCAGTAGTGCACTTCCTCTTCTGTGTCCAACAGTGGTGTGTCCATGAGTCCCAAAGGTGCCTTATCGTGAAGACCTGGAAGACAATGAACAGAGGTGTCACCACCTCCTTGAGGCCAGTGCTCCCACTGACCCAGGGGTCCCGGAGGAAGATGGAGACCACCAGGGGACAGTCTCTGCCATATGCTTCTTTCCCCCTTTTCTCTTTCCAGATGTAGACTTCAGGTTAAGAAGGAATGTTCTGGGAAGCTAGGCACAAGAAATCTGTTTTGCATCGTTTTTTTTTTCTACAGACAGTAAACAGATTTTGAATGATACGACATTTTGGCTTATGTACCCAAAGTCACTAAATTCAGTTATCCATGTCTCTTCTTTAAGATTTATTTTTATTGGGACTGGAGAGATGGCTCAGAGGTTAACAGCCTGGTTGTTCTTCCAGGGGTCTTGAGTTCAATTCCCAGCAACCACATGGTGGCTCACAGCCATCTGTAATGAGATCTGATGCCCTCTTCTGGAGTGCAGGCAGAACACTGTGTGTGTATATATATATATATACATACATACATACACACACACACACACACACAAATAAATAAGTCTTTAATAAAAGGATTTATTTGTATCTATAAGTGTGGGTATTTTGCCTGTATGTATATATGTGCACCATATAAAGGCCAGATGAGGGCATCAGATTCTCTGGAACTGGAGTTAAGACAGTTGTGGGCTGCCATGTTGGTGCTGGTTCCTCATCAAAAACAATAAGTGCTTTTAACCACTGAGTCATCTCTCTAGCCATGGTCTCTAATTAATTGATCAAACCAACTTCTGTTAACTACAAGTGAGATAAATGCTTTTGACTCCTCTGGAAACCTAAAACCTATTAATAACCATGAATTCCTGATGTCCCACCACAGGCCTACCTATACTGCAAGGGACTTAGAAGCCTGAGATCACTTGGGTATCTTTGTATGGTGGCTGGAGGTAATTTGAAATGATGACGGAGCCTTAATTTTTAGGATAGATTGGAAAACATCATCCAGCCTAAATGAAGCTGAGATGCAGCAGAATGGAATGGAGCAGGCTACTGAGTTCCAGTAGGCAAGCAGCCATTCAGAGGACAGGTGACCAGTCAAAACAGATGACTAAGAAATAGAGATGTCACTAGAGCTAGCTGAGATGGAGGTCAGCTTCTGCTGGGGTGAGGAGTGAGGGCGTTAGTGACTTCACTGCGGCCTACTCATGACTGTACCTGTGAAGGCTGGGCTTTTGATTGGAAACTCGGAGGGTTTGCTGATGCACTTCCATGTCCGCCAGTAGTTCAGAGATGCTCGCTCTGCAACAGGAATGTCTGCAGGCCGCACACGGAGGTGGTGCTTCCCTTCCTTCAGGTTATCTAGGGTCTGTCACATAAAGAAGAGTGCTGCCTTCAAAATGCAAACCTCGTAGCCAACTTTTCTTTACACTTGAGTACCCAGAAAAATACTATCTGATTTACTTGGGACAGTATTCAAAAATAGACTGAATCAATCACAAAATGTAAAAATGTAAAGGGCATAGTAATAACTCAAAAGCCCAATGATTATTTTTCTTCTGAGTTTGAGGCAATTCTTTTCTTCCTAATTTATGTCAAATAACAGGACATTTTTTATTGAAAAATCTAAGGAGATTCCCCCACCCCCCACTTTTTGCTTTTTTTTTTTTCAAGACAATGTTTCTCTGTGTAACAGTCCTGGTTCTCTTGGTCAGCTTTGAAGACAATGCTGGCCTCAAACTCACAGAGAACTGCCTGCCTCTGCCTCTTGCGTCCTACCTCCCATCCCCTGCCTCTCGAGTACTGGAATTAAAGGCACATGCCACCACATGACTTTTCCTTTTATTTTTTTGAGACAGGACCTTGTGTAGCACAGGCTGACCTCAAACTCACTATATACTGGCATAGCCAAGGGTGGACTTGTGAGATTTGCTCCCTTGATCACCTAAGCCTTGAGATTACAGGTGTTTCCCATCGTGCCCAGCTACAGAGTAATTTCTGTTTAAGTCATTTGAAACTTGATATCTTCTGGTATTGTCTTTAATAGTTAAAAAACCCTGATCTTTTGTGATTTGTGTGATTTGCTCATTTTGTGTATTCATCCTCATTCCAGAGAGTAGTCTAACAGTGAGATTAAGATATAATAAAATCCTGGCACAGGGTTATATAATTTCATTTTTAAGTTGGGAAATTCTGTTTTTCTTTTCTTTTTTAAAAGAGATTTATTTATTAATTATGTATACAGTGTTCTATCTGCATGTATGCCTGCAGGCCAGAAGAGGGCACCAGATTTCATTACAGATGGCTGTAAGCCACCATGTGGGTGCTGGGAATTGAACTCAGGTCCTCTGGAAGAGCAGTCAGTGCTCTTAACCTCTGAGCCATCTCTCCAGCTCCAAGTTATATATTTTTCAAATCACTTCCACATATATTTGCTTGTTTAACTTGAGAGACAGATGTGTTGAATGTTTTCCTGATGAGATAATTCGTCATAGTTCAAAGGCTATATAACTTGTTTGAATAGTCTCCCAAGTTCAGAGAATCTTGGTTTGAACGAACTAGTAACCAGCATTGGAACATCCCACCTAAGTAAGGCTGAACCCCAGGGCAGAGGTGGCTTAGGGATCTTCATTCCATGCTTACCTAAGGATTTCCCCTTCTACAGTCATGCAGTGAACAGATTATCATCATAGCGTTAAACCAAAATTTTCTGACCTCACCTAGAAGATAGTATTTTTCTAATAAACTGTTGGACACAACAGGACAAGTGATCCTTATAGGCACCATACATATATATGATCAGCTTTCTCCTCTAAGAACCTTGTAACAGATAGAAAATCTCTGATTCAATAATAACAAAAGAACCTGTTTCTAATTGCTAGTTACCCAGGTGGGAAGTCCTTGTGAGTTTGCTGGTGAGATCCCAAGTATTGAGAAGAGCCCCCTGGTGGCCATATGTAGGAACTGGCCCTCTCAGAACCGATTAAGGTCTCAAAAAGGAGGTAGGCCAGCCAGAGTGGGAAAATCGGTGGCCATGGCAGGGTTATGGGGAGTATTTTCATGGAACACCAAGTAATGAAGGAGACTGCTTATGTGGAATATTGGGAAGGGAGTCTTGAGAAATACTCACTGTAATTTGCTATGTTTCTTCCTGCTTAGATTCAAAGAGTTCTTGGCTTGGGAGAAAGAAAGGCATGGAAGGACTGGGGAGATGGTTCACTAGCATGCTGATGCACAAGCCTCGGAACCTTTAGCACGGTATGACAGCAATAGAAACCCTAACTAAGATAAAAGATTTAAACTAGGGACTATTACTTGACTATTACTTACCGAATCTCCAGCCAAATAAATTGCTAGCGAGACCTAGATTCCGTCCCCTTCCTCTCCATCTTCTCTCCTCACCTCTCCCTGAGCTTTCTCCATACCATAGCCTTTAAAATGTACTAAATAATCCAAATCATTCCCATCTTAAAAAGTCAGTGCTCCTTATTCCTGTGGGGTTCAGTCCAGACCCCCCTTAGCATTGCACATAAGGCCCTACACAATCGATGGGAGCCGCATGAGGGCCTTGAAATAGAACAAACACAGGTTTCAATTCTGACTCTGTCCTTTAAGTCTATCATTTTTATTCTAGACACATTTACTCCAAATCCTTCTACTATCCTCTGCCCACACACTCTCGTGTGTGTGTGTGTGTGTGTGCCCACATGCGCGCATATCAAGGTATCATCCTCAGGAACATCATCTACTTCTTTTGAGACAAATCTCTCATTAGTTTGGAGCTCATCAGTTACATAGATTGGCTGACTGGTGAGCCCCAGTGAGCTTCCTACGTCCACTACAGTGTTAGGATTATTAACCTATGCCACCATGCCTGACATTTTGTTTGTTTGTTTTTGTTTTGTTTTTCAAGACAAAGTTTCTCTGTGCAACCATCCTGGCTGTCCTGGAACTCACTCTGTAGACCAGGCTGGCCTCGAACTCAGAGATCCACCTGTCTCTGCTGAGGATTAAAGACATGCACCACCACTGCCCAGTCCATGTATGACATTTTTATATGGGTTTTGGAGACTGACCAAGCTATCTTCCCTGTCCTCCCACCCTACCTCACCACCCTACCTCAACTTTATGTATGCTATTCTCTCTGCCAAGAAAATTCCTCCTCCCATTTCTCAGGCTGCAGAACCTGGTGTCAGTCATTCTTGCTGCCCCTTTGTTACCACAGACACATACACACTTTTTTTTTTAATATTTATTTATTATGTATACAATATTCTGTCTGTGTGTATGCCTGAAGGCCAGAAGAGGGCGCCAGACCTCTCTACAGATGGTTGTGAGCCACCATGTGGTTGCTGGGAATTGAACTCAGGACCCTTGGAAGAGCAGGCATTGCTCTTAACCACTGAGCCATCTCTCCAGCCCACATACACACTTTTGATTTGAATCCAGGCCACTTCTTTCCTATGTTATCAGGTGTCTGCAGAGGGCTGGGTTCATGTACCCAGTCTTCTAGTCTAGACCCTCATAGAGAGGAAGTGCTTACATTATGTTATGTGCAAGACTGCATACAACTGTGGAGCTGGAGGGTTGAGTCTTCTGGAAAGAAAGGTCAAAGGAGCCGACAGAGAAGTGGACCACACTCACACACTGATGTAGATCCAGACTATCCAAAACTACAGGCACAGCTAGGACACACAGACAGGGTTTCTCTGTATGGTCCTGGTTGTCCTGGAACTCACTCTGTAGAACAGGCTGGCCTTGAACTCACTTTGTAGACCTGCTGTCCTCGAATTTACAGAGATCCACCTGCCTCTGCCTCCCTAGTGCTGGGATTAAAGGTGCACACCACTACTGCCTGGCATGTTTGACAAATCTTTAAAAGGAGCGCTCAGGCAAATAATCTACAAACATTGCGATCCCAGCCAGCCAGTGAGGACATGGTATGTATTAACTGAAGGGGTCAAGGTAAGCAGCTAGACCCAGGAGCTTCAAGAAGGTTGTTTCCTGAACTCTCTCGGTGAGTCCTTGCTCTGATATTTAGAAGTGTAAGACCTCAAAAAAAAAAAAAAAAAAAAAAAAGAAGTGTAAGACCTCTGCTCACAGGAAGACAGTAGGATGCTTTAAGAAACCACAAAACATCCCCAACTCCCTCACCTACTTACTTATTTATGCTCTGTCAGCTCTTCTCTAATAGTATAACCTCCCTGAGACCCCAAGGACTTTGCTTGTTTTGTTCTCTGCTTAGAAATGGGACACCAGTGCATTTTCTGTTGAGAGAAAGAATGCACGAATAAAAACACTCCAGGGAGCCTCGCTTCCAGGGGCTTTGGGCTTTACTGGCTCAAGCTGTCACAGAGCATATGGCTGGTTTCCTGTACGCTGACTTCAGGTCTTTCATCTACCTGACTATTACTTTTTTTTAATTTTCTCTTCATATGTTATGAATGGAGGGAGGTCTCTTCTTGCAATAAAGGCGCCTGTACAGCCCAGGCTCTTCTTGAACTTGCTGCAGTCCTCCAACCTCACCCTCCCAAATTCTGGAATTACAGACATGCGCCACTGTGCCTGGCCAATGGAGGATTTCTTTAGAGAAATACAAACTGGAATTCAGAAGGCTAATGGCTAATATAAGGACAGCTGACGTTGCTCTGAGCCTAGATAATAGTGAAAAATAAATCAGAAACAATGTAAAACCTATGGTGCAGGGGCAAGTATGTTGCTAAAAGAGGGCTGACAAAAAACACCCTGCTGGCAGAACCTTTGGACTTAACAGGGTTTTCAAAACAGTAGTGGGTTTTGGATGCCTTTTGGGCTATTGGGAGGAACATAATGGTGAAAGGGCTCAAGGAACCAACAAATCCCCGCCTGCTTTATCAGGACGAGTGCCTGCATTGCCCTGAAGCGAAAAGGAAGCAAGACTATTAGGCCAAGAGGATATGTTTCAAAGGAAGCCAAATAAGGCACAACTCTCAATATTTCAGACTCGTCTCTCTACTGCTGGTTCTAGCTGCCTCTACAGAGGTGGGTCCAGTCCCCATCTCCCAGCAGACGATAATTAAACACCTATAGATAATGGATACTTTGAAAAATATTGGAAAGGCAAGCATAAAAATATAAACCAGAAAAGGAAAAAGACATACAAAAACATGATCCCAACAGAATTAGCATTGTTATAAGAACAGATCAACAAACACTTTAACTTTGTCTGGAAATGTTAGGGTAGGCTTCCTACAGGCTACATTTATAACAAAATATAAAACGGAGTGCAGGGGCATAGAAAGTAAGCATATAGGATACTTAGGGGTATGATTGAACTTCAGTGTGTGTGTGTGAGTGTGCGAGTGTTTGTACACATATGCACATGACTGTGGATATATGTTTGTGATATGAGCCATTATGAGCAGGTGAACCAGTCTGTGGGGACCCTTGAAGCCATTTCAAGGACTTTACACTTGAGTTGTCCACTTATCCATTGTTGCCCATAAGCCGCATTGTTGGAATGACTATCTGCCATTTACATATTCTTCTCCAAGATCACAAGGTAATCTGTCTCACATCATAATAGGAAATGTGAGGCTGCCACAGGCAGTCATCATTTGTGTAATCAACATAAAAACTCCCTGACTCCTTTAAACACAAGGAATATTTGGATTCTTTACTGGTAGCAGATTGCTGGCAAATAGAACAACTTATGATCCAAGCTTTGAGGTTCCCAGAAAGCAGTGCAATAGGAAAAATTGGGCTAAGGTGTAGTTTAGTGGTAGAGTGTTTGTCAGCATGAGTGAAGCCTTATATCCAGTCTGCAGCGGGCTTCACAGGCCTGTAAAAGTGAACCAATACGCTGCACTGAACCTTAAACTCCTGGGAGTGACCCTGAAGAGAAAGTTCACGTTCTTCTGGAGCGGCTGTGACTCCTATCAGTCTGATGGCAAGCGATAGGCTCAGAGCAGGTTAAATTTAAGAGGGCTTCTCAAATTACACAGGGAGTTTTAGGAAGCCTAAGGATGTTTATGTACGGACTGGCAATGACTACTTTATATCTCTCCTGGGAATAACATACAACATTCCAAAACTTTCAGGGTCATAGATTTACATATGAGCTCTGATGACTCCCAGATTCTGTTTCTAGTCCCAAGTGTTCCCATGAACTCCAGATCTGTATATCCAGTGACTTGTCGGTCTCTCCACTTGGATTTACCACATTTTCACTGTTTCTCCAGCTTGACATTGTTGATCTTAACTTGCGATCCCTGCCTCTTAAATGTTCACATCGCTTAGAATTCACCATTTACCTGATTGCTCAGAGTAGAAACATAAGTTGTCCGTTCTTTCTTTTTTTTTTTTTTTTTTTTTTTAGTTTTTTGAGACAAGGTTTCTCTGTAGCTTTGGAGCCTGTCCTGGAACTAGCTCTTGTAGACCAGACTGGCCTCGAACTCACAGAGATTCACCTGCCTCTGCCTCCCAAGTGCTGGGATTAAAGGCATGTGCTACCACTGCCTGGCTGTCCATTCTTTCATGTCCTGCATCCCATTCATTAGCAAATTCATCAAGGTATATCCAGGATTTAAATCGTTTCTATCACCACTCAAGACCAAGCCCTCATTGTCTTTCATGTGGATCAGCGGTTGTCAGCCTATGGGTTGCGACCTCTCTGGGGGTTGAATGACCCTTTCACAGGGGTTGCCTAAGACCATCTGAAAACACAGATACTTACATTACGATTCATAACAGAAGCAAAACTGCAGCTATGAAGCAGTGATGAAGATAATCTTATGGTTGGGGTCACCACAACCTGAGGAACTGTATTAGGAAGGTTGAGGACCACTGGTCTGGGTGCTGCCGGAGCTTCTTAGCTAATCTTCCTGCTTATTCCCTTGCCCCTATTGAATGTAGGCCAGGAGTAAACACATTTTTTTTCCCTTGTGAGAGGCCAGAAACTAAATATTTTAGACTTTGCTAGCCATATGGTCTCTGTCAATTCAAATACTCAACTCTTTTGTAGTTCAAAAACAGCCAAAAACAATATACAAACAGACGAGCATGACTCTATTCCAATGAAACTTTAGCAATGAGCACTGAAATTTGACTTTCAAATTTGAAATTTGAAATTTCAGTCATGAAAATTAAAAAAAAAACCATGCTTAGCTCATGGGCTACACACACACACACACGCACACACACACACACAGAGGAGTGGATGGGATTTGGTCCATGACTTACATAGTTTATAGACTCTGATATATTGTCAAGCCAGCAGCCACTGATTTTTTCCTTACAACTTTATTTTCAAGATTTCTTTACTTATTTTTTATTTGCACATGTGTTCCTGTATGGATTTGTGTGCATCGTGTGCATGCAGGAGTCAGTAGTGGCCAGAACAAAGCGTCAGATCCCCAGGCTGGAGTTACAGGTGGTTGTGCTCAAGTATGTGGGTGCTGGGAACTGAACCTGGGTCTCTGGAAGAGCTTAGCAAGCACTTGTAAGCACTGAGTAAGCACTACTACCCATTTCTCTGACCCCAACAACTTTATTTTACATACTAAAGACTCACATTTAGGAAAACTGGAGAACAAATCCAGGGCCTTGTGAGGTTCTAGGCAAGCATTCAAAACTAAGCTACAACCCCAGCCTTATCCCCAGTTCCTCTACAGTCTTACTGGATTACTCGATTTGGTCTTGAACTTGAGACCATCCTGTTCGGCTCTCCAGATAGCTGGGGTTAAAGACCTGTACCACCTGGCCCAGCTAAAGCATGCCAGTTTAAAGGGTACAATTCACTGGGATTTGGTAAGTTTGCATTCCTGTTCAACCATTATCACTATCTATTTTGGTGCCCCAGAAAGAAACCTTGCACTCTGAATTGCTAGTGTCTGTTTTTTATCCAACCTATCCTTCCTATGCCACAATCCAGTCCTGAGTAGTCACTAAATCTAATTTTTTCTCTATAAATTTCTCTTATTCTATCTCTCACTTCTCACTTTTCCTTTATTTCTAGATGAGAAAGTGTTTATTTTGATCCACAGTACCAAGTTATAGTGCATCATTGTGGGGAAGTCACAATGCCAAGAGCTCAAAACAGCTGGACACATTGCACCCATAATCAAAAGGCAAAGAAGACTGAATTAATGTAGGCATTCTTCTTTTTCAGTCTCTTGAGATCTCATTTTGTGGCCAAGACTAGCCTCGAGCTCACAATTCTTCTGTCTTAGCATCCAAGTTCTGGGATTATAGGCACAGGCTACCACATTCAGAAATGGTATAAAAACAATCCTAAAATAGACTCATTCTACCTATAATTACATAGGTTGAATCAGGACTGCGGATATGGCTCAGGGGTACAGTGCTTCCCTAACATCCCAAAAAATCTGTGTTTAATGTCAAGTCCTGAAATGGAGGGGGGCAAGCCTATACATACATATATGTATATAGAGAGAATCTTTACAATCTGTGCCTTTTTCCATTTACTCTCTCTCCCCCCACCACCACCTTGTATTATATGGCTTCCTACTTCATTTCTTTTATCTCCATAATCTGACATGTGGTTGGCTGACCAAACACATTAAGTATTCTGATTAGAATCGCAGATTTCAAGCGTACCTTTTAGAGGTGAGAGGTGCAGGTCAGGTATATAGAAGGGCAGGGAAACAGCGGGACTCAGATAGGGGTAGGTATGTAGGGAATGATGGACAGAGATCAGAGCATCAGTGTGAGCTCAGGCACCTGTCTTCTCACCCTGCTTGTTGGCTCATTCTGCGACATTACTTTGCTTCTCTCTTTTGTCCTTTTAAAGTATTTATTTATTGAGGTAGGTTCTTGCTAGTAGCCAAGGTTAGCCTTGAACTTATGATCCTTCCTTCTCAGCCTCCCAAGTACCATGCCAGCTTTCCACATTGCCTTTCAACAAAGCCTAGAATGTTACAGACTATCTTGAGCAAAAATGCTACCTTTTGAATGAATAAGACATTCAGTTAGCAGGAGCCAAGTTTTATTTTATTGTTAGGTACTAATTTTGAAGAACTCTGTAGTAAGGAGCACTAATAATTTGGAACAGTTCAGATATGTGCTATTCAATATGGTAGTCACTGTGAATACCGTACAGTTCTTAAACTGCAGTAGCCTAAATCTAAGATGTGCTAAATATTTAAAAAAACATTTGATATGGAAAACTTGGTACAAAACAAGAAAAAAGTATCTTATATTTAAAACTTTGAAAATACTTGGTTAAGCTGGGCGGTGGTGGTGCACGCTTTTAATCCCAGCACTCGGGAGGCAGAGGCAGACAGATCTCTGTGAGTTCAAAGTCAGCCTGGTCTACAAGAGCTAGTTCCAGGACAGGCCCAAAAACTACAGAGAAACTCTGTCTCAAAAAACCAAAATAAGAAAAAGAAAAAGAAAAATTAAGTTAAATAAAATATATCATCAAATTGGCTTCACTCATTTCTTTATACTTTTAATTTTTGTCTACTACAAAATTTGAACAAGACCTATGAAACTAGATATTACTGCATGTACCCATAGTCCTCCAGTGACTTGGGAGACTGAGGCAGGAGGATCAGTGGAATCCAGGAGTACAGGGCTAGCTGAGGCAACACAGTGAGACACCCCACACTTCTTAAAAGAAATTACATATAATTATATATCTAACCCACATACATAGCTTACATTATATTTTTTGTACCATTCTTTGTTTTCCCTAAAGTCCATAGGAATAATAACTGGAATCCAGAATGCTCTCATTAAGTCAGAGGTAAATGCTTGAAGTGGTACAGCTTAGGGAGAGTCTTTAGATAATAAGAACTGGCAAGACTTCATTTTCTGCAAGCAGTGCTTGTTCATAGGCAAGCCTCTGAGTGGCTGGCTAGGCCGCAGCAGTGGGGAAAATGGTGAAGTGTGTGAGGCAGTTGACTTGCTTGAGGCGGCTGCTGACTCCCAGCTGTATTTACATTGTGCTTCAATGAATAAATACCACTTTGGCTGGGCCAGCACAAATGTTTATTTCTTTGAAAACACCATTTCCGAAGCGTAAGCACTTGTTTCACAGTCTGTCTTAGGGAGGCAGATCCACATAATTCTTCAAATTCTGCTACTCACACATCTTGGAATTCTGGAATCAGACCAACTCATTGGCCTCTGAGTTGTTGCCTCCTACTTGGAAGCTGATTCCCAGATATATTTTTGTTTCGGTTTAGGAAGTGAGGACAGCAAAGGGGCTAAAGAGCTTAATAAACTGTTTATATAAGAAGCTTGTATTCTTTTAAATTATTCTCTGAAACATTGCCTTGATCTCTTTGATTTTCTGCAATAAACAAGCTACTTCTTCTCTACACAAAAAGGTGCCTTGGCATAGAGCCATGAGCAATCCTAACATGCCAGGGCATTTCAATAGTTTTGAAGCCACTTGCAAGCATTTCTAGTACTTTACTCCCAGAGAAGTTGACAAAAATTTAGATTCAAGTGGAAAGTCTGGAAAAAAAAAAAAAAGAGAGAGAGAGAGACCTCCACCTTGCACTGCAGTGTGCTAAGGGTTTTTGGATTTCTAAGTATCTAATAACTTCAGAGAAAGCACTGGATTATTTACCGAGGATCATACACAAGCACATACACTACAAAATAAACGGCCTCTTTCCCCCGACCAAGACACATACATTTCTCCCAGGCGGTATTGGAAAGGCACAATTAGTGGTGTACAGAGATGCACCATAGTTGATGGGCTAGTCCTTATGGAAATGAATAAACAACACCTTGTTCAGACAGTAGGATTGATATAGAACATGCCCAGATCTCCTTTCCAGTCATAATATTTAGTTTTTCCAGGTTAAAAAAAATCCTTGCTCAAAAACTACCAAATAAACTAAGCAAGTCACCACAGAAATTATCTCTGTGGCTTGGAGAAAACTTAAAAGTAATGCTTCCATTTTCCATCATACTTTGATGCTTTATCAGTAAAGGTTTTTAAAGCTCTTAAAATAAGAAAAAGGTGCAGCTGGGGAGTGGTGGTGCATGCCTTTTAATCCCAGCACTCTGGGAGGTAGAGGCCAGCAGATCTTTAAATTCAAGACCAGCCTGCCCTATATAGTGAGTTCCAGAACAGCCTGGGCTACACAGAGAAACCCTGCCTTGAATCCCCCCGCCCCTCCCCCCACCAAAAAAAGAGACAGACAGACAGGGACGGGGGGGGGGGGGGGGGGGAAGAAGGAAGGAAGGAAGGTGCTAGAGAGACTTACTCAATGGTAAAAGCATTTGCTGCTCTTGCAGAGGACTGAGTTCAGTTTCCAGCCCAAAGTTGGGCATCTCACAACCACATACAACTCAGCTCCCCAGAATCCAGTACCACTTCTAGCTTTCATGAGGATCTGTACTCATGTGTGTGCACACGCAGACACACACACACAAGTGAAAATCATAAAATCAAAGTGTTTTTTTAAAAGGAAGAAAGCACGTTGTATAGAGGCTGTTAACCCCAGTACGTGAGAAGCAAAAGCAAGAAAAGGAAATTAAGGGTCCTCCTCAGCTGTATAGTTAGTTCAAGGCCAGTGTGGACTACTTGAGACCCTTTCTCAAAATAAAAAATAAAAATACAAAAAGGTATGGTGGTATATGCCTGGAATACCAGCGAGAGGAGAAAGCAGAAAGATCAGGAGTTCAAGGTCACCACGGGTTACACAGCAAATTCTAGGTTAACTTGAGCCACAGTAAGTCTCAAATCACCAAAAAAAAAAAAAAAAAAAAAAAAAAAAAGGGTGTGGTAACATCTTTAATCACCAGCACTTGGGAGGCAAAGGCAGGCAAATCTCTGTGAGTTTGAAATCTGGCTGATCTACATAGAGAGTTTCAGGCCAACCAGAGCCACATAAAGAGACTCTGGTTCAAAAACAGGACTAAAAACAAAAACAAAATAAAGAAATGAAAAGAAGTCTCTTGGGTTCAACAGTTAAGAGGACTTGCTACTCTTTCAGAGGACCCAGGTTCAGTTCCCAGCATCCACAGTGGCTGCTCATAGCTACCTCAAACTTCAGTTCCAGAGAAACTGATGCCCTCTTCTGGTCTCCACAGGTGCCTATATACACATGATGTACATACAAATACTCAGATACACACATACACATAAAATAAATGAATCTTCAAACAGACAAATGAACAGAAAGAACTTTTTTAAAAAAATTAAAAAAAATTTTTTTGAAAGGCTCTTGGGTTGGGTGTAGTGTCCCATGTTTTTAATCCTAGCACCTAGGAGGCAAAAGCAGGCAGATCTCTGAGTTTGGGGCCAGCCTGTAGTCTGGTCTACACAGTGAGTTCCAGGAGAACCAGAGCTGTGAGACCCCATCTCAAAACAAAACAAAAACAAAAAGTCTCTTGAAAAATAAAGAAGTGAAGACAAAGAAAGGATTCTGCAAATTGAAGAAAGTAAATATTGAGTACCTTATAGGCACAATGAGAAGTTTTGTTTGGTCTTATTTAAATGAGAGCTGTTCTGTCTATGGCCACAGCACCCTAATCACACCCAATCTCATCTGCTCTCAGAAGCTAAAGAGAGTCAGGCCTGGTTAGTACTTGGGTGGGAGACCATCTGGAAATACTGGGTGCTGTAGACTTTGGGGGCTGGAGAAGGCTCAGTGGTTAAGAGCTTTGGCTGCTCTTCTTAACTTCAATTCCAAGTACCCACATGGTGGCTCACAACCATCTGTAATGACATCTGATGCCCTCTTCTGACCTGTAGGCATACATGCAGACAGAACACTGTATACATAATAGATAAATAAATCTTTTTTAAAAAAAAAATTAAAAAAAGCTGGGTGGTGGTAGCACGCACCTTTGGGGAAAAAAAAGAGTTGTCCATATGTTTCCTAGGCTGGTCTTAAACTCATGCACTCAAGAAATCATCCCACTTCAGCCTTCTAAGCAGCTACAATTACAGATGTACACCACTGTGCCAGTGAGAAGAGATAGTCTTGATGAATCTTACAGATTTAAAATCTCAGCCATGGTGTGCATAGTAAATCCTAGAAGTTGTACAGCTTTTTTCCTTTTAAAAGTTTACAAAACAAGCCTGTTAATCTCAGCATTTGGGAGGCCGAGAGGAGGGCTTCAAGTTCAAGGATAGCTGGAGTCAAGTGGAGAGCCTATCTCAAAGTACCGAGGGTGAATTGGAAAGATGGCTCGGCTGGTTAAGGACCTTGCTGTACAAGCCTGACAACCTAAGCTCCATCTCTGGAACCCACATAAGACTGGAAGGAAATAAGTGACTCCATAGAGTTTTCTGTCTTCTACCTGAACACCATGGCATCTATGCCCACATACACACACCACACACACACTAACAATAAATGCAAAAAAAAAAAAAACAAAAACCCAGGGGCTACTAAAGGTATGGTAGTGCACACCTATAACCCCAGTATTTGGGAGGATTGTTGTGAGTGTGAGGACAGCCTAAGCTACAAAATGAGTTCTTCCACGACAGCCTGAGCCACACTATAAGACTATCTTAAAGAAATGTACATTAAAAAAAATCCCAGCAGTGGTGGCACACACATTTAGTCCCAGTACTCAGGAGGCAGAGGCAGGCAGATCTTTGTGAGTTCAAGGCCAGTCTAGTCTACAGAGCTAGTTCCAGGACAACCAAGGGTACACAAAGAAACCCTGTCTCTAAAAACAAAAGCAAACCAAGGGTTGGAGATGTGGCTTAGTGGTAAAGTATTTGCCTAGCAAGCAGAAGGCCTTGGTTTTGTCCCCAGCACCTCAAAAAAAAAAAAAAAAGTAGCAGTTTAAAATAAGATTTGGAAGAGCCAAAGCTACCTTCTCAGTAACTCTAACTCCCGTCTCAGGTCCCATGTGGCTGCTGATGCAAATAAAGCAGAATCAGATGAAAGTCTCTGTTAAACTGTGCAGTTAAGAGCTGGGTGTGTGGCACTTGGCGAATAGGGGCTGTGAGGTCATAGAGTCACAGTGGTCCCTGCCTACACAGTGAGACCTCAAAAGCAAGCAAAAGAGCCTATAATCCCAGCACTCAAGAGGCAGAGGCAGGCAGATCTCTGTGAGTTCGAGGCTAGCCTGGTCTACAAGAGCTAGTTCCAGGACAGGCACCAAAGCTACAGAGAAACCCTGTCTCAAAGAAAAAAAAAAGCCAAAGCCATTATGCAATTCAGTATATTGTTCATTATTTTAACTCATTTATTACACTTGTCTATTAAAAGGGTTACCTCAGAAACCCATATAGAAAAGAGCCTCACATTTCGGGGTGCTGTTGAACATCACTCTTGGAGGAGAAGCTCATCTTACCTGAAGCAAAGGCATCAGCTGCAAACCCAGGGCTTGCTCATAAAGCAAGTTCAGCTCGGCACAGCTGGAGAAGGAGAGCTTGGAAGTGTAGAGGTAATAGTGCACATGCCTAAATGTGGAGCCATCTCTGTCAATGAACAGCCTCTGGCTTTCTGCAGATGTCAAGGCTGAAGCCTCTTTCCACAGCAGTGAGTCTGGGAATTGAGCAAGTTTGCTTCTGGGAACTGAGAAATGCCAGCCCCCAACATTGAAATGAAACAAGTCCTCTGCTGATTCATGCAGCATGCCAGGCTCCTCCTAAAGGAAATATGAGGTGAGAGTTATATAACAGAAATAAATGGAAAGCATCCTGACAAGCAGTATGGAACCACAGTTGTTGACAACATGGTAAAGTGCATACAACATGCAAAGGAATTCACACACACAATGTTATGAGCTCAGCAAGACTGAAGGGTAGTTTTAAAAAACAATTCTATTTCACACCTTAAAATTTAAGAACTAGCCATAGTTTCAGGCATCTGTAATCTCAACACTCAGAAGACTGAGGCAGGAGGATCACTACAAGTCTGAGGACAGTGTAGGCTACATACTGAACTCAAGACCAACTATGGCTACACCATGAGACCCTGTATTAAGAGGTGGGTGGCAGAAAAAAGAGCGCCTGTTGTGAAACACGAGTATCTGGATTTGGATCTCAACATCCATGTAAAAGAGCTGGGTGTGTCCGACGTTCACCTGTACCCGCAGCACTGATTGGGGGTGGAGACACGAAGGTCCTTGGGGGTTTTGCTGGCTGCCAACCTAGCTGAAAAATGAAGAGCTCCACTGCAAATGTCTCAAAGGACTGAGCATGAGATCGAGAGAGCAGAATACTTGATGTTGTCCTCTGGTTTCTGCATGCACACACACAGGCTTGGTCACTTGAATGGATATACATGTGCACATGTGTGTGTGTGCACGCACACACACACACACATACACTGAGAGAAAGAAAATGAGAATAAATAATTCTGTTTATAATATCAAAAAAGCAAACATTTATTAACAAACTTAAGAAATATAATCCTTGTACTCTGAAAACTTCGGAACATTGTTTAAATTGTTTTTGTGTATGTGCATGTATGCACCAGGTGTTGACAGAGGTTATCTTTTCTGATTGCTGTCCACATCATATTTCGAGATTAATTTCTCATTGAATCAGGGTTCTTGGATTCAGCTAGATTGGCTAGCCAGTGAGTTCCAGAGATTACCCTTTCTGCCTCTCCAATGCTGGGATTACAGGATAGTTAGCTTTTATGTAGTGTCGAAGCTTGAACTCAGATTCTCATTCTTGCTGATTTTACTGATGAACACTCTCCTTATGAACCCTGTTGAAAGAAACTTTTAAAATTCTCAAATAAATGTGAAAATAGGCTCTCTTGAGAAATGTAATATGGAGATGACAATACTCAAGCACGGTACTGTAACCCTACAATTCAAGAAGCCAAGGCAGGAAGGTTGCTAGTTCTAGGCCAACCTGACCTACACAGCAAGACCCTGTCTAAAATTATGGTGATATTCTCCAAACTGACCTATGAATTCAACACAATTCTGGTGAAAAACCCAGCTGCCTTAAAAAGAACTCATAAAATAGCTACAACAATCTTTTTAAAACACCAATGATAGCCTTTGCTGGAGAGGTTGTGGAGAAAGGGGTACACTCATCCATTGCTGGTGGGAATGCAAACTTGTGCAACCACTTTGGAAAGCAGTGTGGCAGTTTCTCAGGAAAGTCGGAATCAACCTACCCCTGGACCCAGCAATACCACTCTTGGGAATATACCTAAGAGATGCCCTATCATACAACAAAAGTATATGCTCAACTATGTTCATAGCAGCATTGTTTGTAATAGCCAGAACCTGGAAACAACCTAGATGCCCTTCAATGGAAGAATGGATGAAGAAAGTATGGAATATATACATATTAGTACTACTCAGCAGTAAAAAACAATGACTTCCTGAATTTTGCATACAAATGGATGGAAATAGAAAACACTATCCTGAGTGAGGTAAGCCAGACCCAAAAAGAGGAACATGGGATGTACTCACTCATATTTGGTTTCTAGCCATAAATAAAGAACATTGAGCCTATAATTCTTGATCCTAGAGAAGCTAAATAAGAAGGTGAACCCAAAGAAAAACATATAGGCATCCTCCTGAATATTAACCTTCATCAGGCGATGAAAGGAGACAGAGACAGAGACCCACATTGGAGAACCGGACTGAAATCTCAAGGTCCAAATCAGGAGCAGAAGGAGAGAGAGCATGAGCAAGGAACTCAGGACCGCGAGGGGTGCACCCACACACTGAGACAATGGGGATGTTCTATCGGGAACTCACCAAGGCCAGCTGGCCTGGGTCTGAAAAAGCATGGGATAAAACCGAACTCGCTGAACATAGCGGACAATGAGGACTACTGAGAACTCAAGAACAATGGCACTGGGTTTTGATCCTACTGCACATACTGGCTTTGTGGGAGCCTAGGCAGTTTGGATGCTCACCTTACTAGACCTGGATGGAGGTGGGTGGTCCTTGGACTTCCCACAGGGCAGGGAACCCTGATTGCTCTTAGGGCTGATGAGGGAGGGGGACTTGATCGGGGAAGGGAAGTGGGAGGCAGTGGTGGGGAGGAGGCAGAAATCTTTAATAAATAAATTAATTAATTAAAAAAATATGACTTCCTAGAAAAAAAATCTTTTTAAAGAAAAACAAAATTTTAGGACATGTACTTCCAATTTTGAAAACTTACTACACACCAAGATCAATTAAGACATTGTACTATTGGTATAAAGACAGTCACACACACACACACACACACACACACACATATATATATATAACTGGAGCCTAGAAATAAATCTTTATATCTATGTTAAGTTGAATTTGTCTATCAACTGGTAAATAAATAAACAAAGTGGAATATATCCATAATTGAAACTATTTTGGTAGTTTTTTTTTTTTTTTTTTTTTTGGTTTTTCGAGACAGGGTTTCTCTGTGGCTTTGGAACCTGTCCTGGAACTAGCTCTTGTAGACCAGGCTGGTCTCGAACTCACAGAGATCCGCCTGCCTCTGCCTCCCAAGTGCTGGGATTAAAGGCCTGCGCCACCACCGCCCGGCCCTATTTTGGTAGTTTTGTTTTTGTTTAAGACAGAGTCTAATTTTGGAGCCCTGGCTGGCATGGAACTTACTCTGTAGATCAGGTTGGCCTTGAACTCACAGAGATGAACCTGTCTCTGCCTCCCAATTGCTGGAATTAAAGACATTTTTTTCTGCCTGGTCTGACTCATTGAAAGGTTATTAATAAAAAGGAAAGAAGTAATGTCACAACATGGATTGATCTTGAATCATTATGTTAAGAAAAACAAAGCAGACAAAGTAAGGAAAAGGCAAATTTGTAGAGCCATAAAGTAGATGAATGGTTAATTAGGCTGGGAGACTAAGAAGGAGTATGAATTTCCTTAAGGAAGATAAAAACATTCCACGGTTGTGGTGGTGGTTGCACAACTCAGAAAACATAAGATCATTGAATTATACTTATGGAAATGGTAAATCCCAGCTCTCAGGAGACAGAGGCAGGTGGATTTCTTATCTCTTTTCTCTATGAGTTCCAGGCTAGTCAGGGCTATATAGTAAGAGTCAGGGTTTTGCAGAGAAATCTGTCTCAAAAAAAAAAAAAAAAACAAAAATAATAATAACAGAAAAGTTATGAGTTTTGCCTGCACATATATATGTGGATTACCTGCATGCCTAGAACTCAATCTGCAGACCAGACTTGCCTCAAACTCAGAGATCTGCTTGCCTCACCGTTCTGATTACTGAGCCCAGAGGCATGTGCCACACACCTGGCTTAACATGTATACGTAAAATTCCTTTTTAAAATTATTTATTTAAAAAAAATCTCCAAAGCTCAAATGCCTAAAAAGCAAGTCATCAGGTAAATAAATAGAACTGAAGTGACAGCTCTCAAAGGGTGAGATAAGGCGGCCAGTAGCTTTTGAAAAAGTGCTCAACACCCTAAGCTATCAGAGAAATACAAATTAAAACTGCACTGAAAGTCCATCTCATCAAGTCAGAATGACTATCCTTCAAGAAAACAATACAAATTTGGGGCTGAAGAGATGCGCAATGGTTAAGAACACTTGTTGCATAGGGTGGTAGTGTTGCACACCTTTAATCCCAGCAGAGAGAAACCTTGTCTGAAAAACTAAAACAAAAACAAAAACACATTTTGCTCTTCCAGAGGACTGTAGTTTTGTTCCTGATACCCATACCCAGTACCTCACATCCACCTGTAACTACAGCTTTAGGAATGAAGCATCCTCTTCCGGCCTCCACTGGCACCCACACACGTATGTGTATGTTCATATGCATACAGACATAAAACATAAAAGTGATAAAACTACATTTTACAATAACAAGAAGAAAACAACAACAAATGCTAAATCGGGGCTGCTTCTGCAGAAATCTATTATGGAGAGTTCTAAAACACTAAACACAGAAACACCACTCAACTAGCACCACTTGTGGATATATACCTTGTAACAATTATTTTTCTCAATGCTGTGACTAAATACTTTGTATAAAGCAATTTAAGGGACCACCAGATGGCTCTGTGGGCAAAGGCACTTGCTGCGCAAGCCTGGTGACCTGGGCTTAATCCATGGAACCCATGTCAAATTGAAAGAAAAGAACTGATTCCACAAAGTTGCCCTCTGACCTCTATGCGTGTGCCATGGCACGTGCACCCAGCACCCACATGAACACATTTAATAGTGATAAAAGCAACTGAAGAAGGATTTGTTTTGGCTCAGGGTTTAAGAGCATTCAGTCCAGCAAGGCAGAGGAGGTGTGATAGAGTTCTTGGGAGCAGAAGCATAAAGCTAGGACTCCTCACATCTGGGACAATCAGAAAGCAGGAGCACGCTGATGCTCCTGCCTCCTTTTTGTTCAGGCAGGTACCATAGACCATGAGGTGGTGCTGCTGCATTCAAAGTGACTCATCTTCCATGGCTAAATTTCTCTAGAAATATATTCACAGACATTCCTGAAAAGTGCCTCTTAAGTAATTCCAACTCTGGTCAGGCTGACCATGAAAATTAACCACTATGTACTAAAGAATTCTAAATCAGCATGCCATAGCTATACTTGCACATCCATGATTATTACTGCACTATTCACAATAGCCAACATATGGAACCAGCTTAAAAGCACATCGACAGATGAATAGATAATGTAGTAGATATACACAAGGGAATTTTATTCAGCTGTAAAGAATGACATTCTGCCAGCCTGGTCTACAAGAGCTAGTTCCAGGACAGGCTCCAAAACCACAGAGAAACCCTGTCTCGAAAAAACTTAAAAAAAAAAAAATGACATTCTGGTATTTGCAGGAAAATGAATGGAACTGGAGATAAATAAGCTAGGTTCGTGTTTTCTTTCATACATGAAATATAGATATGATATGAAAGTTGAATGGGGCCTATGCGAGGAGAAGAAGAGGTCTAAAGGAAGGGGGAATGGGGTAATGAGACATAAGAACAGAGGGTGGGACTGCTTAAGGGAGAAAGGCACAGCAAACAAAGTCGAATGATATATGTATTTGAAAATGTCACAGTGGAACCCACTAGCTTGTATGCTAACTAAAAAGATTAAAATTCTCTAAGAATGATGGTGGCGGTGGGTACAAGACTATTAAAGTACAAGGTGGTTGTTCAAGAAAGGAATACCTTCCTCTTCCACCAAAAATCTGCATCTCTAATTCTGAAAAAGAATAAATCCTTATAATAAAGAAGAGGGGCATTTCTTCTACAGTAAACCGTGTCTAATTTCTGAAATAAAGAGGAACCATTACACATGCCACTTTAAGACTAGAAAAGCTCTAGGCGGACGTGAAGAGAAAGAATACAGATTATAAAACGAATTCATGACTCAGAAGCAGAACTGGAAAAACTAATCCAATGGTGCCATTTTGAGTTCCATGATCGAGGCTGGACATGATAAACTGAGAGTAAATAAGGGCCCCACCTATATCAGAAAGCACAGATATACAAGGATTTGATTTTCATCCTGTTCTCTTTGAAGGTACCTAGCCAGTTGAAGGCTCAGCAGAGATATGTGTGTATGCCGATTTTGGCATACTTGAGTGCTAAACTAAACCTGCTCCTTGGAGGCTGAGCTCTTATTAAAGAAAAGGGTCGGGGGCTAGAGAGACGGCTTAGTGGTTAAGCGCATTGGCTGCTCTTCTAGCGAACCTGAGTTCAGTTCCTAGCACCCACATGGCAGCTTGCAACTGTCTATAAGTCCAGTTCCAGGGAATCTGACACCTTCAGAACAATAAAATAAAGTTAAATTAATTTATAAAAAAGGGGGGGTGTCTTGGTTCAAGTACTTGCTTCACGTGTCACCCACAGGAGGACTCTCAAGGGGCACTTTCTGGTCAAAGTTAGGAAAGTAACTGTTCTTCCCAGAGCTTTCTTCCCCAAAGACTGTTCAGGGCCTTACTAGTGCAGAACTATTCCTCTTGGGGGAGAGCCTCCGGTCATAGCAGCTAGGGAACCTGCAGTACTTGAAAAAAATGGCTTCTTGCTAGACCGACTACGGGATGTAGGGCGGTTTTTAGTCATCCCAACTCCATTCCAAAGAGCATCTCATTTCCATACAATCTTCTTCCAAATCAAATTAGAGCGATAGAACCTCAGTGCCCTGAAGCCAGGACTCGGCTCCCCAGAGTTAAGTTTCTCCTAACTTCAAGAGTTCCCATCAGGCCTCCAAAATCTGCCTCCCCACCCCCCACCCCACCCCCCGCAGCTGTCAGATGTGGATTTCGCCTTTAAAGGTCACTGCCGCCTTGCTCAGTGTCTAGAATGAACCTGGGCTTCGTTCAAAGGCCTCCATCCTTCAAAGAGACAAACCTCCTCCACCCCTCAAACCTGACGCCCCTCAAATCCTCAGTGCTATAGAACAAGCAGTTCACCGCTAAAGACAGCAAGTTCTCTCAGCTACTCATCCACGCCCTCCCCAGGTTCTTCTAAGCTGGGGCTTCCTTCGGACCCTCATCGAGTCAGATCCCTATTCCCGACGCCTTCATTCTGGGCACCAACTCCCCCATTGGCCACCTCCGTGGTTTTGGCGCCCTTCTCAGGGACGGGCTCCGTACCATAGTCCTAACTTCTGTGGCAGGCGGACAGGCACGTGACCCGTCCTCTAACGGCACCTAGAGAACCGAGGTCCTCAGCTAGTGGGCGGGGCGGGATGGGGCGGGGCCTGAAGCGAGGGGCGTGGTCTGGCGAGTGCGGGGCGGTCTCGCGAGCCGTGGCAGGTGAGCGGCAGGCGCGAATGGCGGAGCAATGGGATCTGGACGAGGAGGGCCTCCGCCGCCTGGGGGCGCTGACCCTGGAGCAGTCGGGTAGGGCCGAACCAGGAGGGCGTGGGTCGGGAGCGTGGGTCAGAGGCTGAAGGGAAACCGAGGTGGAGGCAAGAGAACTGCAAGGGAGCAGTTCCTGAGGCGGAGAAAGGGGAAACTGAGGCAGAAGGGTTACACTGAGGTGCAGAACGAAGTAACAGGATAGTCTGAGGCAGAGGATGAGAAATTGAAGGAAAGGAGTGTGAAGTACTAACAGGCAGCAAGAGACTCTTGTGGCAAGTGACAGAGTTTGACAGAAGTCTCCATTAGTGGGAGGAAATGGATATTGGTGAGAGAGGGGAAGAGTTGAGAAGGACAAGGGTGGTGGTGGGCGCTGCTGAGGAGGCACAAGGGGCGTTAATTTTGGCAGTCACTTAGGAGGACTTTTCCAGGTTGGGATGCCTTGGGAAAGGTCACCCCTATTCCATCATCCGTTCTCAAGAACTTCAAGAACTTCAGTCTCTCTTTGATCAATCTGGATGTTCCCTTTTAAAAGCCCAGAGAGGCTTTATGTGAAATACTAAGCTCAGAGCCCCGGCCTTGCCTTCACCCTAAAGGTAATAAATACTGAGAGATGCTGAACCCTGCCTCTGCCTGGGTTTGACTCACATAGTTTGCTTTCTGAGTCTAAGAAGGAAGAAAGCTGGGAAAGTCTTCAATATTCCTAATTAAACTCTTACTTCCCTAATAAGTTTATTATATCATTATTGCCACTCGTTGTGTTAAATGCCTTACCTGCATTTAATCTCCAAAACAAGCTTACTAGGCAGATGCTGTTATGGTTCCCATTTTACAAATCAGTAAAATTAGATTAGACTCTTGCCCAGAGTCACAGAGCTAGTGGTACAGACAGGGTTTATTAATCCAAGACTTAATACAAAGCCTGTGCTATAGCCATAACAAACACTTCTTTCCTGCTTCCTCTACTTTTTTCATTTGTAAAACAAGAAAATATCAGGATTTTAATTAATAATTAAAAATTTTTAAGTTATAAAAAATAGTATATGCTGGTAAGTTAAATATTACGTGAACAATAAAGATGATACAATTTTTTTTCTGTAGCCAAAGATAACAGTTTGATTAATGTATAAATTGATGCAGACCTTTCATATATATAAATATGCATGTTTGTATGAGACAAGGTCTCATGTCTTTTTAAAGACAAAAGTCAGTCCCCTGAGGAGGTAATGGTCATTTGAAAGGCAATTGCCATGAAAGTCTACCCTCAAACTTGCCCCTCTACCCATCTTATGCAGTTCTGAGGAGTCAAGTCTAGGGCTCAGCGCATGCTAGGCAAGCATTCTACCAACTGGGCAACATTCTCAGCACTGCACTTATTTTCCTTTCAAAACTGTTGTGAACCCCTATTTTACAAGTCAGATAAAGTCAGCTTCATTGGCTTGGTACACATCTGTGTCTTTCCTTCCATTCATATTTTATAGTATTAATTCACCTTGATATTGAGGATGGAGAGGCACAAAGCTAGCCTTTATGGTGCATGCCAATAATCCCAGCTACTAGGGAGGCTGAGGTACAAGGACTGACTGAATCCACAAAATGAGATCTAGTCTTTAAAAAAAAAAAGAAAGAAAAGAAAAAATAATGATATTTGTGGGAGAGGGCATATACCCCTCCCATTCTCCAGCTAGAACAAATTATGGCATTCGAACACACACACACACACACACACACACAGCTGTATTTAACGTAGGATCTCTTCAGTATTTAGACTAGGCTGGCCCCAAACTTACAGGAATCTGTCTCAGGCTCCCATGTGCTGGAATTAAAGGTGTTCACCACCAACCCCAGCCAGATAAAACAATTTTAACTCTTTAATAAATATACAAGAGATCAGATAAAAGCTCTGTAGACTGGTCCTTTGTACACTAGTAGCTCATTGACAACTTAGAGGAGAGTTTCAGGGAAGCAGGGAAACCATATTCAGGTAGAATGAGGAGGAAAGGATATGCTTGAGAGAGGAGATAAGTTAAAATGAGAATTTTTTAAGACTAAAATAAGAATACAGAAGTATAATATGGGGTCAAGAACAGTGCATAAGCAAAATGCACTAGAGCATGTTGGTCAACACATGTTGATGATAATTATTTAGCAGAGAAAATATCTGTAACTATGTGTTCCTTAAAAAGGCTACTAGCCGGGTGGTGGTGCACACCTTTAATCCCAGTACTCAGGAGACAGAGGCAGGTAGATTGCTGAGTTTGAGCCCACCCTGGCCTACAGAGCAAGTTTCAGGACAGCCAGGGCTACACAGTGAAACCCTGTCTCAAAAACAAAACAAAAACAAACAAACAAACAAACAAAAAAGCTGCAAAAGTAGTTAATTTATTATACTCTAGATATTATAATTGTAAAGCAAAGAGTAAGTCTTTACTTTGCCTCCCTGTCTTACAGGCCTGGTTCCTCTTCCTAAAGACAATTACTATTACCAGATTTCCAGAAATATCCTATACATATATAAGCATTTTATTTTATTTTATTTTTTATTTATTTGAGATAGGGTCTCACTAGGTAGCTCTGACTGTCCAGGGATTCACTAATAGAACAAACTGGCCTTAAATTCACAGATATACACCTGCCTCTGCCTCCTGAGTGTTGGGATTAAAGACGTGACTATTCCCTGCAATTTTATAATTTTTCTATGACTATTTCCCAATGTATAAAAGAGTAGAGATAACAGAATACTGAACTCCTGTCCCTTTACCTCAACAGTTATCCATTCATAGTCAATCCTTTTCCTTACATATTCTACCATCTTTCTACTCCTAAACCTCTGCACTAATTATTTCAAAGCAAATCCTAGACATATAATTTCATCCATAAATATATTGCCATGTATTTTTAAAGATAAGAACTCCTCAAATAACCAAATATTCCATCTAAGATAGCTAACAGCAACTTCTTTGTTTCATGTCTGTATGGTATGTGAGTATGTCTGTGGAGGCACGAGGATAACACTGGAAATCTTCCTCGATTTCTCGCCACAATGTGGTAGTCTCTCCATTGAACCCAGAGCTAATGAAATGGACTAGTCTATCTAGATCACTTGCTCCTGGGACGACCTTTTTCTGCCTTTCCAGTGCTAGAATTACAAGTAGACCACTACATCTGCCCAATATTTATGTGAGTGCCAAGGATACAAATTCCAGTCCTATTATGAGGCAAGTATTTTATAAACTGAACTCTCTCCCTGGACCATAAATTATTTTGCTTTATTTATTTTTAAGATTTATTTATTTATCATGTGTACAATGTTCTGTCTGCTTGTTTGCCTGCGTACCAGTAGAGGGCACCAGATCTCATTATAAATTGTTGTGAGCCACCATATGGTTTCTGGGAATTGAACTCAGGACCTCTGGAAGACCAGTCTGGCCTCAAACTCACAGAGAACCACCTGCCTCTGTCTCCCAGGTGCTTGGATTAAAGGCATGTGCCACCACCGCCCAACTTGTTCTGTCCATTTTTAAATTGCCTATACAATGTCTTTAAATGTATAAACAGTATTGTTACATTTTCTCTGGAATACATTTCTTTCCCGACACTCCTATGATCTTATCTAATATAGTATCTCAAGCACTACCTAAGGCTTCTAATACATAGTGCTTTAGCTAGAGCAGTAATTTCGTGTGTGTGTGTGTGTAGTTATTGTTTAGGATTGAATCCTTATACATGTGAGGCATTCTACCACTAGGTTGCATCTCCAGCCCCAATAATAACTTCTTTTGTGGAGGGTGGGAGTAGGTTGAGTCAAGGTGTCGTTCATGTAGCCTTGGCCTGCCTAGAACTCACTGGTCTTGAACTCAGAGCCCCATCTGCCTCTGTCTCTAGAGTGCTGGTTTTAAAGGCATGTGCCATCATGCCTTAATGTGGGATTCTCCTCTGTATGCTATGAAAATGTTTTATCGTCATTGGTTAATAAAGAAGTTGTTTCAGCCAATGGCTTAGCAGAGTAAAACCAGGAGGGAAATCTGAACAGAGATACAGAGACACACACACACAGAGAGAGAAAGAGAGAGAGAGAGAGAGAGAGAGAGAGAGAGAGAGAGAGAGAGAGAGAGAAAGGTGGAGTCTAGGAGACACAATGTAGCTGCTGAAGGAGAAAGATGCTCACTGGAACCACAGTGTTGTGGTGATACATAGATTAATAGAAATGGGTTAATTTAAGATATAAGAGTTATCCAGGAATATGCCTGAGTCATTGGCCAGTGTTGTAATTAATATAATTTCTGTGTGATTATTTGGGTCTGGGCAGCTGGGAAACAAACAAGCAGTCTCCGACTACAATGCCTAACTATAATAAGTCCCTAATATCAAATATTCAACCAACACTATCATTTCTCCCGTTGGGCCATAATTTAAAAAATCTATATAAAGTCTGTATGCCAGTTTGTTGATATATGTTTTAAACTTGTTCTAAATATTACCCACTTTTTTCCTTGAATTTTCATCATGTTTGAGGAAACGTGCCTTATTTGTTTTAAAGAGTTCATTATCATCTGGATCTTACTCACTATATTATCCCTAAAAGATGTTTATCATTTTTTCTTGTTCCCTATATTGCCTCATTAGAAGTCATATGAGATTCAGTCAAGTTCAAGTTCGATTTGTGTGTGCCATTCTCACCCGACACTTCCTGGATAACACTGTGTGCTTCTGTGAGGAAGCGTGTAATGCCTGATGTTCTTTATATTTAGGGTAGCCATTGAACATGATTGCCCAGGTCTGTTAATTCAGTAGGCATACAGAAATTCCATTTTGCTTTATTAGCTGCAATAATTTTATAAAGACAAAAATCTCCACACTAACCATTTGTTGTTGTGGCACCAATTGTGTAGGAACAGCAAGATTGAAGTTTGATTTTTGTTTGTTTGTTTGTTCCACCCAGTTTTAAAAGTGAGTTTATCTATTAACATCCTTTTTTTGGTGACTAATGAGGGCTGCTTTACTTTCTCAGAATCATCGATTCAAGACTATTTGGCATGCTCTAATCCATTGTGGTTATTATCATAATTGATGCTAATGGGAGGTCTTTTCACTTTGATTTCTGAAGATATTTTTAAATGGTTTTATTGTCATTAGAAACAAGCTCTATAGCCGGGCGGTGGTGGCGCACGCCTTTAATCCCAGCACTCGGGAGGCAGAGGCAGGCGGATCTCTGTGAGTTTGAGGCCAGCCTGGGCTACAAGAGCTAGTTCCAGGACAGGCTCCAAAACCACAGAGAAACCCTGTCTTGAAAAACCAAAAAAAAAAAAAGAAGCTCTATGATAGGTTACTAATTCAGCTTCCAAGTGTAGCTATAAATGGTTCTCTTTTTGCCCTTTAGTTTTATTTTTTATTATTTTAAAAAATAAAAGAAAAATTAATGGGCTTTGTTAAGGCATTTGCATCTATTGTTTCTGTAAACTTCTTCCTCTTGTTCATCCCCCTTGTCTGCCACACACTGATCTTCCTACTCCCCGCAACTTCCCTGTTCCCTTTTCTGTTTTCAAGGCTTTTTAGAGAGAGATTACTTGAGGTTTTGTTTTTACAGTTGAAATGAGTGTTTGCCCATTGGGGCATGTAACTCAATTATATTTTATTTTGGTGTATATGAATTCTTTGCCTGCATGTATGCCTGTGCACCACATGTGTGTCTTTAAATTGACAGTTAATGCTAACAAGGACAGCCACCATTTCCACTATCTAGTTCCAGAATGTTTTCATGGACCTATTAGTGATATGGGCTTCCTCTCTATATGCTGTGAATGTATCTTGTTACCATTGGTTAGTGAATAAAGAAGCTTATTGGGCCTATGACAGGACAGAATAGAGCAAGGTGGGAATTCCAAACAGAGATAGAGGTAGAAAGAAGGCAGAGTTAGAGAGACGCCATGTGACTGTCTAAGGAGACAGATGCCCCGACCCTTACCTGTAAACCATGAACCTCGTGGTAAAATATAAAATAATAGAAATGGGTAAATTTATGATATAAGAGCAACTAGAAAAATGCTTAAGCTATTGACCAAGCAGTGTTGCAATTAATACAGTTTCTGTGTGATTATTTTGGGTCTGGGTGGCCAAGAATGAACAAATGGTCTCTGCATAGAAAATCACTCATATTTCTCACTCTCCGTAGCTGCTGGCAATCACACTAATCTGATTTCTCTCTTTGTGAATTTGCTTCTTTTGGATATTTTCTATAAATAGAATAATGTGCCCTTTTCTGTCTGGCATATTTTGGAGGTTTATCTATATTTTAACACATATCTCAATAATTCATTATTCTTTATTAAAAGACTTTATTTTTAGGGCAGTTTTAGGTTTACAGAAAATTTGAGCATAAAAATGCAGAGTTCCCATATACCATTCTCTACTTAAATTTATCCCCTATCCTTCAACTTCCATTATTAGTCATAATTTTTCAATGTGATACAGTAGTTATAATTTAACTAATATTGATACATTTTTAGCTGAAGTCTACAGTTTACATTAGGGTTTAACTCTGTGTTGTATAGTTCTGTGAATTTTAACAGATCTATGCTGTCCTATGTCTGATATTACAATATCAAACAATGGTTTCAGTACCCTAAAAATTCCTTATTGGTTTGGGGATATAGCTTAGTGGTAGAGACCTTGCCTAGTATGTGCAAAGCCCTCGGTTTAATTAACAGTGCTTTAAAATAAATAGAAGATGGAAAGATGACTTAGGGGTTAAGAGCACTTATGAATTGCTCTTAAGAGGATTCAGGTTCAATTCCCAGAATCCACATGGCCGCTCACAACCATCTGTAATTCTAGTCCCAGGGGCTCCGGTGCCCTCTTCTGGTCTCTGTGGGCACTGCACACACATGATGTACAGGCAAAATACCCATACATAAAAAAATAAAGGTTAAAAAGTAAATAAGCAACTGCTGGATCTCATATATTTATCTCTCACCTACCCCAGACTCCTGACAGCCTCTAATTTTGCTTGCTTGCTTGCTTGCTTGCTTGTTTGCTTGCTTGCTTGCTCGCTTGCTTACTTGCTTGATATAGGACCTCATAGTGCATAGCCCAGCTGGTCTTAAGCTAAATATACAGCCTAAAATAGTCTATCAGACTTGTGATTTTCCAGCCTTGATTCCCAAGTACAGAGATTATGAGCTTCTCTACCACTGATATTTTCACTGTTGCCTTTTTCAGAATGTTTCAAAGTTGGAGTTACACTATATAAAGGGCTGGTGTCTTTCACAATAACAATATATATTGTTATTCCCCATCCGGCTGAGTATGGTATCATATATTTATAATCTCAGCATTTGGGAGGTGGCAGCAGGAGGATCAGGAGTTCAAGGCCAGCCTAGGCTACATAAGACCCTGTCTCAAACAAACAAACAAAGGGCTAGAAATAAATCTCAGTGGTAGAAAACGTATTCATTCATTCATTCATTTTGGTTTTTTGAAGCAGGGTTTCCCTGTGCAACAACCCTGGCTGTCCTGGAACTAGCTCTGTAGACTGGCCTCAAACTCACAGAGATCTGACTACATCTGCCTCCCAAGTACTGGGATCAACGGCGTGTGCCACCACCACTTGACTTGTGTAAAAGGAGCTGCTTGTTTTATTTCCCAGCTGCCCAGACCCAAATAATCACACAGAAACTATATTAATTACAACACTGCTTGGCTTCTTATTAACTAACTATTGCATCTTAAATTAACCCATTTCTTTTAATCTGTGTATTACCACAAAGTTGCAGCGTACAGGTAAGGTTCCAGTGGGCATCTTTCTCTTTCAGCAGTTACGTGGCATCTCTCTGACTCCAACTACTCTCTCTATATATCTCTGTTCAGATTTCCTACCTGGCTTTACTCTGCTAAGCCATTGGCCAAAAGAGCTTTATTCATTATCCAGTAAAAGCAATACATATACAGAAGGACATTCCACATCAGACTTTTTTAAAATTTTTTTTGAAAGAAAACAATTTTTTTTTCATTATACATACCAATCCAAGTTCCCACTCCCTCCCCTCCTCCTATTCCCTCCACTTACTCTCCCTACCCCCTACCCACTCCACAGTGAGGGTAAGGCACATTGCTTTTGGGGAAGGTCCAAGGCCCTCCCTACTAGATCTAGACTGAGCAAAGTATCCATTCAAAGAGAATAGGTTCCCAAAAAGCCAGTACAAACAGTAGGAATAAATCCTGGTGCCACTTCCATTGGCTCCTCAGTATGCCCCAGCCATGCAACTGTCAACCACATTCAGAAGGACTAGTTTGGATCTGTGCTTGTTACTTCCCTGTCTGACTGGAATTGGTGAGCTCCCATTAGCTCAGGCAGACAATTTCAGTGGGTGAACCCACCGTGGTCTTGACCTCTTTGCTCATATTCTCACTCTTTCCACTCTTCAGCTGGACTTTGGGAGCTCAATTCAGTGCTCCAATGTGGGTCTCTGCCTGTTTCCATCAGTTGCTAGGTGAAGGTTCTATGGTGATATTTATTCATCAGTCTGACTACAGGGCAAGGCCACTTTGGGTACCCTCTCTTCTATTAGTTAGGGTCTTAGCTGGGGTCATCCTTGTGGATTCCTGGGAACTTCTCTAGAGCCAGTTTGTTTTTTTTCTAGCCCTGTTTTTTTGTTTTTATGAGGTAGGGTTTCTCTGTGTAGTTCTGAATGTCCTGGAACTTGCTCTATAGACCAGGCTGGCCTCGAACACACTAAGATCTGCCTGTCTATGCCTCTCATTGCTGGGATTAAAGGCATTCACCACTAGTGCCCTGCTTTTTCTTGTTCTTGTTTTTATACTTTTCTCTTTTTTTATGTACAGTTGGGTATGCATGTGTGTGGAGGCCAGAGGTACTCATCTTTTTGGAACAGGGTCTTGCACTGAACTTGAGTCTTGGACATTCAGCTAGACAGGCTGGCTTGCAAGCCCCCTGAGTATTCTTGTCTCCACCTTCCCAGGACTGGAATGATGGGCACACTTCACGCCTGATTTTTTTTTAAATGTATGTTGGGGATTGAACTCAAGTCCTTGTGCTTCATGGGAAGCTGATTTATCTTCTCAGACCCTTTTCATTCTTTAGTCTTCATTTCTAAAATGGCCTTTTAATATTTAAATTTTATTTCTAGAGTTTTGTCTTCAATGTTTTCAAAACTTCCTTTTCTTTTCTATTACTTTTTTGGATTTTCCTAATTCTAATTTACAGCTTTCAGCAATTATCATTTATTATGGTCTTAAGATTCTTTTACTTTATTGAAGGGGTGGGATGTACCCCAGTGATGATACACTTGTCTAATATAAGCATGAGACCCTGTGTTCAATCTCCATCACTGAAAAATACACATCACAATCTCAAAGAGCTCTTGTTAGTGTAAACTCTGTCTGCTAATATTGCCATATAGGAACTAAAACTAAGAAAGGTAAAAGAATTTATTAATTTATTAAAAGAGAATCATAATATATCCACTAAATATTAACCTAATATATTTTTAAGATTTATTTTTATCATTATTCAAAATTTAAAAATTTTAAACTTTATTATTTAAAAAGTTGAAAGTAAAAGGACAACATAATTTTTTAAGTATGTGCATGTAGATACAGGCACCCTTAGAGGCCAGAGGTGTTAGATCCCCTGGAGTTGGAGTTACTTGTGAGCCTCTGATATGGGTGCTGAAAACTAAACTTGAGTTCTTTGCAAAAGTACATAGTTTGGTTTTTTAATAATTTATTTTTATCTTATGTGCATTGGTGTTTTGCCTGCATGTATGTCTCTGTGAGGGGTGTTGGGTTCATTTTTATAATTTATTTTTATCTTATGTGCACTGGTATTTTGCCTGCATGTATGTCTGTGTAAGGGGTGTTGAGTTCCTTTTTATAATTTATTTTTATTTTATGTGCACTGGTATTTTGCCTGCATGTATTTCTGTTTGAGGGGTGTTGGGTTCTCTAGAACTGCAGTTACAGGCAGTTTTGAGCTGCCATGTGGGTGCTTGGAATAGAACTCAAGTCCTCTGAATGAACAGTCAGTCTTATAGCCTTTAAAAGGATTATGAATATTTTTCGTCTTTGATAAAACATGAAAACTGATAAATTTGTAGTTTTTTGAATTTTAGTTGTGTGTGGAATCCAAAATTCTATAAATAAACTTTTTTCTTTTTTTAAAAAAAAGAAAACAAACTATCTTTTTTCTTTATATATACCAATCCCAGTTCCCACTCCCTCCCCTCCTCCGATTCCCTCCACCTACTCCCCCACCCCACCGCTACCCACTCCTCAGAGAGGGTGAGGCACATTGCTTTGGGGAAGGTCCAAGGCCCTCCCTACTATATCTAGGCTGAGCAAGGTATCCATCCAAAGAGAATGGGTTCCCAAAAAGCTAATACAAGCAGTAGGGATAAATCCTGGTGCCACTGCCGATGCCCCAGCCATGCAATTCTCAACCACACTCAGAGGGACTAGTTTGTAAATAAACTTTTTTTCACTCTTTTATAGTAAAACCCACTAGTGTATATTGTATTTGAATGGATCTTTTACCTATGCATGATTTTTAAAATATCATGTACTGATCATTTAGAAATATTGATTCACAGCCGGGCGGTGGTGGCGCACACCTTTAATCCCAGCACTCGGGAGGCAGAGGCAGGCGGATCTCTGTGAGTTCGAGGCCAGCCTGGTCTACAAGAGCTAGTTCCAGGACAGGAACCAAAAAAAGCTACGGAGAAACCCTGTCTCGAAAAATCAAAAAAGAAAAAAAGAAAAAAAAAAAAAGAAAAAGAAATATTGATTCACTGAGTTATGTAGACCTTTTAAACAGTGAAGTTATTCATTATACAATATTGTCTTAGTCCCTGTTCTATTGCTGTGAAGACACACCATGACTAAGGCAACTCTTAAAAAAGAAAGCATTTAATTGGGGGCTGGCTTATAGTTTAAAAGCGGTTTATTTCATTATCATCATGGCAGGGAACATGGCTGAACTGAAGCTGTAGCTGAGAGCTACATTCTGATCTGAAGGCTAAGAGAGAAACTCTGGGCCTAGCATGGGATTTTGAAACCCCAGTGACACACTTCTTCCAACAAGGCCACAACTCCTAATCCTTTCAAATAGAGCTATTCCCTTGTGACTAAACATTCAATGCACCTATAGTGACCATTCTTATTCAAACCACCACAAACATATAAAAAAGGAGATCTTTGTTTTGCTGGGATGTCTGTATGTGCCTGGTGTCAGTAGAGGTCAGAGGAGGGTGTTAGATCCCCTAGAACTGGAAATGAGATGCTTATATGAGTGCTGGGAATCAAACTTGGGTCCCATACAAGAAGCACAAGTGTTCTCAGCTGCTGAGTCAACTTTCCAGCCCAGATTTTTTTAAATATTACCACTATCTCATTAGAAAAACCTAAGTACTGGGAAGCATCAAATTCATGGTGGGCAGATAAAATTGTTTCGGAATTCTATTTTGAGGAAAAGAGTGTTAGGTATTAAACCTAGAACCATGTGCGTGCTGAGCCTATGTTCTACTACTGAGTTACATCTCCAGCCCTGAAATCCTATATATACATATATATGACTTTTCATATATATATATATCATTTCTCTATATATGTATGTATATTGATATCTGAAATGTTATCATAGATAGCAGTGACTACCAGTTGCTTTCCTGAAGTGACAGGCTTACTTTATTTTTAACACAATGTTTACTGTCAGGCATGTTGTCTCACACCTATAATTCCAGCACTCAGGAGCTAGAAGCAGGATGATCAGGAGGAATTCAAGGCCGGTCTTAACTACGTATTTGTCTGGGACTAGCCTGGGCAACATGGGACCCTATCTCAAAAAAATAAAAAAAGAGGTAAAGTCTGCTAGATATCTAGTCAAGATTAGTGTAATTTGCTAAGATATTTTTCCTAATAAAAGTGATATTTCAGCTAGAGAGATGACTGAGCAGTTAAGAACACTGGCTGATCTTCCAAAGGACCCATGTTCAGTTCCCAGCATCCACATGGCAGCTGACAACTATCTGTGACTCTGGTTCCAGGGATTCTGGCATCCTCACACAGACATACATACAGGCAAAACACCAATGCAAATAAAAAATTAGTTAATCTTTAAAAATTATATTCCATTAAAAAAAGCAGCTAAAGGATTGTAAGATGGTTCCATGCGCTTGCCACAAACCCTGACAAACTGAGTTTAATCTTTGGAACTCACATGGTGGGGAGGAGAGATGTGGAGCTCCCCCTTCTGTTGTATTCAGAAAGTACAGGAAGACAGGCCCTTAGTGCCACCTTCCCCGGGGTTGGCCTGTCTGTTTCCCTTCCAGACCTGTGTCTGCAACTATCATCTCTGTTGTATTCTATCCAGACTGCTTGTACCAGTTACTACAAAATATGGTTTGAGTCTCGAATGAGATCTTCAGTTTATGGCTTTTAAAAGTTTATGAGGGCTAGGCATGGTGGTGCACATCTTTAATCCCAGCACTCAGGAGGCAGAAGCAGATGGATCTCTGAGTTTGATGCCCACCTGGTATATATAATGAATTACAGGCCAGCCAGGACTATATAGTGAGATCCTGACTCAACACAAAAACAAACAATTTCGAGGCCCAAACTGCTCCAGCACTTTTAAATTTTTGTTTAAATTAAGTTCTCTGGCATTTGCCTACAAGTTGGATCTTGTAGAACACCTTTTCAGTTTTGGTTGCAATCCTCAGTTTGACCTACCAAATCTGCTAGAGTTTGTTTTGGAAAATTTGAGATTCATCTATATTCAATGCTCTTCAAAGTCTAGTTGACTTTAATTAATCACACACACACACACACAATCATACCGTCCAATATTGCTTTTGGATTTATTTTATGTGTATAATTTTTTTGCCTGCATGTTTTTGCTTTGTTTTGATTTTTTTAAAGGCAGGGTTTCTCTGTGTACCCCTGGCTGTCCTGGAACTCTCTCTGTAGACCAGGCTGGTCTCGAACTCACAGAGATCCGCCTGCCTCTGCCTCCCAAGTGCTTGGAATAAAGTTGTGCACACTACCACCTGGCCTGAGAATATTTTTTAAAAACCTGAATTCTAACAGTCCTTTTCAAATTTTGTTTTGCAAGCATAGTTGACTTATGCCTGTAATCCCAGAGTTCAGGAAGCTGTACAGGAATACTACTGAGAGTTCGAGAACAGCCTGGGACCTAGTAAGACCAAGCCTCAAGATTAAACTAAAGAGACCAAAGCCCTCGAAAATCCAGATAAATGAGTAAATTTTGTTTTGAGAGCTTTTAGGGACTTGCACTACATCTTCCAGATAATTAGGGAACCCAGCAGCTGTTACACTGTGATTTCTTATCACAGTCTTGACCATATCGCTCTTTTTTTAAAAAGCTGATTTTTTTGTTGTTGTTATTTTTTTTCTTTTCTTTTCTTTTTTTTTTTTTTTTTTTTTTTTTTTTTGAGGCAGGGTTTCTATGTAGCTTTAGAACCTGTCCTAGAACTAACTCTTATAGACCAGGCTGAACTTGAACTCACAGAGATTCGCCAGCCTCTGCCTCCTGAGTGCTGGGATTAAAGGCGTGTGCCACCACTGCCCAGCTTAAAGAGTTGATTTTTAACGTTTTACCTGGAGCCAATTGTTATTTTTCCAAACGGACAGGTATCATATCCCAACAGGCACACAAGGCAAAAGATCTGATTTTCTGAGCTGTGGGTGGAAGACCTTTCACAGATCCCTACGGGAAAAGAGAGAGCCTGTTTTCACTGACTGCTGTTTATCCAGCTAGAGATCCTAACACACTACTGATGATCTCTTTTCAGAACTGGTGGAGTCTCTTTCATTGCAGGGATCATATGCTGGAAAAATCCATTCTATTGGTGATGCCTTCAGAAATTTCAAAAATCTCCGATCCTTAGATTTATCAAGGAATTTGATCACTAGCCTAAAGGTGGGTTCCATAGTCCATGATCAGCCAGATCAGTTCAATTCATAGTCTCATGAGAAGAAATAAGAGATGGAAAATGCTAGCCTGGGAAGTATAGGATCTTCTTTTTAAATGTTCCCCAACTATATTTTATTACCTTCTATAAAATTCTTTCACCTTTTTGCTTAAAGTTTTTTTTTATGAAATATTAGGTAAATTTTATTTTTTTGTTCTCAGGGAAAACTTCATGAAACTTGCATTGTATGAAGTACAATACATTCCAATGCAAGTAAAAAAATTAAGATTCTGACTTGCAAACATACAGATTCTTAGTCCCCATTCTGAGAGGAAGTCTGGGTGGGCTTAGGACACACCCAGAGATTTGGGTGGTGATGGTGCACAGGACACATCACTTAGGACACACCCAGAGATTCAGGTGATGATGGTGCACACGACACATCACTTAGGACACACCCAAAGATTCAGGTGGTGACAGTGCACAGGACATAAGGCTTAGGACACACCCAGAGACTCAGGTGATGATGGTGCACAGGACACACAGTTTAGGACACACCCAGAGACTCAGGTGATGATGGCGCACAGGACACACAGTTTAGGACATATCCAGAGATTCAGGTGGTGACAGTGCACAGGACATAAGGCTTAGGACACACCCAGAGACTCAGGTGATGATGGTGCACAGGACACACAGTTTAGGACACACCCAGAGACTCAGGTGATGATGGTGCACAGGACACACAGTTTAGGACATACCCAGAGATTCAGGTGGTGACAGTGCACAGGACACATGGTTTAGGACATACCTAGAGACTCAAGTGATGATGGTGCACAGGACACACAGTTTAGGACATACCCAGAGATTCGGGTGATGACAGTGCACAGGACACATGGTTTAGGACATACCCAGAGATTCGGGTGATGGTGGTGCACAGGACACATGGAAAACACTTGCCTGTTTTGTCACTGAATTTTTTTCTAGGAAGATCAAGAAATGGTGATCTCAATAAAAACCAAAAAATGTCCATGTCAGGGGAGCAGAGGGCAATACAAGAAGTAGGAAGAAGGGCTTAGCTGGTAAAGTGCATGCTGGGCAAACATGACGTCTTCATTCTAGGTCCCAGAACCCATAAAAGGTCAAGGTCTGATGAAGCAAAGATAGGATGATGCCTGGAGCTTGCTGACCAATCAGTGAACTCCAGGTTCAGCGACACACTCTGTCTCAAAAAACAAAGTGGTGCCAGCTATAGTGGCTCACGCCTTTAATCCTAGCACTTAGGAGGTAGAGGCAGGAGGAGCTCTGTGAATTTGAGGCCTATATAGTGAGACCCAGAACAGAGTTCCAGGAGCTAGACAGTAAGACTGTCTCAAAAACAAATAACAATTTAAAAAAAAAAAAGGTAGTGAGCAATTTGAGGAAGATTCTTAAGTCATCCTTTGACCTACACACACACACACGAAGAGACAGATTTGAGTTGAACAGTGTTTATAAGAACCAGTTGCCTAATGTACTTTTTTCTTTCAGGGCATTCAGTATTTATGTTCACTCCAAGATCTGAACTTATATTATAACAACATTCCTTCATTAGTGGAAGTGTCCCGACTACAACCCTTGCCCTACCTCAAAGAACTAGATTTGAGACTCAATCCTGTTGTGAGGAAAGATACAGATTACAGGCTTTTTGCCGTATACACGCTGCAAACTCTGGAAAAACTAGGTGAGATCCTCCCTCCTCTTGCATTCCTTCAAGAACTTTAGTGAAGTAAGCTGCCTCTTAACCTTTGGAAGTTGAGCCAAAGTGTGCACTGGCAGGAGACATTTGTTTATCAGTCAACATTTATGGAACTCTGTGTTGGCAGGATGTATGACATGTACTTTTATTGTTTATTGAATGACCATCTATGATTTTATCAGTTACTTCCACCTTTAGTCTTGTTCGGCTGATGGTTTCTCCACTACTTCCTCCTCGACAGAACATTTCTAAGTTGAGACTTATTTTTCCAGGTGCCCAGTTTTATCAATTATAGTAGTAAAAGAAGTCCAGTGCTAGTTTGCAAGGGACAAAAACTATTCCTGAGAATGTGCTAGGCTGCATTTATTTCCTTATAATTTCATTGCTTAATATATATTTTCTATTGATAAAAAATTTAATTTCAAATGGCCCTGGAAAAGTTATTGTTGGGAAACTAAGTTAAAAAAATATTTCAGAAAAATGTGACATTCGGTCTTAACATGAGATTGTTTGCTGTCCAAACTTTGCTTTCCTGAAGGAGTGCTTGACCTGGGTAGCAATTGTTGCTATGACATCTGAGTTACTGCTTGCTCTAGTGACAACATAATAGAATTGTGTTGTGACTTGTCTCTAATGCTTGAAGATGGGTCTGGTCTTCAGTTTTTCCTCTGTAAATATGGTTTTCTGACCTACTATTATTGACTCTGAAAAAGAAAATGCTCAGACCCCGGTTTCTGCCTGCAGATGACCGAGCCGTGCGTGATAGTGAGAGGAAAGCTGCCAAGCTGCATTTCAGTCAGCTGGGAAACAGGGAAAATTTTCTTTTAGAGGTGGAAAAAAGGTAAGAAAAAAAATCTCTTAATTTTTTTTTTTTTTTAGTTTTGTTGAAGGGAGTTTTTAGTTTTCTTTCCTTACTTTCCAGCAGAATTCTCAGATCTGGAATAAAATTGTTTATTTACAAACAGGTTCATAGGGAGGAGAATCAAGCCCTCTTTGTTCTTGAACTATAGTTTCTTTTGGATGTAATTGCTGTAAATTCTTCATCATTGTCACAATGTATCAACAGAGACACTGCAAGATTTCTACCCTCTCTTGGCAGAATTACCACCCATGCACGGTCTTTTCTTATTGAACTAGAATTTCATCACCATAGGCAAATTTCTAACAAAACAAAAACTCTACAGCATAGAGACCTCGAGGCTCTCAAGTATCTAGATAGTTTTCCACTTCTTGTTATAAAGTCCTCCTAAAGGAAGATATATCTGCTACACTAAACCCTGACTTTTGAGAGTTAGCCTTACTAGGGCTGGTGAGATAGCTTAATTGGTAAAGGTACTTGCTACCAAGCCTGGCAACCTGAGTTCAGTGCCTGGGACTCACATGGTAAAAAGGAAGAACTGGCTCCTGAAAGTTGTCTTCTGATTTCCATACAGATGCTGTGCACACGCATGAATGTACATACCACTCTGAAATGAACACATGTAATTTTAGACTTTTTAATTAGCTACATTAGGTTTTTTATTTGATAGAAATTATTCATGATGTAAATAATTTTTTAAATTTTATATATATATATATATGAATATGAGGTTCTATCTGCATGTATGGCTGTGTGCCAGAAGAGGGCATCAAATCCCACTATAGATGGCTGTGAGCCACCGTATGGTTGCTAGGAATTGAACTCAGGACCTCTGGAACAGCAGTCAGTGCTCTTAACTGCTGAGCCATCTCTCTAGTCCCATGATGTAAATAATTTTTAAAAAGTCAAAATTAATCTATTTTGCTACTAAGAGTTAACTATTTATAATACTTTTCTGTGAATTCTAAATACACATGAGTATATTTATATTTATTAGTCTGTCCATTTGGTCTAATGTATTACTCACCACCTAGAAATAAATACTAGTTATATTTCTTGTGACTGGGGAGGTGATTTACTCAGGAAAAGTGCCTGCTGCACAAACATGAGGACATTAGTTTGGGTCCCAGAATCCATATTAACAACAGCAACAAAAACAATAAAAATAAAAATAAAAAAAACAGGCATAGTGGCACATGTCTGTGACCCCAGTGCAGAAGCAACAAAGACAAAAGGATCTGGGGGCTCACTGGCCCCCTAGCCCAGCCAAATAGATGTGCTTCAGGTTCCAGGGAAGACTAAGTCTTAAAACAAATAGCTGGAAAGCAGTCAAGGAAGATAACTGACATCAGTTTCTGTCCTGCACAAATATACACTCACATGAACACACACACACAATAAACAGAGTAATGTTGTTAGATATATGTGTATGTTACATGTACATGTGTGATTTGTGTGTAATATGTGTATGTATGCATATCTGACTTTATAGTATTTTGCTTCCTATACATACGGTGTTTAACAAGATATCATAAGCATATATCCACATTATTTTTCTATTCTTCATCATAATAAGTCTGTTACTTATCTATTTACCTTTAGTATTCTTTAGTACTGAGGATTGAATCCAGGTCCTTTGGCTTCTTAGGCAAGTCCTCTACCACTGAGCTATTCCCCAACCCATATTGTTTACTACTTATTTTCTTCCCCCTAATTAGAATATAAACTCATGAAACTAATGAGATTAGGACCTTGTTTATTGTAGTATCTTTAGTGCGTGCCTACAGCAATGACTGGTTTACGGAAGTTGTTTAAAAAAAAAAGTTTGTTTAATGAGGAAAACTGGGGCTGATCAGATGGCTCACCGGGTCTAAAGGTGCTTGCTATGCAAGTCTGGTGACCTGCATTTGATCTCTGGAACTTCTATAAAGATGGGAGGAGAGAAGCAGCTCCACACAGTTGTCTTTTAACCTCTGTACACACACAGTGGCATACTTGTCCATGCATTCACATTATGCATACACAGTAACGGTGATGATAATGATGATGAATAAATGAAGCCAATACCTGCTGATCTGACATTTTCTTTTCCAAGTAATCTTAGCTTTATTTTTTATTATTTGTTTATTTATTTGGTTTGGTTTGGTTTTCAAGACAGGATTTCTCTGTATAACTGTCCTGACTGTCCTGGAACTTGCTTTGTAGACCAGGCTGGCCTCGAACGCACAGAGATCTACTTGCTTCTGCCTCCCTAGTGCTGGGATTAAAGGCGTACACCATCACTGGCTTATTATTTTAGCTATCTTTGTTCTGCTATTTGTTCCATGGTATAACCTTCAGAAAGGATCCTTAATTTTCTATTTTTTTCCTTGTCTCCATATTTTTAAATGTAATGTTTATTGAGGATAATTTACATAAAAATAAAATTTATCTTACTGTAAACAAATGGAATTTTAAAATATTTATATATAGAATATATATATAGTAAACCAAATCCTATTTTATTTTATTATTTTTTTTTTTTTTTGATTTTTCGAGATAGGTCGAGACAGGATTTCTCCGTAGCTTTTGATTTCTGTCCTGGAACTAGCTCTTGTAGACCAGGCTGGCCTCGAACTCACAGAGATGTCCACCTGCCTCTGCCTCCCAAGTGCTGGGATTAAAGGGATGCTCCACCACCTCCCGGTCCAAATCCTATTTTAAATATATTGTAATTTACTGTTTACTATAATAAGATAGAGATAGATCAATATATACTGGGTGAAATTTCTACTTAAAAAATGCCATCATTAATCTATTAAAGTTACCTTTAAGTGACTGCTAAACCAGAGGTTAAGATGTTCTACTTTGTCCAATATCACAATGTCTTATATGGTCCCCAGTATATTAGATAGTTCTTAAAGACTCTCTGAGTCTCAGTTTACATACCTATAAAAGGGGGATAATAGTAGAGGGGATTTTTAAAAATTATTTTAATGGTTTATTTTGTGTATATTAGTGGTTTGCCTGCATGTATGTCCATGTAAGGGTGGAAGATCCCCAGGAACTGGAGTTATAAACAGTTGTGATGTGGTTGTTGGAAATTGAATCTGGGTTCTCTGCTCTTAACTGCCAAGCCCTGTAGAGGGGCTTTTATGATTAAAAAATTAATGAGTATTAAGAGCCTGCACACGGCTACGTTTCCTGTATTTCCCAAATAACTACCTCAAGTACAACACTTCCCTCTTTTATCTGTCTTTCTACCTAATAGCTACAGTAGCCTCTTCTATAATTCGTGTTAGCAGAACCATGTGACTTAACTACGCTATTTTTATTTTAAAAACCATAGCTTCTCTATTCTTTTTTTTTTTTTTTTTTTTTTTTTTGGTTTTTCAAGACAAGGTTTCTCTGTAGCTTTGGAGCCTGTCCCGGAACTAGCTCTTGTAGACCAGGCTGGCCTCGAACTCACAGAGATCCGCCTGCCTCTGCCTCCCGAGTGCTGGGATTAAAGGCGTGCGCCACCACCGCCCGACCCTGCCTCTCTATTCTTTAGACTTAAGTTTCAGTTAAAAAAAACCAGAACATTCTGAATTTTCCAACTTTTCCACTTAAAAGTTGGTGTTCTTTTTTATCATAGTTTTCATTATAAATATTATGACTTAAAAAATTGTGGCCTCTACGTAGATATCTGTAAAGTATGGTTATGTTAATATGTCCTAGAGCATTGGGGAAACGAAGAGCGAATACTTTCTAAGCAGCATAGACAGGCGATATCAGAAGGAGCGTTCTTCTGAGCCTAAATAAGTCTTTGTCCGTGACAGCTCCAGGGGGGAGACAGTGAAGACCTGTGTGGCAGATGCGGGCTGTGCGTCAAGAGTCCATCCTGAGATTGACACCAGGATCGAAACAGGTCAGCATTGTTTCTGTGATCGTAAAATAGCTAAGACATCAGTTGTCTTTGCTGCCATAGCCAATCTGGGGTAGAATGAAGACAAAGTAATTGTGAAAACACAAATTCAAAACAAGTTCAATATTTACTGGCTGATTTTTTTCTCTCTTTCTCAGTGCCAGAAGTACCCTGTGTTATACAGCACCTTTCAAAACACAAGCTGTAGACTCAAGGAATTCAGTTTCATCTACATCCTTTATATCTTTTGTTTACCCTAAAGCTACAATTACCCATCCCCATAGGTTTCTGGACATTGATTGTTAAAGTAATTTATTTCCTTAGTCAGAGACTGGTGATTCACCTGTATCCATTGCTGCTAGCACCCTGAGCCTCCTAGGCTTCCCAAGCAAGCAACTTCCCAGCTGCAGAATCTCTTGTGTGTGCTATACATAATTTGACTGCCTCTTCTTGCATAAGCTGAATTAGACTCCACTAATATTGTTCCATTAGCACAGGCAATGATTCATTCCATGAGTTAAAATATACAATGAGTGTAAAGTATACAGTCTGTATTGAGAGCAAACAGTCTTAGTAGACAGCCCCTTTGCAGAGGGTTTGGAAGCACCATTACTGGTGTTCCAGCACAACTAAAGTAGTTATCTCACACTAATGGCCATGCCTCCCACTGGGAGAAAGCTTTCCATCAGAGAAAGTGTATCTGGGGTGCCCTTGTGTATTTGCCTGCCATTCTCATGCCGTCTACATCAGAAAAGAACTCTACTGATAAGAGATTAGCTGTGTAGTTCAAATAGTAAAAGTTTTCAGTTGCTAACATATATTGCTTCATTTTTCTGACTTTGTAATCTATCCATGTGAACATTTATTAAGTCATTTTTCACAGAATCTCAAGATAAATTGTAATTTTTCTTCCCCCTTGATATCTCAGTGAATATAAATGATAGAACTATGGGTTTCTTTGTTTTGCATTAAAAAGTATTTTTATATTTAGAATAGATGCAATTTTTAAATAATTTTGGAAAATGCTGAAATGTATGAAAAACAATATTCTGCTTACTCAGAATCTCACCACAAAGGAGAATCATGATCCCTACTCCGGCCAATTTTTTCGTCTATCTACACACATTTGTGTGTCTGTTTTCAGATGACAAAGGTGTTTTGAAGCAAAATTTGACTTCCCCCTTATATGAGCTAATTTAGAGCTAGACTTCATTAATATGATGTAAGAATTTGCTCCCAGAGTTAAAATGTCTTAAAGTTTACAGTCTTTACTGAGATAAATTGCTGCACTAGGCAGCCAGTTTCCAAAGGTTCTTTGAGGTACCATCTGCTGCCTAATTTTTTAATGTAAAATTTATTTTGCTCCTTTGAGACATTAAAGAGTTTTGTTTCCCACTGCAAATTGTGTTTGTGCTAGATCCTTAGGGAGGATGGCCAGTAAGCTTCGTTGGTAATGCAATATGACTAATGTGGTTTTGCCTTGTTAACGGTCATGCCTCAGGCCTTCCTACAAAACAGCCCCCACCTGCTCAGTTGCTCAGAACAGTGGTTTTGAATAGGCAGGGAACGCACACTGCTTGAATTCTTGTCCTATTCTCTCTTTCTCTCTTTTTAGATAAAAATACCAATCCAAGTTCCCACTCCCTTCCTCCTCCCTGTTCTCTTATGAGAACACATAATCCTTGACACTCTTCTCCCACCCTCAAAATAAGCACACTTGGGCTTTATCTTTAGCCTCCCTGTTCTTTCTCTTCCCTTTGTCCTTGTTGATATAACCCATTTTCATTTTTGATTTTTTTTCCAAGACAGGATTTCTCTGTAGTCTTGGCTGTCCTGGAACTCACTCTGTAGACCAGGCTGTCTTCAAACTTAGAGATCTGCTTGCCTCTGCCTCCTGAATTATGGGATTAAAGGTGTGCCTGCCGCCACCACCACTCCCACCACCCTGACACATTTTTATTTATAAAGTAAATATATTTATTATTTGTTCTCTATTTTCTCATTTATTAAAAATACTAGTCTAGCTTGACAACTGTACCAGTGTCTCACCAGCCCCTCATCTCTGTTAACTAGAATCATCTTGGTCTAACATTCCAGCCCCTCTAACTAAATGTCCCCTCAAAGCAGACAAAACCTAACGAGGTCCTTGTGTTTCATGGGAATCATCCCACCTCTGCTATCATCCTGGCTCATAATCACATGGGTGTTGTCCTAGTTTTCTCTATATTGCTATGATAAACACCACTACCAAAAGCTACTTGGAGATGAAAGGATTTATTGCCTTACAGTTTGCAATTTACAGACCATCATGGAAGGAAGCCAGGCAGGAACTCAGTCAAGCAGGGCAGAAACCTAGAGGCAAGTACTGAAGCAGAGACCATGGAGGAACACTGCTTTCTGTCTTCCCTATGACTTTCTCAGCTTGCTCTTTTTTTTTTTTTTTAAATAGAACCTAGGACCATCTTCCCAGAGGTAACAATGGCTGGGCCCCCCACATCAATCATTAGTCATGACAGTGTCCTATAGACTTGCTCACAGGTCAATCTGATGGAGTCAGTTTCTTGATTGAGGTTCCCTCTTCTCAGATGACTTCAGCTTGTGTCAGATTGACAAAAAACTAACTAGCACCAGGTTTCATGCTACTGTTCCTCCAAGTTTATATCCTTCAGTGTGATCCTGAGGCCTCCCTCCCTCCCTTCCTTCTTTCCCCCTTCTTTCCTTCTTTCCTTTCTCTTCCTTCTTCCTTTTTCCTTTCCCTTCCTTCCCTCTTCCTTCCTTTCCCTTCCTTCCTTCTCCTTCCCTCCATTCTTCCTTCCTTCCTTTTCTTTGTCTTTCTGTCTCTCTGTCTGTCTCTCTCTGTCTGTCTCTCTGTCTCTCTCTCTCTCTCTCTTTCAAGACTGGCCTTGAATCCAGAGATCTGCCTGCCCCCGCCTCGAGAGCTAGGATTAGAGGTGTGCACCGCCACCGTCCAGCTTTTCCATTTGTTAATAGTCTGTATAACAGGCATCTTAATACTCACTAAGTACAAATCTGGCCCAGGCAATGTCTATGATCTCATCTCATCCCATCCTCATAACCTTGATGTTGGATTGACAGGTAAAGAAACTGAAACCCAGACAGATGAAATAGCCTGTCCTACTTATACAATAAATGGCAGAATTTAGGTGCCAAATATGGTCTATATCATCAACATTCTTTCTGTGACTTTTTCCCCATTCATTTGGTACTTTGATGCCAGATTAATTCCCTTAAAACACAGCTGAGGTAATTAATTATACACTCCTATGCAAAGATTTGATGGCTCCCAGCCAACTGCTACATTAATTTTAAATTTCTTATGCTGGTATACAAAGTTCCCCCAAACTTGGGCCTCATCTCCTTTCTCCAGCCTACCCTGAAGCCTTATCTCTTACTTGTCCACTACAGAATACATTGCTTCAACAAAACCAGACAATTTCCTCATTGTAAACAGGAGACTGTGCTGTCATTTCCTGGCCTCCAAGACCTGAATAATCACCCAGAACTATATTAATTACAGCACTGTTTGACCTATGGCTCAGGCATATTTCTAGCTAACTCTTACATCTTAAATTAACCCATTTCTATTAGTCTTTGTATTGCCACATGGCTGCGGCATTACCTCATTTTCTCCATGTCTTGTTTCCTGGGTGACTGGGTGGATTCTGATTGACTCTGCCTACTCTCTCTCTCTCTCTCTCTCTCTCTCTCTATATATATATATATATATATATATATATATATATATATATATATATATATCTGTTCGGATTTCCTGTCTGGCTTTACTCTGCTAAGCCATTGGCCAAAACAACTTCATGCATTAATCAATAAAAGCAACACATATACAGAAGAGTACCCCACATCACCTCCTCCCCCATTCAGTTCTTCCTGTCTTTCCTCTGCAAACTAATGCATTCCTCTGGGAACCTTATCTTTTCTTTATGACCCAGCTCAAAGTCTTTACATTTAGCAAAACCTTTCAAATTTATCAACAAAAACATTTTTTGATTTTTAAAGTCAAATGCCTATTTAATATGTATTTGGGTGCATGTACACATATGTGTAGAGACAAGAGGTTGATGGGCCTTTCTCAATCTTTCTTTACCTCACCTGTTTTTTTTCATTTTGCATGTGTATGTGTGAGTGTTGTACATGGGTGGTGTTTGTATATGTGTATGTATGTGAGTGCGCATGTTTGGGCAGGAGCAAGTATATGGAGGCCAGAGGTTGATGTCATGTTTCTTCTTTGGTCATTTTTCATCTTGTATATTAATTAAATAGGATCTCTCACTTGAACCCAGAACTTGCCAATTCAGATAGCCAGCTTGCCCATTAGGTTCACAGGCAGGCTGCTGAGCCCACCCAATACTTATATAGATGCTAGGGAATCCAAACTCTGATCCTTATGCTTGCATGGCAAGTACTTTAATCCCTTAGCCTCCTTTCACCCTTCCCTCCTCCTCCTCCTCCTCTTCTTCTTCTTCTTCTTTTTTTTTTTTTTTTTTTGTCAGAGTGTCTTGCTGAATCTAGAACTCACCAATTCAGTTAAGCTGGCTGACTGGAACTCTCTATGTAGAACAGATTTGGCTTGAATTCATAGAGATCTTCCTGCCTCAGCATCTTGAGTACTGGGATTGAAAGTGTCTGCCACAAGCAATAGATAGAGATGCATGCCTATAATCTCAGTTCTTGAGCAGCAGAGGCAGGGGAATCATTGTGAGTTCCAGACCAGCCTAGTCTACAGAGTGAATTCCAGTACAGCCAGAGCTACATAGTGAGACTCTGCCGTGGAGGAAAAGAAGTGTGTACCACATGCCTAGTTCTTCTGTGACATTTTGTGTGTGAGTCACCCCCAGAGACCACTTCATACACCACAGCCAATGCAAAAGCATGAGGATTTTATTAATTCTGTCATGACAGGGTCCCCCAGCATTCGGGAAGCCGAGGGACCTCGAATAGCTGGTACAATCTACTTTTAAAGGGGCCACAGAAGCAAGGGGGGTTGTTCTTTGACTATTCTGGTTGGCTTATTTGAAAGGGCTATTACCAATAATTGACTGGAGAGCTGTTGCCAGATCAGGTGAGGTAAGAGGTCATTTTGACCCCGTTTCCCAGGGGACTGAACCAAAACATACGTATATGGGTAATTGTTCAGGAACTGAGTACGTGCGAGTGTAGCTGTTAGGTCCTTGGTTCCCAGGGGAGGAGGGGAAGCACTATGGCACAGAGGCTGAGAGGATTCAGAATTGTCAAAAATGGCTTCAGGATTGTCTTAAAGTCTTACAGTAACAGTCCTGGCTGTCCTGGAACTTGCTTTTGTAGACCAGGCTGGCCTCGAACTCACAAAGATCCACCTGCCTTCCAAGTGCTGGGATTAAAAGTGTGCACCATCATTGCCCGGCTTGTTAACTCAGTTTCTTAAGGGCATCTTGATTGCCTCTAAAACTTGAAATTATAATGAAAAGGATACTATAAATATCCTCGTACAAATTTTGCTTTGTTTTTTTTTTTTTTTTTTTTTTTTTTTTTTTTTGCTTTTTCAAGACAGGGTTTCTCTGTGGTTTTGGAATCTGTCCTGGAACTAGCTCTTGTAGACCAGGCTGGTCTCGAACTCACAGAGATCCGCCTGCCTCTGCCTCCCAAGTGCTGGGATTAAAGGCGTGCGCCACCACTGCCCGGCAATTTTGCTTTGTTTTGAGACAGGGTCTTTGTTGTTGTTGTTGTTTTGTTTTGTTTTTTGGAAACAGTGTTTCTTTGATTAGCCCTGGTTGTCATGAAACTCACTCTATAGACAAAATTAGCTTGAACTCAGAAATACATCTACCTCTACCTTTATAGTGCTGGGATTAAAGGCATGTGCCACAGGTCTTTCTGTATGGCCCTGGCTGTCCTAGAACTTGATGTCTAGACCAGGCTGTTCCTAACCTCTAATTCATATAGATCTGCCTGCCTCTGCCTCCTGAGTGCAAAGATTAAAGGTGTGAACAACCATACCCAGCCCTCCTTGTACAGATTTTTCTATAAACATGTCTTCGGTTGCTTGATATTATACAACAAAAGTTGTGTAGACAACAGTCAAGGTGTCTGGAAGCCTAGAGCAGCCTAAAAGAAGGATGAGCAGCACACTCTGACTGGCACGAACAGCTTTCCTGAAAATGTGATTGGGTAGAATCTGATCAGATTATAGAGAACAATGAATACTTTATTAAAGAGAATTTATACCATGTGGGTGGCACATGCCATGAATCTCAGCACTCGGAAAGCAGAAATGGAGGCTTTCTGTAAGTTTGAGGCCAACCTGAGGCCTATGTAATGATTTCTAGACCTAGACTATGTAGTCAGAGCTACATAGTGAGACTGTCTTAAAAGACAGAGAGAATTTTATCCTATGGGTGTATGTATATAGAACACACGAATTTGGATTTCAAAGGGACTCTGTTCATTCTTTCAGCCAGTCCTTTTTGCCTTTAAATAAAATCACACTTAAAACCCAGCTGGGATAATTAATTATATATGCTTATTTAAAGAATATGTTTTGTTTTTAAAAAGCAAAGAAAAGCCGGGCGGTGGTGGCGCACGCCTTTAATCCCAGCACTTGGGAGGCAGAGGCAGGTGGATCTCTGTGAGTTCGAGGCCAGCCTGGTCTACAAGAGCTAGTTTCCAGGACAGGCTCCAAAACCACAGAGAAACCCTGTCTCGAAAAACCAAAAAAAAAAAAAAAAAAAAAAAAAAAAAAAAGCACTAGAGGGAAACCAAGTGCTGGGATTAAAGGCGTGCGCCACCACCGCCCGGCTTATGTTTTTTATTTTTATTTTTATTTTTGGAGACAGGATTTCTTTGTGTACCCCTGACTCCTGGAATTTGGAATTAAAGGAGTGCCTCTGCCCCCATCCCCCACCCCAGCTACCTGGGTTATCATTTTGGTCTTAAATTTCCCTGACTTCACAAAGGCCTTCCTGCAAGTTGTCCTCTGACCCCCAACATTACACTGGCGCACGAGTGCCCACATACAGAGAATAAATGAGTAAATATGTAATAATAGAGAAGACCTTGATGTGTCTGTTAGATATAGGGATGAACCACTGAGGTGAATTTCTTAAAAATTGCCCCTTACCCTGTGTGTGTGTGAGTGTGTGTTGTTTACCACTGTTTACCTTAGTTTTGAGGCAGAGTCTCTCCTGTCCCCACCCCTCCAACACTAGGATTACAAACACGTGCCACTACATTAGCTTTTTATGTGAATTCTAGGGATCTTAACTGGGTCCAGGTACCTGTCTAGCAAGTACTTTATTTACTAAGCCATCTCTCCTGCCCATGAAGCAATTTTTTGTGACCAATCTTTCTTTGCTTTTTTTTTTTTTTTTTTTTCCGAGACAGGGTTTCTCTGTGGTTTTGGAGCCTGTGGTAGCACATGCCTTTAATCCCAGCACTTGGGAGGCAGAGGCAGGCGGATCTCTGTGAGTTCAAGGCCAGCCTGGTCTACAAGAGCTAGTTTCCAGGACAGGCTCCAAAACCACAGAGAAACCCTGTCTCGAAAAACCAAAATAAATAAATAAATAAATAAATAAATAAATAAATAAATAAATAAAAAACATAAAACAAATAGAAAGAGTGAAACGATAAATGCAGGGTAACTAGCAATCTCTGCCTACAGTGCAGAGGAGAGCAGTTTAGCTCTGTGTGTCTGCTGGGCAGAACTTGTGCTAGGCTAGCAAGGAAATGACACAATAGTGTCAAATCTTCATATACTTCCAGTCAGTCCTGAGCTATTTATCAGATCTAATTAGGTCACAAGTCAGGCTGAGACAAGAACGCTACTGTGACAGAGACAGAGAAGTGGGAAGGAAACAGTAGCTCTCAAATACTGACTTGGGGCCAGGGAAATGGTTTCTAGATGGGAGATGCTTGAGTGGGCATTTAGTGGGCATAGCTGAGAAGAATAGGCTGTCACAAAGAAGCGGTAAACACACATCTGAGAAATGAGGAAATGTGTCAGCAGTAAATCCAAGTGACAGGTCAGCAAATATTGGTATAACAGATTAGGACGCTGACTCAGCTCGTGACTGGCACCCAGACCAAGTTGCTAAGCACCTCTTTACTAATAACTGTGTCCATGTTTATACTCATGTGAAAATGGGTAGCAGTTTGTTTTAAAGAGGCCTGAGCATCTGTGTCCCTAGAGAGGTAACTCAAGCTAGATTCAGTCAAACGAGGACCCATCTGAAGATAAAAATAATAATGGGAGGCAGAGGCAGGAGTTCGAAGCCAACCTGGTCTACAAGAACTAGTTCCAGGACAGCTGGGGCTACTATCACACCCTGTCTTAAACAAACAAACAAACAGACAAAGGATGTTTTGATTTTGGATCATTTAGACTTCAGTTATTGCTAAAACCCGGGAGGTGTGCTAGCACTTGGCAAAGAACTCAGACATTGGAGGATTTCCTTAAACCAAAAATTAGGTTGAAGGAAAGAAAAGGAACCTGGAAATGGGTGTTAAGCGCTGCACAGAAAAAGCCATCTTCTGCAGGGTGAGGATGAGGGCGGCCCAGCCCAAATCAGTTTACTTTTCTCCGGTGATCAGATTGCTCCCACCAGTCGGCTTCACCTTGTTTTGCCCACAGTGCCATAGTGAAGGCTATGAAAGAACACAACATTTGAGAGTTTCATGTTATCTTCAGAAAGTCAGTGATAAAAGAGTTATCTTGTATTTTCAGACATTTCAAACCCAGAAAGCAACTAAAAATTGGCTGCATCTCAGAGTCCCAAATGAACTCAGGGGCTGTTGCTCAGAAGGCTGCCTTTGCCATCTGTGTTTTCATTTGCACAGCTCTTGGTAGTTTTCTGTGTTTTCATTTGCACAGCTCTTGGTAGTTTTCTGTGTTTTCATTTGCACAGCTCTTGGTAGTTTTCTGCTGCCAGAAAACTTGCAGAAGAGCACATTGCTTGAAGAAGGCCCAAGATTTTGAAACTGTCTTGATTCTTGCACAATCCTGCTAAAAAGAATTTCCCTAAACCAATGAAAAAAAAAAAAAAAAAAACCTTACACTCAAAAGTTCCTCCAGAAGATGGCGGCTGCCCTAGAACTTGTAAAGGCCATGCTTGGGATCCTCTTGCTTCAGCCTTTCCCGTACTGGGATAAGTACACAATTGTGTGCCATCAAGTTCAAATTGTAACTTCCAGGGTTCCTACTCTTGGGAGTTACATACTTCCTATTTTCATTTTTTTTAATTTATTTATTTATTATGTATACAATATTCTGTCTGAATGCCTGAAGGCCAGAAGAGGGCGCCAGACCTCTTTACAGATGGTTGTGAGCCACCATGTGGTTGCCGGGAATTGAACTCAGGACCTTTGGAAGAGCAGGCAATGCTCTTAACCACTGAGCCATCTCTCCAGCCCCCCTATTTTCATTTTTATAGTTGTTTCTCTGATTGTATGTAAGAAATACTGAGATACCTAAGAATTTAGTATTCCTTATGAAGCAGGTTCTGGTTAGATGTTCTTTTTTTTTTTTTTTTTTTTTTTTTTTTTTTTGGTTTTTCGAGACAGGGTTTCTCTGTGGTTTTGGAGGGAGCCTGTCCTGGAACTAGCTCTTGTAGACCAGGCTGGTCTCGAACTCACAGAGATCCACCTGCCTCTGCCTCCCAAGTGCTGGGATTAAAGGCGTGTGCCACCACCGCCCGGCTAGATGTTCTTTTCTTACAAATGAAGAAACTAATGATGAATCAGTGCAGCCTGCGGATTAGAGCCCTGCAGATATAGAGAGCCAGGAGTCTATTCTCGATGCTTGCTGTGGAAGGAGATTGCTGAATCACTGTCAGGCAGTATTATTTACTCATGTAGGAAGTGTGCAAAGTGCTATTTGCCTTCCAGATGTCTGCCTATAGGTCAAAATTTGTGCGACCATTGCATATCCATCCATGATCTTGTTTTTGCTTCCCTTCAATGCTGAAAGACAGGTGGTATAAGTTTCATTATCACTGTTGAACTAACAAAGAGAGAATTCATAGTGCTGAAGCAATTTGCCCAAGTTCACATGATTTCTACATGGTGATGCCATGAATTAGCACCCAATCTTGTGACTTCCCCTCCAGTATCTTTCTACAAGACATGCTGTCTTTGAACTCTGTCATAATTTCATTGTATTCCTTTCCTTTTAATATAGACTCAAACAAAGGACTTTTTATTCCCTTCCCCAGCCGGGAAATAAAGGATTCAATAACCAGTACTTCTGCAAACCAGGGTAGTGGCACACCAGCTCAAAAGTTCGACGTTTGTCCACTGGGAACACAGGTAATGTATTCACTGCCCTGCTGATGTATTAATTAGCCAAAGACTAATACTATTTGTTTAGTGTTTATATTTACCTATGTACCCTTAGCACAGTATGTAGGTATTGGTCCTCAAACAGGGATGCATCTGTTAAAAATTCAGAGCTGATTATAAAATTCCTTCTTTTTACCAAATACCTCCATCTCTTGTTCTTTGATCTCTCACATTTTCTACCTCTGCCTTTTAATTCAAGTCTTATGTATCAAGGTGGCTTTCCCAAAAGCTGCCTCTTCTGTGTAATTATCAGAAGGAAAGGGATAATGTGGCACAGGAGTGACAGGCAATGAGAAATTAGAGGTAATGTCAAATTTGGGAAAAATTAAAAATAACAAGTTTTCAGAGAAAAACATGGTAGTAGAATCCATGTAATCATTTTATTAAAGTTATCGTGTGTGAGCAAATATGACGTCAAACAGAACTGACAGCTTCTCCCTTTACTTTGTCTTTGATAATCTTATAAGCAACAGAACTGTGGAAAACAGCCAGAGGGAGGGTGAATGGGGAGGTAGGTGACCAGGGCTGTTTTAGTGAAGAGAGAGTGAGTATTTTTCAGTATATATGTGTGTGTGTTATAACACCTTCTAATTTTAAATACAGGCTAGCATTTGTTTCTTTGTTATTGTAAATTTTGTAAATTCTACTTGGGTGCTAGGAAACTATTTTTGTTGCTTTTTAAAAAAATCTTGCTATTGATTTAAGGAAACAGAGATAATATATATTCCAATTTACAGTTAAATAATATTTCTCAGAAAAAAAAACTCTCTAGAATTAATTCCTGAAACAAAGAGAGAGAGAGAGAGAGAGAGAGAGAGAGAGAGAGAGAGAGAGAGAGAGGAGAGAGAGAGAATTGAACTTATTTCTGGCCACGTAAATTGTATATGTCGTATACGTGATGCCTGGGTGTGCTGGACTAGAACCCAAGGCCTTGGACATGCTTGTCTAGCCCTGTGCCACTGAGATATATCCCTAGCCAAGAAAATGAACATTTTAAGATATTTTTAAATGCTTGTTAGGTGGCTTTCTTTTTGCTTTCAGTTCTTGCCTAGTTATGCTTCAGATTAATTTACAGTTTTTTTTTTCTTTATGTTTTTCAAGACAGGGTTTCTCTGTAGCTTTAGAGCCTATCCTGGAACTAGCTTTTGTAGACCAGGCTGGCCTTGAACTCACAGAGATCTGCCTGCCTCTGCCTCCTGAGTGCGGGAATTAAAGGCGTGCGCCACCACTGCCGGGCATTTACAGCTTCTTAAAACTCTAGTAGTTGCTTGGCATGATGGGCACACACCTACAGTTCCAACACTTAGGAGGCAGAAGCAGAACTGTAGCAAGTTTGAGGATACCCTGATTATACAGGGAGCTCCAGGCCAGCCAGGGCTATACAAGACCTTGTCTCAGGAGAAAAAGAAAAACAAAAATTCTTGTTAGTTTCTGTAGCTGGTACTCAGGTTTATTAGAAAATGAAATAAATAGAATAGTCCTTCCAACAGAAAAGATAAAATTGGAGAAAATGATGTGGGTTGCGGAGAGTGTTCAGTGGGTAGTGTTCGCTGCACAAGCACGATGATGTGGGTTTGGATCCACATAAGGTTGTGATTGGAACCCAAGTGCAGGTGGCACAAGGTGCGCAGGTGGATCCCAGCTCACTGACAGGCCAGACTAATCAAATAGCTGCGTAACAAGTTTAATGAGAAGCCCTGTCTCAAAAACTAAGGTGCACAGGAACAGGAAGACATCAACCTCTGATCCCTAGCTCACAAGTGCATCATCACAGGGAAAAGAAAAAGTGGCCTTATCTAATTCGTGTGCAGACAAAATACAGTAGTTCAGTGTTTTGGTGTGCCTGTTACCTTCTTAGGACAGTTTGTGTTTTCAAGGAGTCTTCTTCCCTGCTCTAGACCAACCCTGGAACCTCCTCGTGTTGACCCCAGCTGGAAGGTCTAGTTCCCTCCCCTCCAGGGATGAATGACCTTGGAGGAAAGACTCCCAGTCTTGGGAGCTCACGCCTGAACAAATGCCTTTCTTCCTAAATCTTCAAACTTTTTTTAGTTGCAGGAAGCAACAAGAAGGGAGACCAGTGACACTCACAAGGAAGACGGTAAATATCCCGCTCACTGGGCATCCAGAGGAGTCTGGGTGGGGAGAGAATCGCAGCAGCTCTGCTCTGGGCGGCTAGCCTGTTTTCCCAGGGACGGGGGCTTACAGACGCTTTTCTCCTCCTAAAGCGAGTGTTTCTTTTTCTTATGTTTCTTGCTTTCCTTTAGAGTTGTTGTTTTTCTACTTGTTCTCTCTCCCTCCCTCTCTCTCTCTTCTCAGATTTTTAAGTTATACCGTTTGAATATTTTTAGTATTATTCTCCAAATGACAATATGTTCTTGACTTATACAATTTAAAAATTGTCAATATAGTGATCTTTTTCTTAAGTTTTCTCTCAGGTAATTTAAAGACCTTAAAGTATCTTCATCCTTTTAATCTTCCACTCCCCAAAGATATTAATCCTACAGACCTTTCCTTCTGCTTTCATGAATTGAACCTAAGACTTCATGTATTCTGGTCAAGGACTCCACCCCTGAGCTACATTCCCAAATAGAGTTCCTATGTTTTCTTATTCTACATTCTACTTTTTTTTTTTTTAGGATTTATTTATTTATTATGTATACAACATTCCTTCCGTGTATGCTTGCATGCCAGAAGAGGGCACCAGATCTCATTATAGATGGCTGTGAGCCACCATGTGGTTGCTGGGAGTTGAACTCAGGACCTTTGGAAGAACAGTCAGTGCTCTTGACCTCTGAGCCATCTCTCCAGCCCCTTCTGCATACTTTTTAAACCCCACAAGATGTTTTTATACAATTTTCATTTAAATTTATCTTTGTTTTCATTTCTTTCTTTAGCCCAGACATCTTATCCCTTGTAGAATCGTTATACAGTCATAATACATCCTTCAATGTGGGCCTTTTGGTGATGAACTCTGGTTTCTTTGTTTCTTTTTTTGTTTTTTGTTTGTTTGTTTGTTGTTCTTGTTCATGTTTGGTTTCTTTTTTTTTTTATTCTTTTTTAATTAAAATTTCCAACTGCTCCCCGTTTCCCATTTCCCTCCCCCTCATGTTTGGTTTCTTGAGACAGGGTTTCTCTGTAGCTTTGGAACCCGTCCTGGAACTAGCTCTTGTAGACCAGGCTGGCCTTGAACTCAGAGATCTGTCTGCCTTTGCCTCAAGAGTGCTGGGACTAAAGATACGCGCCACCACTGTCCAACTCTGTGTGTTGAATTCTTAATTCCAAATTTTTTTCTTCTCAGTCCTTTTTTTTCTCTTCTCAGTTATATATGTTTAATTTAGTCTAAGTCACCTTTTCTAAGAAAAATGTAGGCTTTTTTTATATTTCCTTAAACAGAATAAACTTAGGTGCTTTATAGCTATATGGTATATATTATTCATAGTATCTGAGATCTTTATAGGTCTATGTTTTTTCTACTGCTTTCATTCATGTTAATGCTTTTGGGTTTTTTGTTTATTTTTGGTTGTTTGCTTTTTATATTTTAGTAATTATTTGAACAAAAAATTATTAGTCTTATATGTGTTTGTCTTTTCCAGAACAAACTTCCATTTGCTTTTGCCAAGTATTAGAATACTATCAGTCTGGAACTGCTTTAATCCCAGCACAAGTCACTCTCAGAAATGGCTTATTTTATCCTTAGCACTGCATCCTGCCCACATTTCCTTCCGACAATGTGTGTGAGCTATGGGGAAGCAGTTGCCATGTCTCTTACCTTGGGCAGAACCTATGCTTTTGTCCCTTTTCACCCTAAATGACTTTGGGTAAATGTGATTTTCTGTCCTAGCACACCTTTAAAATTTTGTTTATTTGTTTTGGTTTTTTGTTTGTTTGATTCCTAATTTGGACCTAGAATTTCCTAACTATCTTCTTAGCTCTTTGTTGGATTTATACCATCCCAGGAAGATAAAATATATAATTTGTCATTACTTAAAAAACCAGTTCTTTATACCTAAGTTATTTTTGTTACCTAAGTAAAGATACTGTTCTATGGCCTTTGCCATGCGATGTATGTTGACAACGGGTGAGCCAGTCCTGTAGGTCCTAGAAACACAGGGCTAGAAGAGTTAGTGTAGCTAATTCAGAAATGACATATTTTATTCCTAAGATATCCCATCAAGCACTACAGACTCTGAAAGTACCAAGGAGCACAGAGCCTGCTCCTTTGTCTACTGTTCTACTTGCTAAACTGTGAGACTTATTGAATAGCAAATAGCTGTCTGAGAGAAATTCTTCAGAATTAGGATAGCACCTAGGCCAGGGATTTTCATACATTTTGCATTCTCTACTATTTAACTAGCTTAGGTATCAGTTCCCAGTGGGTGAACTAAAACCTCTGGGTGTAGTTTAATAGTGAGAGAAGGCAAGGAGTCTATAAAATCATAGACCAACTGTTGTCTATAAACTCAATGCATAAAGCTACAGTTGTTGTCACTGTGGAAGTATGCCAACTTTTTATATGAAATTGCTGTCTGGAAGCCATGCATGCAAGTATGGTAGCACACATCTGTAATCCCAGGAAATGGAGGATGCAAGAGGGTTGTGAATTCCAGGCCAGTCTAGGCTGCATAGACAGATCTTGTCTCAAAGAAAAAAAAAAAAAAAAGCAAAAACACTGCGTAGAAAACTCTGAAACTACAATTTTAAGAGAACGTTCTTAGGTTATTCTATTATTTTGAAGTTTGTCTCCATAATGATACAGATTCTTTATTGTTTACAAGATGTCCTACATGTCTTGTTGTCATTGTCCCTGTGGACATCCCTTCATCACTTTGCTATCATCTATTAGAATTAGAAACCACCTCCTTTTAATACCCTATCCTAGTGAACAAAGATACCCAACTGGACCAAGATGAATTCTCATTATGTTTTGTTTTGTTTTCTTTGGTGAGGCTTAGAATTCAGACACTACCTGCCTCATCAGTCCACAGTCCGATCTCCAGAGAAGATGACTAGAGATGGCTACCGAGTATCTTTTTTAGACACTAAGTCTTCAGGTTCTTCTCCAGAAAAAGACTTGATACCAAGACCTGACACCTATCCATGTATCCATGATGGCTCATTGGGTAAACGCCTGGATGTGGGTGATTCTAACCAGATCCTTCCCTATCAATTACCTTCAGATGTCAATCTGGACTGTTATGATAATCATTATTCTCAAACTCTTTCCCTGCACGGAAGTCTTGTCAAAAAGCCTCAAAAAATCAAGAACTACCGAGAATATAGCATAAAACCTTCAAATGACATAAAAGCCACCTCATCCCATTCCTGTGGAGATTTACTAACTTCTCTGTCAAACCCCGACTCCAGTACAGGAAGGCTCTTGAAGCTTAGTTCAGGTAATAGCTGTCAGTTTGCAGTCTTTTTAAACACATGAATTTTGGATTTTATTGAAACTGAATTTGTGGTTCTTCAGTTGTATATTAGGGTCATTAGTGGTTCATGGAATTTCCAGAAATCTGGAGGGTTTGGGTGCAACATGATGGATAATTTAGAGGAAAAAATATAGAAATATGAGTTTTACAACTACATGTTATTTTAGTTAGTGGCATCGCAAGACCTATTCCCAAATGCATCTAGTTCTCTCTGGTCACCATCATCAACCTCTGGCCTCCACACACATATGATCACATGTGAACATGCACATACATGCACATGTATGGTGAGGAACAACAAAAGAAAAAGAGCTAGTCTGGGTCTGAGTTGAGCATGGAATGATGCAAGTGTAGGAATAGGAAAGTTCGCTCTCAGGAGAAGATAGTTTCAGGATAAGTCATAGAGACTGGTCTTTGGCTATTAATTTATTCAACAAAACTCATTGGATACCTACCATGTGCTGGACACTAGTCTAGTTCTAAGATAAAGTAAAAGCAAAATCTAATTCCATGTATACGTGATCATAAGTTATGTCTCTAATTTTATTCTAACAAGGTAAAATAGATAATAACTTAACATATAAATATATCAATTTATAAGTGCTATGATGGAAAATGACAAGTATATAAGAAATAATAAGGACGAAGCAATGTTTCAGATTGGATGCCAAGTCAGACTTCTATGTTGAGGCATCATAAACATGAGACTCGAGTGAAATGAAAGTATAAGCTATATAGATAACTTGGGGTGGAACTTTCTAAAGTGGACACAGCAAATGAAGAATTCCTGAGGCTGTGTTTATGGAACAAGGAATCTAGTATGGCGGAGTAAGGGAAATGAAGTGTATAGACAAGGCCAGAGTGATGGCCAAACATTTATCCCGGGTGAGATGTATGGTTGGAAGATTTATAGTAAAGGATTCTCACTTACGCATTTCTCTGAGGGGCTAGGAAGTGAGTTAGGTTGGTAAAGCACTTGCTGCACAAACCTAAGGATCTGAGTTTAGATTCCCTGGTGAAATCTGGCCAGGTGTGGTGATATGCACCCCTTATTCCAGTGCTGGGAAGGCAGACACAGCAGGAGCTGTCTGTAGGGCTCTCTGGCCAGCTGCACCTACCAGTTTGGTGAGGGACCCGTCTCACTGCACAGTGACTGAGGAAACAGCCATCATCATCCTTTGGCCTCCATGCAGACATGTGAACATGTACCTGCACATGTATGAGATCTGGGATGAGAGAAAGAGACAGAAAACCAGAACAAGAATTACTCTGGATACTGAATTGAGAATAAAATGGGACAAGAATGGAAATAGGAAAACCCATTTAAGAAGTTAAAATTTAGATAAAAGTCGGTAGCTTCAACTAGAAAGACAGTGAAGGTAGTGAGCAGATGACAGATTCTGACTATATTATAGGAAAAATGCCCTTGAATTTGTTGATGGACTTGGAGTAAAGTGTAGGAGAAAGAGAGTCAGTGATTCTGAGGTTTCAGCCTCGCTTACGAGGAGAATTTATGATATAAAAAAGACTAGAAGAGAAATGAGTTTTAAGATAAATATTGAATCTTGTTTTATATACCTTAAGTTTGAGGTGCTATTAGAACTTCCTGGAGGGGCTGGAGAGATGGCTCAGCGGTTAAGAGCATTGCCTGCTCTTCCAAAGGTCCTGAGTTCAATTCCCAGCAACCACATGGTGGCTCACAACCATCTGTAATGGGGTCTAATGCCCTCTTCTGGCCTGCAGGCATATACACAGACAGAATATTGTATACATAATAAATAAATCAATAAATATTTAAAAAAAAGAACTTCCTGAAGATGGCACCCTAATAATTTGACGTAATAGTGTGGATTTCAGGAGGAAATGTAGTTGGAAATATAAATTAGAGAATTTTGCAGGGACAGATGACATTAAAACTGTGAGTGGATGAGCTACTCATCTAAGGAATAAACTTAGATAGGAAAGAGATCCAAGATCTTGAGTCTTGTGAAAATTTAAAGTTGAATAGATAAAGACAAACTACCATGAAGAGTGAAAGAAAAGGAGAAAGCCGATTGTTACGCTGTGGTGCTAAGTGAAAAATATGTGATAAGAAGGAGGAAGTAGTATTCTATATTGGAGGCTGCTGGGAAGGAGCTGGACTGGCAGTTATTTGGAAACACAAGGAATTAGTGAATAGCTTCAGGGGATACATTAAAATAAAAGCTCCATTGAGGTGAGTTAAAAACACACACACACCCTGGAAATGAAGCAACAGAGAACTGAGTACATACAACTCCTCAAGGAGCAGAGAAATGGAAGAGGGGATGGAATCTTATAAGACTGATAAAAATCACCGGCAGAGGGATAATTAATAATGATGTATCAGAAAACAGAAGAGCTCCTTGTCTAGTCCACAAGAGATGAAATTTAGTCATCTGGTAAAGAAGCAGTTAAGCAGCAACAGTTACAAGAAGGAGGCAGGGGGTTTATTCAGACAGCCGATAAAGTGTAAGTCAGTTGATAAATTCAGTGGTGAGATTGGTAGGGACATTTTCTTTGGTTTTCTGTTTTCTTGATGAGATAAAGGATGGAGGAGATGATATTCAAAGCTGGAGAGAAAAGAAATGTGAAATAATTCTCTCAGGAAATAAAATGAATTGACTGGAGTAATATATAAGGAAAGCTGGGCAGTAATAAGTGTCCAAATAATCTAGCAGTCATGAATGAAAGTGAGAAAGGTCAGGACAGATGTGCACTGTTCTCTAACCACTGCTCTGGTATACGCTGGGAACATGTAGATAGTTGAATTTATTCAGAATTGAGGTTTGGTCAGATAGAGGGAGACAAAGAAAGGAGTTATGTTAAAGAGTGATTATTATAACCCTAGATACCAACAGCTGTAAGAGAGTTGAAAGGCAGGTTCATTTGCCAGGCTTTTTCTCCACAGATCTATATGCCACGACCCATTTCAACAGTGACCCTGCTCTGCTGGCCAATGTAGAACAACAGTTATCTAGCAGTCTCAGGGATTTTGCACCAGCACCTGGTTCTTTCCCAGGCAACCGTGTCCTTGGAAACTCTCTTCGGACACTGCTGTTACCTCCTGGGACTCCAGAAAACAGGGAAATTCCAACGCAGAGGTCATTAAGCGGAGGATTCAAGCGGAAGGACAATGTTCTTGCCAACCTGAATCTGAAGTGTGGTTTCCAAGAAGCTACAGGCAGCGAGGCGCAAGTATTGACTTGTTTGTGTGTGTACAAGAAACACAAAGGCTCAAGAACAGAATGTGCTGCTCTTGGGGTTTCCAGTGGTTCCACCAATATTGCTAGAAGTTTTAGGGGATTTTCAAAGACCTGTGGCCAGCACTACCAGGCTATAGCCTGTGACTCTTTTGCCCCTAGGAAGAGTTATACCACTTTTCTATTTGTTCAGCTTTCTATCTCAAGGGAACTGATTTACTCTGAAAGCATAAACATGGTACATGGTAGGAAGACACTTGAGTAACTAACTGTTCCTGCAAGAGTTTACTAGCAGGACAAAGTGGAGACATTGTCACAAGTAGCTAACTTACTTGAAATGGCTTTTACAAAATCTTTTTCTCACATTATAGAACAGGCTGACCCTGAACTCACAGATCTACCTGCCTCATCCTGCTCAGTGCTGGGATAGAAGGTGTGCATCACCAACGCCCAGCTAAACATCATTATTTTGCTTTTCTGTACAGATACTCAAATGATTCTATTCCCCGCACTAAAGTATCCATAAGCAAGTGAATTAGATTTCCAGGGGATTTTTAGCTGAAAGTGACTCTGAGAATCAAGACCTGTATTTTCTGAATGTTAATTTTTCTGCAGGTCTTATTGCCGCCAGGGAGCCACAGCTCTGAGAGCCCGCGATCCCTGTCATGGGAATCGTGTGTCAGTCGTGTGCTGCCTTGTAAGGAAGCAGAATATTTGGTCAAAAACTCTTTCTAATCATTTTAAGTTTTTAGTTGTTGGAAATCTTTTTGCACGTTAGGATGATTTAATGGAAATTGACGTTTCTTAACCCTTTGAATCCTTCCTGGTCTGTTTTCAGAACTGCGGAGCTGAGAGCCGGGTACAGTTTGCCTAGTTTGTGCAAGGCCTAGGCGCTCTCTCCTACATCACAGTAAAGGAGGAACATGGCGGCCTCTGAGACAGTCGTAGTTTTTGTTCACTAAAGGGGGCAGTCTTGCAATACTTTCTTTAGTTCCTGGCTTGTTTTACATTCTCACCCACAAACGCCCATTTGATCAGACAAAAACACTAACTGTGATAATATATTTAGGGTAAAGTCCCAGGAACACTTAGGATACTGGGATGTTTTATTACTAAACAGTCTAGGAAAAATTTTCACTTCTATTTCATGTCACATTGTTAAAAATCTCAACATTTTTGGATTGTCTTTAATATTATCATTTTTTTCCTGTTAGACATTGTTTTTCTTAATATGGAAAGCTTTCAATGTGCTGACTTAATATGAGCATAAAAGCAGACAGTTTTTTCGCTTTTAGTGGAACCCAGGGCTTCACACATGCTAGGTCCTTGACTGCAAATTATATGTATATATGCTGTTTGGTTTCTGAAATCTGAAATTCTCAAATTTCTAAAGTTAAACTGGATATGGTGGAGTCTACCATCAGCATTTGGGAGGCAGAGGTAGGAGGATCAAAAGTTCAAGGCCAGCCTAAGCCCCACGAGACTCTGTCTCAACCAACAAAGAAAAGAAAAAAATTAAAACCAGTAACAGTAAATTTTATTTTTAAAAAATTTCCATAAAGTAGTTTTTTATATGACTTAGACTCTGTTATGCTTTAACCCCAAATCAGGTTAACTTCTCAAATGACCCCCTTTTGTGTCTTTCATAAATCCACAGTCCTTACGCTGTACTGATCAGGACCAGGCCTAGACTTCCTGGAACATGTTTATCCTCGTTGTAACGCCATTCCCTACCAACCGTAGCCCACACACGTGACTCAGCTCATATCACTGTCTTTGGGTGCTGTGTTTCATTACCTAATAATCATCTTTAGTTTTTTACATCAAGCAAAATTGAGAAATAATTTGACTGTCTTTAATGTATGTCATACTGTGTGTGTGAGTGTCTGTGTGTGTATGTCTATGTGTGTGTGCATGTCAGTGTGAGTGTGCATGTCTGTGTGTGCATGTCAGTGTGTGTGAAAGTGTGCATGTCTGTGTGTGCATGTCAGTGTGTGTGTGAGAGTGTTTATGTCTATGTGTGTGTGCGAGTGTGTGTGAGTGTGCGTGTCTGGATGTGTACTTGTCTGTGTGTGTGCATGTCTGTGTGTGTGAGTGTGCATGTCTATGTGTGTGTGTGTGTGTGTGTTGCTGGGGATAGAACCCAAGGCTTTGCACATGCTAAGCAAGCCCTGCTGAGCTACCTCTCTAGCCTGCATTAGTTCTTGAAGTCCACAAAACTCTCTAGGAAAGACTAGGAGGTAGACATATAGAAAATGCATAATATTATGCATGTCAGCTTAGAATGAAGACTCTTACTATATAAATCTATCTATGGTTTCTTTGAATAAAAATATACCATTAGTACTTAACAATGACATTTAACTCAAAATTCTTATAATGTTAGAGGGCATTTATGTTCATTTAAAATAGAAGCTTATTATGAATTTTAATTTCTTATTAAAGTGCTGTCAATTTTATCTTATTATATATGGTACTTCTTAAAAATGCCCTGCCGTTTCATCTTCTTTTTGTATTACATAATACATTGAACCACACGTATAAGGACTAAATAACACATTTTTATTGTTAATAAATTCTGAAAACCTGCATAGAAAGTCATGATAGTGGTTCTGCTGCTTTTGAAATTTCTTTGACAGCCTAGAGATGAGGCTCAGTGGTACAGGGTCCTGGGTTTAATCCCTAGCACCATCAAAGGGAAAGAAAAAAGAAACATGAAATTGCCTAGAATATCTCATATGTTTGTCTTGAACATGTAATATGAGATTCATATCTAAACCAAAAGATGAAGCTTTTTTACTTTAAAAAATTATTAATGCTTTAAATGTCTGGATCCTTATTTCCTTTGTTGTGTAAAAATGACACAAATGGTACTGGTTTTGGTTTTGTTTTGTTTTGTTTCTTGAGCCTCTCTCTAGCGACCTGGGCAGTTTGCATGGTTTACCAGGAAACCATAGTCCCCCGATCTCCGCCAGAACCCCCCACGTGGCCACTGTCCTCAGACAGCTCCTGGAGCTGGTGGATAAGCACTGGAATGGCTCTGGCTCCCTCCTCCTCAACAAGAAGTTTCTTGGTAAGTGCATAGTTCTTTGTGCAGTTAGGAAGGCAGGACCTTGCTTCTGCTCTGTGGTTTTTTAATAGTCATCCAGTTCCCTTAGCCTGCAAGGAAAAGTGTGTACACTTAACAAAATTTTCCAGAAACACCACGGTTAACAATTTTTTTTTGTTTTGTTTTGTTTTTCAAGACAGGGTTTCTGTAGCTTTGGAGCCTCTCCTGGAACTAGCTCTTGTAGACCAGGCTGGCCTCGAACTCACAAAGATCCGCCTGCCTCTGCCTCCCGAGTGCTAGGATTAAAGGCGTGCGCCACCACAGCCGGACCAAATTTTTATTTTGTTACATTTGTCTTCCCTATTTTTTTAAATAATTTTGCAAGTTGTTTTGTAGCAATTGTTTTCCCCTTCCTATGGTGTGTGAGCTCATGTGTCATCTTTGCTAATATACTGCATGATCAGATATATGTAATTGAGAGTAGTTATATTAATAATTGCAAAATTATGTTATGGTCCTTTGGAAGTGCCAGTAATAAATACAGCATAAATTAGGTTTGATTATCAGAATTTTGCAAAGACTATTGAAATGGTGATGTAAATAATGAAATGAGTAAATGCCTTGGGCCCTTTTTAGGGAATACCTTTTAGGGACATGGGGCAAATAGTTTTATGAATGTTGGTTCCCGGTGTTTATTTGTTGTTTAAAAGAGAAAAAATTCAAGGAACTTTTGCTTTTTAGTAAATCTTTAACTAAAAATGAGAACCTTGAGAGTTGTTTTGGCTGTAAAAATTATTTGTAATTTATAAGGGCTGAGCGTATCTAGCCCAGTGGTAGAACACCTGCCTGGCTCGCACTAGACACATCCCATTTCCTGAAAGACCTTAGCTTCAGTTGTGTGTACGCTGGTGTCTGCATGTGTACGTGGTGCCCAGAGGCCAGAAGAGACTGTCAGGTGCCCTGAAGCTGGAGTTACAAGAGCCTGTGAACCACCTGAACTCTGGTTTTCTGCAAGAACAACAAATACTCTTAACTGCTGAGCCATCTCTCCAACCCCCACACCAAATTTTTTAATTAAAAAATTATATGGGACGAGGACAAGAGAGGGCAATTAATGTGTGTATGAATATAATAAAATGTGTGTGTATATATATATAAAACTGTCTTGATAAACCCATTATTATAAATAATTAATATGGTAATTTTTTAATTCTAAAGGGACATAGAGGAGAAAGAATCAGCCTTCCTTCCTATGTTGACCCATTGTTGCCATTTTGTAGGAAATCACCCCTCCCACACACTCGGAGCAGAATCTCTGGACTAGTGCAAACAGGAAGGGCTGTGTGTATCCTCCACAGAGGATTCGGGGCACAACGCCTCTTACAGCCACTTAAAACTCACGTCAAAAGGCCATGTTTAGATACAGAGCTGGCCGTTACTGACTTGAAATTCTGTGCTTTAGTTTTTAAGATTGGCCCATGTGCCCAACCTGAATTTTTGGCAGGTCCTGCCAGAGATTTGCTTCTGTCTTTGGTTGTGCCTGCACCTCCTCAGCAGTGTCGCTCCCAGCTTGAAGACAAGGCAGGGAAAGCCTTCTGCTGGAGGGAGAGCCAGCTAAAGGAAGTCGAGCGGCTGGTTCCTAACGACGTGGTATGGCTCCCTCATCTTTCTCTCCTCTTTCTTCACTAGAAAAACATAACATCCTGACTAGAACGGTCCAGGGCCCCAAGGAGCATAACTACTGTAGACATTTAGAAACTCCAGAACCAAAATGTGAAAAAGTCAGGCAGAACGATCAGGAATACGGAACTCGTTAGGATGGGAACAACATGCAGTCTTCAGGGATGACTCCTTCATTCTAGTCCAAATCCCAAAATCCTAAAGAAATGTGAAAGGGCAAGGAGGGGAAGCAGACGAAAACTCTTGAGTAAAAGTGTATAACACCACCCTGTTGAAGGCCATGGTGTGATCCCAATGATGGAAGGCAAATGCCATCGTTCTCCCTTCTGATGGAGCAGAGAGTCTAGGACCAGCACCATATTTGAGTATCTGGCTGCTGGATTCAGGAGAAGATGAAGAAACTCTTTAAAGTTTCCCTTTTCTTAGCTTCAGTGCATTTTCAGACAGCATGTTCAGCACTAGAATCTTCAGTTGATGACTCAGAATGCCAGCCCCTTGCAAACCTACCAGTGTTCAGCAAGAATTGCAGATTACCGGCAAGAAAGATAGGCCAGAAGGTGGTGGCGCTCGCCTTTAAATCCCAGCACTCGGGAGGCAGAGGCAGGCAGATCTCTGTGAGTTCAAGGTCAGTTTGTTCCACGGAGCGAGTTCCAAAGAGCCAAGGCTTTTACACAGAGAAACCCTGTCTCAAAAAACAAACAAACAAAAAAAGATTTTACATTTGACCAGTTTGAATGCTGCCCTGGAACTTGTTTACCCATGAACTGAACTTCTAGTGAGGTCTCATAGCTGCACCTTCCCATTCAGTCTGTCACAGAGGAAATGGCACTGCTAAAAATTCAGACTCTTAACACGCTGATGTGTTGTTTTCTGGTCTAAAGGAAAATTTGAAGCAAAAACTGGTCAAAGTGCTGGAGGAAAACGTGATTTTGTCAGAAAAAATTCAGCAGTTGGAGGGGGGTGCTGCCGCCTCAGTTGTGAGTGGGCACCCATCTCATTCACACGGTAAGTTAGGAAAGCCATGTGTGAGGTTGCCCAAAATAATTGTTGCTAAATGGCCTGTTTAATGAGCGTTGGCAACCAAAACTCTCATGGCTGCCTTTGGTTCTCCTTGGCCATTATTTTTCCTTAGGAAATAGTAGAAATTGTAATCTTACCTCAGAGAGTTATTTATTTTTGTGGTGCTAGAGAATCCAATCCGGGCAAAGTCCCTCGCTTTGCTTCAGAGAATTGTAGTGCAGATGTCTTTGAATTACATATGAAACGCTGTGTTCATGTAAAACATACATGAATGTTGTTTTTAAATCATTACAGCAAGAGAAAATGTATAAGGAAATACAGATCCATGACCCAGCAATGACTACCATCAGTATTTATGAATTCTTTCTTCCGGTTTACCTCCATATGATAAACATTCAACTCAAAATTTTAAACTATACCCTGATTTTTTTTTTCTCTATGTAACAGCCTTGGCTGTCCTGGAACTCACTTTGTAGACCAGGCTGGTCTCAAACTCACTCACAGAGATTCACCTGCCTCTGCAGGGATTAAAGGTGTGCACCACCACCACCTAGCTATACCCTGATTTTTTTTCAGGATAACTTAATACAACACAATATATTCATCTTAAACTTACTCTAATGAAAATCTAAAACATTTCTATAACTCCAGAAAGTTCCCTTACATACCTGTGCAGTCATTTTCCCCTCTGTACCCCAGGCAGCCATAGAGCTATTACTACATCCTAACTTAATGGCATAGGCAGCTCCCACAATGTTGCCTGTAGCCCTCATTTTTCTATCAAACACCATATTGTTTCTAATACTTAATAACTATAACGTTGCATTTGCTTACAATAGTGACTGTTTAATTATAATATGGAGAGAAAGTTAATGATTCTAAAGAGATTCTGACTATTCGAAAAAAAGACCTAAGGCAGAAGAAAGCCTAGAATGAAACTGTTTCTCAGAGACCACCTTTCTTCCCTGGTGATGGGACTAGGACTCCTGATACATATGCTATTATATTATATTATATTATATTATATTATATTACATTATATTATAAATAATGCTGCTGTCAAAAGCTGCCGCACAAAAAGTACACGTCTACATCTGTGTACAAATGTATACAAGTGTGTACATTTCAATTATTTTCCTAGGAAAAGCCAAAAAGAGCATAGACATTTTTGAGGGTTTTCATACACATTGCTAAACCTCTCTTGAGAAATGTGGTTTTGATAATCACATCAGTCACGTGTTTGTGCTCCCTTCTCACTCCGTCTCTGTAAATACTACTTCGTTTGTTTGTTTGTTTGTTTGTTTGTTTGTTTGTTTTTTGAGACAGGGTTTCTCTGTGTAGCCCTGGCTGCCCTAGAACTCACTCTGTAGACCAGGCTGGTCGTGAACTCAGAGATCCACCTGCCGCCGCCTCCCAGGTAGCAAATGCTACCTTTTAAGTTTGTGCTTAGGCTGAGGTGGCTGGCGCACCCCTTTACTGCCAGTACTGAAGGCAGAGGCAGGTGGATCTCTGAGTTCAAGGCCAGCCTGGTCTACAGAGCAAGTTCCAGACAAGTTCCTGTTCAAAAAATAAATAAAATCTACCCTCTACTTCAAACCTCTAGCTCAATTTTTGTAAGTAAATACAGGCACTCATATTGCTATGAGAAACTTGACATGGAAGCATTGAGCCACCACTGTTAAAACTCAGCCCAATCTGACGTTCACAAAACACAGATGGTCATCAGTCTCCTCCCACCTACTTCAAAAATAATCCTTTCACTCAGTCGCATGCACCGGTTCTGTACAGTAGCTTCCGGGGGTTAGTGAACTTACAGCAGCCCTGTTTCCACCTTCCAGACCTTGCCACTGAAAACATGATCCATGGGAGCATCACCTGGGAGCTTGCTAGGCAAGGGAGTATTGGCCTCTCCAAGGGCCTGCTGAACCAGAATCTATTTTCAATAGAATCCCAGGCGATTGGTACGCTTACTAGCATTCGCAAAGCGGTACTCCAGAAAACTGGCTCCTCTAGGACCAGAGTCCCTGCGCCTTTTTGCCTTCCTCATGACTGTCGGAGAGGCGGGTGTAACTGTCTTGACTATCACTGAGATATTACAGCTTGAAAATCTTGCAGATTGACACAGTTCTAGATGTTTCCACAAACTTGGTAGGGAGAAAGGGCGCAAGTTTCCCAACCAAAATGTAGAATGCAGGAGATTGAGTATTGTTTCCTGGGTCCAGCAGTGAGGGCAGGTGTGTCACTGGAACCTCGTGGTGGTCCTGTGGGCTCTGGTGAAACTCAAAGGCTGGTCTAATATGTCTAATTGTACGTGGCTGAGCTGTAATTCAGGTCTGTTACCAAATCCATATTCCTGCCAAATAACTCCTGTCTCTAAGGGAGGAAATGATGAATAGCAGGTGGAGGGAAGTACTGGGAAGGGTGGGGGCTGGTTGAGATGTCCCCAAGTACTTGAGCTCTACCGAAGGTGAGCTTGGAGTTCCTGCTCACTCCTGGCTGTTGTACCCTTTGTAGATGATCTTCTGCGCAGGAACCAACAGCTGACCCTACAGGTGGCTTGCCTGAACCAGGAGCTGACTCAGCTGAAAAGGCTGGAGGAGACAGTTGCTCTTCTCCATGAGAGTCAGAGGTAGGAGCGGTCTGACTGGCTGGCTTCAGAGCCTGTGTTCACTTCTCTTTATCTGCTCTGCTTTTCTTGGAAACTAGACTCAACACCTGTGTAAATGAGTGTATGGAAATCTCCCATGCTAGGCCACGTTAACTCAGAGATCAAAGGACAGCTTTTAGTACTGCCTTCATACACCAGGGACAACCCTTTGCTGGCACTGGTGGGTTGGAACTACTCAGCAGTTAGTTTTTCAGTGGCTACAATGGGACTTTAGGGTCAGCCAATTGTTTTGGTCATTACATACCCCTCAGATCAGTCATCTGGCTCCTCTGGAAAGTGCCTGTTTGCTATTGAGCACAGAAGACTCACTAAGAGCACTCAGTAGGGAGTAATAGGGAAAGAATCCAAAGTAGCCCTGCCTCTTCACAGAGAGCACCTCCTGATGGGTTGGGGGAAGGGCTTAAGGCAACCAGCAGTTAGAACTTTCACTGATGTTTAAATAACCAAACCTCCTACCTTCAAACTCAGACCTCATCACTGATTTTCAGTAGAGTAGCATTAAAACCAGAGGGTCAGATCCAGGCCCTTTCTGGATAGCTTAAAACAGTCAATAATAACAACAAACCACCCCATAACTTTTCATTTGGGTATGGTAGGACATGGCTATAACCCCTGTGCTTGTGGTAGTAGGATGGTCAGCCTTGGCTACATAGTAAGTTTAAGGCTAGCCTGTACTATCTGAGACTCTATTAAAAAAAAAAAAAAAGAGCAAGCAACAACAAAACTCTTTATAACTATTCCAAGCTTTGAAGAGTAAAGAAAGGTCAAAGTCATGGTTCTGCATTGGAATTACAGGAAGGATTTGTTGATTTGCTGAAATGCAGAATTCTGATTGGCACTATAGGCTCCGAGCTTGAGTATTTGTGTTTCTGATATTCCCTGTCTGTGCTATAGCTGTTGGTCTGGGGCCCACGCTGCGCGGTAGAGCGTCTCCTCTAAGGGATGAACACTCAAAATACCTATCTCAGATTAACTTGAAACAACTCTGTTTTCCTAAATCACTCAACTTGTTTATTTCATTTTTACTTTGGTTCTTAGGGAAATTTTTTGGTTTGTTTGTATAGTTTTATTAAACATGTATATCATCTTAAAGTCAAATCCATAAATAAGATTGAGAAGTATCTAGCCATTTCCTTCCCCTCACCAGCCTTCTACAGCGGACTCTGCTGCTGCTGTTATCTGCTCAACTTTTATAAAAAAGGAACAACTTTTGCTGGGCAGTGGTGGTGCACACCTTTAATCCCAATACTTGGGAGGCAGAGGCAGGCGGATCTTTGTGAGTTTGAGACCAGCCTGGTCTACAAGAGCTAGTTCCAGGACAGGAACCAAAACCACAGAGAAACCCTGTCTCGAAAAACAAACAAACAAACAAAAGGAGCAACTTTTATAAAAAGGTGTTACTTTTTATATTCACTCTTATCTTTAACTTTAAAAGTGTCATAGTCTCTGCCTATGTGCGCTTTGCATGTCTGTGCGCCAAACTCATGGAAGCGGGAAGAGGGTTCCAGGACCCCTGGAGCTGGAGTTACTGATGTTGGGAGCCACCGTGTGGTGCTGGGAACTGACTGCCGTCCTCTGGACGAGCAGTGCTCTGTGAGCCCCCTCTCCAGGCCTGCTTTAATATTGTAAGTTATTTATTTATTGGGAAAGGGAGAAAGGATTGAATATGCTAGACTGTGGGTGGAAGTCAGTGTACAGGGTTGTTTCATTCCCTCTACCATGAAGGTCCCAGGGATCAGATTCAGGTCGTCAAGCATGATTACTGCATCTTTATCCACTAAGCCATCTCATTGACCCAACATTTTTACCTTAAAAAAAATCAGGTCACGCAGGGCAGTGGTGGTCCACACCTTTAATCCCAGCACTCAGGAGGCAGAGGCAGGTGGATCTCTGTGAGTTCGAGGCCAGCCTTGTCTACAAGAGTTCCAGGACAGGCTCCAAAGCTACACAGAGAAACCCTGTCTTGAAAAACTAAGACAAAAAAAATCAGTTCACAGTGGCCTGAGTTAGCTCTCAGTCCTTTTTATGCCTGCCTAGTACTCATTGTGTGGTTATCCTTTTTTAAAATTAGTCCTCTATTATAAAATTACCAGTTAGATGAACAATATTTGACTGCAAAAAATAGTCCAGTATGAGCTGAGGGGTGTGTGTACTTAGCAAGTGTGAGGTGCTCAAGGTCAGTTCCCACCTCCAATCCCTGAAAACAAAATAGTGCTGTAATTAATACTATGGGTATAATTTTTTTGAGACAGGGTCTCTCTACATAGCCCTGGATATGCTGGAGCTTACTATATAGATCAAGATGGTCTCAAACTCACAGAGATCCGCCTGCCTCTGCCTCCTGGCTGGGATTAAAGGTGTGCGCCATCACACCTGGCTGTATACATCATCTTTTGGCTTTTAGCGTTATGTGGTAATTCAGAGTCCAAGAATGCAGTACTGGCTTGTACCGTTAGTTAGCTACAGAGGCAAGCTAATAAAAGAAGCAATGATTCTTGAGTGGGAATTGCCGGGCCTGATAGGAGCCGGTGCCCTAGTGCTTCTACTTCTCATCAAGAAAGTGCTTTGGAAAGAATGGACGAACCACTCCATAAAATGTGAAATATAATTGCTCCAGTCAGTCTGAACACAATCACATGAATTGTAACAAAGGAACTGTAGGTCTGCTTTAAGATAGTCCACCCTATAAATTGGACAGTTCTATTGAAAGATGTCACTTCATTGTGTATTTGTCTTTAGAAGTCATTTCAGACCTGAATGGCATCTACTTTGCTTTTGTGATTTCATGACTGCCTTTTCCCCTGGGCCTCAGATCCCTGGTGGTAACTAATGAGTATCTGCTGCAGCAGCTGAATAAAGAGCAAAAAGGTTATTCTGGGAAATCGCTCCTGCCTCCCGAGAAAAGTCATCCTTTGGGGAGATCGTCGCCCTTTGGGAAAAGCACGCTGTCTTCCTCCTCACCAATGGCACACGACACTGGTCAGTATCTAATACAGAGTGTCTCAGAAGCTGCCCCCGAGCCTAGTTTGTGGAGCTAGCCCTGAAACCTTCACCACCAGCTCCCTTCCAGCCATGGAGGGCTCTCGGTGCCATTGTCACGGTGTTGGGTAGTGGTGTTTACCCCAAAGATTAAGAAAAAACTTTTATGATTATATTGTCCCTCTTTTATTTCTATTTGTTTCCTCCCGTTTGGTCATTCTTTCCTTCTGCCCACACAGATTGTTAGACACCATTTCACACAGAAACATTTGATTGAAAATGTCAGAAAAGGAAAAACAGAGGATACTTTTCAATGTCCTTTGAGGCTGTGGCAGGAAGTTACAAAAGGACATCTGTCAATGTCTTTTGTGTTAGATGAATTCCAGAGACTCTGAAACATTTGGAGTCTCCTCTGCCATGGTGCAAAGGTATCCACTCTGGAGGAGCCCACAGCCTGGTAAGACTCACATGATGGACATCAGAGGTTGGTCTAATGAGAGCTTGGAAGAAGAGCTTGCAGATTAGGATGGTTTCAAGGAGATGATGGAGAGCCTTCTAGACTAGGAATGCAGAGTCTGGTGACCCTTGAGGAATCAGGGATCATGGGTCAGGGACAGAAGTGGGACATGGTAACCTAAGAGTATATGATAGGACATCCACCAGTCCTAGCCTGGAGAGTGCAATGTCAGGAAAACGTCTCCAGAGGACAGTCAACCGAGACCTGAGAATAAACAGGTTATTAGGCAAAGCATAGGATCAAGGACAAGAACAGGAAAATAGGAGCTGTGCTGTGTCACAGAGTGGCATGTCTCCAGGGCTGTGGAGGGCAGAGGAACTTAGCTGCATGGCTCCTTGTGGACTTTCCAGTAAGGAGCAGAAGAGTAGGGCTTGCATTTAAAAGGCTTCCTCTCTAAGGAGACTGGGTTACAGTGAAGTAGAACTGGCCTAAGCACAAAGAAGCTGGACAGCAGAAGCAACAGAAACAGGCCCACCTCACTCGGCTCGTGAGCGTGCCTGGGTTCAGTGTCCACTTCACACGTGAGGAGTGTACTTACTTTGATCCTGGTTAATCAGGGATCTTAAGCCTCAGTGGTCTACTTCTGTGTCAGCTTTCTCCGGAGCAGCTAATGTTGCCAGGAAACAAATGCTCTCAGACCTCTTCACCTGTTAATCCATGTCAGAAAGGGAGGCAGGGGACTGAGACACTGTCTCATGTTCCTACTCAGATGCCATGCAGGGAAGGAATCTCACTGCTACACTCACGCTGTGAAGCCCCCGTGTTTCTGAATTAGAAATAAATCGACAGACATTTGGGTTTATCTGGCTTTAAAAAGGAGCCAAAAAATTTTTGTGTGCATGATCCACAAGGGCCATCTTCTCCTTGTCCCATGAAGAAATCTCCATAGAGCTTAAGGCTCAGACAGAGAGGGGAATGTCTGGGTTGTCACATTTTAGAAACACAACTCAGGGTGCAAATCAATCTACTATGCAGACCATCATGGGCAAATCCCATAGTTCTTGTCCCCCCCCCCACTCCTCCCTGCCTCTAGTGTGATCATCTAATGGTGGCAGCCCAGCATCTACTCAGAGCACTCCCTCTCTCCCTCCCCTCCCTCCTTCCTCTTCCTCTCCCTCCCTCCCTCCAAGTCATCCCACCACTCACAGGAATGAACAGGCTGCTCCCCACACACACCCTGCAGCTCTCGCTGAGAGTGAGACCAGGTATGGACACAGGTGGACCCATTTGCTGTGAGGAGCTCTCAGTAAGTGGGAGCTGGAAGGATTTACAGATCCCATAACGCTCACTGTGGGAAAGCTTGCAATCCAAACAGACTTCCCAGGCTAGATGAAGGGACCACTCCTTTACTGCTGGGGAGGAAGAAGCTGAAACCCTACCCAGGTAGCTTGAGAGAATAGGGACAGCCCAGTGAGGAGCCAGCCTGTGCCCTCTGCTTTCCAACCGACCTTTGTCCCTGTCCATCTCACACCATTTGTCTGCATCTCTCATCCCTACATGGTTTGCAGGGCTTGAGCCCAGTCTGAGCAGCAAGCACATCCCAGGACAGCCTGTGGGATGGAGGGACACACAGTTACATTCCCTCACTTGTGCTCAGGTCAGAAGCTGCCCTCTCAAGGACAGGCTCCAAGTCTCCGTGTCACAACAGCAAGGAAGGAGAGTTGGCAATGAAGCCTGTGCTTGGGAACAGCTCTGCCCAGACACCAGGGACTCAGAACTGATGATCTGGAAGGAAGCAGAATGGCTCCACCTTCCCCATCAGAATGGTGAACAGACGGAAGGGAATCAGCCAGAGTCCCTCACTGGGACCCCAGGCTCATCATTGTCCGTGAGGCTCCGTTCTTTTGAGAAACAGTGTTGGGGTTTGCTGTGCCAGAACAGGGCTGGCATGAAAGCAAGGCGCTTACAGTCCGGGCCTCATCTGTAGAAGTCTTTCTTCCCTGGGCCTCAGTTTCCTCAGCCATAAAATTAGGGAATCAACCGTTTATTCTCTCAGGTTCCTTCTAGCCCTGACTATTCTGAGATTCTGGGCTATAGCCCAAAATGTCTTACCCTAATAGCCCCCTGCTGGCAGCCATCGTACTGAGTCCTGGTGCTGAGCCTCTGCCAAGGCTTGGCTCAGGCCAAGTGTGCTGTTTCATCCTTCCTTCTGCTGTGCAGACTGAGGCCCTTAGCGATAGGACAGCGGGCTGTGATGGCATCACTCTGGGGTCAGGGCCAGCAAAACACTTTACATCTCCCTGCGGCTCCGCTCTGCACTAATAGAAGAGGATCTCATCCATTCTCCTGGGCCCAGCTGCCAGTGGGAAGGAAGAGCCCAGCAGGGTGGATTACAGGAGGTGGTGAGACTGAGGGGCTGCAAAGACCCATCACACCCAGTCAGTCCATACTGGTACAAAAGGTATCTTTATTGAGGTCTGGGTAAGAACTAGGCACTTGGCCAGAGCAGCAGCTTAAATATGAGGCAAGCAGGCAAGAGTCAGCCATACCTGGGACCAGGCTGGGGAGGTGAGGGTGTAGGCACTGACTCCCAGACAGAAGTCAGGGAGACAAGAAGAAGGAAGGGATACAGAAGTCTGGGTCAGAGGCCTGGTGGGATGGCCCTGGGACTAGGCAGGAAGCTCTTGGTGGCAGATCCAGCAGGGAGGGAACCAGGCTTTCTTGTTCTGTGTGACCCTTGACCCAGGCTTGAGCCTCCAGTGGAGCAGCCTCACTGGGGGCCTTCCCAGGTCTCACTTCTTCACCTTGGCATCATAGGTGCCGGCATTCTTGTAGGCGCTCACGTAGCCACTGTCGTCCAGGATGTCCTGCCGTCCAGCAATACCCTTGCCCTTGCCACTCTCATCGAAGCGTTCCTTGTGGGAACCTGTGTACTTACTGGTGTCAGTCAGCCGGTCCACAGCACCTCCTGTTTTTGCTTTCTGTTTGGACAGAGTTCCAACAGGGTCACCCGAGAGGGAAACTGGCCCATCCTACCCACCCCACTTCAGCTGAGATTCCCCACATCCCTCTCAGCAGCAGGGCTAGCAGGGCACTTACAGTGACACCCAGATTGGCTGGTTCCTTGCCTGCTACCAGCTGGCAGATGGCATCAAAGGCCTCTTCCTTGCTCTTCCCCTTGAACCTCTTGGTCGCCAGCTCCTCCAGGGCCTTCTTGAACTCCTCGTAGTTGATGACTCTAGCTGACTTCGCCCTGCCAGGCCCCACGTGCACCGTAAGGATTCTCCCTTCCTGATACCCTCCCTGACCCCAGCCCCCAACCCCCAACTCCCCACTTTCTGGGAACACGAGAAACGGGCTGCCCAGCACTCACTTGACTTTGGAGAAGACGATGTCCACATCCGTGCCCGTCACGGCCTTTCCGTCAGCCACCTTACAGTCCTTGCACAGCTTGGCCCAGTTCTTGCCGTTCATCTCTTGCCCGCTGGCCTTGGGGTCGCCATGGATGGCAAACTTTCGGAAACTCTCCTCCAGCCCAGCTACATCGGTGCTTGCTGCCATGCCAACCCTGTGGGAATCCACCTCTGTCACCGCCTGAGACCCAGACCATCCCTGCTGCCATCTCAAAACCAACAAGGGGTGAGCTGGCTGCACGCCTGGTACAGTCCCTCAGAGAGAGGGGGCACCTTGTGTCTTCTTGTGCCCCAGAGCTGAGGAAGAGCCACAGGCAGAAAGGTCCTGTCACACTCAATGCCAGTTCTGGTTCTCAATAGAGCTCAGGAGATGAGATCATGATGCCCACACAGCACTGAGAACAGAGTGGCACTGTCCAGAAGGGCTGTGCGGGTAGCAGCTAGGGCATGGCTTTGTCTGTCCCTGGCACAGAGTTTGCTTGGGTGGAAGGGGGGGGCAGGAAAGCCCTCCCTCCCTAAAAGCTCCTTGTCAAACTGGGTCAGTTCCAGGCAAGGCTGGCGTATGGGCAGGTATTTCGTGAGGGCAGTGTCTCTCTAAGGGTCATGAAGACCTAGAGAGGCCCAGCCTAAGCCTGACAAGGGAGCAGGAACAAGGGCAGTGGTGCATGCCCTAGGCAGTGGTGCATGCCCTAGGCAGTGGTGCATGCCCTAGGCAGGGGTGCAGCTGGCCCAGCCCTGGCCTTGTTACTATTTGCTGTTAAACAAAAACATGAGGGGAGCAGGAACTTGGGTCTGGCCTGGCCACAGTTTGTGAAGCCTGGAGACAGTTGCTAAGGGAGGTAGTACTGCTTGGAGAGTGTTGCTAAGGGTAGGATGGTGTCAGGGCGGCTTCAGGGAGAAGCTCCCAGTGCTGCTGGGTTGGGCTGGGCTGGGCTGGGGATCAGGGGCCCACGGGTGGGGCATGCCAAGCACTCCCTAAGCCTAGGGCACAACCGTGGCTTCCTGGCCCCTTGCCACTGATTGAAGCTGAGCTCCCAGTCTGTGGAGCTTAGGAGTGGGAAACTGGAAGCAGCCTAGGTGGAGGCTTCTAGAATAGCCCCTAAAGTCCTCCATGCTAATGGGACCATGATCTTGGTGCTTCAACCCTTCACTGAAGCACACATCCCCTTGTCTATACTTCAGCCCTCCACTAAGGTCTTTTCATCACACCCGGAGGGCGACCACACCAGTCCACATCCTCACAGCTCATAAGCACTGAGCCCTGGCTCTCCACACCCTCAACCATGTACCCCCTGACCCTACCCACAGCCCTGCACTGAGGCCTCCTCCAGCCACACCCAAAGCCCAGAATTTGACCCTTTTTTCCACTTCCATCTCGGCGCAGACCCTAAGAGTCCTACATTGGACCCCCTCTCCAGCATACCCTCAGCCCTGCACTAAAGCGCGCCTTCCTAGCTCCCTCCTGCACCCCCCCGAGCCACCCTCACTCAGCTCCCTCCTGCGGCCCTCTGACCACACCCTCAGCCCCACTGTGAAACTGCCACTGCAGCTCACGCCCTGTACCTCACTTGCGTCCCCATTTTGCATGCTTTTCCTTCACATCCTAAAGACCCCAACCACACTCACTAACCTGACTCTGCACCCACAGCCCTTACAAAGGCCCCCTGACCATACCCTGGAGCACCCCCCTTCATCCATATACCTGCAGCTTCTGACACAGCCCTGCCTTGAACCCCCCCCCACAACGTCCAGTCTATGCAATAACAATGTTGAACACCCACCACCACAATCCATACTGCAGCTTCCTGACCACACTGTCGCTTTTCCTACAATTATCTGTATACCTAGAGCTATTGACGCAGACTGCCCCAAAAGCCCCTCGGCATCCCCATATTCCTGCATCATATTAAGATATGCCACCATCACCACACCCACTGCAGCATCCTGACCACACCCTCATTCTCAGCCACCATCTTTGCCTTTTAGAACAAAAGTCACCAATGACCACAACCCCCCACCCCCCACAGCTTCCTCTTCTTCCACTACTATACTAGTAAGTAGACACTGAAAGGCCCTTCCTGGTGACCACACCTGCTCATCCGTAAGTTGCAGTTTTTAAGACGGGGAAACCAAGACTCCACATTGCAGGGGACCTCTGTGGGATGTAACCCAGATGGTACTGCGCTCCCTTTGCCTCTTCCAAGGTGCAAACCCCAACCGGGAACCCAAAGCCCTGCACTTGGTCACCAGCAGTAAACATACCCAGGGGAGTTTGAGTGCTATGTGATGCTCGTCTCAAGGATGGGAGGATCCTGAGCCTATTGCTCATTTCTGTCTAGAGGAAGATGGATTTGGGGGCTGTTCAGGTGGAACAAAATCACAGACAACTGCTCTGGGGTCTGTAGACCTTGGATGGAGTGACCACACCTCTGAACTGAATCCGCCTGTCAGCTCCTGCTGGGACAGCTGCAGTCATCAATCAGCCTAGCAAGGAGGTGGGGGTAGGGGTGTGTGTGGAACGCTTGGGGCCAGGGCCGGGGTGCATCCAAGGTTGGTACAGGCTGCTCCCACCCACCCCTCCTTGTGGAGGATATTAATCAGGGTGGTCGATGTTCAGTTCTCCTACCGGCTTCTATCTCGTGGCTGCTCCTGAGTGTGCCTTCGGATAGACAGGACCCAGGAACTAATCGACAGATGCTGGAGACCAGGAGGCTCCACAGCTCCGCTCCCTGCCGGCTTCCGGACGGGACTGCAGCTGGGGCGGCTCCGTGGTATTATCCCTTGTTTCTCGGTCACCATAGAGACGGTGAGTCCCACCCCCTAGGCAGTCTCGGCGGGAGAGTGACCAAGGTCACACTGGCTCCTCCCACCAGACCCCGCCCTGTGTGCTCTGTAGGCTAAGGGCCCTTGGATTTGCGGTGACTTCCCCTCCCCTTCAGCGCGGTCCTCAAGCAGCCAAAGCTGCCCTCTGCAGTCCTGGATGTCCTAGGTTAGGAACTTCCATGGCCAGTGGGAAAAGAGCACCCTAAAGCTCAAGTGGGGTCCCCAGCCCTTAAAGGACTTCTCAAAGAGTCATCCTGAGACTGTTTAGAAGCTGAATTGAAAAGACTGAATTGAAAAGAGCGGGATCATCTCCCTCACTGACAAGGACTACAGCTAACTAAAGACCACAGTTGTTGCCAGCTACCCCCAGGTTCTGAGTAGAGTCCAGATTCTGGCCCATCGGGGGAAGATCGGGACAATCAGTGGATCATACATACCTAGCCCTGGAATGCTAGGCGATGACGACCACTGTCATGAAACAATTCCGGACTTTTTTTTTTTTTTTTTTTGGTTTTTCGAGACAGGGTTTCTCTGTGGTTTTGGGGCCTGTCCTAGAACTAGCTCTGTAGACCAGGCTGGTCTCGAACTCACAGAGATCCGCCTGCCTCTGCCTCCCAAGTGCTGGGATTAAAGGCGTGCGCCACCACCGCCCGGCTCCACCTCAGTCTTCAACTGCAAATACTACTTAACTAAATAACATTGCTGGGTGTGGTGGCACACGCCAGTAGTCTGGGTATTCAGGAGACTGAAGCTGTGGATTCAAAATGCTGAGGCTAGCCTGGGCTACAAAGGAAGCTGGAGAAGGAACGGAGTGGAGGGAAGGCGAGTAGTAGTGCTTGAACATGAACAAACCCCGTGTTTGATCCCCGACCCTTAAAACAAAAATCCACTCCAGGGAATCTTCCACCTCTCCTGACCCACCCCACACTCTGCCCCAAGTCAGCTAGTAACAGTCACGGTCGGCTTCAGGAAGACCACGGTTCTTTCCATTATGAAAATAAGCCCTAAGCCCACAAAAGCATTTAAAAAAAAAAAAGTTTATTGGAGCATCAGGGCTGGTGGAGTGGATATTGCTGAGTATTGGGCAAGGGAGGCCGATCCCGCCGGCCTTGAGGCCCGCATTCGGTGCGACAAAGATGGGGTGTTGCATAGAGTCGGGCCGGCCATTCCTCCACGGCCCTGCCGCCTCTAGTCCGCACTAAGGCAGGCTATCTTCACCGCCGCCAAGTGACCCGGGCTCGCCGCTGCTCGGGCTCACGAACACGGCCGGCGAACGTGCCTGTAGCGCCAGCCCAGACTCTCGGCCCCTGGCTCCTGGGGCGCCCAGCGCGGCACTGCCCAGGCGTGTCTGGGCCACTGGAATCTCTTCCATGGACTCGGCTGATGCGGAGTAGTAGGCGCCTGGGCTGGCACCGGTGGAATCCGACGAAGAGCTGGAGTGGCGGCCAGGGGTCCCAGTCTCTGCACAGTGAGGAAAACTTTACTGAAGACAAGGGCTGCAGCTAAGGCTTTAGAACCTTTCCCTCCCTCGAACTAACCCAATAGAATCCAACCTGAGAGGAGTGCTCACCCCGTAACCTGGGCAGCGGGGGCTCCAGGTCCAAGACCCCAGACCTTGGCAATCTATACACACGCTGCTTCCTCTTTTTCTGCAGAGACAGAGGGGGTGTGGGCCACTTCCCCAGACCTCATTTTGCCCAAAGCAGCAGAGGTACTTCTAAGAGTGGAGGCTTCTTTTCCATCTCCCTCTTCTTGGGCAGAGGATCAAACCCAGTCCCTCCTACCTGGGGTTGGATCCGTGGAGGCAGAGCCAGTGTGTCTGAGGAGGAGGGCAGTGGTGGCTCCACTTGGCCTTGGGTGGCAAGAAACTGGGAAGGACTGAGGTAAAAGCCAGAGAGCAAGCTCTAGATGCTGCCCCGGAGCCCTTGCCTGCTAGAGGTTCCTGTCCTAGCAGGACAGAGAGACACTGATCCATCCAAGACTTTGCTAAACTGGCCCCAGACACGTTTTGACCCTGACCTACCTCCCTTTTTCCCACCACCCATGGGGACAGCCAGGTAGTACTTACTTGGCATTTAATGCTGCCGGCGTGGCCTGGCCAGAGGGCTCTGGACGCACATGGCTGAAGTTCCTCAGGTAAAACTCCATCTCCTCGGGAAAGAGGGGGTCAGAAAGGCTGGGAGGCTATGTCTGGAGCCACAGCCTCCTAAGCCCTGGGCACACCTTGTCACTGGCCTCTCTAGAAGCTTGGTGGCCTCATGTCCCAAGGGTCTAGGGCTGTCTTCCTGGATCTCAGATGGGCTAGGAAAACCCTTCTGCAGGGTAAGGTTTCAAGCACTCATTTCCATATCTCACGCCATCACAAGGACTCTCTTCAGCTAGTCAAACTCCAGTTATTCTACTTGAGGAAGGCTGCAGCCCCTCGGGTACAGTATGCTTAGCCAAGAGATTCTTAGGGACAAGACACTCAAGAGTGGCCCTCATCTGCTCCTGGCTCCTCTTCGGGCTACAGTCCTCAACTAACTTGTTCAGAGGCCAGGAGACCAGTTTGTGTGCTCCAGCACTAAGGGGTCAGTTCAGCTGCATACTGAGTACATCCCTCGCTCCCAAAGAACCAGGAGGATATGGGTACAATCATTGTCCCTGCTCCCCAGAAGGAAAGGGTACAGGTGAGGAAAGAGTGCCGCAGCCCTGAATCTTGGTTCATACAAAGAGAATTGAAAGGCGGTCAAAGTAACAAACCCTGAAGCAAAGGGCTGGGAGTGACTGGGCCGGCACCTCCGCATGCCCGACGCCTCCAGCTTTTCTGGAGAGAACTGCAGGTGAAGAAATAAAAGCCCGGGAAAAGCCAGCTCAGGAAGGGCGTGGGGCAGAGGGCAAAGGGCGGGGCCAGTGAGCTGGAGGGAGCACCCAGACAGCTGTCGCCTACTAGGCAGGCGTTTCCATGGTGACAGAGGCGTCCTGACTAAGTCAGAGACGACACTGTAACAGAAAGCCGTCTCTAAAACAAGCCTATGTTTTGGGGGCAACGGCTCCAGAGAGGGGCCCCTCCCAAATTCCTGCTGGGCGGGGGTGGGAGGCTGCCTGCTGGGTCCCTGAGAGTTTTAGGGACTAGGATAAGGCCCAGCCAACTACTGGCTGGCTGCACAGGTACAAAAACTGAGGCCACAGATAAAGTCCCATGCTCAAACTCTGCCCAAGATGACTCTTTGGGGAGGGCATGGGGATACCTGTCCAAGCAGAGCGGCACAGGCCAGAAACTAGTCCCAGGTACTCACACCTTTCTCCCCCACAGCACCCAGCAGAGGGGACAAAGGCTACCTTGGACCCCTAGTCTGCAGGATAGAACAGAAGCCAGGCCCTAACCAGCTAAAAGGAAGTCTGAAGATATCACCAGGAGGTGCCCACTCGGCCTTCCCTCCTTTCCTCAGAACTGACCCTCAGGTTCCTTCCTCAGAAACCTTCAAACATTTGCACATTCCTGAATGCACTTTGGAAGCTCTCAGTCACTACATTCTCTCTTCTGTAAAAGAGGACAAGCACCCGGCGCCTATGGGGCAGGCTTCCCTCGAGTTATCTACAGACAAACGGAATTGACTTAAACGGCTTTGCTGTTGCCAAGCTTGGCCCCAAAGGTACAGGACCCTGAAGTCTGGGCATCCCAGAGCAAGTCTTGCTGACTTACTTGACAGGTACTCTGGGATGCACACAGACCAGGGCAGGTATGTGCCAGGGTGACAGGGTTCTCTAACAGTTGCTAGTGCTCCTCAGCCTGGCCCATGAGCAGGGTTCAAGCCCTGGGGATGAGAAAAGGAGAGGCGGGGTCCTTCTCCAACCCGCCCACCAGCCTGTGTTTGTATCTAGTTGCCATGAAGATTTGGGATCTCAGCCTTCCCAGCAAAGCCTGCCCGGGCCCCCTGCCTTCCCAGTCCCTAGGGCCTCTGAGCACTGGACCACCTCCATCTCCAGCTGCTGACCTCAGGAAGCCGGGGGCGTGGGAATGGGGATAGGCTGGTCAGCAGCTGGGCTGGCCCGGCCAAAGCCTAGGTTGCAGGGTTCCTGCTTTGTCTCCTATGTGTAGATGTCTTAACTCTTCCCAGACCAGACTTCAGTTTAACCTTTCTGAACCTTAATGTGCCCATCTCTAACAGACTGTCAACAGCTGCCCCTGTTCTAAAACTAAAATAGGATAAGAGGTAAGAAGTCAAGACTACAGAAGAAGAGACCCGATGGCTACGGCCTAACTACCCAGTTGACAACCAGGGGTCAGCTTCCTCTCGCAAGTGCCTGGTGCCTGGACAGGAGGACACGGGACTGCGGAAACACTCGAGCTCCTTTTGGCTATGTTGGTGCCCATGGACCAGCAGAGGCTGGGTCCTGCTTCCCAGTGCCCACTCCAGCTGCTGTCCTAGGCTTGCTTCGCTTGCAATAGTCTCCTCGATGGCTCTTGCTGCAAAGCCCCACTCCCCGCCACACACATACACTCATGCCCAGGTCTCTGGGCCACCTCTATACCTGAACGGGCGGCATCTTGCGGGGGCACGACTCAAGCTCCTTGTGGGTCTCCTTTGCTTCCTGGGCTGGGCGGTGCTGCACAATGTACTCATAGGTGGTAAGCTTGTGCCACACTGGTGGGTGTGGGAAGAGAAGGGTCAGCAGTGGAGAGGTGACACTGGAAACTGGAAGGGCGGGCAGCCAGTACCAGGTTCAAATCCCCAGCCACAATTATACTAAGCAGTGGGGCAAAACCAGGCCTACCACAAAGAACTGGCACTGGATTTCATGGCTCTACAGTTCAAAAAGGCACCTCCCTGCCGCCGAGACTCCCTCCCTTCCGTGTGAGCCTGGAGGAGGCACTCACTTAGATAAATGTGGAAGCAGAGCAGGTGGCCGAGCAAGGCTGTAGAAAGCAGGCCTAGGAGGATGAGTAGGGCAGCCAGGGCCAGGATGGCAGGAGCCTGGGTCTCCACAGGGGCAGCAGGCAAGAACACAAACCACACATCTGTGTGATTCTTCAAGACTGTAAGGCATAGGCAGTCTGTGCTTAGCCAGTGGCCAGGGGTGCACTGACTAAAACATGTCTGTGTCTAGAACCCACACTGACCTTCAAAGTGTTGGTTGGTACGAAGCTGCATGGGGTTGACAAAGAACTCCACAAAGACATATGTGGCCACCAGCACCAAGAGCAGAACACCCAATAAAGCAGATGCCACACTGTGTAGAAAGAGCCTGGCCCGGCCACAGGTAGCTGTGAGCACTCAGGACCTAGGGCTTGGTAACAGCCAGAAGCCCAGAAGCCAGGCTCCTGACCCCAAAGCCCCAACTCCTCAGAAGTCAAAGTCATAGAGCCTTAAGAGGTAACCACTTATCAGGCCCCCCATCTTTGTCTGGACCAATAGGACGGAAGACTCCAAACCCACCCTCATCCATCCCAAGTACCACCTTCTCAGCATGCACGCACCCCTACCCACAACTGTGCGCCACGTTACAAGCAGTCTACAATAGAGCCCAGACTCAGAGGGCATGAGTCCCCAGACCCCAGGTGACTCTCACCGATAGTTCCTCTCGCCCACGCAGTTGTTGAGCCACTTGCAATGATGGTCGAAGCCGCAAACGCACTTGTTACAGGCGCTGCAGTGTTTGGATCGCGCACTCCTGCGGAGGGTTGGGGAAGGCACCTCGCACCGGCCAGGCAGCCCACCTTGGCAGGTGTAGCGATCAAGTCAGGCCTGGTTCCTAATTACCTACAGGCACCTCCGCCCCTCCCGGAGCGCTGCAATGAGGAGCACACGCGCCCTCTGGCGGAAACACGGGGTGGGACACCTGGAGAAGGTTCTGAGAACCATGGTAGAGGGAAGAGGGGGTGCTCTGTGGGGTCCTACTCTGGAACTACATACCTAAGTAAGGTTCACATGAGAAAGAAATGGGGCGTCCTTTGCAAGCAAGGACCTCTGTGCCAGACCACACACAAGATGCAGGTACGGAACCTGAGGCAGAACGCACAGCTGCCCGACTGGTGTTTTAATTGCACTTCTAACAGCCCCATTTTGGGGTCCCTTTCTTTGTCATCCTACGGGAATTTTCCTGGCACTCTTCCAGAAGGCCTGTGTGGGCTAGCTGTAAAGGAGCCGAAAGGAGAGGTGTTCACTGTCATCTAGGGGCGTTAAGGAAACCCGTGGGCAAGGAACCCATGAGAGAATGCCACATTAGGAGACAAGTGGGGTCTCCCCCAGGAGGCACAATGGAAGACCCAAATGAGTATGGCAGGATCTCTCTCCATCGTTCATGGAAAGTAACTGCCAGAGCCACTCAGAGCACATGCTAACTGCTGCTTAGGGAATGGCAATAGGCCTTTGGTTCCTTTACACAGACCCCTCTAAGAGGCTACTTTAAGCCTTCAGTTTCCAAGAGTGGAGCTGGCCTTGGGCTACATGCTCTCCCCCAACACATACCTGAGTCTCGAGATTTCGAAACTCCAGTAATGTAGGGAAGACTCCTAGAGAGGCACTGGGATTTGCCAAAGGAGACCAGGTGTTCTGTCTCCTCAATAGTAAAATATGGAAGCAAGCCACTTGGCCTCTTTGGCCTCAGACCCCTCATGGGTAAACGTGCTGGGAGCAGGGGCTACACAGCTAATGTGGCCTTGACTCTGCTGCTCAGTATTTTTGTGGCTCAGGACACCTCCTAGCTTTCTGACAATAGGTTCTGGCTCTTTTGTTAAAGAACACGGCACTTAGCACAGAACACATAAGGCTGACCTCCCTCCTGACCCTGGGAGGAGGCAGCAGGTGCAGTGAAGATGCCACTGGCAGAGTTGGTCATTTAGACTGTGGTGCCACCCAGTGGCTCCTGCTTTCGCTACCGGAAATGTTAGCCCTTGTCCTCTCTCCCAGCCACTCTCAAGTCACTCCGCCAAGACTTTGTTGTTGTTTTTGGTGGTGGTGGTTTGTTTGAATCTGTGTCTTACTATGTAGCCCTGGTTACCCTCAAGCTCACTAAAATCCTCCTGCCTCAGCCTCCCAATTGCTGGGATTACTGGTATGCACCACCATGCCCAGTTCTACCAAGACTCTTTCTGTCTTGTTTTTGAGACAGGATCTTTCTAGGTGTCCTGGAACTTACCACGTAGACCAGGCCAGCCTGAACTCCCAGAGATCTGCCTGCCTCTTGCCTTCTGAGTACTGGGACAAAGGGTATGGGCCAGCACACCCACCCTCTAGCACAACTCTTGACTATGCAAAGTACAAGTGTTCAGGGGCACAAGTATAAGTGTTGAGCCTGGCGTGAACCTCTGGTCATCCTCCAGGCGCACTCACGGGCCACCCACTGGCTCGCACACATCCACTCACACGTCCACGTCACAGAGGTTGCAGTGCAGGTCCTCGATGACGTGTGCATGCTGGCTGCGGTTGAAGATGGGTAGGGGCCCAGAATAGCTCTTGTCCCGCACATTGGCATCGGCTGGATCGATGGAGACAGCAGTCAGGTGCACCACGAGGTGGCCAGCAAAGATGGCACCCATGCACTAGCCCAGCAGGTTAAAGATTCAGTCCGTACTCTTTAAACCGGGAGCCCACCCACCTTCTTGGACAGAGGACTTCCCTGTCCATGCAGATTTCCTTTGTACAGAGACTCTGCCTATACTATGTTCTCCTGCCCTCACCAGACATTTTTATCAGACCCCTAAACCCTCAGCAGAATAGGGTCCTATGACAATGGAGCCCAAAGGCCAGTACCATGTACTACTGCCACCAAGGGGTCTAGCCACGGGGCTTAGGCCTGCCAGTTTCTTGCCTCAGATTTCAGGTGAAAGTCTGAAGGTCGTCATCCCCTAAGGTCCAGAGACTAAAGCTGAAATTCTGAGCTTGGTTTCCTTGCTCTCACAGGAAGCAACTTCTAAGACAGAAGCCACTGCCCCCTTTCAATAGCTGGGGCCAGATGGAGAACCCCTTGCAGACAGAACTAATCTACCGGCTCCCTCCCCACCTCAAGTTCGGGTGCTTGGCACCCTACGCTGAGTGTCTGGGATAGCCTCACATGGTCAGGGCTAGCCAGGGCAGTGCAGCTAACTCCTGGAACTAACACAAGCACTTCCCATGGCTTTGTTGAGCCAAATACAGGAAATGAGCAGGCTCACCCACAGGCTCCACCCAGGTGGATACTACTTGTCCCTCCACCTACTCCCCATGAGCATCCTTTGTTCTCCTACTAGCCAGGCGGGTACCATCCCTCCACCGCTCTGTGTTCATCCTTTACCCATCACGGCAGCTGCCCAACAGCCTTTTCACTCTCCCTCGGTAGCCAGATTCCTCTCTCTGCATGAGCTAGGCTCTTCCAGAATGTGCTGTGCCACAGCTGAAGAGCTCTCTATCCCATGGCCAGGGCTATGGGTCAGCTCTCTGCCTCTTGCCTGGGTTACCTGAGAACCTCACTCTTCTCCAGAGTCTACCCTTCCTGTGTTCCAGGAGTGAGTTTTCAGAAGCCTGCACTTCCGCTCTTCCCTGCATCAAGGCCTCCAGTGACTACTGGCTCTCTGGATGAAGGTCATGCCTGAGCCCAGGCCAAAGCTCGCCTTGCTCTGGCTTCTCCCAACTCTCGCCACTCACTGTGGGCAAACATTTAGCTTCCTGCCTTCTCCTGGTTTTCCTACCACTTCACGCACTCGGCTGTTTACACGGTTCTTCCCTTTGCACCAGGCATGAGGAATATGGCAAGGGTGGGTCCTGGGCCCTCAGGAGCCCGCTGCACGACCAGAAAGCACAGGCACTAAGCAAATAACAGGTCAGTCCCATCAGTTTGTACTGATGACTTTATCTACTCAGACAGGCTCTTGCTGAAGCAAAGACCTGTATTTTGGTTACAGCCATCTTAAGTTCACAAGTTAAGTAAGCTATTCAGAAGGCTCTGTAGGGAAAGTTCTGGGATCTTCTTATCTCCCTAAGTTAAGACTGTCTATAGGCCTGCAGATCTGTGGATTCCAGGCACCAGAAGTGATTAGCATTTCCCCCTGGAAATATTTACAGACCCTCAGCATCCCCTTATCTCTTCCTAACAGCTAGGGGATGCCTCCAGACCTGACATTCCAGCATCCTACCCTCCCCCCTGCCTGTTTGCTGTATAAGGCTCCTGAGAAAAACTAAAGTTGGCAGCTTGATCAGAACACAGACTTGATGTCCATTTCTCCTGTCTCTTGCCCCTCCATTCCTCTCTTCCAGGTTACCAGGGACCCTGATTCTTGTCCTGCTGGTTGGGACAGATGGTGCCTGAACAGGGACCTGAAAACACCGTGGAGGTCTGGGAGACTTCTCTAAAGAAATGTCATCGCAGCTGACGTGTAGAAAGGAATGTCTAACAGGGCCTTGGAAGGGAAGGCAGAGGGAAAAGGGCTGGGCTGATACCAGAACCGTGCAGGCTGTCAATCAGAGGGATGGCTGAAGTATTGTCCCAGCTCACGACTGCTATATGAGGATCCATGCTGCCAAATTCTGAGCTTTCCAAGGGAATTCTAAAAAATCTAGGTGGCGCGCACCCAGCACTTAGGAGGCAGAGGCAGGCAGATCTTTGTGAATTCAAGGCCAGTCCTGGTCTACAAGAGTGAGTTCCAGGGGCTGGAGAGATGGCTCAGAGGTTAAGAGCATTGCCTGTTCTTCCAAAGGTCTTGAGTTCAGTTCCCAGCAACCACATGGTGGCTCACAATCATCTGTAATGGAGTCTGGTGTCCTCTTCTGGCCTGCAGGCATACACACAGACAGAATATTGTCTGCATAATAAATAAATATTTTAAAAAAAGAATTAAAAAAATAGAAAAGAGTGAGTTCCAGGACAGGCTCCAAAGCTACAGAGAAACCCCGTCTTGAAAAGAAAAAGAAAAATAGAAGACCTGTGCATTTTGGGTATTTATCATCCTACACTGCCAAGCAGACTGGCCCAATGGGATGTCAGCTCTTGACCTCTGACTCAGCTGGCTGCTGAGGCAAGGGCTTCCAGGAAGAGATCACTGTTGTCAAAACAGGGAAAATAAATCTGAACAGACAGGCAGACTTTACATGCAGAAAGTCATGGAGGCTGAATGAGAATCTTGAGCCTCATTTCTTTTTTTTTTCCAAAGATTTGTTTATTATGTGTACAGAATTCTGCCTGGAGATTATATATATAAAGAGGGCACCAGATCTCATTACAGATGGTTGTGAGCCACCATGTGGTTGCTGGGAATTGAACTCAGGACCTCCAGAAGAGCAGCCAGTGCCATTTTCAGTGTGTGTGTGTATGTGTGTGTGTGTGTGTGTGTGTGTGAGAGAGAGAGAGAGAGAGAGAGAGAGAGAGAGAGAGAGAGAACTCTGAACTCTGACTGCAGGATAAAAATGGCCAGGAGAAAAGGAGGGGACAGAAAGAGAGAGAGAAAGAGAAAGAATGTGAAAATGTGAGGGAGTTCAGAGTGTTCTGACTGCGGCTGCAGCTGCAGGTATCCAGGAATGGAGTACACAGGGAGATTTACTTGGAAACTAAGCAGCCATCTAGGTTAGAGAGGCAGGGAGTGGTGGGAAGGAGTGGTGGGAACTGGGAAAGAGGGTACACTCCACAGTCCTATGACTAACCGGCTACCAGCAGTGGAGGGAGGGGCGGCCCATGCAGACAGGCTGGGAGAAGGGGCTGCAAGCAGCAGGTGCATTGCTACAGATGACGCCATTTTTCTGCTCCCCTCTGCTGTCTGAGGCCCTTCCCAACATCTGCATGGGTGTGACCACTGTGCCCCACCTGCCAATCTGCCCTCCTCCTGGTCCCTAACACCCAAAGTCACCTTTGCATTCCTGAAGCTCAGGCCCATTCTGGGCCCACAGTGGGGACTTGGTCCCCACTTCTCTCTCAGAGGCCCTGAGAGCTTGCTTTAACGGAAGGAGATTTTGATGGAACCATACAGCCTTGGTCAGACTGCTAGGCTAGGTGGCTCTGGGAGCGTCCATGTGGCTCACAGAAGATAAAGAGAGACAATGAAGTAGACCAAGCCCTCAAATCATTCCGTTCTGGAAGTCACTATCCTGAGCCTCTTTCTTCATATGGTCTTGAATGAGAAACGTCCCCCATGTGTTCATGAATTTAAACTTGGTCACCAACTGGTGGCACTGCTTGGGAGGTTGAGAGCTTGTAGGAGGTGCAGCCTTACTGGAGAAGTCCACCACTGGGGGACAGGATTTGAGGGTTCATAGCCTTATTCTACTTCCTGCTAACTGTCTCTGCTTCCTGTGTGCAGTGAATGCGATCAGTTTTCCTGCCTCATGCCCGCCTACCTGCCACGCTTCCCCACCACATGAACCCTATCTAACCCCCTGGCACCATGCCCACCTACCTGCCACGCTTCCCCACCATATGAACCCTGTCTAACTCCCTGTCACCATGCCCGCCTACCTGCCAGGCTTCCCCACCATATGAGTCCTATCTAACCCCCTGTCACCATGCCCGCCTACCTGCCACGCTTCCCCACCATATGAACGCTATCTAGCCCCCTGGCACCATGCCCGCCTACCTGCCACGCTTCCCCACCATATGATCCCTATCTAACCCCCTGGCATCATGAACTGAAATAAACTCTTTCTTCTATCACTAGCTTTGGCCGTGGCATTTCGTCACAGTTGCAGAAACGTAACTAGCCCACTGCATGAATGGTTGTCACACGGCCCTGTCAAGTGTGTGGCACATGTAAGGGCTCAGTCCGCGCTACTGTGTTTGCTGTCACTGCTCTGACCTCCTCACTTCAGGAGAGTGCCTGAGGGGACCTGGGTGACCTGAGTCAGGGATGGAGCTACTTCAGACCACAGGAGACTGTCCCACCTAATCACATGAAGGCCCACGGTCCTCTTCAGGAAGGTCATTTCCTATGCACTTACCCAGCTGTTGCCCTGGCCTTGGCTCCTGTGAACCAAGAAGCCCCTGCAGACACTGCTAACGTCCGAGGATGACGATCTTCTCTAACCCCTCTACTCCACTGCCTTTGCCACTCACCAGCCCAGGGCTCTGGGGTCTCCAAGAAAGCACACTTGGATTAACAGCTGGAGCCCTTTATGTTCACAAACTTCCTAATAAGCGCTCATTGTCATCCCAGTCCTTAAAAGCAAACAGAACCCCTTCCTGTGGACCAGAGAGCTGCATTAGCTCCTCTGAGCAGCACAGCCCAGAGGAGCCTGAGCTGAGAGGAAGCCCCGTGGGCATGTGCTCTCGAGCCTATCCCATCTCCCTCTCTCAGGACTCCTCTTCAGGAGGCTGATGCCAGCAGACAGTGAAGGAACTCTCTGATGGGGCACACGGGGGTTTACTGCATCCTACACCCTACCTTGTAGCCATGCCTTCTGTCCTTGGGGGTTGCAACCAGGGCTAAGACAGCCAGACCATATGGCTCAAGCAAGTTAGTGTTTGTCACTGTTCCCAGGAGCTTGCAGGGCATTTCTATGCCACCTTTTGCCATAGCAACCCTCATCCTAACACCAATAAGTGTGCAAATATTCCTAGGCATAGCAAAATAATGTCTATAAATAAAACCACATTTGAAATGGACCGAGAAACTTACTATGTGAGAAAACTGCACCGTGACAAATCCCTTCACAGTGGAATAACTGCTCCCTAACTTGCTGTTTCAAATGAGCGCTGAACCCAGGACCTTGCACATGCTGGGCAAGTACTCTACCAGCTGAGCCATGTCCTCGCCCCCTCATTTCCCTTTCTTTGCTCAGGCATAATCAGTCTGAAGAAGCCTTAGGAGTCTCTGTCAGCCCTTCTCTGGAATTCTGTGCTCTGAGGAGCTTTGGGGCTGCCCACTCACTTTATCAGAGGAAGGGTCAAGTGAGAAGTCCAAGCCAGGCAGAAAATCAGCTGAGTCGACTCTGCTCTACACCACAAGCTCCCTAAGACCCTGAGCCCAGCCTCAGGCTTCTGCCTTCTGCTACCTATCCACCTCCCCAGCTTTTCCAGTCCCATATAGTCCAAGGATACGGCATAGCCAGCAGGCACCCAGGGGTGAGGCAGGAGGGGAACAAGCACCCCAAAGCCAATCACAGCGAAGAAGAGGTAGAGCAGCCAGGCCACAATCTGCAGCGGGTGGGGGGGCCAGCTCCATCCGTTCCGGCGAGACCGCTGGCCCTGCAGTTCTGGGGAAGGGCCACTGTCCTGGGAGGGCGCTGTCCACACGCTCTTCTCAGGGGCTGTCTTGTTGGAGGGTTTGTTGCAGATGTTCATCTCCAGGGGGAGAAGAGTAGACAGCATTAAGCCCCAAAAGGCCCCGTGGGAGCACAGGGCCCTGGCTGCAGCCACGATTTAGCAGGAGCATAGTGACCAGCAGGGCTGTGCCCTCTGCAGGGGAACCTGGGGTCCTAGCTTGACAGAAATAGACAGTTCTCTAAACCTTGAGAACAGACTCTGACCCAGCCTAGCCAGGTCAAGGGAGGATGGTTCAGACTTACTCAGGACACTGTGGCTGCCCATTACTCAAAGTCTTCCCTCTCCACAGCCATAAGAGTGAAACTCAATAAGACATGTTCTCATCTGGTAACAATATCAAGCTGGGGCCAGGGCGATGAGAACACATGCTGATTCTGTTAGGATTAGTCACCTCCGTCCCAAGATCCAAATCAAGTGTCAGAGAGGGCCCCCCCATCCTCTGCTGAGGGAAACAGGCAGTGGGGGTGTTCAGAAAGGAGATCTGGCCTCCGCTGCTTAGCAGACACATAGTCTCTTTAGGACCAGGGACCAGGAACTTCTCCCCTGTGCTGCAGAGGGGCTCTCTATGGCTGCTTGGCCGAGGATGAGCCCGCACACAAGGGAAGGGAGGATTCTTCTTGGATTTCTTCTGGCAGAATAAATGATCATGCTTCTTCCAGCCAATTTACCAGAAGGGTAAGGGCCACTGAGAAAGCTCCAAGCAAGGTCAAGCCTTGGCCACAGCCAGACCACCAGATGGCAGCAACCCCCTACCCTGGCCTGCCTTGCCCAGCTGCTGACCAAGGTGGTAGGAGCAGTAGGACTAGTTTGTCCTTACAGGAGAAGAGTCCTGCCCACCAGTATCTTCTGGACTGACAAACTAAGCAAACACTGTCACACCTCAGGAAAGAGGCCAGTTCTGAGCTCGTGGTGGAAAGGCCAGGAGCAAGCAACAAAACCCAGGCAGCTAGATTCTCCTTTCAGGGGGACGTACCCACAGATCAACAATCTCTATTAGGATCTGAATCTGCAATGGCCTCCTATTTAGAGGTGCAGTCTTGGGGGAGCTTTTGGAAACTCTGAGAGGAAGGACCCAGTTACGGGAAATGGGTCTCTGGAGATGGGCTTAGGGATGTTGTCCCTGCCTACCTCCTGCCTTGCTCTCTACTGCCTGGTCTGCTATGATGTAAAACAGCTTCCACCACCATGGAAAGAGCTGCTCCACCACGATGGGTTGGCACCCTCGGAAACAATGAGAAATGCATCCTTGCTTCCTGGCAGCTCCTGTCAGGTCTGTCATCGCAGCTACGCCAAAGCAGACAATAAACTGACAAAGCAAAGGAGGGCACCGCAACACTTCTACCTGGAGTGACTGCCTTCACAGGCCACAGAATGTAACCGGGCCATCCCTGCCCACGACAAACATCCCCTGATACAGGAAGATTTCCATAGGGTCCCCAGCAAAGTCAGGGGCCCTTGTGTTCAGTCCTTATGAGGACGGTCACTGTAATCTAGAGTATTCTGCCATCCCCATGCCTGCCGCCTCCCTACACTAGTGTCCCTCTGACAGTGAGCATGCTGTAATTCATTCACCTCTGTCCCCAACGTCCCCACCGCAAGGATCAGGAGCTATACCTTGTATATAGTAGATGCTCACTGAATGTTCGATGACTTGAAAACTTCTGAAATAAAGCAAATGTGTGTCAGATAAATGATATATGGTCCTGGCCAAGCAGGCCCAAAGCAACTAAGGTGACTGACTGTCTTGTCCTGACTCCATTCTGTGGTTGCTTAGACTGTTCTCAGCAGTCCACCCCAGCAGTCACATCTGCTTTGGCAGTACACTTGGGGTTTCCATGACCCTAACCAGAGTCCAGATGTACTAACAAAATCATTAATGTTTACGCAAACCTAAACTGAAATAACTGAAGGTATGGTATAAGTCAGAGTAATTGTTGTGTTGTGTCTGAAATAACTACTGTGTTTGTGCCTAAATGAATGTTGCAAGGTTACTCTGACCTTCATCTGACATTGAAGTCACTTTGGTTTTTGTGGTTTTTGTCTTTAAAATCACTGTACCCCGAGCTTCAGCACCAAGAGACTTTAAAGCATGAACCCACTCTGGGTCGCAGGCCAAACTGAAAGAACTCCATATTCTTAGGAGACTCCCCGCTTTGGAAGAAACAGGTCTAGGTCTGGCTTTGGGCTTTGCACTTATTAGCTGAGAGGACCATATTTACTCCTCTGGAAAGTAGGGGTATGGGTGCCCCCTAGGCTGCATAGTTTAGTGATACTGCAGGCAATCCTACAAGTAAATGCACACCACATGGTACATGTAAGTACCTCAAATAGCTCTCTGGCTTGTCTTCTATCCCTAGGCTGCAGCTACTGTGCATGATCCTACAAGGTCCTCCAAAAGGAGAGGACTGGTTGAGGTTGCCATAGGGACAAGAAAACAGACAATTAAAGCCCGGACTTGCAGGCTGCAGGGTAGCTCAGTGATAATGGACTTGTCCAGCATATGTGAGGCCCTAGATTTACTCTTTTTTTGTTTGGTTTTGTTTTGTTTTTTGAGACAGGGTTTTTCTGTAGCTTTGGAGCCTGTCCTGGAACTCGCTCTGTAGAACGGGTTGGCCTCAAACTCAAAGAGATCCGCCTGTCTCTGCCTCCCGAGTGCTGGGATTAAAGGCGTGCGCCACCACCACCAGGCTTTAGATTTAGTTTTTAGATGCACACATGCACACACACACACATGAGTACACACACTCTTGCATGTAGGATGACTCAGAAAAGTACAGTTATTGCAATCCACCATATGATAAAAATGATAGGAAAACCATTTAGTTGCCCTCAGAAAGAAATGTGTATTTTTAAACCAAACACTATTACCCAGACTTTAGCAGGTTTATCCACAATTGTTATAAAGCTGAACTGCCAACATTTGTTGACCAGAATATTTGACTTGCATTAAGGCTTTATATCTTTGTATATTCAATATCCACACATACAAGGTGTGGTGCACACACCTTTAATTTCAGGAGGCAGGCAGACCTCTGTGAGTTCAGGGACAGCCTGGTCTACCTGGTGAGTTCCAGGGTAGCCCTGATCATACAGTGAGACTGTGTCTCACAAACAGAGGTTCTCACAGACAATGGGGAGACAGCCAGTGCCTGGCTCCTCGCCCTATTTTTTCACTCTCGAGCTCTTTGTTTATCCTACTTCTTCTAAGACAAGTTATCTCTATGTAGCGCTGGCTGACCTGAAGCTTGCTGTGTACATTAGGTTGGCTTTGAACTCACAGAGATTCACCTACCTCTGCCTCCCAAATGCTGGGATTTAAGGTGTTTGCCACTATGCCTAGCCAAAACCATATATTTTGATACCTTTTGATCCTTAAGAGGGAGAAAAGTCTAACATTCAGAACTATCATAATAGAAAAAAGAAAGAAAATCGTTCCGAGGCAAGCTCTTACTTACTATGTAGCCATAGCTGGTCTTAACCACCTGCCTCTTCCCTCTGAGTACTGGGATTACAGGCATGTGCCACCACACCCAGCTGCAAAGAAAGTGTTGAGAATGAAATAATCTACATCAAAATAACTTCTTCTGCGTGCATGTGTGCACTGTCGTGTGTGTGTGTGTGTGTGTGAGTGAGAGGGGTATGCGTGGGCACGCCTACAGAGGCCAGAGGATAACCTTGGTGTTACTACTTAGGTGCTCTCCGCCCTTGTTTGCTTATTTACAGCAAGTGTGTGTGCACATGTGCATGCGTGCAGGGTTCCAGGGTCCAGAAGAGGTCACCAGATCCCCTGGAACCGGAGCTGCAGGCCTTTATAGCCATTTGGTGTGGGTGCTGGAAAGCAAAGCATCCAAGTTCTCTTCAAGAGAAGCAGGTGCTCTTACGCACTGAACCATCTCCCCTGCCACAGGCTACCCTCTGAGAAGGGGACAACTTGAGCAAAGTGAGTCGCCATGTGGATGCTGGCAATTGAACCTGGATCCTCTAGAAGAGCAGCCAGTGAGCCATAGCTCCACACCCAGGAGATCTGACACCCTCTTCTAGCCTTCACGGGCACCAGGCATACACATGGTACACGGACATGTATGTGAGCAAAACGCCCATACACAGAAAAGATAGAAGAGTAATTGTAAAAACATTTATTTAAATTTATGGGCATTTTGCCTACATATATGTCCAAGGAGGTCAAAAGAGGACACAGGATTGCCTGGAATGAAGTTACAGATGGGTGTGAGCCACCATGTGGGTGCTGGGAATTGAACTCAGGTCTTTGGAAGAGCAGTCCACCATGCCTGGCTTTTCCCAAAGGTTCTGGGGATTCAACTCAGGTCTCACACCCACAAGGCAGGCACTTTACCAACTCCAGTTCCATAGTGGATTCTTAAGCATGTTCTCCACATATGTGGTGCATTAAAATAACTGCTAAATGTTTGACACAGATAGTATACAACCAGTATCTTCAAAAACCCCAACTAGACCAACATCCCTGGCCACAGGTAAAGCAGCGGAGGCCGTTCAGAGCAGGAGAGGAGGCGAAGGCTTGCTGCAGCCTCACTGCACTCTGGCAGCACAGGTCTGTCTTGAAGTCTTTTTTCCTTTTAAATGTGGTGTGTGTGTGTGTGTGTGTGTGTGTGTGTGTGTGTGTGTGCTGCTTGGAGGAGTCTGTTCTCTCCTTCCACCACATGGGTCTTGAAGTTCGAACTCAGGCTGTCAGGCTTGGCAGCTAGCGCCTTTACCCACTGAGCAATCTTTCTGGCCCGTTTTAAAGTGTTTAGCAATTTCTCATAACAGATGCTGGAAGAGGAGTCTGAAAAGAAATGAGTGACTACTTCAGTGATAGCATCTAACTTCACCAACTCCCACGGTAAGACCTGTAACGATGAGGTTTCTTTACTCCCCAAGTAGAGGGTGCATTCCTCCAAGTGGCTTTTGTAGCCAAAGTTTCCTGGGCACTTTACCTCCAAAGGTTTTGATTTGCAGGCAGTCTGCTTTGCCCAAGCCCTGGCATAGACCATGCACGCATCTCCTTCAGCTGGACACTGGGGTGAGCACCGCAGAGTACAGCTTGATTGGGAACACAGTCCTGAAACTGCTTTCTTAAGTGGATGGCCCCAAGAAATAAACATACTGCCACCCAAAAAGATAAGTAAGATAGAGTCTCACCATGACCACCCTAAAACTCATTATGTAGCCCAGGTTAGCTCAAACCCTTAGCAATCCTCCTGCCTCATGACCTTGGGAGCTGAGGTTACAAGTGTGAGCCAAACACACGCAGCTCAAGTATTTGACACACAGTTCTCTGTCTCTATTTTTCCTTTTAATTTAGTTGAAGGACTAAATAATCTGACTAATGGATTTTCCATGTATCTCAGCTTGCTGTATAGACCGGGATAGCCTTTAGATTTCAAGACTCTGCCACCATACTGTTTTGGGCTGACATTCTGATCTTGTCACTGTGCCTCTTGCCACTACCAAAACTAGGGAATTATGATCAGTCACATGTCTCTGTTTCTTTCTTTGGAAACTGCCTCAAGGTACAGGGCTGTTCAGTTGTGGTGACAGAGAAAGGGCAGGCCAATCTTAGGGTTCAAATTTAAATCAAAGGTGACAAAGAAAAAAAGACACAATTTTCATTAGAACAAACCCCAGATGATCAAGTCTTTTTTTTTTAATATTTATTTATTATGTATACAGTATTCTGTCCACAGGTATGTCTGCACAGGCCAGAAGAGGGCACCAGACCTCATTACAGATGGTTGTGAGTCACCATGTGGTTGCTGGGAATTGAACTCAGGACCTTTGGAAGAGCAGGCAATGCTCTTAACTGCCGAGCCATCTCTCCAGCTCAAATCTTTGTCCCTGGTTTGGTTTTTGTTTGTTTGTTTGTTTTTGTTGTTTTGTAATACCTAAATACCCAAAGGTCATCAGGTCAAGCCCCGTAAACACAGCTGAGCTGGCAGTTCTCTGAGGCAGATCTATGTGGACTGTACATGGGTTTTCCAGAATCACCCCCACCAGGGCAAATGTTCTGCAGTACTGGGAATTGGACCTAGGGCCTTGCAATTACACATGCATCCTCTATCTGAGCCAGCAAGCACGTTGAAGAGGACGCATAATTTGATCCCAAAGCCTAGTCTCGCCTTTATCAACCCCACAACTGAAAAGCCCTATACCTGGCAGAGTTTGTTTCTCAAGAGAGAAACAGGAGCATATGGCTGATATAATCCTAGGACTCCACAGGGGCCACAGGCATCCCTTGTGTTAAACTATCCCAGAGTCCTGAGGGAAGAAAACTCACCATCCCAAGAAGGAAGTTTGCTGCTAACAGTCTTGGAGGTAGCTTTGACTCCAAATTAAGGTATTATTGGTCTAGAGAAGGCCACCTGCCTAAGACTTCAGAGGCAGCATGGACTTCTTTGAAGTAGCAGCAACACTCAGGAACAGACACTAAGGACATCCAGGAGCACCCTGCCTGGCCTAAACCCTGAGAGAGCTAACTCCAAACTTGATAATATTTTCTATCATTGAACTGAAGGCCACAAATTCTTTTTGGCCCAAAAAAATTTCATTACAAGGGCTGGGAGGTCGGACCAAATCCAAAATGGGGCCCACAGATGAGACCAAGTATTGTCATCAGGCTTGGGGACTTTCTCTGGCTGTCTTTTCCCTCTCAACAGCCCTCTGGGAGTCCAAAATGAAAGATATGTGGCTCTGTTCCCCCAAAACATGACCAGATGGTGCACTCAGCCCTTGGCCAGGCAAGGCTTCCTGGGGTCCAGTCCTGTGCGCCCTGAAGGTATAAACACAGATGAGACTAGGTACCTGCCCTCTTCATCTTTCCTTTCTGAGGCCCAGAGAGACACAGAGCACAGCAAGGGAGCGGGTACCTGAGTATTCGGGCAGGGAAGCCTCTCAGATGGAGCATGCCAGGGAACAGTGAGAGATGAACCGTGGGGGCTGCAAGGCTGGGATCACTTGGGCCTAGGTAGGATGCTCTGGGCATTGAAGGAGCCAGAGTATGACGTGGCTTTGATTTCTAGTCTCAGTAGAGAAGAGGGCACAAACAAGACCAGAAAGGACATGGGATGAGGTAATACTAGGAGGCTGGCCCAGGAGGGCAGTGGCTTGGCAACCCTGTATTTTAGAAGGAGCTCCAGAGAGTCAAGGTCAGGTGTACAGCTTCTCCTTGCCCATACAGTGCCCCCAGCTGCGTGTTTAGTGGGCTGAGTCGTAAAGAAGCTTTGGTAAAATATTCTTGATGTGCCATCTGCTTAAAAAGAACAAAACATACAGATGCTGGCATGGATGGAAGGAGGAAATGTCAAGGAGATGCACAGATGGTCAGAGGCACAAGTATCTGCCACCTAAGTCATGGACTTGCTTGACATCTGCAGAAGACTGAAGGGGCTATGCAGGCCTGTCCCTTGTCACTACAAGGCAAAGGCCACTGCCAGTATGACAATAATCTTTCCATTTAACATTCATTTGCTAAAATCTTTATATAACATTTTAAAAATAAAATTAGGCTACTTTAATATACATGCTTAAATTCAATGAAGAAAATCTTAGCCAGAAGCGGTGACAAATGACCGGAGACAAAAGTCCAGAACTCTGGAGGCAGAAGCAGGCAAATCTCTGAGTGTGAGGCCAATCTTGTCGTACACAACAAACTGCAGACCAACCAACGTTACACAGTAAGACACTGTCTCAAAACAGCCAAAAAAGGAAAGAAAACCTCAACATTCTGAGTTCTCATAATGAATGATACAATAGTTGTATGACTGATCTACTTCCTGCCTGCCACTGCTTCAATAAAAACGACAAATTTAGGCAGTCAGGAGGCTAAGGCAGGAAGATCACTTAGCCGAGGAGTTCAGTCATCTTGGGCAACACAGCGGAATGCTGAGATCCTGGCTCAAATAATAACAATATTAAAAGCAGCCATAAATTCAGAATGTTGTTCTGAAATCCATGTGTGAGATAGCTAAAGCAACCAGACTTGAAAACCCTGGCTCTGGGGAACCTACGGGCAGCCCTGGATTCCTGAAAGATGTCTGGAGACTTCAGAATCAACTCAGTTAGTAAAGAGGTATGTCAAAGGCAGCCGAGAAACTGGGAAGGTTAAGTTGCTTAGATCAGACAATAATAATAATAATAATAACACAAAGCCAGGCAGCATGGTGTATATCTTTAATCCCAACACTCAGAAGGCAGATCTCTGTGAGTTCAGGGCCAGCCTGGTCTACATAGTGAGTTCCAGGACAGTCAGGGCTATATAGTGAGACCCTGTCTCAAAACAACTGCCATTTTCGCCCCCCCCCCAAAAAGGCTGAACTGTAAGCTTAGAAGGCTCATATCTTTAAGCTATGAATGGAAAGAGGCAGAAGAGGCAGGCTGGAAACAGGAACCAGGGCTGTCTGGAGTGGAGCCTTCTTCTGGCTCTTCACTGCCACTCACAGTTCAGGGAGCTGAGGGCAAATTTCACAAATCCCACTTATCTGGGTGTCTTCTTTACTCATGTTTCAAAAGTTAGCCAGAAAGCAACTTGGCAAACCAAACCTGAGAACACATTTAACTTGTGGCCCAGACACTTCATTTCTGTATTTATCTTACGCTCTCCTAACACACAAAAGTTCACTGCATTGTTCCTCGTAATAACAGAGCACAAAAACAAATATAAGCATGTCATGGCATATGCACACAAGGCAATGCTATGTAGCATCACAAACAAGGGACGACTTTGTTCTTAAACTGAAGTTAGGTGAACAAACAAGACACACAATTGTAGAGTGAGCTATCAAATAAATAAAAACCAAGCCTGGGGCTGGAGAGATGGCTCAGCAGCATAGCCTCTGTTGCTTTTACAGAGGACCAGGTTCCGACCCTAGCACCCACGACATGGTGGCTCAAAACCATCTTCAACCCCAGTTCCAGGAAATCAGACACCCTCTTCTAATCTCCAAGGGTACCAGGCATGCTTATGGTACACAGACATACAATGCAGGTAAAACACTCTCAAACATAAAATAAAAATAAATCTTAAAAAAAAAAAGCAGCCATAGCTCTTCCAGAAGGACTAGAGTTCAGTTCCCAGAACCCAAACCAGGAGGCCCACAGCCACCTGTAACGCCAGTTCCAAGTGATCCAGTGCCCTCCACATATGTGACAGGTAGACACATACACAAATACACATATTTAAAGCATACATTTAAAAAAAAAGACCATCAGCATTTGGGAGGCTAAGGCTGGAGAGTTGCAACTTCCAGGCCCAGCCTGGGTTACATAGCAAGACTGTCGAAAGAAACAAACAGCCCAGAAGGGATATTCAGAGATTTGTGTTGCCACAGGCACACATTACTCTGGGAAGGAATGGCAGAACCCAAATTCGGGGTAATTTCCATGAAGATACAGTACCAGGGACAGGGTTAGACAGATGTGTTTCTGCTGTGTGTCCGCTGCTATAACTCAACCTTTTTTAAAAATCATGAGCATTTACTGTTTAAAAATATATATTAGGGGCTGGAGAGATGGCTCAGAGGTTAAGAGCACTGGCTGCTCTTCCAGAGGTCCCGAGTTCAATTCCCAGCAACCATATGGTGGCTCACAACCATCTATAATGAGATCTGGTGCCTCTTCTGGTGTATATATGTTAACAGAACATTGTATGCATAATAAATAAATCTTTAAAAATAAATATATTAGCTAGTCATGGTGGTACACACCTTTAATCCCACAACTCAGAGGTGGGCAAGCTCTCTGTGGTCCACACACCGTAAGTTCTAAGACAACCAGAGTTACAAGGATAGCTCTGTGGAAAGGCCTGAATTCAATCCCCAGAAACAACAACACACACACTCATCAAATAAGCCACTGAAAGGGTGTGTGTCACCTCTAGCCCTTCGTTCTACTGTGCTGCTGTGTGAACCAGATGAGCCTGTGAGACCTAGAGGTTTATACCAGGGACTCCTGCCTAACAACCATTTGCCAAGAGAGCTTGTTCAAGGGCTTTCTTACCCATGACGGCGGCTCTGAGTCAGGCAGGTCTGTAAGGAAGAGCCATAGAACCTTCTAGTACTGTTTGGGTCTTGTCAAAGTTGGAAACAGACTTTGGGCAATACAACAGAGCTGCTGGGCAAGACAATGGTGTAGGCTTGACCAAGAAAGAGAGCTGCTCAGTGCCCCGTGGCCCCAGAGCAAGGCAGAGGTGCACCCCGCAGGAGAGGCACTTTACTGTGTCCTTGCGAGATTCCTCTGAGTAATTCTAAATCACTTTTCAGCCTTTCTCAAGGATCTGCTTTTAGAATAATTTTCACTGAGATCTAACACGCCTCAATTTAGATCACATAAAGGGGAGCGGGAGAGAAAATGCTTCGCGGGGCACATTGGTTTAGTGGCGGGTCCTTTGTAAGAGCCGTCTAGGGGCAAATACAGTGTTTATTAAAACTCCCCACAGGTGCCAGAAAAGCCTGCGGTCTTAAACTTTCTGAGAAGTGGGTATAGTTCAACTAAAGGATGCATAGCACATCATTTCCAGAAAACAGGCTAGAACTTAAAGCTCTTCTCAAAGGCCTCTCTGCTCTTTGGTTTCAAATAATGTGGCTGGGCCTTTATTTTCTCTCTCATAAACAATATGTCGAAGTCCGTTGCTATGGCAAAGAAACCCTTGAGATCACTCCTGAGTTGACATGGTGTGCAAACATCTCTGTGTCACTCTCCCCTTGAGATCACTCCTGAGTTGACATGGTGTGCAAACATTTCTGTCTCCCCTTGCAGCTGCCACCACAGACGCCAGGACACAAGTTCAGAAGAAGAAATAAGAAACAGCACCAGGGAACAGAAACAAAACCAAGGAAAGGAGGCGAGGGTTGTTGATTTTTAACCAGGAAATCAACTAGAGATTGTAGGAGCCAGCCTTGGGGAACACCCACCAAGAAAGTCATTAAGAACAAAGTTGTGACAGAACAAAGTAAGAAAAACAATAGGGGAAAAACAGGCTAATTAAACACCACCATTGCTTTTATTGCATCTCAGGGTGATTGTCTGTATACAGCTGGTCTCCCACAGCAAAACAGCCATTCCACAAAAAGAGTGACCACTGACCACCCCTCATCTAACCTAACCCTTGGTAAAGAAAGTGAAGCCTGCTTCTCAGGATCTCTGCTGCGTTGTCATCGCTCCCTTACAGCACGTCCATGCTCTAACAGCCATCATTGCCATTTAGGTAGCACTCATTCTAGACCAGGCGTGCTTGAAGCGCTTCCACGGAATTCACTTAATTGCCCGCTCTGAAGTAGTCCAATTGCTTCCCACGGCTCCCACCCATCTCTTTAATCCTTGGTCTCAGATGTAGACCCCCTCATTTTGTCTCATAGACATGACAACTCATCCCCTGTGCCCAGAGCAGGGCGCGGAGAAACTTCTGGGTTCTAAGAGGCTCGGCTGCACTAGCAGAGCTAAGCTTCAACTAATCAGCTCAGCAGCCAGAATATAAAGCCCTTATCAAAACCTGAAACTCAGGGGGGCGGTGATGGCGCACGCCTTTAATCCCAGCACTTGGGAGGCAGAGGCAGGTGGATCTCTGTGAGTTCGAGGCCAGCCTGGTCTACAAGAGCTAGTTCCAGGACAGGCTCCAAAGCTACAGAGAAACCCTGTCTTGAAGGAAAAAAAAGAAACCACAAAACCTCCAACTCATAGAACTCTTCAGTGACTCCCTTCCCTTTCTGGGATAAAAGCTGAACCGCCTCACTATGAACTGTAGGGACTTTCCTCGTGGTTTCTCTTCTTCACTGGTACTCTACTACCTGGACTTTTGTGTTTGCTTTTCCCTCTTTCAGAAATACCCTTCCCCTACTCACAATTCTGGCTCCTTTCCAACCTCCACGTCTTAGCTTAAAAGTCACCTGTAGGGCCCTTCTGAGCACTTACGGCGACCTAAGCCTACTCTAGTCACGTGTCTGGCCTCTGCTCCCCAATCCCGCCTTAATTCTCCGTGGGTTCTGGAGACTGTGGGCGTCTGTTCTTAGGCCCGACGCCTGCACAGGGCCTGGCACTCGGTGAGCGCTCAGTGCAGACCTATAACCCTGATTAGTGCTAGAAGCAAGTCCCGAGCTCCCCGGGTCGGCGAGACCGGCCCAGAGTCCTGCCAGGCACCGGAGCAGCGCGACCCGGTGGCTCGGGCCAGGCTCGAGGTGAGAAACGCCGCAGCCGCTCCTCACCTGCGCCAGATGCGGCCTGCCAAGGTCAGCCAGCGGCTCGGCCCCGTCCTGCCCGTCCACCCTCCCCAGGGCGGCCGCACTTCAGACCGTCCGGGCAGAGTCAGTCCCCCGGACCCGGAGGAGACGCGTCCCGGAGCGTGGCTCCATCCTGGACCGCGGCTGGGCCTCCGAGTCCTTCGGCCTTAGTTCGGACCGGCTGGCTCGGCAGCAGTGCCACGCCAAGGCAGGCTGGGCCTCACACGGCGCGGGGCCCGTTCCCCTGGCAACAGCGCTGGCTACGGCGCCCCACAGCGGCCAAACCGCGCTGCGTCACTTCGTTGGGGCATCCTGACTCTGGGCGGAGTTTGCCAGTGCCCCCCTGGCTCCGCAGCATGCCCATTCGTTTTTTTATTCCGTATTTTTACCCTCACCTTTCGTTGAGAAAATCCACTCCCTTCCATCATCACCCCGCAATCCACAAAGTCTTCCAATAATCCTAAAACGCGTCCTGTACGCCCCCCCCCCCCGTGTGTGTGTGTGTGTGTGTGTGTGTGTGTGGTGTGCGTTCTACCACCTCTGCCTTCTGAATGCTGGGATTATAGTAAGGCATGGCTGCCTACACTTTTAAAGAATGTGCTAGACGATAGATTCTATCTCAAAATTATTATTATTAATTATATGTGCTTGTGCTAGGTGGTGGTGGCGCACACCTTTAATCCCAGTGCTCAGGAGGCAGAGGCAGACAGATCTCTGTGAGTTCAAGACCAACTTAGTCTACAAAGAGAGTCCCAGGACAACCAGGGCAGTTACAAAGAGAAACCCTGTCTTGGGGGGGGGGGGGGAGCGGGCTTTATGTGTTTGTGTCTGTGCCCCCAAGAGGCCAAAAGATATCAGATCCCTTTGGAGCTGTGGTTGCACGCAGTTCTGAGCCCCCAGACATGGGTGCTGGGAACCAGACTCAGATCCTCTACAAAAGGAGGTACACACTGGACTACTGAACCATTGCTCCAGTCCCAAAATAGCTCATTTCCTTATTGCCCTTAAAGCATGCATAATTCTTCCTGAGAGCTCCCATCTTCAGGAAACTCAATAGGTCTTCTCCATTAGACTCTTCCTTCCTAGATCATTCCAAAGCACTTGAAAGCACACACACAGACACACACACCTTCTGTCTCGACTGGTCTCTGCTACTGAGGCTACAGCTATTGCCCCAGGCCACAAAGATTTTCAAATTGGGGCTCTGCAGGCTCCTTCTGGACCGTCCAAGGGATGGAACCTTTAGCCTCTCTTCCCTCTGAAAGGCCTCACTGTTAAATTGGATTCTTTAGAAATTCCCTCTCCCTGCTGAGTGTGGTGGTGCTGGCCTTTATTCCCCAGTGCTGGGAGGCAGAAACAGGCCTATCTCTGTGCGTTTGAGGCCAGCCTGATCTACGTAAGCAAGTTCCAGGACAGCCTCCACGGCCCTAAAATGGTAGGTTGCTGGCTCCCTCTGAGACTGGACAGATAGAGACAGAAAGCATATCTATCACTAAAAAAACGTGCAAGTCACATGTGTGCAATAAATGTGACTTAACTACGCTGTCACACGCCAGTTTGGGTCCTTAAGCAAGTTAGCCTCTCTATAATTTAAATTCTTGCTTTCAGGACTAACTGATAAAGCTCAAACTTGAAGATAATATCAAAGTTACTCTGGCTTCAGAGACACATATGACTCCTGCATTGTTATCTGGAAATGGAGAACCCAGGAGTCAACTAGAGATGGTCACACAGGAATGAAGGTGGAAGACGGGCCGACGAATGTCCACAGCAAGGAAAGGGACCCAAGTCAGTGCCTTCTAGACCCCAGACTCTCCTACCTCCTGGATACCTGTCCTGCATGTCTAGAGAGTGCCCTAGATGCAACGTGCAAGATATCCCCATAATTCACTCTTACAGGGAGAATACAGTGCAGCCATCTCCTGCACCCGCACCTCCTGGGGAGCACTACCATCACCCCATCAGTCCATCTCTGCACACGCACCTCCTGGGGAACACTGCCATCACCCATCAGCCCATCTCTGCACCTGCACCTCTTGGGGAGCACTGACATCACCCTATTGGCCCATCTCTACCTGTTGGCATCTTCTCATATGTGTTAGTGTCTTTCTGTTGCTGCGCTAGAACACAATGACCGAAGGCAGGTTATAGAAGCGTTTGTTTGGGCTGACAGCTGCAGAGACCAATCCGCCGTGGCAGGGAAGCAGGGCAGCAAGCAGCAGGCCTGGTAGCCCCAGCAGGAAAGCTAAGAGAGCCCATCATTTACTGCAGAGAGAGCAATCTGGAAGTAAAACTAGAATCTCTCAAAGCCTCTTCCTAGCGATAGACTTCCTTCCGCAAGGCTGCACCTCCTAAACCGCCCAGAACAGTGTCATCAGCTGGGGAACCAAGTGATCAAATGCTTGAGTGTATGGGGGACTGTTCTCATTGAAACTAGCACATTTCACTTTCTGTCCCCCCACCTGTAAGCCAGTAGCCTTATTTCGATGCAAAATGCATTTAGTCCGACTTCAAAACCCCCGTGGTCCTTCACGGTCTCAACACAGTTAAAGTCCAAGTCTCTTCTGAGACTCAAGGCAATGTTTGTTTGTTTTATTGCTCTAATTTGTTTGTTTCATTTTTGAGACTGTTTCCCTGGCTGGCCTGGAACTCACCCCTTAGGCCAGACGAGTTTCAGATTTACAGAGATCCACCTGCCTCTGTCTCCCAAGTGCTGAGATTAAAGGTGTGTGCCACTACACCCAAACTTCAAGGCAATCTCTTAATTGTAACCCCCTGTAAAATGAAAAAAGCAAATCACGTACTTCTACCATATACTAGCACAGAATATATATTATCATTTCAAAGGGGAGGCATGGAAACGGTGAAGGAATACTCGACCAATGCAAGCCTGGAACCCAGCAGTGGGAACACCAAACCCCCAGCACCCCTGGCGTTGTGTATCTTAGATAGCTCCGCCCCTCATGCGCACGCGCGCTCTCTCGGGCTGGTTCCTCTACCTGTCCGCAGCTCTACTTGGCAGATGTTCCAGCGCTCTGCATCACCCACATCTTGGAATCTCCCCTGCAACCCAGGTTTCATTTTGACAGCCTCATGCAATGGCATGCCAGGTCCCTCTGCCTTCTCACAGGGCCCTTACATGGGGTCTCCACCTGCCATGCTGCCTGGCCTCAGGGGTTCTCTGAAATCGCAGAGGAAGAATTGTGACCCCTTCACCAGTGCACCCTCCACGTCTCTAAAGCCAGAATATTCCTGTGCCCCTCAAGCACATTAGCGGTCACTTTCCTGGGCAGTTTATTTCCAGACGCAGAAACTTACAATTTGGAAATTTAGCTTGGGGGGAGGGGGGGTCTTTCTGCTGTTAATCTCAACAACTGCTGTCTGTCTTCCAGCATCTGCAGTGGCTGTGACATTAAGCTTACTAATGTTCTTTTTCTCTCCAAACTCCTTTCTTTCTTTCTTTCTTTCTTTCTTTCTTTCTTTCTTTCTTTCTTTCTTTCTTCCTTCCTTCCTTCCTTCCTTCCTTCCTTCCTTCTTTCTTTCTTTCTTTCATTTATTTATTTGAGACAGGGTATCTCTGTAACTTTGGAACCTGCCCTAGCATTTGTTCTATAAACCAGGCTGGCCTCGACCTCACAAGAGATCCGCCTGCCTCTGCCTCCCAAGTGCTGGGATTAAAGGCGTGTGCCACCACCGCCCAGCCAAACTGTACATTTCTACATTTCTTCTTTCTTTCTGCCCCACTTGCTCCTTTCTGCCGCAGACCACACAAGCATTAGTGACAATAGTCACTACAGGCTCAACATTATTCGGGATTGAAATTTCTCCAACAGAGAAATTAGTCTATTGCCTTTCAGTTTAGCCTCAGCCAAGGGTGGAAGGCAGCTAGACTCTTTGCCAAAATATCACAGGAATGTCCTTTAGCCCCACTACTATTGAAATCATTGCTTCCCCTGGAACCTCAGGTATCCATAGTCCACTTTGCTCTCAATCCTATGGCCTTCCAGGCTCCTGCTAGGATGGCCCATTAAGTTTCTAGTCCAAAGTTCCAAAGTCTTCCATCTATATCCACAGCCACCATCCCGGCATCAACTCCTGTATTAGTTTCTTCCTGTTGCTATGCTAATACATGGCCAAAGGCAGCTTACAGAGAAGAGTCTACTTGGGCTTTGGTTGCAGAGGGCTAATGCCTCCCATTGCTCTCCCGTCATGGCAGGGAAGCTTGGTGACAAGAGGCAGGCACAGCAGCAGGAGCAGAAAGCTGAGAGATCAGCTCTTTTTACCGCAAGCACGTAGCAGGGAGAGCAAACTGGAAATACAGTGCGGCTATAACCTATCCAAGCCTTCGCCCAGTGACATAAATTTCCTCCAGCAAGGCTGGACCTCCCAAACCTCCCCCAACAGCGCTGCCAACTGGGGAGTGTTCAAATGCTTGAGCACCTTCTGTTTAAACCACCACTGCCTGGTTCTTCTTCACTGAACTGAGACAGACCCAAGGCCAGGTTGCTCTCCCATTGAAACACGTCCTACACTCGTTTCCTTCCATCCAGGCCTGATCTCCAGCATCTTTCTTGCTGATGTCACAGCGCTTTCTGTCTCGTCTCTACGATCAGCCTGCTTACTGACAGTTCATTCTTCTCATAAGCTGCCAGGCTTATCTTTATTTATTAAAGTAAATGGCAATCGGAATAAAAGCTCCAAAGGGTGTCTATATTCTAAATACGGTAAATATGTTACCTTTCACATTTAAAGGAATTTTGCAAATGAAATGAAGTTATGGGTCTCAGAAAGGGAGACTCTAGACAATCACAAGAGTCAGGCGGTGGTGGCGCACGCCTTTAAACCCAGAACTCAGGAGGTAGAGATGGATGGATCTCTGTGAGTTTGAGGCCAGCCTGGTGTACAGAACAATTGCCAGGACAGACTCCAAAGCTACTCAGAGAAACCCTGTCTTGAAAAAACAAAAACCAAACAACAACAACAAAAATTAAAATCACAAGAGTTCTTATGGAGGGAGTCAGAAAGCCAGAGTGAGAGAAGATGGTGAGTCAAGGAAAGAAAGTTCTAGAAGCCGAAAAAGGACAAGGGAACAGATTTGCCCCTACAGCCTCCAGGGGAACTAACATTGCCTTTACCTTGTCTTTAACACAGTGAAAGACATTTCAAACTTCTAACCTCCATAACCTCAGGATAAGTCTGTGTGGTAGTAAGCCACTAAGTCTGTGGTCATTTGTCATGGCAGCAATAGGAAGCAAACACAGTGAGTTTCAAATAAGAGTAAGTGCACATATATACAACCAAGTCCGTGTTTTTATATAACTGACTGCTGTTTTTGTTTGAAACAAAAACCCTAGTAGCAGCTCAGATTCCCCCTGTGTCCCCACAAGGGGATCCTCAGAGCAGAGGATTGCTCCCACCCAAATCGGCTTTCCAAAGGTACCAGCGTTTCCTTCTCGTTCTTTCTGAATTGTCCTCAGCCTCTGGTCCCCAGTCTGGTCACCAGGACTTCACTGTCTGAGAAAGGTCAGAGAGGAATCTTCCTGCTGTATAAACAGCACCCTGCCTTGGAGAGATGGCCCAGCAGGCAAAGGTGCTTGCTGCCAAGCCTGATGACATGAGTTCAAATCCCCGGGCCCCATGTGGTAGACAAAGGAAACCAATTCCTGCAAGTTGTTCTCTGACTTCCACATGTGGACACACACGTGCACACACACTATAAATAAACAAATAGTAATGTATAAGTGTAAAAACAAACAAACAAGCAGGTTCCCATCAGTCTTGTTTAATATCCTCAAGGGAGCACCCACTTTGGTGATGCATGCCTGTTATCCAGCACTCAGAGATAGATCAAGAGGAGGATTGTGATTTCAAGGTGAGCCTAGGCTACACAGGAAGACCACGTCTCAAAAACCAAAACCAAACCAAAACACCAAGAACCTCCAGGAGTGCCCTTGGCTTTGGAATTGATGGAAACACCAAAGCCTGGCTGCCAAGGCTGTGTTCGGCCAGAGTCTGTCGACACCTCGCTGGCATGTGAGTCCATTTTTGTCCCCTGAGAAAACAGATCCTAGAGCCAGCAGCGCGGGCTTGATCCTCGGGCTTTTCTAATATGCTACCCTTAGCTGGGACTGTTGACCTAACTGCTCTCTCCCCTTCTCCTTAGGGCCATTTTCTGTGAAAACACGAGACCTGTATTCTTTCTGGGGCAGAAGTCAGCCCTCAAGACTTCTTCCCACTCGGAGTTATTGCCTCTAACCCATAGGGCGGGTCTTCCCTGCCCATGCAGGAAAAAGGCCAACTATGCGTCCAAACTGTTTTAAAGCCTGGAACACGTGGAGAAGGGGGCCCGGAGTGGGCTACTGGGATTCCTGGGCGCTGGGAGAGGACACTATGGATACGGGGCGGGGTGGGTCATTCTACCCAAGCCAGGAAGAGGGCCTTCGTCAGGGCCACGCGCTCTCAGGCTTCTTGGAACTTGACTCTCGTCTCAGGGCGAGTCAGTGGTCACCTGTTTCCACCTGAGCTCTGCCAGTCGCCAGGTAGTGACATCACGTCTCTAAGTCTCAGTTTGCTACGGTGTGAAATGGGGTTATACGAACAGCTGCTACACAGGACGGCGGTGAGGCCTGAAAGTTCATCCTCAGATGAAGCGCAGCCAGCGTCTGAGGGGTTCTGGTCTCTTCGGTGTGCACAATCCAGAACCTCCTTTTCATCCTACCAGGAAATAATGCTGTTCATTTAGTCAATGACTGCAATTAAATTTAATTATCAAATTATCCTGGGTGGGATGTGGCCAGCCCGAGTTCTTCCTGTCTGGAACCACTTTATCTGGGTCACAGTACCCTCTTCGGTGGACCTGGGAGAGCATGCTTGTCCCAGTGGCATCTCCTCCCTGATTGGCACCACTACCTACTAATTGGTCTTACTGTGTCCCCTGGGAATCCACCCCACTCCCATGTCCTCACAACCTGCGGAGATCTTAAGAAGGAAGAGGAGGAAGAGCTGAGGGGATGGTTTCGTTGACAAAGTGCCGACTGAGTTCCAACCTCAGCATTCACGTAAAAGCCAGCAGGGCAATCCCAGCTCAGCTCTGGGGAGAAAGGGACCGGACAAGCCCTGGAACTCCTCGGTAGCCAGTTCAGGGGGATCGACAAGCTCCGGATTCATGAGCTACCCTTCCTGTCTCAAAGGCACTAAGTGGGCCGGCAGGATAGCTCAGGAGATGAAGCATTTGCCATGATGTTTGACGACATGAGTTTGATTCCCAGAACCCATGTGAAGGTAGGGAAAGAACTGAATCGTGAGGGTGTTCTCTGACCTTCACATGTCTGCACATGCCCTGTGGCAAACATGCCCCTTCCCGCATCATACACATACAACTAAATCTTTTTTTTTCCTTCGAGACAGGGTTTCTCTGTGGCTTTGGAGCCTGTCCTGGAACTAGCTCCTGTAGACCAGGCTGGCCTCGAACTCACAGAGATCCGCCTGCCTCTGCCTCCCGAGTGCTGGGATTAAAGGCGTGAGCCACCACCGCCCAGCCAAATCTTTTTTTTTTTCAAGACAGCGTTCCTCTGTGTAACTGCCCTGGTTGTCCGGGGAGCTCACTTTGTAGACCAGACTGGCCTTGAACTCGCTGAGAGGCCTCTGCCTCCCAAGTGCTGGAATTAAAGGCATGTGCCACTACCGCCTGACCATCTTTTTTAATTAAAAAAAACAATAATAATAAGGTGGCGAGTAACTGACACCCAATGTCAGTCTGTAGGTTCCACGTGCACACTCATCTGCACACATACATGAGGCAGCACAGGCAAACACACACACATACACACAATCAAAATTAAAATTAAAAAAGAGAAAGAAAGAAAAAAGAAGGAAGAAAAAAGGAAAGAAAAGTAAAAGTAGACTGTTTTATTTCCTTAATTCTTCCTTCCCTCAAAGAAGTTGTGTTTTGAATACTATGAAATTAGAATCAAAGCCATCAGCCTCCAAGACCTTGCCTGCCTGATAACAGCTGTTGATCTCTGTGGCTTTGCTGGCGACCCTTCCCTTTCTGGAAAGACTTGGTTCCCTCCACCAGGCAGGCTCTCGTGGCTCTAAGAACTGCCAGAGAAGCCTCCTGGAGCTCGTCCTACCAGGGCTGTAGCCAGCAGAACCTGTGGCTAGTGCTCGCACGGCCTGGAGCAGCACCATCCTCCAGAGAAATCTTTCTCTGAGCCTTGAAGTAAAAAGTGGCCTCAAGCCCAGCGCACTATGGGGCTCTACTTTCTAGCTCCTTCCGTGGAAGCCTCTGCCACTGGATGGTGATCTGATTCAGGCTTGTTTCTCCAGCCAGACCATAGGAAGGGGGACGACAGCCGGAGGGATCACATTCCTCTTGCTCACCACTGCTTCCCTAACCAATGACAGTAAGCACACGGTAAAGGCATGCTGAACTGGACATGGTGGCACACGCCTGTCATCGCAACACAGGAGGACAGGAACACAGGACAGTATATTTGAAGTCATCTTAGTATACGTAGTGAGACCCTGTCTCAAACAAATAACAATAAATAATTACATTAGAAAGAAAGGAAAAGAGGGAGGGAGAGGAGAAAGATGGTGTTACTCTTTCGTATTTTGTTTTGTTCGGTTTTCCAGACAGGGTTTCTCTGTGTAGCCTTGGCTGTCCTGGAACTCACTCAGTTGACCAAACTGGTCTTGAACTCACAGAGACCCCCTGCCTCTGCCTCCCAAGTACTAAAGGTGAGCACCGGGGCTGGAGAGATGGCTCAGCAGTTAAGAGCACTAGCTGCTCTTCCAGAGGTTCTGAGTTCAGTTCCCAGCACCCACACGGTGGCTCACAACCATCTGTAATGGAATCTGATGCTCTCTTCTGGCTTGCAGGGATACATGCAGACAGAGCACTGCTACCAAAAACAAAAAACCTAAAAAACAAAACACTAGCTTCTCTTAGATATTAAAGGAGGCGGAAGGTGAGCGCCAGCCCATTGATGGTGTTGCTCTTCTGTGAGACCTACCATAAAGTAAAACTGTGGAAGTTTCATGCAATTTCAAGAGGAACCAGGAAATTGCCTCTTAGTAAATAACCACTCACTGAATCATTTTTATATAAAAGTTGGTTTTCCTGGAGGAGGGAACGTAGCTCCAAGCAGACCACTTGCCTAGCACGGAGGAGGAGCGGCGTTGGGTGCCCAGCCCTGGAGGGGAACAGTCCACTTCCAGTATTCCTGTCCCTTCAACATAGTGAATCTATTTTTCCCACATTCCTTGTGAAGTTGGGGGAGGGGGGAGGGCCTCTTTGTTTGGGTTTGGTTTTTATTTGATACATTCAAGACATTTTGCACCCATTAATTTCCCTTGTTAAGTGGTTTTTATGAGTGTTCTGTGCTTTAAGTAAGAAGTACCAGCATCCAGGATTCAAAATAGCCTCTTAGCGTTCTTGGTGAGAGTCCGGCATCTCTGCTGTTGACGACAGCTGGTGAGGCTTGGAACACAATGTCACCCTTCCAGAGCTCTCCTCAGAGCTAGATAAAATTGACTCTGTGTCTCTAGTTGGGGACAAGGTGTTTGGAACCAGCCCCTTACACAACAGAACTGCCGGGGGGCTGCTCCAGGGAGGCAAATGAAATAAAAATCACGGTGTGTAAAAAATGTACCATAGAGTCCTAGGAACCAAAGATTTTAAGGCTTTGGCTGCCCATAATTCACTTTTTATTTTATGTTTCTTGGAAAACTAGAGGCTTGTATTTGCTGCGTGCGTGTTACCTAAGATATAGAGAAGAAAACCAAGGTGGAGGAGTGGGAAGAGGATGGGGAGGGAAAGGAAGAGGAGGGAGGGAAGAGAAGAGAAGGGGAGGAAGGGGGAAGGGGAGGAGAGATGGATCCTGAGTGCTGAGATTTCCAAGTCTATGCCAGGCCTGTTCCAGCTGCTGGCTTCTGCAGCTGACCTCCGCTGGCCCTTCCAGGGCTCCAGGGGAGGAGATTTCCTTTCAGGCTGAAATCCATCTCTCTCCGTGCTTATTTCTGTGGGGAACGGTACATGCATGCTAAACCGTTGGCTGCTCTGCCTTATTGTACTTCAGAATTGTGCATGACGGAGACACCTGAATTTCTCCTCAAATACTTGAAAGTAAATTCTGTGCTGGGACCTTTCAGGTCTGCCCCTGGCAGATTTTTCTTTGAGCGTTCCTATCTCAAAACCTTGTGTAACCCGACACAATTATCTGAAAAAGCTCAGAATCCAAAAGAACTACATTCTGAGCTAGGAATGAAGGTCAGTACTGGGAAAGAAGTGTTCTTTCCCCTGCCTGGGGACTGAGTCCTACCTCACGATGACAATGACCAATTCATGTTCCAAAGGGAAAAAAAAATGCTAACCCCCACACAGGGACCAGTGGGCACTCTTGGCTGTACTCTCTGAACAAGGAATCGCTTGAAGATCACATTACAAAGCTTTGGACCTGGCTGACAGTTAAAAATACTTCAGTAGAGCTGGGAAAATGGCTTGGCAGATAAAAGGTCTCTCTGCACAAGCGTGAGGACCTAAGTTTGCATCCCCAGAACCCACACAAAAGACGAGCACATAGCACAAGCCCATGGAATCCTAGTACACCTGTGGAAAGATGAGAGCTGAGGCTGGAGACTGCCGGGAAACTGGCTAGCCAGCGAGTTTGTGACACGTACAGGGGAGGAGGGAACAAAAGGGACCCTGTCTCAGACCAGATGGAAGTGGGGGACCAACATCCAAGGCTGTCCTCTGACCTTACACCCATGCCTACAACATCCACTCACACACACACACACACACCTTAGTTGACCACAGTGTAATCCCAGCACTAAGAAGGCAGAGGCAGAAGAACCACAGTTTTGAAGCCAGTCTGATTTACATAGTGAGTTTCAGGCTAACTGGGATGATATATTGAGACCCTGTCTCAAAAATAAATAAATAAATAAATAAATTCTAATAATCACTTTGATGCCTGGCCTTCCTGGGGCTGGAAGCAAGAGTAACTTTGAACTCCATCAGGGTTCCCTAGCTGCAAAACCCAACTCATCCAGAGAGTTAGGGTTTGAGGCTAAACGAGGTGTACATAGCTCCCTGGAATTCACGGGGTTTTTTTGTTTTGTTTTGTTTTGTTTTGCTTTTCAAGACAGGATTTCTCTGTTCTAGCCCCGGCTGTCCTAGAACTCACTCTGTAGACCAGGCTGGTCTCAAACTCACAGAGATCCGCCTGCCTCGGCCTCCCAAGTGCCGGGATTAAAGGTGTGCGCCACCACTGCTGGACTGGAGTTCATGGTTTTAGCCAATGGTTGGCTCAGCCCTTTCTGACTCAAACTTAGCCCCACACTTCCTCCCTCAAATAACCCCAAACTTAAGGAGAGGGGACAGGAAGGAGACAGTAGAATAAAGTTGGGGCTCCAGCAGATGGCCTTGCATCCTGGAAAATCCCGGGACACAGAATGCGCCCCCCCACCTCCCACCCCCGGTCTTTACGGTTAGAAACACCAGTCCTGCTCATTATTTGCATACCAGTGGTGAGAGACCTCCACAGAGAACGGCACCGCTCATAGGTGGTTGCCTTTTCGTGGAATTCGCTGGAGAAAACTGGAGGCAAGACTATGAACAAAACCCCTCCATCTGGTTTCAGTTTGTTTAAAAAAAAAAAGGAAGAAAGAAAGAAAGAAAGAAAGAAAGAAAGAAAGAAAGAAAGAAAGAAAGAAAGAAAAAAGAGCACATACAGGCCTCCCCATTAGCAATCAGAAGACAGCAGCCTGTGCTTCCCCAGGGTCATATTAGCCACCAAGGGTGGGGCAGAATTATGTATATGCAAATATGACAGCAGCCAGCCAAGCAACCGAGTTTTGTATCTGTTGCAGTTGTTCTAGCAAGAAAGGGCCTAAATGAGGGTGATGGCGGCTGTAAAGAAGCCACTTTGGAATTAGCTGTAAACATCCAGTTGCCTTCATTCCGCTTTGGGAGACTTGTTTCTGATCCAGAAGGGAAATAAATGATAGCCTTTCTCCTGGGGACGGCTCCCTGTGTATGCCCACCTCCTTTAACTAAAGGCCAGTTAAAGGAACGGAGTGGGCTCCCGGTTAAGGGCAGATTATAGATGTATAGATGAATAGGACCCAGTTTCTTTCTCCTCTCTCTCTCTCTCTCTCTCTCTCTCTCTCTCTCTCTCTCTCCCTTCTTCCTTCCCTCCCTCCCTCTCTCCCTTCCTTCCTTTCTTTTTCTTTTCTTTTTTGCTATTTAAAAAATTATTTTTATTTTATCAGCATTAGTGTTGTGCTTGCACGTATGTCTGTGTGAGGGTGTCGGGTCCTCTGGAACTGGAGTTACAGACAGTTGTGAGCTGCTATGTGGGTGCTGGAAATTGAACCCAGGTCCTAAACCCCATTATACCTGACCATTCCTTGCTAATCAGTCTATGTATCACCATCTTCAGCAAACCCTAAAAAGGAACAACAGTAAGCAAAAGAATAACCGTAAAAACAGGAGGTCAAGGTGTAGCCTGTGAGAAGGGAGGCAATGAGCTGCACTTTATTAACAAGAACATCCATGTTACCCTTTATAAAACCTGAGCAGTCGGTGCTCATAACCATGAGCCATCTCTCTTCAGCCCCAGAGCCCAGCTTCTTAAACTATAGTAGAAACACCATACAGGTTCACTGAATGGAGGGGCTGAGAAAAATTGGACAAGAGTAAAATGTTTTTTAATACACACATACACACTTAGTTCAAAATCTAACATGTAATGAATCTGAGGTGTTTCTGGCAGCCCTGGCTTGTGCTACAACATGCACAGTTACTGCAGACTTGCTTCTGAACACTGACATGCAGACCCTGCACTGTATGCACCATCATGGCATGCAGCGGCAACAGAAGAAGCCTGAGACACCTCGCTTCAGAGTTAAGACTGTGGGCATTATAGATTGAGGTGTTTCTCTATCCATACCGGGGTCTTTGTTGTTATAGAAACACAATGGCTTGGTTTTAGAGAAAAGAAGACTTACTATTTTTACTGTCAGTACACAGTGTGTGTTAAATTCATAGGTTTTTGGACCGTATTATGTTAGAGTGTCTTATTCTTAAAATTGTTATTTGAGTTGTTGACTTAAGTTTCATTTCAAAAAAATCATTAAATGAAAGCTAGGCAGGGTGACACATACCTATAATTCCAGCATTTCAGAAGCTGAGACAGGAGGATGAAGAGCTTAAAGTCAGGTTGGACTGTGTAAGACCTTATCCCAAGAAAAAACAAAACAAGTGTGGTGGTGTGTGCCTTTAATCCCAGCACTCGAGAGGCAGAGGCAGGTGGATCTCTGAGTTTGAGGGCAGCCTGGTCTACAGAGAAAGCTCCAGGCTAGTCAGGAACATAGAGAAACTTTGTCTCAACTTTTTTTCTGAGGCAAGGTTTCTCTGCTGAAACTGCTCACACCTGTAATCCCAGGATTTGGAAGCTGAAGCAAGAGGATTGCCATAAACTCAAGGCCAGCCTGCTATATAGTGTTACATAGTAACTATAGAACTATCTCAAAAACAAAACCAGAGCAGGCAAGGTGGCTTAGCTGCACAAGTCTAATGCTCTGAGTTTGGTCCTCTCCACCCACATGAAGGGTTAAAACAGAGTCCTCAGAAATGTCCTCTGACTTCCAGATGTGTGCTGTGGTATTCACACACCTCCAGATCTCTCTCTCTCTCTCTCTCTCTCTCTCTCTCTCTCTCTCTCTCTCTCTCTCTCTCTCTCTCACACACACACACACACACACACACATGCACACACATACACGCACACTGACACACACCTCTGATCCCAGCACTCAGGAGGCAAAAGCAGGCAGATCTCTGTGAGTTCGAGGCCAACCTGGTCTACAAATCGAATTCCAGTACAGACACAACTATTACACAGAGAAAATTTGTCTTGAAAAAACAAAATAATAATAATAATAATTCAACCAAGATTTAATTCTGTTTGTTTGATTGTTTTTCAAGACAGTGTTTCTCTGTAGCTTTGGAGCCTGTCCCAGAACTAGCTCTTATAGACCAGGTTGGCCTCGAACTCACAGAGATCCGTCTGCCTCTGCCTCCTGAGTGCTGGGATTAAAGGCGTGCGCCACCACCGCCCGGCCCAAGATTTAATTCTTTATGTAAAAATTAACAAATATTTATTCTTCATTAGCATACAAATTTTCACTCCTCTTTAGTAATGATAAAATTATCTATACACCACATAATTATTCTCAAATGAATTTTAATGATTTATTATCAGTAAATGCTTGATTTGTATACCTATTTTTTTTTTAATGAAGACAGGGTTTCTCTGTGTAGCCCTGGGAGTCCTGGAACTCACTTTGTAGACCAGGCTGGCCTCAAACTCGGAGATCCACCCGCCTCTGCCTCCCAAGTACTTGTATTAAATGCATGTGCCACCACACCTGGCAAGTGTACCTATTTAATATAGCTATATCTGGGATCAGATAAACATTTTTAAGTGCCTAGACATGGTGGTCCACACCTTTAATCCCAGCACACTCGTGAAGCCAAGACTAGTGAATTTCTATGAGTCCTAGGCCAGCTTGGTTTACATAACAAGCTCCAGGCCAACCCAGGCTACATAGCGAGACCGTGTGCCCCCTACCAAAAAAAATCCTTTTTGTCCGTGGGTAAAGAAGGCTATGAGTGGGAAAGATTAAGAAACCCTGACAAGGGCATCGATAGCACTTAACTCTTGGAGTTCACGTCCTTAGGTATATCAAGAGGCTGACCACAGTGTCGAGATGCTGGGAGAACAGGACTGGCATGCAGGGAACACAGAATAAGAGTGAAAAGATTATGACTGATTCTCAGTCGTAGCTGCGGACCCAGAGGATCTGACTCGGAGTCTGATTAGTCTCCCCAGGTCCTCAGCTGGGCCTTGCTTTCCCCAAGGCTGATCCAGAAATTTCTGCAGAGCACAAAATGTTTCCTACTTTCTGGGTCCCTACTCCCTAAACATCTGCTTTCAATCTTGGAGGCCATAAAATAATTCAGGAGAGCGGCACAGAAATCGCCTGGGAGTCCAGGTGATGCTCCTCCCCCAGGTCACCAAGGGGCAAACTCTCCAGGTGCTCACACTAAGTAGGGTACCTCTGAAAAGTGAGCAGAGTTTTGGCATGCTCAGAGGATATTCAGGAGTGAGTTAGTAATCTCCAGGCCTCCTATGCCACATTAGCCCACAAGCATCCGACTGTCTCTGATTCAGCCTTTGCATACATCTACGGACACCCTAGGCTGGGTTTGTCTACACAAGACCTCTGTTCCTGTCTGCAGACAAGACTCCAGACAGACCTATATCTTCTTCCCAAATCTACTTCCTGGCCAGCTGGGACAGAGGTCTTCTTTGCTTAAGATCACACCATGTTCTCTTTAGCCCATAAAATGAAGTCCATGCTGGACAGTGGTGGTGCACGTAGTTAATCCCAGCATTCAGGAAGCAGAGACAGGTGGATCTCTGTGAGTTCAAGGCCAGCCTGACCTACAGAGTAAGTTCCAGGATAGGCTCCAAAAGCTACACAGAGAAACCCTGTCTTGAAAAACCGAAAAGAAGGAGAAGAAGAAGAAGAAGAAGAAGAAGAAGAAGAAGAAGAAGAAGAAGAAGAAGAAGAAGAAGAAGAAGAAGAAAGTGGTAAATACAGCTCTGTATTGACATGGTTCTCAAAATCACAGATTTTGCACTTAAACCTAATTTAAGTGTTGAGGCTGAGCCTGAGAGGGCCCTTAGACTCTGTTCTCTTGAAGGTAAAATGTTGCTAATCAGACCTACTAAAAGGGGTTGTCATGGGGCTTCTGCACCTATCCCAGAGCTCAGAACATAAGAAGTCTGGATGCCAGTGCATGGAGGGAAGGGCATTCTGGGAAGAAGATTTAGAAAGATGGACGAGACCAACTTTGGACATGTTGAGTGCAAGTGGCCTATGCTGTCCAAGGGAGGCATCCAGGGCAGCTGGATGCGTGGGCCTGGAGTCAAGAGGGAGGCCTTGGCTGGAGAGCCGGCGTGTGGGTGTCGCCAGCATGTGTGTAGGAAGATGAGGTCATGGGTGGAGGAGGTGAGTGTGAAGCCTCCACAACCAGACGCTCATGCACACGGAAGACAAGTTTATGAGGAAGGCTGCGGAAGGGCAGAGAGCTGGGAGGAACACCAGCATCAAAGAGAAACAGAGCTGGGCAGTCAAGAGAGGCCAAAGGAACAGAGGCTGGGAGGAGACGGAGACAGTTGACGGCAGACGTGGGCCTGAGATGCACGAACAGGTGGCCCGGTGAGGGCAGGACTGGGAGCTGCCTCCGGGCTAACCTGGGAGAATAGAAAGGAGCAGTGGCAACTAAAATAACCATAGATAAAAGTGGCTAAGAGAGGAGGGCCGTTGAAAACAATGCCTGAGCCGACAGTGGCGGTAAACTGTTTAATCCCAGCACTCGGGAGACAGAGAGGCAGGCGGATTTCTGTAAATTCAAGGCCAGCCTGGTCTACAAAGCAAGTTCTAGAAAAAGGATGCAGGATTGAGGTTGCCAGTGAGAGAGGCTGCTAGGGAGCGGCCAGTGGTTCGTGGGTCCATCTGTGGTCCAAGCACAGGACCTGGTACCAGTAGAAAATCAATAAAAATGTGCTATATCGGGGTTGGGGAGATGGCCCTGTGGGTGAAGTGTTCATTGTGCAAGCAAGAAGACCCAAATTTAGTTTTCTAGAACCCACACAATGGCTAGGATTGGTGATGCCATCTGGAACTCCAGTGCTCAGAGGGGTACAGGCAGGTGAGTTCCAGGGGCTTTCTGACCAGCCAGTCTAGCTGAATGAATTGGTGAGCTCCAGGCTCAGTGGGAGACCCTGTCTCGAAATCTAAGGGGTAGAGCCACAGAGGATGACGTCCAGTGTTGACCTCTGACGTCCACATGTGCACACGAGTGATTGAGAATGTTGTTCAGTCTTAAAGTGTGTGCCTGGAAGGCACAAGGCTCAGAACTGAAATACCTCATATGGAAAGAAACTTACTATCTTTGACAGCAGTGTGAGGTGAGGTCTAGAACATGACAAAAGAACAAGTCATTGGCAGGAAATGGAGTGCCTCTGCCACTGTGCCCCAGGAGAGAGGAGAGGGGGTGTATGAGTGTCATACAGGGTAGGACTCCCTAGAATCCGGCTATATCTGAGTTCAATCTGTTTTTTACAGATGCACCCTCCCAGAAAGTCAGCAGATGGTGCTAGTGAGTCACCGGTCACCAAAGCAGAGAGCGGCCAGCCTTTTCTATGCTAGTTACAGACGCTTGGTCCTCCAGAGCCCGGGGAATGCTATGGTTGGCTAACCAGGCTTCTGATCAAAAGAGTGAGGTTGGGACTGGGAGTCAGGACAAAGGGTTAAGACTGCCGTCAGAGTGCTTGGAATCAGGTAGCTCCAGGAGCTCTACTCCTGGCTACCCTCCATTAACCTGCCCTTCTAGATCCTGCCTTATCTGCTGGGGTTCCTGCCCTCTGCTCACCCCACCCACCCTCACTCCTCTCCCACGGAGGCCCCTACCAGGCCAGATTCCTGATTCTGGCAGAAGTTGGTGCTCTACCCCAAGGCAGGCTCAACCTGGCACCAGGCCTCAGACAGGGCTGGGTTGGCCCCTCCCAGTTATGACTGTCTTGAAACACCTTCCACTTCTACAGCACCTCCACCTGATGAGGGGAAGGGTCAGTGGCTGAGGAGGCCACAGGGAGTTAGAGTACAGATCCTAGGAGGGAGGGGCCGTGGTCTCTTGATGTTTGGGGTGGGGGAAGCAGGTGTCATATAAATGGGACAGGTGGTGCAATCTCATCAAGACTCAGAAGAGTCCCGCCCAAAGTGGTGCACTGTAGTAGATAGAAGCAGCCTAGTCCTCCTGTGCTCCACAGTCAAAGGCAATTCCTGCTACCTCGTCTACTCTCAAGCCGATCTCTCTCCCACCCAACCCTGGGCTTCCTCGTGCACTTTACAGGAGCAGAGTAGACCCCTGCTTCCCAGACTCCTCCTCATCTTGTCTCTCTCTCTCCTCATCTCTGTCTAAACTTGCTTTAAGTACTTGTACTGTGAGCAAATGTGACGGTCCCCTAGGACTCGGCTTTTTTTCTCCCCTTTCCACCACAGGGGAAGTCCTTAAAGGGGCTGAGACTGGAGAAACTGTAGCTGGAGTCTAAGGAGGGTAGCCAGATCTGGGAGTGCTGATGGATGCAACTTTTACAGTTAAAGCAGGGGACATTGTTCTCTTCCGGGCCTGGACGACAGACATCAGTGGTTTGGGAAAAGAATTGCTTCCCTGCATTTTAGAAGCAAGATGACCCAGATAGAAGGAGAGCTATATGAAACACACATACCACACACACACCTACACATGTAAGATCACGACACAGGGCACAGAACCCTATGGACACAGTATGTAGAAACAAAAGAACACAAGGCCGCATACCCAAGGTCAGGAACACACACACCTCACTCAGGCAAATCCTGCCACCCAGGCCAGGGTTCCACCATCGTTTCTATTTACAGAGGGACGGTAGATGGAAGCAGATGAATAGTTCTGAGTGGAGACGGGGTCTCCACCCGGAGTTCCTCCCCTCAAGTGGGTCTGGACTCCAGTTCCTTCTTAGAGATTTCTCTGACCCATCAGAAGCCCATGCCTGGATAGAAGAGCAGCTTCGGAAGGGATGTTTTCGTGTAACTTTGGGACAGAGTCTGGATACAGGAGAGAGAATGAACCACAGGACAAGCTGTGATAAGGAGTCCACAGCCTCTCGGGACCCGGAGGGACAGAGATGAGGAACTGAGCAAGATCTGGAGGTCCACAGAAGCAGGGATCTCCACTGCCATGGTCTGTGCCTACTCTCTGCATAGGGCCTGGCACCCAGCTATTGGCACTAACCCCCAACGCCTGCCAGAGCCCTGGCACACATGTTAGGCACAGAGTGCCAGACATGGGGGTGGCAGGGGGTGCCAGGCCACACACAAACAAGGACCTTCATACACACAGGGAGGGAAGTGCACCCACACAGTACTTATATCATCCCCTGAGGACTCAGGGTAGCAGGTCAGGGACCACCCTGTCCTGACATTTCTTCCAGGTGTTCCCATTAGCTTGGCTCTTGGGGAGACGGTGGGTGAAGTGCACTTAAAAGGAGACTTTGATGTTCCTTTGACTTCTCACTCGTACCCACACACATACACTTGTGTGGTGTCCCCAGTTCTAGACTTTGGAAGAAAGTGGGGAGGTGAAACAGAAACTCCCAAGAATCCCGGCCTCGCGGTCACCCTTCTCCTCTAGCTATGGCTGTGAACTTCTCAGACCTCAGACAAGAGTGCACATTTGGGTGTGTGCACCAGAGACCCAAGGCTATGGCACCGCAGGTGTGGCTGGGAGCTGACTCTGGCTGGTTCCACGCAGTGTTCTGGATCATGGCAACCACAGCGATATCAATGTGGAATACTTGAATGAAAGTTGATGTTAGTGTGTGTGTGTGTGTGTGTGCGCGCGCGCGCGTCCGTGCGTGAGTGTGTGTGTGTGTGTGTGTAGTTAGGTGTTCTGAGGAAGCGTGAGCAGAGTGTGCACACCTGAGCGCAGAGGCTCAGAGCCCTTGGCGTGCCAGTAGGCGCGCAGGAGTGAATGAGATGCAGGGAACAGGGTTGGGCAGACTGGCCCTTTCCCTGGAGAAGCCGGCGTATGACGGCTCCGCCTCGTGCAACAACTTGGGACTTTGTTCCGGCTTCTTCGAAAGCGGATCTAGCCGAGGGGGCGGGGGCGGGGGGGCACCTGCCCGGCGTGGGGTGCCGAGATAGAAGTGCAGGAAAGCCCACCCCAGCTCCGCCTTCGCCCCGCCCCCACCCCGCCCCCGGGGGCGCTTTATAAGCTGGGTCCGAGGGCCCGCAAAGAAAGCGAATATCCCTCCTACCCCAGGCCGTGGTTTCTACACTCCGTGTCCCGGCCCTGAGTCCCTCTCCGCGCTCCCCAACCCGGCCCCCGCCCCGCCCAAGCCCGGCCCGGCCCCGCAGTCATGGAGCGCTGGCCTTGGCCGTCGGGCGGCGCCTGGCTGCTAGTGGCCGCCCGCGCGCTGCTACAGCTGCTGCGCTCAGACCTGCGTCTGGGCCGCCCGTTGTTGGCGGCGCTGGCGCTGCTGGCCGCGCTGGACTGGCTGTGCCAGCGCCTGTTGCCCCCGCCGGCGGCACTCGTGGTGCTAGCTGCTGCTGGCTGGATCGCGTTGTCCCGCCTGGCGCGCCCTCCTCTCCTGCCCGTGGCCACTCGCGCGGTGCTCATCACCGGTGAGTGCGCAGAGCGCAGGGACTCCAGGCTGGAGGGCGGGACCGTACACCTAGGGGGATTCCCTTGGGCTCCATCAAGGCGGACTCCGCAGCTCAGATGTGAGAGTCCTTCACTCCGAGATGCAATAGAGTGCGCCAAGTAGGAAGCTCCGGGCACCTCACCAAGTCCGGGTTAACTACCTGCGACCGCGGGAAGAGTAGGAGGGAAAGTTAGGTAGGGAGTGGGCAGGTGCTCAAAGAAAACGAGTGACCGAGGAGAGACAGAGTTTATGCAGTGCTGGTCCCTAAGAGACCAGGTGTGGAGCAGAGGACAGTACTCTAAGGGACAGAAGACCCGAGAAAGGAGAATGCCATTCCTTGAACTCTGCCTGGCGTCCCCACGTCAGTGGAACACACTGTCGGCTGTTCTCTAGAGACAGAGCGCTCAGACGCCAGTTCTGCTCCTCCTGACCTCCACTGGCTGGAATCCTTGGAGCTCTGAACCGCCTGAGGTCACAGCAGCTGGATAATAGCTGCTGCTTAGATCCAGTTACCCACTGCCAAAACTGCAGCCGTCTGCACCTAGCACTTCATCCTGCCTAGTCCTGGGTGCCCGGGAAAGAGGCTTTGGAGGGCTGGACTCAGGTGTCTCTGGTGCCTGGCTGAGCTCTCTTTGTCTGGAGCAGGGGATAAATCTGTCATCAGAGGGAGGGAAGGGGAAGGGGGGCTGCAGACCCAGCAGGAAATGGGGAGGGGGAGGAAGGCCAGGGGGCATTGGTCCATTGCATGGGAGGAGGGGCAGCCTTATTTCTTCCCCAACCACCATGGCGGTTCAGAGATCTTGGTCCTTTATGGGTGGTCTGTATGGTCGGATGGGGCTGGGAGAATTTAGGAGGAAATCCTTGAACTGGACCTTGGAGGACGTTGGGTGGAGACAGGTGGAATATGAAAGGTGTCTTGGATCACAAAAGGTGTGGGACAAAGGCTTAAGACAGGAATATGCATAGGATTTGGGAAGGGGAATAGTCAATAACCAGCCTGGCTGTGGTGGATGTGAAATTTCCTTGGGAGGAGACCTGAACCTGAACGTCAAGTGAGAAAGCAGACTGTAGTAAGGTAGACGAGGGTGGCACAGAAGGTCTTCAGCAGAGGAAGAGGGAAGAGACTTCCAGGGTGAGTGGGAAGCCTCAGGGAACCCCAGAGTCAGGAGGCTGAGGAAGGAAAGGTACCAAACCCTCTTGGAAAGCAGCAGGGACTAGGTTATAGGATCCCTTCCTGTTCTCTCATCTGAGCTATTTCACCAGGTCCTAGGCCATTTCAGGTTCTACTGGCCGGGCAAGGCAGTCTTTCCTAAGACCTCACTTAGGTCTTCAGTTCTGCAGTCAGTTCTAGTCCTGAGCTCCAGCAAGAGGTGAGAAATGGGATGCTTTCTGTGACCTGGGCTCCCTTTATCACTTCCGAGCTCAGCGTTTGGGAGTGAGGACTGCTCAGCCTTCTCCTGTGTAAGACCGGAAGTTGGCGGCTAGCTTCCTGATGCCTGCAAATTCTGGGGTTTTCCCAGTCACCACCAAGCAGCAAGGCACTTAAGTGACCGGGTCCTGGCCACCCTGCCAAGTACACTGAGCCTTCTGCCTGCAGAGCTGTCTCTCATTCCTCCCTGAGAATGCCCAAGAGCTGTTTGTCAAATCCATTCCACAGCTCAGCCATGGAGTCAAGTTTGGACTGTTTGGTGTGGAAGGGACCTTGTGTGCATGCATGTGTATATCTTTGTGCGGATGAGTGATGGGTCAAGCTCATGTGTGAACATCCAGGCAGGTTAGGAATCTCAGCATGTGAGCAAGAGGGTAAGATGTGGGGGTGACTGTTGGGACCCCAGAGCTAAAGCTCTGGCAGGCTTTAGTGGAGTGCTAACTGCTCCAGAAGGGAGCAGAGGCAAATGTGTGTATCTGTGCACACGCAGTCCCCTCCCCCAGTCAGATTTGCCTGAGAAGGACCCCTCAACACAGGCTGGCAGGCCCCAGCCACACAAAGCCCAGTTTGCAGCCCCCTGCCCAGCTTTGTTCTCCTCTCAGCATAGGGGGCGGGGCTGAGACGAGGAGGGGTGCTGTTTGTCCAGGAGTGGGGAAGCTGAGCTGCAAAGCAGCTTTTCTGCACAGCAGGACCTCGGGGCTGGCGGGCTCCACAGCACCTCCTCCTTCACTGGCCCTCCTCCTCCTCTCACTGGCCACCCACCGAGCCAGGATCAGAATGGAAACCATCAAGGAAGCAAGGGCTTATCAGTACCAGGGACCCCCACACTGGGGCCTTGCCTGGTGGTTCTTATCTCTGCATACCAAGGACAAGAAAATGAAGCCTCCATGAGTGGTAGCCGACCTCAGGTCACACTTGGTGGTGTGGGAAGGGATTCCAGTGCAGGTCTGTTTTCTTCACTTACCGTGCATGCTTCCTGTCCTGAGAGGGAAGTGCTCTGGGGTTCAGCAAACATATATGGCCAAAGTCAGTGATTGGAATTCCAAGGGCAGATTTCAAGGGGAAGTTGGGAATGGAGCTCCAATTTGAGCCTGGAACAATAATAGGGGACTGATAATAATAATAATCGAGGCTGATAGGAGTGCTCAGGTTGAACAGGGCCAGGATGATGTCATCAGAGAGCTGTGGCTTTATTCTAAGGCCCACAGGATCCTAAGGAAGCACAAAGCCTCTGGGAATTAGCTGCAGCAGAGTGATAGTCTTTTTTTTTTTTTTTTTTTTTTTTTTTGAAAAATATCCCTCTGGCTTAGGCAGTAAATTCAGGAGACAAGATGGGGTCAGCTTAGGTCTCTGTTTCTTCTATAAAGTAAAGTTTATCAGTCACACTTGAGGGATTAGCTGTAGGGAATCAGGGAGGCGACAGCTGTCACAAAATTGTTGATGTTCAGGGCTCAGTCAAGAGGACAAACTTATAACACATTTATTTGTAAGGAAGGAGGGTTGAGTGTTCAGGAGCCTAGATTCCACCCGGATACTGATGATCCTTTGCTTGTCTTGGGCTGGGCCATTGTGAAGATCATTGGCTATCTTATTCTGGTTAGGTTGTGACACTGGTTTTGGCAAGGAGGCAGCTAAGAAACTGGATGCCATGGGCTTCATGGTGCTGGCCACTGTGTTGGATTTGAATGGCCCTGGTGCCCTAGAACTGCGTGCCTGCTGTTCCCCTCGCTTAAAGCTGCTGAAGATGGACCTGACCAAGCCAGAGGACATCAGTCGTGTGCTGGAACTCACCAAGTCTCACACCACAGGCACTGGTTAGCAGAAGTGGCTCCATTAGGGCGGGGCATGGCTGGGTGAGTGTGAGGGAGGCAAGGACTACATGTTTGCTGTCGGCTGCCCTGAAGCTTCCCTCCTGCTTTTGTGCCCTCAGGCCTGTGGGGTCTGGTTAACAACGCTGGCCTCAACAGCGTAGTGGCTGATGTGGAGCTGTCTCCAGTGGCAACATTCCGAAACTGCATGGAGGTGAACTTCTTTGGTGCACTTGAGCTGACCAAGGGCCTCCTGCCACTGCTGCGTCACTCAAGGGGACGGATTGTGACTGTGGGCAGCCCAGCAGGTAAGTGCCCTTCCACTCTGAGGCACAGTAGTGAAGGAGCTGCTATCAGGTGAAGAGTGGTTTGGGGAACCCCTGGCCAAGGCTGAGCAGCCTCTTCCTCATTCTATCCAGGAGACATGCCGTACCCCTGTCTGGCAGCCTATGGCACCTCCAAGGCGGCTGTGGCACTGCTTATGGACACGTTTGGCTGTGAACTGCTTCCCTGGGGTATCAAGGTCAGCATTATTCAGCCTGGCTGCTTCAAGACAGGTGAGGGTCAGGTTTGGGGTGGGACATGCGTGTGGTCTGAGGATCTCGTGTGGCTTGGGTTATAGGCACAGTTCTCCTTAAATAGGGGCCTCCGGCTCCTCCAGCTGCTGTCTTCTGACCTTGCGGTCCCTCCTTCAGAGGCAGTGACCAATGTGAACCTCTGGGAGAAGCGCAAGCAACTGCTGCTGGCCAGCCTGCCTGGAGAGCTGCTGCAGGCCTATGGTGAAGACTACATCGAGCACTTGCATAGGCAGTTCCTGCATTCGCTCAACATGGCAGTGTCTGACCTCAGCCCGGTTGTAGATGCCATCATCGATGCACTGCTGGCAGCTCAGCCACGCCGCCGCTATTACCCAGGCCGTGGCCTGATGATCATGTATTTCATCCACCACTACCTGCCAGAGGGCCTGCGGCGCCGCTTCCTGCAGAATTTCTTCATCAATCACTGTCTGCCCCGAGCACTGAGGCCTGGCCAACCTGGCCCTGCTCCTGCTCAGGACCCACCCCAGGACCCAAACCCTTCCTTAGCGGCAGCTCGGTGAGCCACAGATGGCCTAAGTGCTCCAGCAGGAAAGGCTCATGAGCCCTTGGCCTCTTTCCTAGCCATTATAAACCCCTCAACCTTGCCCCAGAACAGCAGTTTTTAAACTGTGGGTCTGACCCCTTTGACAAATTTCTATCTCCAAGAATATTTACATTATGATTCATAACAGTAGCAAAATTACAGTTATGAAGCAGCAACAAAAACAATCTTATGGGTGGAAGTCACCGTCTCATGAGGAACTGTATTAAAGAGTTGCAGCATTAGGAAGGTTGATAACCACTGCCCTAGAATTTGTGTTAAGGAAAGCCCAGACTCCACTGCTGATGCCTAGTCTAGGCCTGGGAAGCTGAAGCTTGCTAGTGAGCCTCTGAACCTCTCTACTGCTTCATGAACCCACACAGACCCTACCGGGAACAATGTTCCATACTGCAGTTTTGGGGAACCCAGCTGGATGGAGAGTTTGCAAGATTATCTGTAGCCTTTGATAGGATGCACAGACCATTTCTCTGCAAACCTCCTCAGGGTTCTCTTGGCACCAGTGCCTCAGTGCTACAAGTTCAGAGTAAATCCCAACTGCCTCTTGACTGGCTCAAGAATTAGGTCCCCAATTACTTGCTCCCACGCCATAGGGAAGCTGTATATTGTACTTGCCTGGCCGTTGGCATTTAAAATAAAGACACATTTTTATTTCTCCTAGAATGGAGATCAGTGTTTGAAGGAGTGGCTGCCTGGTTGCCTGGGTGATAGGGTGTGATTATGTGGCAAAGACTGGGAACTGCCTGGGAGAACCTGGGACCAGCAGGGGACCTGACTGGGTCTCTCAGGCACTCTGTGGTCCATATCCCTCTTCTACGACCTCAGGCAAACAAACCACTTATCCCGATATCTGGCTTTCTGCATAGTGAGATGAAGGTAATGGTCAATTTGGGGAGTTACAGGGCTTGGTGAGGCAGTTAGGGAGCCTCTGGTGCCCCCAGAGTAAAGATACACTCCTCTCTCACAAGCCCCACCTCAGCCTATCTCTGCCTGAGCTCCCAGCAGGAAGAGCCTCCTCCAGGGACCCCCTGACACTGTGGCTGCTGACTGCAGGAAGGGTGCAATCAGGGTGCAGTGGTGGAGAAAGTCGGGAGGCAAGGAAAGGTTCTAGGATTTAAGAGGCAGCAGAGAGGAGACTTTTTAAAGAGAGGATTTTATTGTCTCAGAGGGGCAGAGCTGAAGGAGAGGGCTACAAAGCTACTTCCCCCACACCCCAAAGACACACACTCTTTAATCTTTCCAAGGGCTATTGCTCTGGGAATGAGCCACAGAGGGACAGGGAGGCTCACACTGCCAGGGCTTCTCAAGTCAGGGAGGGACATGAAAGTGACACAAGTTCCTTAGATATATCAGTGGCTCTAAATGTAGGGCTGGGGGCTCTTTGCTCTGGAGGGATCTTGGTCCATTCTTCATCAGGGGAGAGGTCTCTAATCCCTTTTAGGCCTAAGAGCAGTCCCAGAGGGGATCATGGGAACTGAGCAATCCCAGGACAACGTGCTACACCTCACCAGGTCAGACAAGTGAGCCATGGGCTTCACCATAGCACACAAAGACACACACAGTGCATTTGGGAACCTTGGGTTAGAATGCTAGAAGATGGGGATATAGTTGTCGATCTTGGCGCGGTGGCGCTGGGCGATGCACTCAGCAATCCACACAATGTTGCGGCATTCCTGTTCCTTAAGCTTCACAAAGGCATAAAAGACACCAAAGTGGAACTGATTCAGGAAGGCCAACTTGTTCAGCTTCACCTGTAGACAGATGCAGGCGTGATGACAGGTGGCTGTGGCCAGAAGTGTAAGCCCTAAGTCACAACCCTCCCTATAACCAGGCAGATTCCACAAGGGCCCTGTGCTCACCTCATGTTCAAAGAATCGGTCTTCCAGGGTCTTGTCTCCAGGATTGCTACCTGCACCCTCAAAAAGCAGTTTGTATTCCTGGTCAGGAAAAGGGAAGAAGCAGGTATGAGTGTTGCTGGGTGCTGGGGGTGCCAACATGGTCACCTAAATCTTGTCAGCCAGGGTACTCACCGGGTAGTAATCAGCTACATTCTTGACCTGTTCATAGTCATCAGCCCGAGCCAGCTGAGCCAAGCCCTCAGGGTAGAGTCGGCCACAGTGTGGAAAGAGCTTGGCACGGTCCTCCTTGGATAGCTCTGTCCCAAAAGAGTTGATGGTGATGATGAAGGCGCGGCGGTCTGCTTCAAACTGCAGGGCCAGTGCATATGTGAGGAGAGAGGGAAGATGAGGGAGACCATAGCCAGACCATGGCAGAGCTCCCCTTGGCAAGGATCAGTGGGAACAAAAGGCAGAGAAGTAGGGCAGGCACTCACCTCTAGGATAGGACACATGGCATCAGCTGTGGTCCCACCCAACAGAGTGCAGAACTTGTAGAAGGACTCCAGGTAGGCCTGCAGAGAGAACTGTGTTTGCTTAGAGCAAGGAGAGCAATGCTGGGGGACTTGTTAGGAACCTAGTCAGAGGCTGGAGAAATGATTTAGTGGTTACGAGCACTGACTGTTCTTCCAGAGGACCTGGGTTCAATTCCCAGCAATCATATGGTGGCTCAAAACTACATTTCCAGGGGACCTGACACCCTTACATAGGCATATACACAGGTAAGACACCAGTGCACATTAAAAAAACAAAAACATCCACAAACATAAAGAAAAAAGAAAAAGAAACCTAGTCAGTTTACTTTCCTCCCTCTAAGCCTTCTATGGTCAGGTTGGGTCAGCTCATTCTACGACAATTTCCCTGCACCAAAGCATCCACCAATTTCAACCGCTAACCACTCAGCCAGCAGTAGCTTGCTGACTTCTATCTAGGTTGACAAAACAGTTTCTGGCCCACTGTCTGCTTCAGGTACATGTTTCCACCCCTTTCTTTTGGACAACCAAGCTTGGGGGGGGGGCTCTGTCTTCTTCCTGCTGCTCTGCCTTCCTTTTATCTCAGTCTCCTGAAACCTCCTCTTCCCCAGACTCAGAAAACCAGGTACCCAAGGGCTAGTGAGGGAAAGTTATCCTCAGAATCCACAATTGGTCTGAACTGAATCCATAAGCCCACCTTGCAGAACACTATTCCTCCCACCCCCAGGCAGCCCCTTGGCATCAACAGCAGGAACCAAATTATCAGGTCAGTTCCTGCTGAAGGATGGTTATCGCCTATGTGAACGCAGGCCTCACAGTCAATAATTAGGTACATGGGCTGCCGGCGGAAACAAGTACTTTTTGTCCAGGCAAATTGAATCCGCTGAGAATAAGGAAAGGACAGGTCAGCCCCAGACACAAAGTCTTTCCCGATTCTCATTCATAAGGTCACACAAGTTTCTTTCCAATACCTTCCCACCCCACCCCCCATGATCTTGCAGACCCCAAGGGTAACAATTTTGCATGAAACTTCACTCAGACACCACCTAAGGTCCCATACATAGCATGGTCACAGAGACTCTGGATCCATATACTAAGGACTATCCCGAGTTGGGGTGGGTGGGCTTGCAAGGTATGAAAAACTTTCCATATTCAAGTGTGCCTTCCAAGCTGGCTTGGACCCACAGTCCTGCCATTCCAAGAGAGACGAGCTGAGACCCAGGGCCCCACAAGCACAGTGGCACTATGCAAGATGAGCTCAGTGAGAATCTGCAGGTGATCACAAAGCTCACAGGAAACAGAAAGTCAGTATAAGTCAGTAGTAAGAAAAATCCTGGAGGCCAGGTGGTGGTGGCGCACGCCTTTAATCCCAGCACTTGGGAGGCAGAGACAGGCAGATCTTTGAGACCAGCTGGTTTACAAAGCAGATGTCAGGACACCTAGAGCTATTACACAGAGAAATCCTGTCTAAAAAAAAAAAAAAAAAGAAAAAGAAAAGACAGGGAGGAAGAAAGAAAGAAAGAATAGAATCCAGCACAGAGGATCTCAGAGAACCCAATGGTTCCTAGCACCAAGGCTTGGTGGTACTTCTCAGTCCCTCCAGGAGTTAGTCCTCCATAGCCCCCCTTATGCCCAGCCAAGCTGGTTATGCTGGACTCTTAGGATCTCCTGGAGCCTGTATCCCTAGAGGAGCCTGCAGTTCCTATCTGTAAGGGAAAGCACTAGCCAGATTTTAGGTTCCATGCCCTGTTACCTAACCTGTTTGCTGAGCCCCAGAGAAGCTGACCCTATGGTTAAGGTCTACACTTTCATCCAGAGGCTATAGCAGCAAAGAAACTGGCAAGACCCAGGTACCAAGGTCACCTCCCCAGCCCCACCCTGTACCCTGGAGTCTGCCAGCCCACGGTTCTGCACCAGCTGCCTACAGTTTACCTGTCAGACATCTGAGGGTCCACCTAATCTCCCATCTGGGGCCACTGGGCTGGGACATTCATTGCCTGACAGGCAGGCAGTTCTGGCATGGGGTTCATAGTGTTGGGTTGGTGTTTATGAGCTGGTTCCTGGGCAGTCCTTGCCAGTGACTCCAGCTAAAACCAGTCAGGCCCAGTGAGGGTGTGGGTAAGGCTAATCCTCATCCTGTCTGGGGCAGGGAATTTGTCAATGAGCCAGGTGAGTGGGAGGGACAGTATAAAACTTTGTATGTATATGTGTGTGTGTACGCGTACATACATATGTGTGTGTCTGCATGTACCCCTTACCTCTACTCTGCCTTCCACCCTGCAGTCATAGGTAGAGGCTTTCTAAGAATACTTTGCTCTGTTTGAAGACTTTAGGCTCACAGTCTAACATTCACCTTTTTTTCACATTTAACTACTTTGTGTGCATGCACATGCGAAGGTCAGAAGACAATAGTGGGTACCAGTTCTTTCCTCCCACCATGTGGTTCCCAGGAATTAAACTCAGGTTGTACAGCTTGGCAGTAAACATTCTCATTTCCTGAGCCATCTTGCCAGACCAAACTTCAAACTTACCTTTTTTGATTATTGTTGTAGTTTATTTGTTCTATCACAGGGTCTTACTATATAGCCCTGGCTGTCCTGAAACTTAATACATAGACTCAAACTCACAGAGAGCTGCCTGCCTCTGTCTTCTGAGTATTAGATATGAAGGCATGTGCTACTATGCCTGGCTTACCTTTTTTTCTTGAGACAGGCTCTTACTATGGAGACCTGGTTGACCTGGAACTCACAACATACACAAGCTAATCTTGGACTCAGCAAAAATTCTCCTGCTTGGTATTTCTGAGCATTTTGAGGTATGTACCACCACTCCCAGATCAAACTTTTGATCTGCCATTCAAGGCCCTGGATGACTTGGCTCAGTGCCTGTCTCTTCATTTGGATCTCCTCCCCATTAACCATGTAAAACCTATTCTTTCACAGTAAACCCCTTGCCATCTGGCCTAGCCCATGCTCCTTGCTTATTATGTGCCATCCCTCTGCCTACACTATTATAACTTTGATCATCTACCACCAGATCCTTGCTGTATGTTGACCCAGGCTCCACAGAAAGACCAGAAGATCAGATAGCTACTTCTTAATCTCTTCCATGACTGTGTGAACCCAAGAATCCCAAGCCCACTCTCTAACCCCAGAGGCTAGCCAGTCTATGCCACAGCCTACTGGGAAGCAAAAGGCAAGTAGAAGCTGAAGATAGTGAGATATAAGGTATTGGCTCAGGGTCTGGGAACCTGAAAAGGTCATAATGAACTGGCTGTGCCTGGCTGGATTCCTCCCCCCGCGTAACTAAGCATACAATACTGCCTTTACCTAAATGCCTGTCATGTGGTATAGATCTGAGGGCTACGGCCTGGGTTATAGCCCATGACCCTCCTGGATGCTACAGGAGTGGCTGTCTAGAAGCCAGGTCTGTCAGGATAAGTGAGGGAGCACCAGCCACTCCTTGCTGATGTTATCTGAGCCTGCTGCAGACACCACAGAACAGATAACCTGTTCCATGCAACCTTGCAACCATCACAGAAGCCTGAGATGAGCCTGAAGTTTCCAGGACAGGAGCCTGGTGCACATGAATCCTGGCCCAGCATCTCACATAAATCACCCCATCAGGCCCATATACCCACCCACTGACAAGTCACCCCCCACCATGCTTCTAAAGAACACTACCTTGTAAAGCGTATTGCGGATTATCTCGATGTTCATCTCATCAAGGTCCTGCTCTGAGATGCAATCCTGGAAAAAAGCCGCTGGGGAGGGAAGACAAGGATGTGAAGAGTGGGTAAGCAGCCTAAGTGAGAGGGCCCACGTCACAAGGCCCATTAGGCTAGGTATTGGGGACCCCCAATACAGCCTGGGATACTGCCTTGGAAGCAGTAGAAGCAATTCTCGGGGCCATGTGCACTGACCTGAGCTTTTCCTGCCTCCTTGCTCCTAAAATTGATTTATAAAGGAGGCGGCCAGCCATAACATGATCTAATCGCTGCTGGGGCAGACCCAAGTTTAGACCATGCCAAAGACAGGCTTGCATAAGAGGCCATGACATTCTCTTTCTCCAGGGGCAGCTATGGATTTGGGGGCTGAAATTCACTGCACTGTATACCCTCTGAGGGCCTAATGCCCACACATGGGAGGCTAGCCTCCTCCTTTAAGTAATAGTGAGATCAGTAGCTAGGCATGGACTAGTCCCACTGCAGGACTAAGAGGAGAGGCTAGGGCAGGATCAAGAAATCTTGCTCCTATGGAGGGCCTGAAGACTTACCTGATGTCTCTCCTTTAAAGATGAAGAAACTTCAGAAGCCACAAACAGCCCAGAACTAGCTCAGAGTTACTGGGAGAATCAAAGGCAAACTAGGTGAGCAGATATGGCTGGTGCTTTTCAGCCTAGAACCTTCTGATTCAGCTCTGGTGGCTTCCGGGAATAGTTCCCCAGGGTTTAGACTCTGGCTGGAAGAGCACTAGCTAGTTATGATCCTCATGCCTTCTCTCAGCATTCTAGGCAGACAGGAGCCAACACTAGTGAGGCGGGGCTAACAGAAAGCTATTCTGACTCCCCTCCCTTCCTTGGCCTCTGACATGGACCCTGTATCCTCCCGGACACTGTCTGACTTGGCCTCTAGGACTTGCTCAGTGGAGTCAAATAAAGCTATTTGCTTCTCTTTTTCACCTCATAAGGAGCCAGTCATAGTATGCCTGCTCAGGGCCACAGTCTGCTAGATCTCTCAGGACCCCAAGGTACACAAGCCCCTCACTCTTCTCCATAAGTTCATTCAGCCTTCCTCTGAATTCTAAAAACCTGGACTATTTCCAAAGTTAGGTAGTCTAAGTCTGGCCTGTGGGTTGCCTGTCTGGCCTAGAAAAAGCAATGGGAAAGGAGAAGAAATGGGATGGGAAACAATGAGAATGGGAAGTTGAGGGAAGGGCAAGGTCAGCAGCAACAGGCAGACTCTCACTTTCTGCTTTGGGGCTGCCCCACCTCCTTTAATCCACAAAAACCCACACCGAGGCTCTAATGCTAAGACCACTGTCCAGCTGCTGTTTCCACCACAGTGGCTCACCCAGGGGCGTGTCCACCAGAATGGCATTGTAGAGCTCTGCAGGTGTCTGTGCGATGTTCACGGCCTCCATCTGCTCAAAGCTGCCTAGTGGGTGGCACTTGGGCACAAGTTCAGCGATTGAACGCTGGTGCAATGTGCCTGTGATGAGCAGGATCACGTTGTCAATCATGTAGCTATAACTGGGAGAAGCAGACAACAACAGGGCAGACTATTAGGGTAGAAGGCCTGGCCCAATACCCTTGCCCACACAACGCATTGGTCAGTACCTCCTCAGTGTAAGTGCTGGCTCATGAATGCTGTGACAGGCTCCTGAGGCACTGTCCTTCGGTACCTCTCCACTCTGGTTCCTGTCACCACGGCCACCACTACCTCCCTACCCCCAATAACAGGAACACAGAGTAAATGCAGCCTCTCCTTTGAAAGGATGCTGGATTCATGCTTCACAAATGACGGGAACACAAGTCACTCTCCTACAGTGTGACATGTAGGACACAGGAACCGTAAGCACATCATGCAGGTGAGGTACACACCCCATCCCAGGGGTAGGTGTGGTCAGGAGCTTGACAGATAAAAGGACTTGGAGATAAAAGTGTGTTCTTGGAAAGAGGGAACAGTATACAGAGGCCTGGAGGGACACACAGAGTACTGTCAAGACTGGCACAGCTGCTGGCAAGGCAGCACTATCAGCAAAGGGCTGCCTGGAGACTGAGCTCAGGCCAGGCAGAGGGTGTCAACTTCATCTCAAGCACTAAGGCTGTAAGTGGGCTGAAAACAGAATAGCATTGTATAGTTAAGGCTATGCTGGCTCTTTTGATTTGGGGGGAACAAAGGAGGGAGGGGAAAGGCTAAGGAATGGGCTAGGGAGAGGCTTCTCCAAGAAAGGCCAGAGAAGAGTTATAGAGGCCCCATTTAGAATAAAGGACTGGGTCAAGGAGACTGCACAGCTCCACTTTGAAGACAGAAAAGTACATTCCTCCTTAGAGCCAGATGCCAGTTTAAGCAATTGCTCAGGAGGGCCTGCAAGAGACTCAGAGGCTAGTCTGACTCAAGTTAGGCTTAGTCTCTTTAGGCATGCCCCGCAAGAAAACAACTCTGTCTACCATGGACAGCAGAGGGAGCTGTGGAGCTGGGGAGGGTGGGGCTGCCTAGTTAAGACTTGACAAGGAAGAACCAAGACAACTTGTCTCCAGCTGAAAAACACAGCCACAGAGGAGCTGGGGCACAGAGTTTTGTGTAATCACCTATGGGGAGGAGGGACAGCATAAAAAAGAGGAGAGGACCCCAGCTACAGTCAGGCTGCAGTAGTCCCAGGTATGACCCATGCTGTTATAAGTAGTAAACTCAGAGTATAAAGGAGCTGGATTAGGCCCCAGGAGAATGTCCTTAAAGGCCAGGCCAGGCCAAGAAAGGGTAAGGACTAAAATGTGAACTGTGAACTGGGCCCTGAGCACAGGTCTTGTTCTTTTTCTAGGTGGGCTACAGTCCATCCCTATGATAAATCTTGAGTACCTAGTGCTGAGACTGTTTTAGAAAGGCCTTGGTAGCCCAGTACCAAGGGAATAAAGGGGAAAGGTGGGTGATCCAGAGCCCATACCTCGGCTTAAAGAACCAGCCACTGGGGCATTCCTATAAGGCCCTCAAGGAAGGTGTAAGAAAATGTGCCAGCTCCTGTCCCAGCCCAACCCATACTCTTTGTGCCTGTGCAGCGCCCACCCAGTTTAATGTCATTACAACCTCTGGTCTCCTGGGCCTGGGGCTAGGCAGCGGCCCTCTTTCCATACTCAATCTGTCTGGGTCATTACAGGATATACACTGAGAAGAGACAGTCCCCCCATAAAAAAACCAAGGGCCTCAGGCAAGGCCCACATGGCCAGCCTCCCATCCCTGACTCCACAGAACTGGCAGAGTGGGGCACAGCAGAGAGACTGGGCCTGCCAGAGCTTTTTGTGCTTTGGCCTCAAACTGTATCTCCTCCACTCTAGAAATCTCCTGCCATTGACATCTTCTGTATTTCATAGCCCAGGACACACATACCATCCCTCATTATTTAACCTGCACCCAATCCAGCCCCCCTAAAATCTATGTACCTCCAGAGACAGCCACAAAGACCCCACCCCAGAGCTTAAGAATGCCCCTTTTCCTCTTAGACCTTTGGAAATGTTGAAGAACAGCACATCTCTTGAACCTACATTATTCAAGTGACCCGTGGCTTTAGCAGCGTGGCAGATAAAACCCAGAGTGGGCTATTACCAGGCCTATCTCAGCATCAGGCTCTAGCCCCACAGCCACCGTCCACACACAGCTACCTATCGCTAGTGCCTTATACTCTAGTTCTAAACTCCCCAGCTCTATCTTCTTAGAGCAACCCCACAACCCAGTTTCTCATTCTAAACTTACCCTCTTGTGCCCACAATCCAGGGTCTCCTTTATCTGTTTAGACCAGGGGCAAGGCTGGAATAAGAGCCCAAAGGTATCTGAGTATTTCTGAAGGTCCTGGCCCAGCCTCAGAAGAAAACCCTGTGGATCCTGTAGGGAGATGCTGCCACCTGACTTCACTGCGCTAGCCTTGCCTTCCAGTGAGTGGAAGACGCTAGCTGTGCTTCCCATTCCAGCTCTGATAGTCTGCAGAAGCCAGCAGTGGCTCTCCTCCTTTCTAGTTCCCCAAGACTCTCTTTCCTACAAGCTTTAGTTGAGCACAGAAGGAAATGTTGGGCCAAGTAAGGGCCACTCAAATCATAGCACTCAGTCCCTTCTATTCCTCCTTCTACTCAAGCCAGGCCAGCCTCTATCCTGTGCCAGGCTGAGCACTTCCCTCCCCCTGGGCCAACTGTAAGGTTGTTGCACTGGAGGCCCCTATTTCCCTTCTTGCACAGTAAGGCTCAGAATTCTCTTTCCTGGGAGATGGAAGACAGGACAGGCCTGGCCTGGCAGAGATGATAAGATCCAGTCATACACCTTCCTACCTTCAGCAAGCAGAGAAACGCCCCCCCCCCCCCCCCCCCGCTCTCTGCTTAGCTCCAGCAGCTGCCTCCCTGCCCCCAGAGAGCTGCTCGGTCATGTCTCCCCTCATTTGGCCTCAAAAGAGAGAATGAAGTTCCAGCTGGTCAGCATCTCCCTCCAGAGGAAGACAGCTGGGGAGTAGATGGCCCTCTGCCTGCCAGGCCAAAGAGGCCCTTTTGGGGTGGGGGGTAGGGCAGCCTATAATCCTCTGCCCTGAGGCCCTCCCTTGCTTGCCCTGTGCCTCCAAATAGCTTGAGCTGGGAGAAGTCTCAGGCTGGAGTTTAGGAAGCTATTTCCTTCAAAGAAGCCTTTAGAGTCCCTAGCCGACCCTGTCCCTCCTCTGTGCCCTTTGGTGCCACCTGCTGGAGCACCATGGCTTTCCAGCACTTGGGTTGGGAAGCTGTGTGTAACCAGGTACTTCTGCCAACTTCTCCACCTGCAGCCGCCAAGGGTCCTCATTTGTTGCTAGTGATAGTATCTGTATTCAGTTTCCATCTAGGTCCCGAAGAGCCTCACCCAGGCTTGAAAATGGACAGGGGTTTCTTTTTTTTTTTTTTTTTTTTGAGACAGGGTTTCTCCGTAGCTTTTGGTTCCTGTCCTGGAACTAGCTCTTGTAGACCAGGCTGGCCTTGAACTCATAGAGATCCGCCTGCCTCTGCCTCCCGAGTGCTGGGATTAAAGGCGTGCACCACCACTGCCCGGCAGGGGTTTCTGCTATGGCCTCAGCGCCTCACCTCTTAAGCCTCAAGTTGCCCTTTGCAACCAGAACGAATGAAATACGGTCCACGGAAGAGACAGTATCTCATCTCTGACCTCCTCCAAGGCCCACTTGGATTATCCCATCCGATTTGAACCTTTGGGGCCCTGAAGAATCCCTCACAATGGTGCTTTTCCCCAAGCCAGGAGAACAGGGTCAGTACTGGCTCTCTCTTTCCATGCTAGGGAAAGACAAAGGAACAGAACCCAGAGCAGCCCTAGAGCCTTAGTCGGCAGAGACCTGTAGTCCACCCGCACACTCAGCTTACTGGGAACAGTCAGGATAACAAGGCCTGGGAGAGCCCGATGACTGCTCTATGACCAAGCATGTCATAAGAGGATAAGAGATGCTTTGGTAGGCCTATTGGACACTTGAGGCCATTGTCCTAGGACAAAGCTTCCTTCCAGTTGTCCACTTTAGCTGATGGCAATTCTCCCAGATGGTACAGGTTAACCACAGTTCCTGCCAGTGGGCTACAGGCAGGTGTTATCCACTGGGGATGGCTCCTGCTAGAGGTTTACTTGTTTAAAAACAAGGGCATTTAGGGTCCACCTGAAGATGTACCAGAGACCAAGCTTACTCTCCTAAAAACAAGTTTCTCAACTTTTCTTCCAGGGCTGACTGTTCTATGGAAAAACATCATGGAATAGGCCAGATAAAGATCTTCTTCAAGGTAAAAACAAAGCAAAAACAAAAAACAAAAACCCGAATACAAGTTCTATTCCAAGTGTCACAGCAAGTTAATGGCTAGACCTGGCAAGAGCCCTTGGTATGATGGCATACTAAATAGGTCACCACTATAAAACTGAGCGGGGTCGCCTCAAGACCATATGCTAACAGACTCTCTTCACTATGCCAGACAACCACCTCTACTGTCACTGTCTGTTCTCTCAGCACCACTATCCCTCTGAACCCTCGGAGCTTCCTCCTGACACTGGCTCTGGACTCAGCTAGAGTCCTTCAGTCTAGATTCCCACCCTAGTTCTTCCCTCAAACACATTTCTCCTCAGCCAAGTAGTCTTCCTTGCAGGGAACCAGTCATGAGTCTCCAGCATAGAGCCTAAAGGAAAGCTCCATTCATCTCTTTCCAAAATTCTATTCACACCTGACTAATCTGTTAGGGCAATGGAAGAGAAAGAGCAGCTGAGAAAATAGGAGTTAAGTTAGTCAAATACGAGAAAAGAAACTGCTGGGGGCTGGACACTATCAATGGCCAATCCTGGAGACCTTGGCCACATTAAAGGCCTTGATGTGGAGGGACTTAATTTCTAGGAGATGACTGCAGGCTTGAGTGCTAGGAGAGGTGAGGGAAAAGATAAGGAAATGTGAAAATACAGGTGGCATGAAATGAGCTTTTAAGGGTGGTTAACAATGCTAAGGTTCAGGTATATAGTGCTAGAAGCCCATGGAGGAATCTGAAAGGGAAGGTGATAACACAGAAGGAAAGAGGAGGGGCCACTCAGGGTCCAGGAAGGGGTAAGGGAATTCTGAATGCTGGTAGATGGATCTCAGGGAAAGGAGGGTAGAATGGACTTATGGGGTGGGATGCAGATGCAGTGTTGGAAAGTGTACTGGCTACTGATTACACTGTAGAGGAGTAGGTGGGCCATCTGCCCAAAGATGAGGAAGCAGGAGGCAAGAGAGGAATGATGTTTAGGATGGGGAGGGGTCAACCTACTCTTGGTGGGAGTTGCAGGATGCTGACTGGGGACAGCAAAAAGGTTACTGGGCAGAAACAAGCCGAGGCTAGCTGAGTAGGTAAGCATGTATGTCTGTTAGTAGGAATGACACTCCCCACACCCCACCAAATAGCTGGCTTCCCCAGCTTTGCTCCCAGCAGTGGAGGTGGAGGGAGGATAGCTCCAGGCTGGAGGCTCTGGGATTCCTCCAGGGCTGGGGGGCTGCCAGTCGGGTGGGACCCTAAGTCGGGCAGCCAAGAGAGTTGCAGATGTTGGCAGAAGACAGCTCAAATGATAGACCAGGGAACCTCAGCTAGGGAGGTGGAGAAATGAAGACAGAGGGACAGCAGGGAAAGAAGCAAAGCCCGGTGTCCTGTTGAATCCAGGACCCATGCCCTGCAAGGAACTGAAAGTGGGCTGGAGAACCTGAAAGCTGTGGGTAGAGGGTGGTGGCCTGACTCAGCGATTTCAGGAGTGTAGTAGTTCCAGGTGGTGAAGAGCAGTCATCAGTGAGGGGTGGCTGATGTGGAGAGCAGAGGAGCAGGCACTGGGGATGAAGGGGTCATGGACAAGCAGCCACAAGCTCAGACTAGCCAGCACGTGGCTGCAGAGCTGTTCCTGAGTCGGGGTAGATGGAAGGCTATAAGCCACAACTGCCCATGAATGGAAGAGGCACGGAAGTGGTGGATTCAGACAGCTTGCCACAAGATAGTACTTGGCTGCTTTAAGCACACTTGGTGCTTGGAGCCAACCTCCAGCAAAGAGTTGGCGGCTGCTCTGTCTCAGTCACACTCAGAGCCCTCTCCAGTTTCATAGCCTGGCAGGCTGACACCAAAACAGGCCAGGGTAGATGCACAGGCAGGTGGGTAAGTTGGCAGCAATAGGGATAACATCTACTCTCTGACCACTGGCATGGGGTCAAGCTTCCTCCAGCCAGCCTAGCTGGCAAGACCAGAACATCCACCAGGAAGCTGAAGGAGCCTTGTGCAAACAAGTTGAAGGTGAAGGCTGAGGGCTGAGCTCTGGCAATAAATTCAGTTTCCTGGTATGTCCTTGGCTCTGGCCTTGGGGCAAGGGATACAGGCCCAGGCTAGGAGTTAGGTGACAGATGGTAGAGTGATGTCTCTCTCTCTTCTCTCTCTCTCTCTCTCTCTCTCTCTCTCTCTCTCTCTCTCTCTCTCTCTCTCACACACACACACACACACACACACACACAGAGTGGCAGCATATGATCTACTCCATTTCCCGGTCCCACTAGGTGCATCTTAGCATACCTTGACAGGAGAAAGGTGGTTTGAGCATGAGCCCAGCTAGGACTCCCCAGGAAAAAGGCTTGTTTTCCAGCTTATGAGAGTTCTCTGCCCCTTTTACCTGAGGATGAGCCCTCTGCCTAAATACCCATTTGAGTAGATGGATTCTGCAACTGGCTGCTCTTGGCTAAGAGGGGGAGTCAGGCTAGGCAGCCAGCATATAACCCTCTCTCTGAAGAAACAAGTGGAGTAATGTGTCTGGTCCCAAGAGGGCAGGGAATGGGGAAACCAAGAAACTCAGATTATGAAGATACATTTCCTAACAACATACACTGCACAACACACTCAGAGGCTGGCCATTGATCATACTTCAGCTCACCACTTGCATGAAGCTGCCATCTAGGCTAGAGTCATTTGTCTGCCAGGATCTGGCTTACCCTCCTAGGTCATTCCTTCAAAGGCAATCTTTCTACTTTTCAGAGTCCCAGGTACACAGGACTAGTCCAAGTAGCTTTTTCAAGTCCTGAAGTCCAGGTTCTTCTCTGTTTAGCTTCTCTAAAAGCTTGGTATAGGCAGAAATCCACCCAAGGGTCCCACAATGAGGAAGCGTGGTGCAACCAAGGGTTATTATAAACATGAGGGCCTAACCACTTTAGCTCTTGAGAAGGAGGACAAGGAATTCAGTCTCCTCCAACTCAAACCCATCCCTGTCTTTCTAACCTGTCAAAGTAGATAGAGAACAGGCCTCAGCCTAAGTAGAGGCAGAAGGACTGTATGGCCCATCCCAGGCTCTTCAGAGTTCTGTCTACACCTGGATCTTCAACTCTAGCATGAGGGAGCAGGAGAAAACCTGTTTGATGTGGATGCTATAGATTGAGTAGAGGAGCTCTAATTTTCCCAGCTTTTGCGACTTTAACACCTCCACAACAATGATGGGACGGGAAAGAGACTGGTAACAAAATTTTATGACCTGGAGTTCAGGGTTGTTGAACAACCAATCTAGTTATACCACATGAGAAGATTTTACCACATGAGAAGATTTTAAAGACATTCTTTAACAAGACTAGCCTGACAGAGGCACAATAGCTGTTGGCCTAGGCCATTCTGATGCCAACTTCTGCAGATATATAGTTACCCTGCCTAGCACTATGGGTCCACTCACGTAATGAAGTCCAGGAAGCTGGCGAGCGGCTCATAGGCATGGTTTCTCATGTGGCGGAACTCCACTACCATCTTCTCCTTGAGCTTGTCGTCGATGACTGACACTGTCAGAGGTGATGCTTCATTGGCCAGGAAGTTGCCATAATCTGTGCTCTGCAGGTGCAGCTTCAGGTCTGAAATCCAAGGGCAGATGAAAAGGGCTAGGTTTTCTGAACCTTACTCAGTGCCCTAAGTTTCCATCTCTAACCAACTCTGGGCCCAGTTCCTCCCATGAAATTGTATCCTTCTGCCACCTGACTTCCATCGACCTATTGGCTCAGTACCAATTTACAAAGTAGTCACGCTAAAGTCTAGATGCTCCAGACCCTAGGAACAGAAGCCAGCATACTGAGTCCCACAGTACCAACATAAATGAAGTAATTGTACACCAAGATGATGAGGTTGGGAAACCTCAATACAAGGTGACATTTACAACCTGTAGCCTTTGAGACCCTGATTCAGAACAGAATATAACAGGGCTCTTCTCCCTAGGGCATTAGGATTGGAGGGGCAAAACATTCAGACATAAGGCACATTAAAAAAAGAAATACCTAAAGCCGAAGGGGGTAGAAATAGAGAAACAGCACAAAAATATGGCTGAGCAGAGAAGGCCATGCTGGGCTTGGCTACAGCAAAGGATAGGGACTAGGAAACATGAAGGAAACAAGTAGGACACGGAGCGAGTGAAGAGGGGCTTGAGGGGTAAATGTGTGCCCTGGGGAATGGCTTCCCTTAGCAGTGGCTGGAGGCAGATAGGCTAATGCTATGAGTCCTCTTGAGCTCTTAGAGACACAGGTGATAGAATATGATTTGTCCCAGCCTATTCCTCACACAGTAGTCAGTGATTGTGCTATCTTTGAAATGCTGGGAACTGAACTTGGGGTTCATACATACTAGGCAAGTATTCTTTCACTGAGGTAGTCCCAGGTCTGTTTTATTATTTTATCTTATTCTTTTATGTGTGTGTGTGTGTGTGTGTGTGTGTGTACACATGGTTTTACAGGTCAGAGGAAAATCTTGGATATCATTTTTCAGGCTCTATCTTTTGTTTTAGACAGGGTTGCTCTCTGGTCTGGACACTGACAACGTAGGCTAGACCAGCTGGCCAGTGAGCCTACAGGGACTCACCTGCCTTGCCTCCCATCTCACCATTACTGGTACAAAAGTACATGCCACTAAATCCATTGTTTTACACGGAGTCTGGGGATCTGAAGTCAGGTCATCAATGCTTATGAAGCTTTACCAATTGAGCCATCTACCCAAGTCCCTTATTTTATTTATTTTTGTTTCTTTAAGATAGAGTCTCACTATGCAGCTTGGTTGCCATGGTCACTATGTAGACCAGGCTGGCCTTGAACTCATAGATACCCCCTGCCTCTGCCTCTCAAATTCTGGGATTAAAAGCATGTACCACTATGCCTGGCTGCTTTGAAACATGATCTTGTTATGTAGTACAAGCTGGCCTAGAACTTACTATGTAGACCAGACTAGCCTCAAACATTTTCAATCCTCCTACTTTAACCTTCCAAGTGCTAATGTTGAGATTCCAGTCATGAACCACCACAATTAGCTTAGAGTGATCTGTTTTTAAAAATTTTATTTATATATGTATGGAGATATGGGTGAGTGCTTACATGTTCCCCGACATGTAGTGTTATTCTGTACCTACAGAAATCAGAGGACTTCTGCAGAAGCTGGTTGCTTCCTTCCTTCTGCCACATGAGTCCAGGTATTGAACTCAAGCTGTCAAGCATGGTGGTGAGTGCCTTTGCCTGCTGACAGTGGTCCTCTGCCTCAGTCCCTCTCAGTTGGCATTTAATTTCAAGAGGGAGTCCCTGCTGAAATGGAGCCCCATCGAGTTGCCCACAATCGCCTCCTTGCTTCTCTCCTCCTCTTGACTCCAGGCACATCCTCCTGTCAGGGTCCTTTCTCTGTTCCCTAGCCTGGTCCTTCAGACCACTTCTTAAACAAAAGAGCTAAAACCTCTTCTGCCATCTGGTACCTAAACCTTCACCTGTGTCATTTTTCTTTGAAGCACTTGATCCTACCCAGTGCAGGACATATAAACTCTATAAGGATAGAGACTCCGGCCCAATGTAGTACTCTGGAGCCTAGAACAGAATAATCACTGGCAAGTGTTTATTTATGCTATGAAAACTACTGAAGAATGAAAAATTGGGAGAGGTTGGGTGAAGATGGCAGAAAAATTATTCCTAGGTTTATATGTGGTTACAATGGAAGTACCAAGGCCTGTGGCTGAGAAAAAGATCTACTGAGAATGAGACCAAGGTTTCCCCAGGTGCTCTGAGAGAATGGAAGGTGGATAAGTCGTCCATAGACTTCAGGCACCTCTCTAATGCCCTCCTACTTTATCACTTCAAAAGTCTCCATGGGTGGTGGTGGCACACGCCTTTAATCCCAGCACTTGGGAGGCAGAGGCAGGTGGATCTCTGAGCTCAGGGCCAACCTGGTCTACAAAGTTCCAGGACAACCTGGGATACCCAGGGAAACCCTGTCTCGAAAACAAAAGAATGTCTCAATGGTGTTTGGCTTTGTGGTACACACCTTTAATCCCAGTACTCAGGATGTAGAAGCAGGAGGAGTTCGAGATCAGCCAGGTCTACATAGTTAGACTCTGTCTCAAAACAAATGAACAACAACAAAGAATGTCCACTTGCAGTCAAGCATGCAAAAGGAGATGGAAGAGCAAAGGTGGCAGAATGTGGAGAGTGGGTACAAAAGTGCTGGAATGCATTCTTTCCACCTCTATGTCTGGGGCTGGTGACAGACACAGCTTAGGTTTCTGTGGTCCTTAAGCACTAACAGAATGGACCTTAACTTCTAGAGGCCTACAGGAGGATCTGCTGTCTTCATCCCACTTATATTCACTCTTTTCCCCATGGCTACCTTAAAGATGATAAGAAGAGAAGGCAAAGCAGGTTAAGAGAATTCAGCTATCTTTTGGTGATGTGTGCACGTGCTCCAATGTCTCTGCCCCACGGCAGGTGCAATTGCCCTGCTAAGGGGTTCTGTTCTTCCCTATTTTCCCAATCTGGCTACTCTGAGAGTAAGGCATAGGTAACAGAAGGTATTCAAGTCAGAAATGCTTGGGTTGTTGTAGTATTTCAGATAGGTTTTGCAGAAAAAGCCTACTTCTATTGATAGCTACTGACATAACAGTATATTGCCTGCATTTCCACCTCCACATTGTAATAACCTTGAGACTGGGCAAGTATACAATCTTTTTAAAAGAAAAATGGAACTGAGGCTGTAGCTCAGCTGGCAGAGATCTTACCTAGCATATATGAAGTCCTGGGCTCAATCCCCAGCACTACACAAAACCAGGTATGATGGCACATGTCTATAATACCAGCATTCGGGAGGCAGAGACAGGAGGATCTCTGTGGGTTCGAGGACAGCCTCGTCTACAAGAGCTAGTTCCAGGACAAACCCTGTCTTGAAAAACAAAACAAACAAACAAAAAAAGAGAAAAAGAATCAGAAATAAGCACGGGGGCGGGGGCAACAACAACAGACAAACAGACATAACACTCAGGTCTAAGAACCCTTGTCTAGTAACTTCTTACAGTGCACAGCCATGTTGCTTCATAAGTCTGTCAGCTTTCTGAATTACTCTGAGAAGCGTAACTTTTCCTTTTCTTCTATCTTACAGAAGCATATCTTCCTTAACATTTTGGGTTTCACTCTTCTAATGCCCCATTTCCTACCATGGAGCTGTAAACAAACAAGGCTGTTTTTCCTTTTCTAGTCTCCTTCTCCAGGCAGCTACTAAGATTTACAACTTGGTGCTGGGGAGGGGGGAGGTTCTTTGAAACTCTAATAAAATAAAAACTCTCTTAAACTTTGCCTTGGGCGTTGGTGGCAAATGCCTTTAAACCAGGCAGGATTAATTAATTAATCAAGAGGCAGAGGCAGGTGGATTTTAGTAGTTTGAGGCCAGCCTGGTCTACAGAACAAGTTCCAGGACAGCCAGGGCTGTTACACAGAGAAACCCTGTCTCAAAAAACAACAATAACAGTAATAATAATAAATAAACTTTGGCTTTGCTAGACCAAAAATGTCATTAATGCCTCTGAAATGGTTTTTGTGGCTATGAAACAAATGGTTAAAAATATCAATGGTTAAGAGCACTGGCTGCTCTTCTAGAGGTCCTGGTTTCAATTCTCAGCAACCACATGGTGGCTCACAACTGTCTATAATAGGATTGGATGACCTCTTCTGTCATGCAGGAATACATGCAAGTAGAACACTCATATACATAAATAAATCTTTAAAAAAATAAGCAATCAGCCAGGCGGTGGTGGCGCACGCCTTTAATCCCAGCACTTGGGAGGCAGAGGCAGGCGGATCTCTGTGAGTTCGAGACAGCCTGGTCTACAAGAGCTAGTTCCAGGACAGGCTCCAAAACCACAGAGAAACCCTGTCTCGAAAAAACCAAAAAAAAAAAAAAAAAAAAACCAAAAAAAAAAAAAAAGCAATCTTACAGGTACTGAAGTGAAGCAAACTTGTTCATGCTCTGATTTATATATATTGTATCTACCAATAAACATATTGCTACTGGGGGGTGTGAGGGAGCACAGTCAAGGAGTTCTAGTCCAGGGCTTCCAAGAGCCCAGACTTATACTAAGAGAAGTTCCAGAGCTGACAACAGTTAGAAATGGTATTCCGGTTTAGACCATCAGCTAGGCCAAACTGTTCACTTATCCATGCAGCCATTGAGAGCCTAAAGTGATCTTCAAGACAAAAGACTTTCCCTTCAGCTCACAGCTTGGGTCTAGAGACCAAGACAGAGGCACAGGAAGACCCCAGGGTAAAACTCAATCCTCTGACTGGAATGCCTCCTTGTCGGTGGCCCCATTGGTTCTTAGGGTAGCAAGCATAGCTTCAAACCATAATCAACCCATGCCCCCATCGCTCAAGTCTAAAGCATTAAGGGTCCAGGCCTCTGCACGTTCTGCCCTTTGGTGCTCTGGCGTATGCTCTGAGAGGATTCCCTAGGCAAGTTGTTACTTCCCACTGAGGACCCCAATAAGCTGTCCAGTAGCATGAAACTTCTCTGTCCCAGGCTCTGCCTTGCATCACACTTCCATTCTCTGCAAAGGCTAGTTCAGCAACTTCCCCACTGCCAAACACTTTCTTCTCTTAAACAGTGACACTCCATCAAATACCTGGTACTCAGGTGACAGTTTTTGCCTCAGAAGGCCTGGAAACACACAGGCCATTAAATGGTCTTATTCCTATGCCAGGAGCAATCTTTGTGCAGGACTTTTCAGCCACGCCCATTTCATAGACTTATCAATAAAAAGTCTCAAGGAGCCAGAACCTTGTCCAGAGTCTCACAGTCAGAGTATAGAGCAGATGGGAAATCATGCAGAACCGATAGACGCTGTCGGTCCCCACCTCAGGCCTCTTTTGTTCTCTGAGCCTCCTTGACTACATTCTTCCATATTTCGTGTCTAGGGCATGCCTTTCAGGTATGAAACCAGATGCCCAAACAGCCTTTAGACCTGAAGAGTCAGCCAGTGGCAAAGAAACTGGCATGTAGGCCAGTTGGACACTCACTGTCCACCTGTCAATAGCAGGCATAGGCCTAAACTATCATGACTCAGTGACAAACCCCTCTAGTATCACTTTTGACACCAACCATTACTACAGAAGCTAGAAATGTATGCTTGTGATTGAGCAGGGCAAAGCTGGGGTTCTCTGCTTTGTACAGACCCGCCCCTGGGACTTCAGAGAAGCTGCAGAGCAAACACCCCTGATCCTCCATTGCTGCATTCTGCTGACGCTGCAACTGAGGAAGCCGTGGCTGTGAGAACTGCTGGAATGCTGGCGGCTGGGTGGTTTCTGCTGAAGTTTGTCAGATCAGAGCAAGCCCAGGAGACTACTGAGAATCCTGCCTGGGGCTGCAAGAGTCTGCCGTACCAGGAAACTCATTTTTAAAGGCCCCTAGAGACAATGTCAAAGGGCTGTTCCAGACCACTTTCTCTGGCTAAGACCCACATTTCCCTGTGACCCAGGGAAAAGGGACAGCCTGCCAGCCAAGAAGGCAACTTGGAGAGAGGCAGGCAGGCTGATCCCTCAGCTCGCCCACGAGGGGACCACACAGGGCTTCTAAACCAGTTCTGACCCTGCTGGAGAAAGCTGGCGCCCAGACACAGTGGCTGGCAGCCCCAAGTCCTTCAGACAGGCCTGGCCAGGGCTAGGACAAGCTGGGTTAGGACACTTTTCCCTCAGTTTCCTGCTCTCCTGAGGGCTGTGGAGGAGGGGATGTGAATAGCGATAGGATCCAAGCATAGGAGAGGCCTGGAATTTATAGATGCTTTGTGGGAAACCCAGCCACCTGGCCCTAGCCCAGCCCCTCAAGGGCACCCAAGGACAACAGAGGCTAGCTCTGCTGTGAGACCTGGGTTCAGCAATCTAACAGCATCAGTGATGGCCCTTGAGAGGACCACACATGCCTCATCTGAGGTATGAGCTGGATCCTCTAAGGACAACTCTGGTCTCCCCACAAGCCCAGCTGTCTACCCTAAATCCAATCAGTGGTCCAGCAACAGTGGTGCTGGCCAGTTTGGGATCTCTCATAGTAAGAATTCCTCAGAGTCTGATTCTCAAGTTCAGAAAGATACTGTTGCTATCAGGACATTCTTGTTTCAGTGTGACCTAAATCCTAACTCAGAGAAAGCAGGCTAATTCAGTTTCTCTGTGTTCCTGGTCTCTACTCAGAACCCTGGGCTTGTTCTTCTGCACCCCAACCCCAGGACCATTCCAGAACTTCTATGCTTCCTAAGTTCTTGCCTTAGATGTTCTGGCAACTATCCCCCACTAGCACCATCTCCAAGTGTCGTGCAGGCTTCCTACTCTACTCCTCAGCTCTCAGTTCCCAAGTACACACCAACCCCAGAGTGAAGTCATCCATCATCTTTACTCAAGAGGCTTTGTGGCCCTGGGGCTTCAGCTGTACTTCCCCAACAGCCCAAGGTCTCATGCCCCCAGCCTTACACTCCTTTTGCCCTTGACTCTCTGACTTAACAGCACCACTATTCCGACAACAGTCCCTACTATCTAAGCTCCCTGAAAATGCTCTAGGGAAGTCCTTAGGAGGCCTTATTAAGAAGCCCTTGAAGTAGAGGAAACAGAGCTGTTTCCTCAAGCCCAGCCAGGAAGACTGAAGAAGGATGATACACCCCAAGCCTCTGCTCTCCCTCTTCCACAGGGCATCCTCTGTCATTTTGAGACTGTGTCAAAGGCCACTGTCCCAGCTCCAGCAAAGCTCTTTGGAGTTACCATTGAAGACCAAAGACCAATATCCACCTGGCATTGCTATTTAGCTTATAAGCCTGTACCACCAGCTTCAGGCTAGCCTCACAGCTTCCACCTGTCCTGAAACCCCCTGGCTTATCCCTAATCCCTAGTCTCCTCTAGTCATGACTTTTCAGTAGGAAGGCTCTGGTCCCTGCTGACACTACTGACCCTCCTAAACTACCCTAGGCTCCTAAATAGTACAGTGGCATGCCCCTGCCGCCCCCCACCAACGTGACGACTGCTCTCCACTCTGTATGATAAAGTATTGGCTTGGCCGTGACTCAGCCAGGCTGTGTGAGGTGGACCTAAGCAACCCTGCCCCCACCCTCTTCCTGAGGCATTCCCTAAACCTGCCAACCCTGAAGGGGATCTTTCAGGCCATTCAGCTGGCTCCCAGGGACACGGAGCACATGGGCTCTCCAGCACTTTAGCCCCTACAGCAGTTCTCCAAGGACCTAGGCAGGCAGGAAAGGAAGGTCATGGCCTATGCCAAGGAGGTGGTCCCACATGCCCAAGGGGACTAACACACTAAGCAGAGTGGCCTAGTTCTACACTTACCCATGGCCTCATGGTCCAGAGGGTCTTGCTGGCCAGCTGGCCAGAGTGAAGTGTAAGAGGACAGTGTGTTCCCAGACTTCACTTCTGCTTTTCCAGAGGTTACTCAATGACGCTCTCCTGGGGAGCTCAGGAGTTTTCAGGAATTATATGAAACCAGATGCTAGAACATGTTTCAGAGAGTCTAATGTGCCAACCCTGCAAGGGTGGCTAATTCATGGGCCTGTTCTACCTTGGTTCTACCTTAGATCCAAGTGAGGGGTCTACTTTGAAGGAACAAGGATCCCCTCCCGATGCTATTACTTCTAGAGGTTCAAAATGAGAAAACACAGGATGGACAGACATGGACAGATGGCCAGTGCGGTGATGCAATAGAGTTTGTGCCACCCTAACACTTCTGGGTGAAGATGTTGTGCCAAAACATCCCCACTAAGCTCAGGGGAGTTTCTTGGGTCCATGTCAGCTCTAAAGCAGATGTGTGCACTGGCTGGCTGAATCTGCAGGGTCAGAGTGCCACATCTGGAACACAAGCGTGGGAGCCTCTGCATGGGAACCATTAACCCTGGGCTTACCTAAGGCCTCAGCACAGACTGAGTATTCTCTCCACTTTAGCCTCAGAGCCTCCATTATGACCTACTGAAGGTACTCGAGACCCTCAGGTTAATGCCAACTGATACCTCTGTGTTCCAACTCTTCCTATCAAATGCCCACATTCTCCCTCCCCACATATTACCTGCTCTTCCTTGCCACCCCTAGAGTGTCAAAAGCCCCTTATCCTGGCCACAGCTGGTTTATGCTACACTTCCAGTTCCTCTACAGACCCACTTTGCCAAACCATTGGTTTCAAAATACCACTCCAGAGGCAGAGAAGAGGAAATATTGTGTGTGTATGTGTGCATGTGTTTAAATATAGGGCTCTCTGTGTAACTCAGAATGGCCTCAAATTTAAAATCCTCCTGCCTCTGTCTCTAAGTGCTAGGATTAAGGCATGTACTTACCACCATGCCTGGCTCAAGACAAAAGAAAAATTTGAGCTTTGGAGCCATAAAATGTGGGTTCAAATCTTTTCCTAGATCTTGGTCCTGTGTATTTTATAGTACATCTCTACATCCAGACTCCTGGCTGGTTGTCCAGCACTTACATTGGGTGTCCCTACCCCTAGGGCACCTGTAAAGACATTAAATTGAAGTAATGGTATAAAGACATCAACCAGTACACTATAGACCATCTTTTCTAACAGTCAAGACTACACACAAAGCTTCCTAACAAACATTTTCAGCCCAACAGTCTCCACTCCAGCTGCAGCTCAAGCTGCCTTATTCAGTCCCACCAAAGAATTCCCACAGTCTGTAGCATCTTCCCACGGGCTCTAGCATGTCATCCATGTCCTTGCATGTAGAGATCCCTATACCCCATAAGCATGCAAACACACCAGCACAATTCTACTATTTACTAGAGATGAAATAATAGTGCTAGCTCAAGATTTAGGGTGCCTATCAAGTCCATATGTTACTTCACCTACCAATAAGATCATACAGAGCTCTGAGTAGCCCAGAAATCTAGACAGAGGTTGTGACCCAACTCTGCCCCATAAACTACACCCTGGGCTGCTCTGAGCTACATACAGCCCCAGAGTCTTTGGAGCAAAGAGGAGGTAGAGCAGCCAAGCGCAGCTCCTGCTCCATGGGAAGCCCTGGGACCTGGCAGGCCAGCAGAACCTGGAGTCTACTGCTGACACAGCCATACACAGTTATTGGGTTTCAGGTGGTGTAAGGCAGGGCTCTTGCAGGGAAAGGACAAGGAGTTCTCCCTCCTTGGTATCTGGACCTGAATTTTATTTCATGTTAGAGGTTTCTAAGTTAAGGTAAGGCATTGATAGCAAGGGGTGGGACTAACTCACAGAGGTGGTCTAGCTGATACTAGTGACACCATCCACCAACATCAAACATGGGGGGAAGATCACTCCCCATGTTCAAGAATCATCAGGATGTCTGCCCCAGGTTAGCCACCCCACTCCCAGTTCTGGGACAGGTGGCAGGTGGTAGCAGAGTCACATTTAATTACCCACATGATCTTAGGAACATCCCGTCCCCGTAGCTGGGACAATGAAAGCAAAGCATCTCTCATAACCTATGAGGAAGTCAACTCATCCATGAGGAAGGGTTGCAGGCTTCATGTGCCAAAAGGAGGGGCAGAGCTGGTTACTGCTGCACCCAGGGCAAGTTCCAAGAAGTTCTCCTCTACCTAAGAGGTAATCCAACTGGACAGCCTGCAACAGGCTATTCCCTCCTTGGTCCTAAGGCTTCAAAGGACTGGTATAACCAAAAAGACACAAGGTTCCCCAACCACAACCTAGCCTGACAGCCAAGGGACCTTACCCTGGGAGTAGGGGCCACACTTCTTCTGTGGCTACCATGCACTCTGGCCTTATGCAAACTTTCTTTTGCTACTAGTTATAGAATCTGCAAACTGGAGTAAATCTGGGGCTGTAAGGAAAACCGTTTTGCATTTCCCAAAGATGTGAATCTGTCTGGGTGTGAGTAAGAGAGGCAAAGTGGTCTCACTTGGCTAGGTGCCAGGCAGCCAAATGAAGGCCATCACTAGCAGTGAGCTGTGCCTAAATTCTGGCTCATATCCATGTCTAGATCCTGAGTTTGCTGGACCATAGCACCTGAGTGATCCAGTCAGTTCTTGATGCTGGGCTCCTGTTTCACACATAGACCTCTGGAAGAAGGACATGAAGAAAAGCTAAGGCTTGCTCAGATGGAGAAGTGCAGCTCCAGAGGCTCTGATCTCTGTGAGATTATACCAAGATCCTCGCAGGAGCAGCCTGCCAAGTCCATAGTGCTCAGAGACAGTCTAGTCCAAAGGAGAGACATAAGAAACATTTATTTTGCTTTGGCCTCAACCTTATAGACAGGCTCAAAGGATCAAGCCTCATTTATATATGTTAAGATATGCTGCCTTCAGTATGAAACATCATTCCCTAGAGCTCATGGAAACTGCACAGAGCAGCCCAGGTCAAGGGCACACCATACATATGACTTACAGAGCCAAGACACTTGGACCAGGCAAGAAGGTGGCAACATCCTGAGGTAACCATCCAGATGGGTCCTGTTCAGTACCCTTCATTTACCTTGCCTTTTGGTTGTTCTGAGTAACTCCACTAAGAACACAATAGACATGTGTGGGGCAGTAATAAAAAGCTAGACTGGATGTTGATCAGCACTGTGGTCCTGGACTAGCCTCTGACAGGGCAGTGGTTCCATACTTGGGGAGCTTCATAGTTTCAAAGGAAGATCCAATGGTTCAGCAGTTAAAAAGTATTTGTTACTCTTGCTGAAAACCAGAGTTCGGTTCCCACATCAGGTGATTTCATAACTGCCTGTAACTCCAGCTGCTGGAGGTCCTGACTCCTTTGGACTCAGTGGGTACCTGGACACACATGCACAGACACCCCTACATCCCTACACACACACACACACATACATTCACTCCCCCTCTCTCTCAAATAAAAAATATTTTCAAGAAAACAAAAGCTAGATCCAAATGATGGAAGCTACTGGAGGATGTGGAAGCATACAGTCCCGGCAAGGGTTAAAAGATCCTCCAAGATTCTCTGTTCCCCCCTGACCTGGACAGGTGCAATATAATCTGAAACTTAGAAAGTAGATAAAATGAATGAGCTGCCACAAGTGACCTGGAAGCCTCAGGGTCCTGTGCAGCAGAACATAGGTTGCATCTCACCTAAATTCCTCAACTCCCAACTCATTAACTCTAATCTAGATTCCTTATGGCAAGACCTGAGGGATTGGCAAGGGCCCCAGAAGCAAAGGTTCTTTCCACTAACCACCCCTTACTGAGTCAGAGGCTAGATATACACAGGTATAGCTCAGGGAGCCTTGAATAAACAAATTAAATAGTAAATGAAGGGAAAAAGTGAGAATCTAAAGTGACTGGATCTGAAGAGCCAAAATAGATGTTAGAAGACCATGAGTAAAGTCCTTGGGCTTTATCTTGGATCTAATTTCCCAGATAAAATAAGAAGGTAGAGAAGTTATCCCCAGAAACCTGTCTGGCTCTGCCATATTCTAGTCTGGTCAGGCCCAGGTCACTCTGACACCCTGTAACACAACCTCTGAAGGCCACTCAGAGGCTCCGGTTAGATTGGTGGCCTAGGCACCAACAAAGCAGCCTTGACAAGACTAGTGGCAGATGCAGGAAAGATACTGGGAGATTTAAAGTCCTCAGAGCTCAGACAACACGATAACAGAGATGACTCCTCAGAAAGGGGTTTCATAAACCAACCAAATATGAAGTCTTGGCTGAGGTCGAGGCCTGATTTCATTCCCTGAAAGTCTAAGGACAAGCAAGTGCTCTTGGCTAGACTAGAACTGGTCCAGCAATCAGTCAGAGCTTTCCCTCCCAGAACCCTCCCTTGCTGAACATGTCTGTCTGTCCTCAGATGGTCAGTCCAGTTCAGGCTCCTGAGTATATCTCCACAGTTCATCAGGAAAGCTGCAGGATGCTGGGTATGGATAGGTAGAAAAGGAACCCAGTATGAAATAAAGTGATCTTTCATTTTTCTGTCTCTTAGGAGGAAGGAAGAGAAGGGAAGAAAGTCAACCTTGGAATACTGCCTGAGGCAGAAGCAGTGACCTCAATGGAAAGGCACTCAAATGAGAACAGAGGGTAAGGAAGAAGAGTTGTCAGTCACCTGTTAATGGCACCACTCTTGGCAGAATTAGTGGGCCAACATTGTTGACCTGGAATTTAGTACTATGCTTATCTCTCTCAGAGTTGCTTCCACATATATACTGTATGTCCCAAGGAAACTAAGGAGAGTCTGTACTATGGATGAATTCTCGGTGAAATCAGCAAGGATGGAAAGCTGGTGACCGGTATATTTCTAGGAGCCTGAAAGGCAAGGTCTTGACCTCTGAGGAGCCTCAAGCTCCTACTTGAAACCCGGAAGACATCTTAAAGCTCATAAAATAACACACTGCCGGGCGGTGGTGGCACCGCCTTTAATCCCAGCACTAGGGAGACAGAGGCACGCGGATCTCTGTGAGTTCGAGGCCAGCCTGGTCTACAAGAGCTAGTGCCAGGACAGGTTCCAAAGCTACAGAGAAACCCTGTCTCGAAAAACTAACTAACTAAATAAATAAATAAATAAATAAAAGATAACACACTGTGGTGGCTGCTATTATAGCTCGGAGAGATACCAGAATGACCTAGATGCAAATAAATGATGGTAGTCAAGGTTAGAGCATCTTGTACCAGGCATCAGGACAGAGAATATTAGAGAATGTCCTCTGGTCTTCTTCCTATCCTTGGAAGATGGGACACAGGGAGAAAAGAACAGAAAGAATTAAACAAATAGAAGACAGTGAACCATGAACCCTATATCTAAGAGGCTAATTGGGGACCGGACCTGAGTGACAGAAGTAGAGCCATGGGCAAGTGTTGTACAACAGAGCACAGGCCCAGCCATGCTGCTTCTCCCGGCATGATCCTAGCGCACCCTCTTGTGGCAGAAGGGGGAATGGGTCTGTGGACAACCATGAGAGGATTGGTTCTTGGCGAGAAGAGGGTGCTCCAGCTCCAGTCCCTCTCAACACATCCATCATGCCTCAGACGCTGGGTCTCCATCTCCCCCAGCCATCAAGCCCCTGCAGGCATGAGACTGCTAACATCTGCAGAGAGGTGCAGAAATGTGTCATAAAGAATGGGGATTTAAGGGGCTGGAGAGCAGTTTAAAGCACTTGCACTTGCAAAGGACCCAGGTTCACCTCCCAGCACCCACATAGTGGCTTATAACCATCCCTGACTCCAGTTCCAGATCTAACACCTTCTTCTGACCAGGAGTGCGCATGGGGCACATATATACATGCAGGCAAAACATCCATACACTTTTTTAAAAAACGAATAGAGGCTTGAGAGATGGCTCAGCAGTTAAGAGATCTGGATGCTCTTGCAGAGGAGCTGGATTCCCAGCACCCACATCAGGGTTCACAACCACCTGCTACTCCAGTTTCAGGAGATGCCATGCCCTTTTCTAGCCTCCTGAAGAACCAAGCAAGCATGTGGTGGTGCACAAGCAGACATGCAGGCAAAACATCAATACTTATAAAAATAAATAATTTAATCAATTAAAAAAACAATAAAAATTTAACTCAGAAGTAGACATGTGTCTGGAAAAGCCAAAATGCATACCAGGGCAGTATGAGTCTGGCATGAGAAACTGGTCTACATTGACACAGACAGTTTCCTGAGGGACAAGGCTAACAGGATGTGGAGGGAGGCTTAGTCACCTCAGCCCTCCATGTGGACTCTTGTTTTCTAGCTCAGCTAGACCCTTCCAACTCTCTACTTCTAACTCTTAGAACTGTTTTGTCTCTACTGACACTTATTACTCAGAAATAAGATCTGTGTCACAGTAACCCCTTCAGCATGTAGTCTTAGCTTCTCCCCTAGATTCAAAATCCTAGGACCCTGCTAGTACCATTGAGTCTATCGCTCATCCAGTCACAAAAAAAAAAAAAAAAAAAAAAAAAGTGAGCATCCATTCTGTTTACTATTGCACTGTCGGCTTTTGTTGTTTTTCAAGACAGGCTTTCTCTGTGTAATAGCGATGGTTGTCCTGGAACTTGATCTGTAGACCAGGCTGGCCTCAAATTCACTGAGATCCTCCTGCCTCTGCCTCCCAAGTACCTGGACTAAAGGTATGCACCACCACCCAGTAGCACTGTTCAATCTACAAGTAACAGTTTGCCAGAGAGTGATCTCTGTTCCACTTTACATACACTCAGCATTAACTAGCTGGCCAAAAGCTGCACAATACCTAATGCCTGTCCCCAAGAACAAGAGAAATTCTGGTAATCAGAGAGGTCTTTTTATTTACTTTGTTTGGTTTTGGTTTTTTTTGAAACAGGGTTTCTCTGTGTGGCCCTGGCTGTCCTGGAACTTGCTCTTTAGATCAGATTATTCTCAAACTCACAGAAATCTGCCTACCTCTGCCTCTCAAGTGCTGAGATTAGAGTGCACCACCAAGCCTGGCTGATCAGAGAGGTTTTATAGTCCTGAACCTAAACAGGCATAGATAACTTACCAGGAGAAGTGACTAGGGGACCAGAGACAAAACTATTAGAGGCAGACCTAGGCCCTCAGGGATGGTGGTTCTGTTTACCTCATGCCTACTTGCTTTTATGCAAGAGACACTCTGCTATGTTTCATATGACTACCTAAGAAAGTAGGGATTGGGTACCATAACACATGCCTATAATTCTCGTACTTGAAAGGCTGGAGCAGGAGGATGTTGATTTCAAGTCTGAGCTACATAATGAGACTATCTGAAAATAAACACAAAATAAAGAAACCAGGAAAGGCAGACTATTGCATTAAGATGATTTTAGGCAAAAACATTCAAAATAAGTGATTAACAGAACACAGTGGTGTATGCCTGTAAACCCGGCACTCAGGAGAAAGAGTCAGGAGGATCACTGCCAGTGAGTCCAACCCTGACTACAAAGTAAGACCTTGTTTTGAAAAGGTTTCAAACAAAATGGAAAAATAAATGAGGTGTTGAGGCATTTCCCTTTCTGCCACCCTGAAAGCCTAGTCTACAGGGTCCTCAATAGCTGACATTTGCCTAATTTAAGTGGCTGCATTTAAAATCCCATACAAGAATTTAGACACTGCTTCCATCTCACAAGCCACGCCCAAGACATTGCTGAGTAAATCCAAGAGAAAGTATATTATCACTCGCCATAACAAGTTCTGACGGGCCTTCCTGGAGCAGCTTGGGTTTCAAGGCACACTCTTACTGGCTCGACCATAAACAGCTTCCCAGATAAAATCTGGTGAAAGTGTACACTAGTGCAAGATGTAATCTAACAGGAAATTAGGGATGGGGATGGGGACGGAGAGGCAAAGGAAAGAAAAAATGGCCAGGCAAGACAAAACTTGCCAAGGGCAACTTTATTTGGTCAGGGACCCTGGGGCTCTAGCCCAGGAATACATAAGGAGTCTAGGCCTGGCTTGGGTCCTCAAATATTCCCTAGATTCTAAGATTTCAGGTGTAAAGAAAAAGGGCTTGACAGAACCTCCTTAGGTCTCAGATTAGCCCTATAATGCTGTGAACCACAATCTCTGGAAGGCATATGTTCCAAGCTCACCAGCACAAACCTTAACGTGGATGACCACTGTCCTAATTTTCCTCTCTGTCCTAGTTTTTCTTAAGTACCTTCACCAGATGCTCTTTTTTAAAAAATATTTATTTATTTTATATATAAGGGTGTTTTGTTCATCTGTGCATCATGCACCTGTCTTGTGCTTGTGTGGTGGAGGAATCCCCTGGGAATGGAGTTAAAGACCATTATGAGCTTCCGGGTGGATGCTGAGAATCAAATATGAGTCCTCTAGAGGAGGAGCTGGTGCCCTAACAGTTAAAGAAAACATAAATTAGGCATTGAAAAATGTTCTCCCTCCTAACCTCTCCAATCTCTCCCAGAGGTTATAACTCTGGATAGTGTGGGGCCTTTGCTTCCAAATACTAGTCTTGTGCATGCCTAATGTGTTCTACAATGGGATTGCGCTACATGAAATGCTTTGCAACTTTCCCCTTAACGATGTATTTCTAAAACAGCACTTTAAAAACTTACTGCAGAGCCGGGCGGTGGTGGCACACACCTTTAATCCCAGCACTTGGGAGGCAGAGTCAGGCGGATCTCTGTGAGTTCGAGGCCAGCCTGGTCTACAAAAGCTAGTTCCAGGACAGGAACCAAAAGCTAAGGAGAAACCCTGTCTCGAAAAATCCAAAAAAAAAAAAAAAAAAAACTTACTGCAGCTGGGCAATGATGGCACACGCCTTTAATTCCAGCACTTGCGAGGTAGAGGCAGGAGGAGCTCAGTGAATTCGAGGATAGCCTGGTTCACAGAGCAAGTTCCAGGACAGCTGAGACTGTTACACAGAGAAACCCTGTCTCAAAACAAAACAAAACAAAACAAACAACAAACAAAAGCCCCAACTTACTGCTAGTGTTACTAGTGTTCCACTGCATGGCTCAACTACTACCCTATGCTCATCTACAAAACTCAATCACATAAATGGGGTTACAGGGCCATACAGCACTGATACAGGCAGTGTTTTGACAAGATGACAATTTTGCCTAACAGATTAGTGGATGCACATCTGTAATCCAAGCACCTCAAAGATGGAGAAAGGAGGATCAGAAGTTCAAGGTCATCCTATTCTACATAGCAAATTCAGGCCAGCCTACACTACATAGAGACCAGGTCACCTCAAAATCCAAAACAGACTAACAACAAAAACTGTGTGTGTAGATATAAATATATCTCCATATGTATGTATCAAAAATCAAGGAACAGAGTTGAAGAGATGGCTCAGAGGTTAAGAGCACTGACTGCTCTTCCAGAGGTTCTGAGTTCAAATCCCAGCAACCATATGATGGCTCAAAACCATCTGTACTGAGTTCTGGTGCCCTCTTCTGCCCATAGGCATACAGGCAGGCAGAACACTGTATACATAATAAATAAAAACAAATCTTTAAAATAAAAAAAAATCTAAAAGAAAGAAACAAAGCAAGAAGAAACAAACATACACCCCATAATCACACTGAGAGATGTCAGCAATCGAGGAAAGGGAAATTCCGGCATATTTCTCACTCTGCCTTGTTGCTAAATTAGGCCCCATGCCAGATGTCTTTGTTAGGCCACACTTGCCCACATTTAGCCCACAGTTACGACTTTTCTCTAGTCACCTGGCAGAACTCAAGAGCAGGACTGGGCTTCTAAGGCAGGCTGCCCTGGCTTCAAGCCCAGAAATAGCTGAGAATGTCAATCTCCTTCCAGCCAGTGTACTGATGATTTCCAGATTGGTATCTTAATTGAGTGCTACTTCCCCACATGCCTACTGGACTCCTTCCTTACACATCTGAGAGGCAATGCCTCCTCTTCTACAATATCCACACACAAGCTGTTTTATCCTCAGGGGTCCCCCCACCTCAGAAACAGCTTCAGGGTTTATCTGAGTCTTTCTTGAAGTCAGAAGCCTGACTTCCAATACCTCTTACCTGATATCTAACAAAAGTAGGTTTCATCCCCTTTGGATCTCTAACCCAGTCCTTCACCCCCTTCGTTCATGCTATCACCCAAGGCCACCATCCTCTAGTCTGACTTCTGAGAATCCAGATCAGGTTTCTGTTTATATCCTACAACCAATCCCGACCTCCTCCACAACACCCCTCTGCTTCGTCTAGAAAAAGATGAAGGTCCAGAAGACTCACGGCAATTTCTGCCTCTCCCTAGCCTCTATCCCCAGTTTAGATACCTCATTCTCTAGAGGAGCAGAAACAGCAAGTTAGAAGAAAGCAATCAAAGCAGCAGGCACAGTCATCAATGATCCATCCATACCAGCTCCTTCATCCTTGGGCACCAGGGTCTCTTCATACAATTAAATCATTGCCCAAGGTAATTGGAACAATACAAATACTGAGAGAAAAGCCTCAGGCATATGTGAGGCTCAGTCACTGAATGACTCACATTTATTCCTTTCCTTCCATAGTATAAACTATCCTTGGGTTACTGCCTTCTGTAGACATTTCTCCAATGAGCCCTGAACACCTCTCTTGTTGCTCCCTAGATTCTTAGGGTGGTGACAGCTCTTCCTTTGAAATACATCTGACTCTGATGCACTGAGGACCGAGCCAGCTGATCTTGCTGTCTAAGCTGTAGTCATGTCATTTTAGAAACCCTGTTTAGTCTCCTTTGGCAAACAAAATGAAACACATAAATATTTTTACGCATAATAAATTGCAGTAAAGAAACTGCAGAGTATGGTAGCCCATACCTTTAACCCTAGCACTTGGGAGGTAGGCAGGTTATTTTTTGAGTTCAAGGCCAATTTGGTCTACAGAGAGTTTCAGGATAGCCGAGGATAAACCTTGTCTCAAAACAAAAACAAAACAAACAAAAAGAAATTATTTTGTGTTTGTGGTTTTGTTGTTTGAGACAAGGTGTGCTTATGAGTCAAAGTTGGCCTTAAACTCATTACCTTCCTCCTACTTCAGTATCCCAAGCACTAGGCTGAAATAAAAAGTCTGTGCCCCATGCCTTTATGTTTATATTCACTGTGGCTGCACAAACCATGAGCATGTGTGCAGATCAGAGAAAAGGAATAGAAATCAGTTCTTTTCTTTCACCACGTCAGTTCTGGGGTTGAACACAGGCAGTTAGGGGTGGAGCCATCAAATTGACCAGCAACTCTTTACAAATTTTTTTAAAGATTTATTTTTTATTTTATGTGTATGAGTGCTTTGTCTGCATGTATATGTGTGTACCAGTTGCATCCCTGGACATCAGAAGAAGGCACAGGATTCCCTGGAACTAGAATTACTGATGGTTGTAAGCCACCATGTGAGTGCTGGGAACCCTGGTCCCCTACAACAGCAACAAGTGCACCTAACTGTTGAGCCATCTAGTTCCCAGCCAGCAACTTTTTTTTTTTTGTGTGTGTGTGTGTGTGTGTTTTTTCCGAGACAGAGTTTCTCTGTAGTTTTTTTGGTTCCTGTCCTGGAACTAGCTTTTGTAGACCAGGCTGGCCTTGAACTCACAGAGATCCGCCTGCCTCTGCCTCCCGAGTGCTGGGATTAAAGGCGTGCACCACCACCGCCCGGCCAGCCAGCAACTTTTTTAAAAAAGATTTATTTATATATGTGAGTGCTCTACCTGCATGTACACCTCTATGCCAGAAGAGGGCAGCAGAACCCACTATAGATGGTTGTGAGCCATCATGTGGTTGCTGGAAATTGAACTCAGGACCCCTGGAAGAGCAGCCAATGCTCTTAACCGCTGAGCCATCTCTCCAGTCCCAGCCATCAACTCCCAAGACATTCCCCATACACTGACTTTAGTCAAAGCTCTTAACTTTCATTCCTCTTGACCATATGCATGTACTTCTGAGGTACCCATGGCCCTCCACACACCAGCAGGACATCAACCCAGACACAGGCCCCGCACACACTCCATGTGTTCTACTCCTAGTTGTAAAGCCTCTCTGATGTGCTGTGTTCTTGTTTTGTTAAGTCTAATGTCACTAATTCTCCCTCAGGTGTTCTCACTCCCTTAACTAAATTAATTAATTATTTATTTTTGGTACTGGCTTTATTGATATTAATTCATTTACCATATAACATGCCCATTTAAAGTATGAAGTACATGCCAACGGGTGGTGGTGGCGCACGCCTTTAATCCCAGCACTTGGAAGGCAGAGGCAGGCAGAGCTCAGTGAGTTCCAGGCCAACCAGGACTGTTACACAGAGAAACCCGGTCTTGAAAAATGGGGTGAGGGTAGCCAGGCTTGGTGTGGCATACCTTTAATCCCAGCACTCAGGAGGAAGAGGCAGTTGGATTTTTTTTGAGTTCAAGGTCAGTCTGGTCTACAGAATGAGTTCCAGGACAACCAAGACTACATAGAGAAACACTGACTCCAAAAAAACAAACAAAAAGTGTAAAGTACCAGTTTTCAGTTTTCGCTCATCACAATCAGAACATTTTTATCATCCTGAAGATTACCGATCTCTCAGGGCCTTTGGCCACTTAGCAGTATTCCTTCTTCATCCCACTCCCAACTTTGCTTAACTGAAGAACTTTCTGGAGAAGGTCCAATCTCTGGTCTCTATTCTGATTCTCTACTCTTTGGGGGACTTTGGTTACAACTCTACTGCAGTCCCCAAAGCTGTCTTTCAAGCTCACATCTTACACACTCGGCTGGCTCACGGATGCTCGACCCATCTCACTTTTCCCTACTGTCATTTCTCTTACATGCTGCCATCATTTCATTCTGTCATCTACACACTTACCTAACCCACACAAAACTTAATTCCTTGCTTGTTTCTTTTCTTTCTTTCTTCTTTTTTTAGACAGAGTCTCATATAGTCTAAACTGGCCTCAAAATTGCTACATAGCTGAGGAATGGCTTTGTACTCCTGATAACCCTGCTTTCCCAACACCAAGTGCTGGGATTACAGGTGAGCACTACCACAGACTCAGCGTTTTTTCCTCCCTCATTCTTTCTAGTTCAGTCTCATCTTATTTCTTCCTAAATTTCCCTACAGTATTCCCAGTCAATGTCATCACCTCTGGTTGGATGGCTGTAAGAACCTACAGACTGGGGGTGGGAAATGGGTTCAGCAGTTAAGAGCACTTACAACTCTTTAAGAAGAACTGAGTGCCAGGCGGTGGTGGCGCACGCCTTTAATCCCAGCACTCAGGAGGCAAGAGGCAGGCGGATCTCTGTGAGTTCGAGGCCAGCCTGGTCTACAAGAGCTAGTTCCAGGACAGGCTCCAAAACCACAGAGAAACCCTGTTTCAAAAAAAAAAAAGAAGAAGAAGAAGAAGAACTGAGTTCAATTCCCAGCACCCACATGGCAGCTCACAACCACTGTTATAAGATCCATCATCCTCTTCTGACCTCTAAGGGCACCAGGTATGCACATAGTGTGCAGACATGCGTTCAAGCAAAACACTCATATACATCTTTATAAGAGAAGAAGAAGAAGAAGAAGAAGAAGAAGAAGAAGAAGAAGAAGAAGAAGAAGAAGAAGAAGAAGAAGAAGAAGAAGAAGAAGAAGTAGTCACGTTCAGTAGTTTTACTCAAGGTCCTCCAGCTTTTGCATCTTTCAAGAGTTGATTTCCGTTTAACTTTCCAGCCACATTCCTGGTCATTCCACAATTAATCAACGCCAGATGACATGTAACTAATGAAGGACAACATCAACATCTGTATCTTCAGTTTCATAAAACTGCTGGACTAGCCAAACCCAGCCAGGATTTCCAGTGTTTCTTCACATCAGACTATCTCTTATGAAATAATGTGAGACCACAGAAGGAAATGTGAAGAGAAATTACACCAGAGCAAAGAAGAATCAACGTACTTTTGAGGGGCTGTGGGGATAGCCCAGTTGGTAAAGTGCCTGTGGTGCAAGCATGGGGATCTGAGTTTAGGTTGCCAGCATCCACCATTAAAAAAATCTGAGCATGGTGTCAGAGTCTGCAACCCCAGTACTTGGATGGTGGGAGTAGTCAGAGCTCATTAACCATCCAGCCTATGTATATAGTGATGAGTACCGGGGTCAGTGAGAAACCCTGTCTCAAAAACTAAGGTGGAGAGAAGTCAAGAAAGACACCTGAGCCAGTTGTGGCAGCACATGCCTTCATCCTTATACTTGGAGGCAGAAACAGGTGGATCTCCGTGAGTTCTAGGCCAGACTGATCTAAACAGCAAATTCCAGGATAGCCAGTACTACATAGAGAACTCAATCTCAAAAACAAACACACACAGACACTTCTACATGCAAGCATACACATGTGAATGAGTACCCCACATGCATATATATACACATCCACATAAAAGCACCTATCTCATACACACACAAACACTAGAAAACAAGTATTCTGAAAAATAAGCAGCATAGCTGTTTTAGTTAGGATTTCATAACCAAAAAGCAGGTTGTGGAGGAAACGATTTATTTGGCCTACACTTCCATCTCACTGTTCATCACTAAAGGATGGCCAAAATCGGGACAGGAACTCAAGCAGGGCAGGAACCTGGAGGCAGGAGCTGATGCAGAGGCATTGGTGAGGTGCAGTTTACTGGCTTGCTTCCCATGGCTTGCTTTCTTATAGAACCCAAGACCATAAGCCCAGGGATGGCACCACCCACAATGCACTGGGCCCTCCCCCAGTGATCACTAATAGAGAAAATGCATTATAGCTGGATCTCATGGAGGCATTTCCTCAACTAAGGCTCCTTCCTCTCTGATGATTCTAGCCTGTGTCAAGTTGACACCCAAACCCGGCCAGTACAACATCTTATGAGGGCTTCAACCATAGCACCAAGTAGCTAACTCACTGGCTGTGAAAAACTATCCTCAGGACCATTTAGTCCATGTGAAAGTTGAACTGGCCCAAAGGCCATGCAAAGCCCCCACTCTAGACTAGAAAACTTGCATTCAGGTCGTCATTAGCTGGGTGTATAGCATTATCCAGAAGGCCATTTGCTTTTCTGTGTTTTCCAAGTTTCTGAGGGACAAGAACACTAAATTACCAGAGAAAAACCTATGACTGGCCTAGTAGTGATGAGAACCCCTAGGATTCAGGTTGTCATCTCTAAATATTATTTTCCAATAAACAAAACCATACCTCTTGAAAGAGACAGTGACTATACTTTTAGGTCAAGAAATGTTCATATGTGATTAAAATACTGACATCTCAGGTGGTAAGTGCATAAGGCATACAGAAAGCCCGGGATGATGTCACACACCAGTAACCCCAGCACTCAGGAAATGTGAAGAGGACTACGAGTTGAGGCTATCTCCAAAAAGTCTTGAGGGGTAAAAAAAAAAATTCCTAGGAGGCTGGGGAGATGGTTCACGGTTCACTGAATAAAATGTTTACTATACAAGCATAAGAATTGAGTTCAGGCCGGGCGGTGGTGGCGCACGCCTTTAATCCCAGCACTTGGGAGGCAGAGGCAGGTGGATCTCTGTGAGTTCGAGACCAGCCTGGTCTACAAGAGCTAGTTCCATGACAGGCTCCAAAGCCACAGAGAAACCCTGTCTCAAAAAACCAAAAAAAAAAAAAAAAAAAAAAAAAGAATTGAGTTCAGAGCCCCAGCACTCACATAAAAGCAAGGCATAATAGTACACACCTGTAACCCCAGTGCTGGGGGAAAGCGCAAAAACAAGTGAATCTCCGGTGCTCTCTATCTAGCCAGTATAGATAAAATGGCAAGTCCCAGGGTCGGGGAAAAATCCTGTCTCAAAAAAATAAGATAGAAGCCGGGCGATGGTGGCGCATGCCTTTAATCCCAGCACTCGGGAGGCAGAGGCAGAGGCAGGCGGATCTCTGTGAGTTAGAGACCAGCCTGGTCTACAGAGCTAGTTCCAGGACAGGCTCCAAAGCCACAGAGAAAACCTGTCTCGAAAAACCATGCATGCACAGGTGAGCACAAAAATGCACTCACAAGTTCGAGGCCAGCCTGGTCTACAAGAGCTAGTTCCAGGACAGGCACCAAAGCTACAGAGAAACCCTGTCTCGAAAAACCAAAAAAAAAAAAAAAAAAAAATGCACTCACATATGCAATATATTCCTCCCAACACACGCACACAGCTTGGCAACCAAGCCTAATAAACTCCTACTGAGCAAGAAACAATTTTAACATCAATACGTTAACTGATATAAGTTTAAGAAATAAGATTCATTAGTTTTATTTTGCATGTGTATATGTGTTCATGTGTCTAGCTACATGTATGCATATGGTGTAGAAACCAGAGGTCAATGCCAGGTGTCTTCCTTAGCCACTTTCCATCTTATTTTTGGAGACTCTTACTGAACTTGGAGCTCGCCAATTGGCTAGACTGGTTGACCAACAAGCATCAGGGTCTACTTGTCTCCTCCATGCACTGGGGTTACAAAGGTTCATTGGGAATCTTATTTTTATATGGATGCTGGGGAGCTGAACTCAGGTACTCATGTTTGTGTGGTGTCTTAGGGTTCCTATTGCTGCAATAAAACACCATGACCAGAGTAACTTGTGGAGAAAAGGGCTGATCTGGCTACACATCCACTTAACTATTTATCATCAAAGGAGTCAGGACAGGAACTAAGCAGAGTAGGAACCTGGAGGCAGAGCTGACACAGAAGCCATAAGGGGGTGTTGATTACTAACTTGCTCCCTCTGGTCTGCTTTCTTATAGAACCTGGGACCACCAGCCCAGGGGTGGCTCCACCCTCAATGGACTGGACCCTCCCACATCAATCACTAATTAAGAAAATGCCCTACAACAAGCTTGTTGCCTGCAATATATTATGAAGGCATTTTTTCAATGAGACTTCCTCCTTTCTGATGACTTTAGCTTGTTGACAAAAAAGCCGGGCAGTAGTGGCGCATGCCTTTAATCCCAGCACTCGGGAGGCAGAGGCAGGCGGATCTCTGTGAGTTTGAGGCCAGATTGGTCTACAAGAACTAGTTCCAGGACAGGCTCTAAAGCCACAGAGAAACCCTGTCTTGAAAAATTTAAAAAAAAAAAAAAAACTAGCCAGTACATCTGGGCAGTGTGGTGGCGCACGCACTTGGGAGGGAGAGACAGGCAGATGGATCTCTGTGAGTTCGAGGCCAGCCTGGTCTACAGAGCTAGTTCCAGGACAGGCTCCAATGCTACAGTAAAAACTTGTCTTGAAAAACCAAATAAATAAACAATCAAATAAGCAAATAAAACTAGCCAGTACACGTGGCAAGCACTTTTACCAGCTGAGCTATCTTCTAAGGCCTTCAGTAGTGTTATGACAAACAAACCACATTTGTCATCTGTGAATAATGCTTAAGGACTCATTTCATCCATCCATCCATTCATTTCTGAGAAACGGTCTCATGGATCCTAGGCTGGACTTGAACTCACTATGTAACCAAGGGTGATCTAGAACTTCTGATTTTCCTGACTTCACCTCTGGAGGACTGGGATTACAGATATATGCCATAATATCATGTTTTTTGTGGTCTTGGGACTCAAAGCAGGGTCTTGTACATGCTAGGTAACCACAATCAATTTAGTTATATCCCCAGGCCAAGAATTCATTATTTTAAAAGCTAGTGCATGTGGGACTCAATAATCCTAGTGTCTCCTATATAGACTGTATTTCAAAGTAACCAAATAACTGATCATTAAAAGCTCCCACTGGTGGGTATAGTGGTGCATGTCTTTAATTCCAGCACTCAGGAGGAAAAGGCAAATAAATCTCTGTGAGTTTGAGGCCAGTCTACAAAGAGAGTTCCAGGAAAGCCAGGGCTACGCAGAGAGATCCTGTCTCAAAGATAGATAGGTAGATAGATAGACAGACAGACAGACAGACACATGGATCAATCCCAGACATAGAACTATTTATGCAAGCAATTGCGGAAGAAAAGAGAAGCAGAGCATCAGTTACTGTGTGAATATGAAATGTCCCCTCGCAGGCTCGTGTACTGATGAGCTGATCTCTAGCTAGTAGAGCTACTTTGGAGGTGTTAGGAAGTAGGGACTAATGGAAAGAAATAAGTCAATGAGGACAGAGCTTTGAAAGCTGTACTTGGTCATGGGCCTCTTCCTTTGACTTCCTTTGCTTCCTGACCACCATGAGATAAGCAGCACTAGTTCTCCCTGTCCTTAATGCTCATCCTCACCACAGTCTAGAGACAGTGCAGCCTGCTGAACATGTACTGAAGCTTCTAAAGTCATGAGCTAAAATTCCTTCCTCATTTACATTCTCAGATTGTGTGTGTGTGTGAGTACAGTTACACACTTGCTATAGCATGCCCACAGGAGTCAGTGGACAACCTTGTGTCAGTCCTCATGTTCCACTGGTTTTGAGTCAGAAAGTCTTATTGCTAGTTACTAAGTTCAACAGGCTAGGCAGCCTGCAAACTCCTGGAGATTCTCTTGTCTCTGCTTCTCATCTCCTCATAGGAGCATTGAGATTATACATACACTAACATGCCTGGCTTTATCTGGGTTCCACAGAACCGAACACAAGTCCTCAAACCTGCTTGATAAAAAAATACAATCTAATACAATCACCATTTTGCTTTCTTGTTTTGTGGTTTTTTGTTTGTTTGTTTGTTTGTTTGTTTTGAGACAGGGTTTCTCTGTGTAGCCCTGGCTGTCTTAGAAATCACTCTGTAGACCAGGCTGGCCTTGAATACTGAGCTCTGCCAGCCTTCCTCTAACTTCTGGATTCTGGGATTAAAGGTGTACCTCCACCCAGCAGGGATGATTCTTTTTCATACTCCTGAAGAGACAGATACAACGTACAATATGGAATAAATGGGCACTGGACATCTTAAAGAGACAGTTCTATCAGAGGGGGAAGTCAATGGAGCAGATACGCTGCTGGAGTGGGTACAATACTTGTCATATATTTCCTGTTCTGTTCTGTTTGAGTCAGGATCTCAAGCCTGTCTTGAACTCATGATTCTCCAACCTTCTTGAGTGTGGGATTATGGAACCACCATTGCACCTGTCTTGCAAAGCAAACAAACACCCTTAGTCCTGCCTCTGCCTTCTGGAAACTGCCCAACACCTGAAACATTCTTTTTAAAATCACGCTAGACCATACCTAAAGCTCTTACTGGGGAGCCGGGTGTGGTGGCGCAAACCTTTAATCCCAGCACTTCAGAGGAAGAGGCAGAGAGATCTCTGAGTTAAGAGGCCAGCCTGATCTACATAGTGAGCTCTGGAATAGCCAGGGTTACACAAAGAAACTCTGTCTCAAAACAAAACAAAAAAAGTACCACTCTGTAGAGGTCGGAAGACAACTGTGGGAACTCAGGTCACCTAGCTTGGCAGCAAGTGCCTTTACCTGCTGAACTAGCTCACTGGCCCTCTTTTCTGCTTCTGATCATGTTCTGCCCTTAAAAGTCCTGTGCCTCTCCAATATACAAAGTTCCTAGGATACCAAACCTAAGACAAAAAATTTCTGGAAAAGTATCCTTGACAAATACCACCGGAATAACGACTGAATGGAGGAGACGACATTCTAGTCAACCATGGCCAGAGTTTCAGTGATGAAGTTGGCAGCCGCCTATGGTACCTCACACCTGTAAACCAGCACTTGGGAGGATTACTGCTAATTCCTGTCGAGCCTATGCTATATGGTAAATTCTAAGTCAGCCTGGGCTACAGAGTGAGACCCTGTCCCAAAAAACAAACTAACTAACTAATAAGGGGCTGAAGATACAGTGCAGCAGTTAAAAGCACGGCTGCTCTTCCATTCAATTCCCAGCATTGACTCCAGCTCCAGGGAACACAGCTCCTTCTGTGGCCTCCAATGGTAGGTACCCAAACTCACATCCACATGTCCACACATACATAACTTTAAAAAATAAACACATGCCAGATGGTGGTGGCATCTGCCTTTAATCCTACCACTCAGGGGTAGGCAGAGATGACAGGTGGATCTTTGAAGCCAGCCTGGTCTATAGAGCGAGTTCCAAGATAGGCTCCAAAGCCACAGAGAAACCCTGTCTTGAAAAAAACAAAAAATAAAAACCCACAAAAATATAAAATCAATTACAGCTATTTAGGAGGCTAAAAGGGAGGGGAAGATCACAATATCAAAGCCAGCTTAGGTTATAGAGTACAAGCCAGCCAGTGTAAGTTAGAGACTGTCTCAAAATAAAAGTAAAAAAGATGGCAGAAAGCCAGGCGGTGGTGGCTGCTCATGTCTTTAATCCCAGTACTCAGGAGGAAGAGGCAAGGCGGATCTCTGAGTTTGAAGCCAGTTTGTTCTAGAGAGTAAGTTCCAGGACAGCCAAGGCTACCCTGTGTCCAAAACAAAACAACAACAAAAAGAGGGCTGGGGGCTACAGTTCGATGGTTAAACTACTTTCCAAGTATCTACAGGGCTTAAATCATAATACTGGAAAAAAGGAAGGTGGTAGTGGGGCAGTGTTTGTGGGGGAAGAAGGAAGCAGAGAGAACAACAAGGCAAGTAACAAGACAATATAAGCTAACACTGAATTCGGACTTTGCCCTTACTGGGTTCTTGGGGTTGGGCTGTGTTTTACACAAAGTAGCACTGTGACCATCCATCTCACAGCCTTTGAGACAGATGCTGCTCATATGCCAAATGAAGAGTTTATGTCCAGACATGTTAAACCATTTGTCTACAGGAATTCAGCACTTGGCAGGTTGACTCTGAAGTCCGATCACCTCTGTGTATACTGTGTGTAAAGGAAAAGGGTAAACCGGGCAGTGGTGGCACACACCTTTAATCCCAGCACTTGGGAGGCAGAGGCAGGCGGATCTCTGTGAGTTCGAGGCCAGCCTGGTCTACAAGAGCTAGTTCCAGGACAGGCTCCAAAGCTATAGAGAAACCCTGTCTCGAAAAGAAAAAAAAAAAAAAAAGGGTATGTGTGAAAGAGTAAGGGTCTCTAAATGCCACCCTGAAAGTTTGGATTATATTCCACAAGGGGACCATTGCTAAACAGTTCAGCAGGAAGAATGCCCTAATGTGTTTATTACTGATGATGGGTCTGCTGGAAAGACAGGAACACAGGCTCCCAGAAACTGCACAGGGGAGCAGGCAGCAGTTGGAGTAAGGAAAGACAGAAGAGAAGCCAAAACAGGGCAATAACGTTCACCTTTGCATTTACCCAATCAAGGATCTTCCTCAAAGAAAAAGTTAAACATCTTTGTAACAGGGAAAACAAAGAATCTTCCTCCAGTTCTAGTCAATCCATAGAACTTATGTTAAGTGCCAAGTAGGTGTTAGGCTGTGCCCCAGGCGACCTCTCTATTTCTCCTCTTCCAACAGTGGAGTCAAACTAGGGTTCATGGCTGGTTCCCACAACCCAGCATCTTGACATATCCTCTCCTCCCCATTTCACTCATCTAATGAAGGTGAACAACCCTCCTTGCAGGTTAACATGAAAACCATAACGCGCACTGCTGACTCTAATGTCAGTAAGTATCCTATTACTGTAACACTATTTTTCACTTGACAGGTCTAGTTTTCAAGATAAACAATATTTGGATGAGTTCAATTTACCTCGAGAAGTTTTTGACCAGAAGGTTCTTATCAGGGTGAAACACCAAGCCTCCTCCTCCAGCTAGAAGTACTTTTCTTCAAAGGAATCATTTAGGACGAAGAGGCAGGAAGTCACATCCCCACCGTTCACTACCACCACGTTGGAGGGTCTGGAATTAGGAACAGCTCTAACGTAGGACATTTGCTACGATGGGCCTGAACGTCATCTTCCTTTAGAGTACTGGTTCCCTACCTTCCTAATACCTGCGACCATATGATCATATAATACAGTGCCATATGTTGTGGTGACCCCCAAATATAAAATTATTTTCGTTGCTACTTTAGAACAGTAATTTTGCTACTGTTATGAATCATGACGTAAATATTTGTGTTTCCCAATGGTCTTAGGCAACCTGTGGCCTATCCCAAGGGGGGGGGGTCCGCGACCCACCTGTTGAGAACCGCTGCTCTAGATCCAGTGTTATGAAAGGAGAATTGAGTTTGTCACTCTTGTGTAAGAAACTGTTGTCTCAACAGGCATGGCCTCTCGCTGGGGGGTGGGTGGGAGTCAGGGCCAGACACTTGTGCACGAACTTCAGATTTACAGGGCTACCTCCTGCTTTCCCAAACACTCCATCTGGACGGCCAGCGGTTCCTAGTTGGGAGGAACCTCCCACCAAACTGGCTTAGCAATTCCCCAGGAAGGCTCAACCCTCAGACCAACACCGAAACACAATGATTCCAAAGACCTTGGGGGAGGGGAGAGGCTTTTCCTCCTAACTTCCCCATGCACTGCCACCCGACAGGCCTAGGGTTGGGCCAGGGTGAAGAGGCTTGAAGGCGGACACTACGCGCCGGCTAGTCAATCCTCAGGGGCTCGTCCTTTAAATTACAGGGCTAGCTCAACGAGGTTAGAGGTAACCCAAGCAGAGACAAACCACTGCGGTTTTAAAAGTCTTGTTTATGTCTGGGCCCCCGCGCCGAGTCGCAACTACAGGTAGACTCCCTTCTGACATGCCCGCCATCCGCTCGCGGATTCCCAGAAGCCTCGCACGCCCTTCAAGACCCTCCGTTACCGGCTTCCCGGCTCAGGGCGGCCTCCATTCCGGCCTTTCAAGGCCCCTCAGTCAGCCCAGACCCGCGGCTCACCCTCGAGAGTCTCGCACTGCACCAGGTTGAGGTAGTCCGCCTGGCTGAGCACCCCGGCCTTCAGGCCGCGCACTAATCCCTCCAAATAGCCATTGTCCACGTTGAAATAAAGCTCCGGGAAGAACGACATGGTTGCGGCGGGGACGGCGGGGGCGGCAGGACCAGAGAGCCCTGATCAGCCCGCAAGCAACTCGACTCCGAGATCAGCTGACTCGGCGCCCGCAGAGGGCTGTCAAGTGCGTCAGGTGACGCAAAGCGTCTCACGTGACCACAGCAGGCGGGCTCTTAAATGTATCCAGCTTCCGGGTAGCCTGGCGCGCAAGCGTAGCTCAGGGGTGAGCGTCTCGCCGTCCCCAGGGCGCCTGCGCACTACAGCAAGGCTAGGCCTTGGACGCCTAGCAGAGAGCAAAGCAACGACGATGCTGTAAGTCGACCGCGTGGTGGCGCTAAAACCCGCAGGATTCGAGCAGGGGCCCTCAATTTAGTTTTCCCGAGTTAGGCGCTTCTGTCTGGCTCGGTCGGGGCCAACCAGGTAAAGGTGAGCATGTGTGCTGTTTTTTACGCTGCCGAGGCTGCCTCCTACCAGACGGAAACGAAGGTCCAGAGAAGGTTTTGAAACCAATGTTTAGCCACTAGCTAGACTTTACATCCCGTAAGCTGACCTGCGCCCGCTTTCCCTGCATTTGTCGCGCTAGAGTCTCTGGGGCTGGCGTATGACCTCCCGCTATCTCTACAGAGGTCTGGTGCCTTAAAAAATCGCCCGTCTACGTGGCTCAGAAGATGAAGTATCCTAGACCCCGAGGTTATATTGTGTGTAGTTCCGGCATAACGACGCCCCCTACCCTTCGGGGAACCCAGCAACCCATCGATAACCACATGCAAAATAACCACAGCTTTAGGATTGGTCCTATCCTTTATTCGCGTCCCTGCCTTTGCCCAGCATCCGTTGGCTAGGTGCGGCTGCAGAGATTCGTGGCAGTACCCAGTTTGCGACAGTAGCAAAAGGCATTGAAGAAGCGGCAGTAGCACGTGGCGCACGGGTCGCAGCAAGGAACTTGCTGTCCCAGGCAGGACTCGTGCAGCCTTACACAGCGACGCGGAGAACGAGACTCGCGATTCTGTGGATCTAGCACCTGCATTCATAGGGGGACAAGAACGTCTGACCGCAGATTCAGGAAACATCTCCCACCCCGATCCCAGTAGGATGGCAGTGGCGTGTGGGGCAGGGATGGTCGGCCCAGCTTGGATGGTCCGGAAGTGGGGAGAGAGGGTGCTATCTGATGATCCCTACCTGCCACTTTATCCCTTTCCCTGAGGCGTTACCTCCGCCAAAGCTTCTGCCTTCCGCAGCAGAGCCTCTTCTGTTCGGTCTGCAGTTGTCCTCTTTGGGCCATTCAGACTTAGACCTGGGGCAGAGGATGTGAGGGGCACGCCCACCATGCACCAAGCACCCACCTCGCAGGGTTGGGATTGGGATTTGGGAACAAGGGTTTAGCCCATACAGGCAGATTGCCCTAGTCCCACCCATCCCCAACCTGACCATACTCACCTGGGAACTCTGGGAACAGGGCCTGGCCAGGCCTTCTGATGCCTTCCAGGGGTGCCAAGCCCATCTGGATCCCCAGCGTGGGAGGCAGTGCCAGCAGCATAACACAGCTCAGCAGCATTACCGTCAGCATGGCCTGGCTCGGCAGGAAAAACCCCCCATTCAGTTTCTCCTCATCTTTAGAATACCCTACAAATGCTGAGAGAGACCCTCCCGGAAAGTCAGAATTTCTGCCTAGCTTTTGCACTTACCTTTGCTTGCTGATCCTTGTGCAGAGAGTTCCTGGCCACTTGTGCCTGGCGCTTATATGGCAGAGTCTAATAAAGCCTGAACCATTGAGAGAAGTACCTATCTAATTTGACATAAGCCTCCAGGAACCAATTAAATTTTGGGAACAAAATAGGGTGTCCAGACCCCAAAATTTCCCTAAGAGCAGAACCTAGGCATGGGTCAGGCTAGAGCCATTAGCAATAATGAGGCAGGCGGCCCTGTGATCTTAATTTAATTTCTGGCCCCACAGATGCTTGCTTAGCCTCTTTATGGCATGTTGTTTCCTTTGTTCCAGGAACTTTGGTCAAGGACACCAAAGGGCCAGTGAGTGTCACCAGGCAGGAGTGGAGTAAAAACCTAGACCCAAGGTTTCTTTGGAAGACAGGTCAAAAAAGCTCTCCCAGCTAAAATCACACCTTCTGGCTCTACCTCCTCTTTCTCTCCTTTAAGACCCCACCCTTGTTCCTGTCCCCAAGCTCCTTCCACCTAAGGCTCCTGTAAACCAAGGGAACAGAACACACTGTTCCCAGGGTGGGCACACAGCTTTGAGTAAAAAGCTTTCAACCCGTCTGCTTCATTAGTGTTAATAGCAGCTCCCTTCCGCCCTGAATTGGCGGGTCTCTGCCCACGCCTGGTCTCATCAGCCTGAGAACATGGTGAGGGCTGCCCATTGGTGGATGTAGCAGGACCCACGGGACCCTTTGTTTTGTTTTTGAGACAGGGTCTTTCTATGTAAGACCAAGCAGGCCCAACTCACAGAAATCCACCTGCCTCTACCTCTTAAGGACTGGGATTAAAGGCATTCGCCACCATGCTTGGTGGGGTTTTAATGTTGTTTTGTTGTTGTTATTGTTTTTGCCTGCATGTATATATGTCCACCACATGCATGCCTGGTGCCCAAGAAGGTCAGAAGAGGGTTTTTGGATCCCCTGGACCTGGAATTACAGACAGCTGTGAACCATCATGTAGTGATAGAAACTGAGTCTGGGTCCTCTGCAAAAGCATGAAATGTTCTTCACCTCTGAGACAACTCTCTAGCCCCGTGGTGGACTTTAAAAAAAAAAAATTCATTCACATGCCCATTTGGAAAGGAATACAGGTTGAATCACCTTGGAGACCCCAGTGCCCAAGGCAATGAGAAAAGATGAAAGAATATATCTATCAGGATATATAGCCCGGCTCATCTGGACTCTTGTGATCAGGTGGTTGCCTGAGGAATCCAACCCCCAGGGGTAAACCAGCAAACCGCCCTCTGGCAGCCTTCATATAGAGCACCCATCAATTAGTGTTTGGGTGCCAGCTTCAAGGGAAGGAGGTGTTCTGCAGAGAATGGGCCTATAGCAAGCAGACGGACACTGGTATCTGCGGTCACACTGGCATTGTGTTCTTCTGCAGGTGACTCAGGACAGTCCTCAGAGCTCAGAGTCTATGTTCTCCTGCCCAGGTTGGGGCATGAGGAGCTAGGGAAAGCCCTCCACCCCCATTAGGGCTTTCGGGGAGTAGTCCCTGAACTCACCCTTGCTGCAAGGAGCAGCCCTTTGTTCTCTGCTGAGAATAGTGTAGACAGTCCCTGAGAAGGCCTGGCATTGAGATCTATTAGGAAGCTAATCTGGAAGTTTGGTGCCCCACTTCAGGACTTTATCTTCTCTCTTGCCGGGCGGTGGTGGCGCATGCCTTTAATCCCAGCACTCGGGAGGCAGAGGCAGGTAGATCTCTGTGAGTTCCAGGATAGCCCGGTCTACATAAAGAGTTCTCAGACAGTAGTAACTACCTAGAGAGATCCTGTCTCAAAACAAACAAACTTCAGTACACTAAGTACTTTGACTCAAGAATGTCCAACGGCTTGTTGGGCCAGTTTGGGCACCCACTTCAGGGAAGGCTTCCTAGGGGAGGAGACCTTTCTTTGGTCATGAAACTCGAGTGGGAGTTGAGTGTGGGCCAGTTTAAGTTCCTCGAATTCATAACTGACACACTGTTTACCCCTCAGTCTGCCTAACATTGCTTGATACCTTCTCTGCCTCAAACCTGGTTCCTTCCCAGAGGCCCAGCCCAATAAATAGTTGACTTTTTATCTTTCACCTGGGACTGGGAAGCCCGCAGTCCTCCAAGGTTCAGCTAGTGAGTCATCAGCAAACATCTGTAGCCATCACCCCATTGTACAACTTCTGTGAGTGTGCATGGGCCCAGACGACCTGCCTACCACAGCTGCACAGGAGGAGTCCAGGGAGGAAATTAACACCTGTTCAGACCATCTCCCACTCCAATCCCCTTTGCCTGCCAGTGCTGCCCTGAAGAGCCCGAGTTTCTTGTCGTAGCTCTCTATGTATGCATATATCTCTATCTATCATCTATGAGAAAGGGAGAGTGATAAGTCTCCTGTTTGTGTGTGCAGGTGTGCACGTGCCCATGGAGGCCCAAAGCTAGACTCTTCCTTGATCACTCCCCACCTCATTCACTGAGGCAGAGTCTCGACTGAACCCAGAGCTCACCCACATGCTAGTTTAGCTAGCCTGTGTGCTCTGTGGATCCCAGGTCTCTGCCTTCCAAGCACTGAAGTTACAGGTGGGTTGTCATGGGAACCCAGCACTTACATGCATGGGTTCTACATCTAAACTCTGGTCCTCATACTTGAACAGCAAGGTAACCACTGAGTTATCTCCCCAGCCCTTATGTATATTGATTTTTCAAATAAGCAATCTTTGGTTTAACTCAATTTATTTATATTTATTTGGTGACAGGGTCTTCATGTAGCCCTGGTTGACCTGGAACTCACTCTGTAGACCAGGTTGACTTCAGACCTCCTGCCTCTGCCTCCTGACCACTAGAATTAAAGGCATGTACCACCATATCTGGCTCTATTTTATTTTATTTTGGTTTTTTGAGACAGGGTTTCTCAGAAGTTATGGAGCCTGTTTTGGAACTAACTAGCTCTGTAGACCAGTCTGGCCTTGAACTCACAGAGATCCACCTGTCTTAGCATCCCAAGTGCTGGGATTAAAGGCGTGAGCCACCACCATCCAGCTTTATTTTATTTTTTGAGACAGGGTCTCACTGTATACCTCTGGTTAGCCTTGAATTCACAGAGATCTGCCTGCCTCTCTACCTCCCAGAAGCTGTGATAAAAGGTGTTTGCCATCATGCCCAGCCTCAATTCAATTTTTGATTCAATGTTTCTTACAATCAGAATCTTCTGCCTTTCTAATGTGTCCTGCTTTCCTTATGATAGGGTTTGAGTATAATTTGTGTACTTCCCCAACCCAGATTCTTGTGATTAAATTTGAGCCCCCAGAGGGCAGTGCTGAGAGGCCTATCTTCTGAGACCCTGGAAATTCTTGTCGTAGGGTTCTTATAGAAGGGGCAAGCTGGCTCCGCCCAGCTCTCTACTGCCTACTGCAACGTTGATCCTGTGGCCCAGCCTGCACTGCTGCCATCTGTCACTGGGCTCTCGCCAGGTCGCGATTCGCCACATAGCCTCTTCAGCCTTTAAAACTGTGAGTGAAATAAACCTTTTGGTTTTTAATAGAGTTTTAATTTCTTCTTTTAGAACGTCATACATATATGCAGCATGTTTGATCATATCCATCCTCTTAGTCCCCGGGGAACCCCACTGGATATTCCCTAACAAGTCCCCCTCAAAACATTTTTTAAAATAACCCAGATTCCAATTAGTGCTGCCTGAATGCATGTGACACCCCTGAAGAAAAAAATTCTTCTCTCTCCAGTAGCCATCAACTGCCAGGTCTCATGTAACCACTACTGTCTTGAACTCCTGATCCTCCTGCCTCTACTTCCCAAGTACCGAGATTAGAGCTACACCATTGTGCCCAGCTAAACTTTCTTTTAAAAATATTTATTTATTTATTAAGTATACAATATTCTATCTGAATGTATGCCTGCAGGCCAGAAGAAGACACCAGACCCCATTACAGATGGCTGTGAGCCACCATGGCTGACCTCATCCTCCTGCCTCTGCCTCCCTGGTGCAGGCATTCTAGGTCTTTGGTCTTCTTTTTCAAATTTTTGTTTTGGTTTGGTTTGGTTTGGTTTTTTGAGACAGGGTTTCTCTGTGGTTTTGGAGCTTGTCCTGGAACTAGCTCTTGTAGACTAGGCTGGTCTCGAACTCACAGAGATCCGCCTGCCTCTGCCTCCCAAGTGCTGGGATTAAAGGTGTGCACTACCACCGCCCAGCTAAATGTTTTATTAGGGCTGGAGAGATGGCTCAGCAGTTAAGAACACTTGTCTTGCAGAGAACGTAGGTTCCATCTCCAGTACCTATCACCATCTGTAACTCCAGTTCCAAAGAATCTAATACAAATGTTACACAGAGCCGGGCGGTGGTGGCGCACGCCTTTAATCCCAGCACTCAGGAGGCAGAGGCAGGCGGATCTCTGTGAGTTCGAGACCAGCCTGGTCTACAAGAGCTAGTTCCAGGACAGGCTCCAAAACCACAGAGAAACCCTGTCTCGAAAAACAAAAAAAAACAAAAAAACAAAAAACAACAACAAAAAAACAAATGTTACACAGACATACATTTAGGCAAAATGCTCATACACAGAAAATAAAAATATCTAAAATAATATTTTATTATATTTATTTACTTTCTTGTGTTGGTTGGAAAGCAGTGTATATGTTTGCCATAGTGCACATAAGGGGGTCAGAAGACACCTTTGCCCCCCTTTTTATAGAAAGTAGATTTTTTTTTTTTTTTTTTTTTTTTTTTTTGGTTTTTCGAGACAGGGTTTCTCTGTGGCTTTGGAGCCTGTCCTGGAACTAGCTCTGTAGACCAGGCTGGTTTCGAACTCACAGAGATCCACCTGCCTCTGCCTCCCGAGTGCTGGGATTAAAGGCGTGCGCCACCATCGCCCGGCTTAGAAAGTAGATCCTTATACTTATTATGTATACAGTGTTTTGCCTACATGTATTCCTTCAGGCCAGAAGAGGGCACCAGATCTCATTTTAGATGGTTGTGAGCCAACATGTGGCTGCTGGAATTGAACATAAACACTCTGGGACTGATTTTTTTCTTTTATTTCTTTCTGGTTTTCTGAGACAGGGTTTCTCCGTATAACAGTCCTGGCTGTTCTGGAACTGCTTGGTAGACCAAGCTGGCCTTGAACTCACTGAGATCCGCCTGCCTTTGCCTCCCACGCGCTGTGATTAAAAGTGTGTGCCACGACCGCCCAGCTGAGTTTTTTTTAAGGTAGGATCTCACAATGTATGGCCTGAAACTCACTATGTTAACTGGGCTAGTCTTGAACTCACAAAGATCCACTTACCTCTCCCTGTTGAGTGCCACCACGCCCAGCCTTGGTTTTGTTTTTTAGACTGTGTCTCACTACATGACCAGACTCCCTGGACTCAGTCCCCAGCACCAACCTCTCCAGGGCAAGTGTGACAGAGAATCGCCTAGCTGTGGATGTGATTTTACTGGTCGGGAACCAGCCTGATGTTCTCAGGAATATTTGGCATGTTCTGTGTGCAGGATTTGAGACCTGGGAGCTACAGAGCATTTTTTTTTCTTTTTTTTTTTAATTAAAGGTTCATAAAGCAATGCCGTGCCTAAATATAAAGCAGCCTCTTAGAATCAGTGATGAAGTACTTTCCCCAAAGATACTGAGGGGTGGGGGGAGGTCGAGGCAGAGTTGTTCACAACAGGAGCCCAGTGGTCCCAACCCCAATAGCATACACCTTCAGCATCCTGCTTTCCGGATAAAAATGGGATTCTTTGTGAAACCAAGTAACAGTTGAAGAAGTCCCAGGATTTTTCTTAAGCAACCCAAGCTGAGGCTGAGACCCATTCCCTAGGACGGACAAAAAGCACTCAAAGCTCCCTTAACCTTCATTGAGGGTGGAGCCTCTTACTGCTTCAATAAAGAGAAAGGAGGTTACTGGGCCGGGTGACACAGGCCTCTAATTCCAGCCCTAGGGAGGCAAAGTTGGGCAGATTTCTGAGTTCGAGAACAGTGCAGGCTACAAAAAAAACTTGAAGAGCGAGAGAGAGAAAGGAGAGAACCTAATGCCTATAACATATGTTATTCTCCCCAGAGAGGGTAGGTTATCAAGAGCACCTGTTTCTGTATGTCTAAGCATGTAAGTCTCCTCCAAGTGTGGTGCCCACACCAGCACCAAAAGCCTAAGAAATTGGGAGGATACCAGTCTAACCTTGTACAGACTCTAAGAAATCGTATACTCCCAGGACTGGGTTCAGCTTCCAGTGTGTTTGTGTGTGCGCCTGTATGTCAAAGCCAGAAATCAACATCAGGTGTCTTTTCTTAGGAGTCAAGCTGTATAACTTGTTTTTTGAAACAGTCTTTTACTGGAATGCAGGGTTCATCAATTAGGCTAGGTTAGCTGACCAGTGAGCTCTAGGATTCTAAACAGAAGCCATTGTGCCTGACTTTATAAGGGGGTGAAGATCAGACTCAGGTCCTCACGGGAGTAGAGCAAACACTGCTCTCAGCTGCCCCAGATTTTGGAGGTTTTTTGTTTGTTTGTTTGTTTGTTTTGTTTTTGTCTTTTGAGACAGGGTTTCTCAGTGTAGCTTTGGAACCTGTCCTAGAAATTGCTCTGTAAACCAGACTGGCCTCGAACTCAGATCCACCTGCCTCTGCCTCCTGAGTGCTGGGATTAAAGGTGTGCGCCACCACTGCCTGGCTCATTCTAGACTTTAATGTGACTCAGCTTTAAGAACCCTTGCTTCATAGATCCGCCTGGAAATTGGAAGCAAACAAGATTGCCAGACAAAAGTTGGGAGCATGGGGGTGGGGGTAGGGGTGGGAGTGAGGTTGGGAGAAGGGATGAGGGGGAGAAGGAAAGGAGAAGGGAAAGACTGGCAAGAGTTTGCCGGAGTGGGAGAGTGGAGATGGAGGAAGGGCAAATATAGGAGCAGGATATAGGAGAAGATACCTGGGAGCCATTTTAGGGCTGGCAAGAGACTTGGCTCTAGGGGGGATCCCAGATGTCCACGGGGTTGTCCCCAAGCTAGGTCCTTGGTCAGCAGAGGAGAGGCTGCCTGAACTGTCCTTGCCCCACTGTCACACTGATGATTATCTCGAATATCACCATAGAATCTTCATCCGGCAACAGATGGAGATAGAGACAGAGACCCTCATCAGAGCATTGGAGAGATGGCTCAGTGCTGCCTGCTCTTCCAAAGGTCCTGAGTTCAATTCCCAGCAACCACATGGTGACTCACAACCATCTATAATAAGATCTGGTGCCCTCTTCTGGCCTGCAGAGATACATGCAGGCAGAACACTGCATAATAAATAAATAAATAAATAAATAAATAAATAAATAAATAAATAAATAAATTTTTAAAAAAGAAGGGATAAAGACTCAGTTCTACTTCAAAATGGCAAGAGTGGAGCTTTATTGGTCTGAGAGGTTGATGTTACTAAACCTCAAGCAGCTCAGTATCCAAGGGGTACAGGAGAAGAGCCCATCATGCAAGGCCTGAGAATCAGCTTTTGCAGCTGTTGAGTAGGGAGGCGGAGGGCCTGGTGAAGCCAGGCCCATGGACTGCTTTTTGTGTAATCTGTTTTTGAAAACTTTGGGGTGGGAGATAATTCAGATTGTGTTTGTGTGACCTCTGTGCTTCAGGGCAGATGACAAGTTGGCTGCTTTCTGGAACTACATGGGCTACAAAAATCTCGAAGCCTTAAGCCCATTTTATGTGTGGAGGAAGTCTTTTACTTCTTTTTTCTACAACCTCCCACACCCCCATATCACTAGCTCCCCTTGTCTTCTATGTGTTGCTTCCATCTGCAGTCTGGATCCCAAGACTGAACTCCCCAAACTCCTTTAATGCCACCCAAGGACAACACATGCCACCCTTGCTATTAATAGCCCTTTTAAAAGTAGAATTCAAGGGCATTTGCTCTGACATCTTTGCCAGGCTCCCCTAGAACCCAGTAGAGCAGACCTGTCCTCAGAGTCAGGCCCAGCTATAACATTAGGAATCAGAAAAGACCTCACAGCAGAGCAGATGCTAACCCACAAATGCCTTCCTCCCTTAGGCCACAGCCTAGCATGCTTCTGGAGCAATCTAGAAAAGAAATGTGGCCGGGCGGTGGTGGCGCACGCCTTTAATCCCAGCACTTGGGAGGCAGAGGCAGGCGGATCTCTGTGAGTTCGAGACCAGCCTGGTCTACAAGAGCTAGTTCCAGGACAGGCTCCAAAACCACAGAGAAACCCTGTCTCGAAAAACAAAACAAAACAAAAAAAAAAAAAAAAGAAAAGAAATGTGCTCAAAGGGGCTGTGGCCCATCAGGGAGGTTCCAAATACAGTTAAGCTCCCCCATTGCAGCCTCCCCAGACCCATCACTGCTTTGTCTGTGGTCCCGTGCCCACACATTTTGTTATATAGCCTGCATTTCTGCAAAGGGTGAAGACTGCATCTCATGCCTAGCTTCATTCTTTTTTTTTTTAAATATTTATTTATTATGTATGCAGTGTTCTATCAGCATGTATCTCTGCAGGCCAGAAGAGGGCACCAGATCTCATTACAGATGGTTGTGAGCCACCATGTGGTTGCTGGGAATTGAACTCAGGACCTCTGGAAGAGCAACCAGTGCTCTTAACCTCTGAGCCATCTCTCCAGCCCCTCATTCTTTTTTTTGTTTCTTTTCTTTTCTTTTTTGAAACAGGCTTTTTCTGTGTAGCTCTGGCTGTCCTAGAACTCACTTTGTAGACCAAGTTAGCCTTGAATTCACAGCGATCTGCCTGCCTCTACCTCTCAAGTATTTTAATTAAAGAATTTCATTCTTTGGAGATGGTGGATTCAGCCAGCTTTTCTCAACAGTTTGTTTGTTTGTTTGTTTGTTTTGCTTTGTTTTTATTTTTCGAGACATGCTTTCTCTGTGTAGCTTTGGAGCCTGTCCTAGCACTAACTTTGTAGACCAGGATGGTCTGGAACTCACTGAGATTCATCTGCCTCTGCCTCCCCAGTGCTAGGATTAAAGGTATGTGCCACCACCGCCTGGCTTCTCACCAGTTTTTTTTTTTTTTCCAGGTTCATAATTTATTGTACAAATTGAGTATCACATGATGAGTTGACATCAGCTTCTTCAGGCATGGAACTTAACAGATGAGGTCAGACATCGAAAGACCCAGTTATGATGCTTTCACAGCTGGAGTTTTTTTAGGTCTTAACTTGAAGTATAGGACCAACAAAGCAGTGCCTCCGTATGTGCCCAGAACACAATCCATTCTACCTGTGAGAGTATAAGAGTTGAAATATTTTTTAATACCAGTGAACTGGAACTGGGCATCACTTTCAGGACCAGCCATGACTTCAATCTTCGCCCAAATCACAAATTCCACAGCTGATGTCCTTCAACAAACCCAGCCACCAGCTCCTTCTCACCAGTTCTTGAAGGCCTAGGTCAGGGGAATGACTGTAGACAAGAAGGAACTAAACCTTGACAAGAACATTCTCTGAGCCTGGCAGTCAAACTGATGTTAGTCTCATTTTGCAGAAAAGTTTACATGACTCAGCAAGGAAGCAAGTGTCAGGGGAACTGGACCAGATTCCTTCCACACTGCCTGGGCCTGCTCAAATCCCCTCCCTTGCCTGAGGCCGTTGAGGTTGAAGGAAGAGCAGCATTTTAGTCAGGGTTCTCTAGAGTAACAGAATTTATAGAATGAATCTCTCTCTCTATATATATATATACATATATGTGTGTATATATGTATAAATATGTGTGTATGCATATACACACAAATATATATGTGTATATATACATATATATATATATATGATTTATTAGAATGACTTACAGGCTGTAGTCCAGTTAGTCAAACGGTGATTAGCTATGGATGCAAAGTCCAAGAATCTAACAGTCGTTCAGTCCACAAGGCTGGATGTCTCAGCCGATCTTCAGTATACCCTGGAATCCTGAAGAAACGGGCTCTAAGGCCAGAGAGTGGATCTGCTAGCAATGTGAGAGCAAGCAGGCAAAGAGCAAGCCCTCCTCCAAGTCCTTATGTAGGCTTCCAGCAGAAGGCTCGGTCCAGATTAGATCTGGATTAAAGGTGTGTCTTCCTACCGCAAAGATCCAGTTAGAAGTAGATCTTCTCACTTCAAACTAAACAGAAATCCCTCACAGGTGTGTCCTCACGGGGGTTTTAGTTCATTCCAAATGCAGTCCAGTTGACAACCAACACTAGCCACCACAAGCAGCATCGCTAAGGCAAGATCTAGGTTAGACCAGTGTGAGGAAGGAACCTGATCACGAGCTGATCTAGTAGACAGTTACGTTTTGGGTGCCGTCTTGCATCCAGGGATAAAGCCCTCAACAGTGTGTCACCTTGTTGATGAACAGGGAGAGGCCTTTGTCCCCCAGAAGCACCAGTAACTGCACTTTGCTAGCTGAATGAACGTGAGGTGTATGACATTTCTGAAAATAAATCAATGCTGGTTTTAGAATCTTACCTGATCCTCCCCAAACATGATTCCCTAGGCTTCTGCTTCCTGTTTAACAGCCCACCCCCTTCCTCCCAGTAGTTCTTACACTCCTGCCTAAAGCCCGAGGGACTGTAAAAGGTTTCTCTTCTCGCCATGTCCTCCTCCCAATCACCTGACTACATCAGAGACTTTACACCCTGACCAGTAGAGAACGGACAGGCCGTGGTTTCTCCAGGAGCTGTATACTTAGTTGAGTTTCAGGAAACTGTCAGAATCATGCCCACCTGGAAGCCAGTTTAAGCCTGAGTCAAATATAGGTAACAAAGTGGGGACCAGGGAGTGGGGATACACGAGATCATAGCAAAAACAGCAGGGTTGGCTGTGTGCTCACCACAATGAAGGATCTATAGTGGTCAGTTTTCTGTTTTGCAATGTCCCAGAGCTACTGGAGAAAAGAAGGGGAGGTTGACCCTGGGTCATACCAGCTTCCACACCAGCTCAATCACATCCTGGGTTTGGCAGACTCTTACCTGTGCTTAGATCCCATCAAGGTATCAGGTGGCAAACACTAGCTTGCAGGCAAGAGTAGTGCCAGCAACTGCTGTTCAGACTCGCCTTAGACTTCACTTGGCATCTGTCACTGGGTTCTTTTGGGGAACAACAGGGTCAGTGTCTCCCAGCTTTCCAATGACTGTTAAAGTGTAAATCCTTGAGGATTAGAAAGGAGGCAGATCCTAAATGGTGCAGTGGTGGTGCATGCATTTAAGCCCAGCACTTGGAGGCAGAGGCAGGCAGATCTCTGTGAGTTCGAGGCCTACCTGAGCTAGTTCCAGGACAGCTAGGGCTATTACACAGAGAAACCCTGTCTCGAAAAACCAAAATAAATAAATAAAGGAAGCAGACCCTTAAAGAAAGCAGGCAAAGAGTAAGGTAGGCGGTATAGAGGCAAGAGTCCTTCTCCCCAAGGCATTGGCAAAAGCTCTTGGTATGTTCAGGAGGGATGAACATGATTCCTTTTTCTGGGGTTTTCAAGATAAAGGCCTAAGGAAAGATGTGGTGTTTTAAAGTATGAAGACTTGGGGTTCCTACCTCATATAAGTTCCTATCTTAGTTAGGGTTTCTACTGCTGTGATAAAACACCGTAACGAAAAATAACTTTGGGAGGAAAAGGTTCATTTCATTTTATGGTTTATAGGCCATCATCCAGGAAAGTCAAGGCAGAAAATGTAAAATTAAAAACAACAACAAAAAAAAGTACCTATTTATTTTATCCCACAGGACCCAGCCCTTACACAGGGTGTAGGCAGCTAGTGTCCAGAGACAATAAACCAAGTGTGTGTTTGGGTCTGTGTGTGAGTGTGTGTGGAAGGCGTGGGGAAGCCTGGGGACCTCCTCTCCCTCCCACCTCCACAGTCAGCACAGGCTCATGGCATTCACTGCACATACTGATTAAACGAACATCTCTTAGTTGCCCCATTCTTTGTAGAATTTTATTTCGTTTAATGAGCTCCTTCATGCTTGGCTATTAGTCCCACCTTTTCCAGGAAGAGGGCACAGCCAATAAAGGCCAGCTGGTTTTCTGACTTCACGGCGGAACCAACTGTGGGGTGTGACTCTAGTTTTTAGTATCCAGGCACACCTTGGGCCTGCCCCGAGGAACCTGGCACAGTGTATCACACCTCACCCCTCTGAACATGGCAAATAGTTCCCTGACTGTATGCAGATACAAAGATCCCTTTAAGAGACAAGCTCTGCCCACTCCTGCTGTACTCCCAGCAATTCCTCCCTCTCTCTCTATGTCTCTCTCTCTCTTCCATTCTCATTCCCCTTATCTCAATAAACTCCACACTCAAGCTCTGTCTGCATGGCGGCGTTTTTTTTTTGTTGTTGTTGTTGTTGTTTGTTTGGTTTTGGTTTTGGTTTTTCGAGACAGTGTTTCTCTGTAGCTACGGAGCCTGTCCTGGAACTAGCTCTTGTAGACCAGGCTGGCCTCGAACTCACAAAGATCTGCCTGTCTCTGCCTCCCGAGTGCTGGGATTAAAGGCGTGCACCACCACCGCCCGGCAATGGCGGCATATTTTGTCACCCACCATGGTTTGGACCTACCCATCACTAAGGTCCCAACTTGCACTCCCTGTGATGTCTAGATGAAATTAGCCTCCAAATGAGATCATTTCTATGCCCATATTTCCTCATCTCTTCTATTTCTTCTTACTTCTCTTTACTTATATACGCATCTGTTTGTGTTCTTGTACCTGTCTTTGTGTGTGGGTGTGCATGCTGATGTCAGAAGAAGACATTGGATCCCTTGGAATTGGAGTTGCAGGTATTTGCAGGATACCTAGCTTGCGGTGTAGCTGCTGGAATCTAAACTCAGGTCCTCATGATTGAACGCAAGCACTTCTCACTGCTGTGCCTCCTCCCTATCCCCCCTTTCACTTCTTTTCATTCCTTTTCTAGGAAGAATTTCTTCCTGGATAAATTGCTTGCATGAGACAGGCAAGAGGGGTCTTAGAAGGCAAACCAAAAGGTAAACAGAAATTGACCACTTACCAGACTACATGGGGGAAGGGATCCCACCATTATTCCAAGTAGTATCTGAGAGTCTGTAGACTATAGCCCTGAGGTGATAAAATATTCAGTCCAGGTAATGGGGACAAGAGTCAGGATGAAGGAGATATACAAATTCGTGCAACAGCCCTAGTACATTGAAGTATGTGAGGCAAGTCAGAAATCTGGAGCACGGCAGTGCGATGGGTCATCTTCATTGTCAGCTTGACTGAGTCTAGAATCATCTAGGAGACATACCTTTGGGTGAGTCTACCTAGGAGACATGCCTTTGGGTGAGTCTTCACGCTCTTCCCAGAGAGATTTAACTAAACAGGAAAGCCTTCACCCTGAATGTGGACAGCACTTTTCCACAGCCTAGAGTCTCCAACTGGATACCAAGAAATTGATCTGATCACCAGCACTCCCTCCTTCCTAGCTGAGCATTCGATGTGACCAACACCTCACAGCCATGCACTCTAGCTGTGGTGGGCTGGGCCTTTCTTTTTGTTGCTGTTGTTTTTTGTTTTTGTTTTTTAAGACATGGTTTCTCTGTGTAGCCCTGGCTGTCCTGGAACTCACTCTGTAGAACAACATGGCCTCGAACTCAGAGCAATCCACCTACCTCTGCCTCTTGAGTGCTAGGATTAAAACTACTTCCAGCAAATCCTTCCTTCCTTTCTATTTTTAAATTCTTTTATTTTTATATAGTTTTTTTTTTTTTTTTTTTTTTTTTTTTTTTTTTTTGGTTTTTCGAGACAGGGTTTCTCTGTGGTTTTGGAGCCTGTCCTGGAACTAGCTCTTGTAAACCAGGCTGGTCTCGAACTCACAGAGATCCGCCTGCCTCTGCCTCCCGAGTGCTGGGATTAAAGGCGTGTGCCACCACCGCCCGGCGGTTTTGGAGGTTTTTATATAGTTTTAATACTTTATTTAACTTTATTTTATGTGCATTGGTGTGACGGTGTCAGGTCCCCTGGAACTGGAGTTACAGACAGTTGTGAGCTGCTATGTGGGTACTGGGAATCAAACCCAGGTCCTCTGGAAGAACAGTCAATGCTCTTAACCTCTGAGCCATCTCTCCAGCCCCCTTCCTCTTCACTTCCAGAACTGACTTTTAAGTAGTGGTTTTGTTGGCTGTCCAAGTGTTAAGTCCCCCAGAAAGCCCAGTTCTAGGCTTCATCTCCACAGATCACTGCAGACTGGGGTCTGTTGTAACTCTGGCTCTTATCCTGGGTCTCCCCGCCTTGCTTCTGAAGTTAAAGACTTACTTCCTTAACAGTACCTTTGGATGACAGAGAGGAGCTCCTACTGAGCTTTATCTGTGCTTAGTACATGGTAGGAGGTATCACCTGGACCCCCAACAGGCATAGTAGCTGATAAATTTTCCAAAATTATACAGAACACTCATGACTCTTTATCTGGGCTTCTCCAAGACTGGCTCTCAACCTGATACAGCCGTTGGTGGTCTATTGACTAATGTAGATGAAGACATTTTCCTGGGATTCCAGGCCACCACACAGGACTCGAGATGAAATCTTTCTATGTTGCCCCTACTGGTCTTGAAATCCTGGAGTGAGGCCAGGCAGGTATAGTGACACACATGTTAGATCCCAGAACTCAGGAAGCAGAGGCAGGAGGATCCTTGATATTTCCAAGGCCAGGCTGGCTTACATAGGGAGTTCCTGGATAACCAGGACTACAAAAAGAGACCCTGCGTTACAAAAAAGAAATTAAGAAAAAATAAAGGGAGGAAGGAAAAGAGGGAGGGAGGAAAAAGAGAAGAGGAAGGAAGAGAAGAGGAGAGAAGAGGAGAAGAGAGGAGAGGACAGAAAAGGAGAGGAGAGGAGAGGAGAGAAAGAAATCCTGAACAGGGGCTGGAGAGATGGCTCAGCGGTTAAGAGCATTGCCTGTTCTTCTAAAGGTCCTGAGTTCAATTCCCAGCAACCACATGGTGGCTCACAACCATCTGTAATGAGGTCTGGTGCCCTCTTCTGGCTTTCAGGCATACACGCAGAAAGAATATTGTATACATAATAAATAAATAATTATTTAAAAAAAAAAGAAATCCTGAACAGAACCATAAAGTCTCTTGTCTGAGTCTCTTTAGTACTCAAGACTGCAACCAACGCACTCAGTTAATAAAGATCCATCTACTTATCAAGATAGTGTCTTGCTGTCTTGATTCTGGGTGGCCTGGAACTCAAATATGTAAACCTTAATGTAGAACTCAATATGTAAGCCTTCAACTTGCAAGAAGTCTCCTGCCTCCATACTCTAAGTACTGGGATTATTAGCATGTACCACCACGCTCAGTTCTTTTATTTTGTTTTGTTTTGCTTTGTTTTTGAAACAAAGTCTTGGGTGTTGGGATTAAAATTGTGTGTTATTATGCACAGCATGACTATGTGTTTAAATTTTTATATTTAAAATAATATATTTATAATAATATATTACAATAAGTGAATTATATTCATAATAATATATTACAGATTATATTATAATAAGTAAATTATATTTATAATAATATATTAACAAATAACCTAGAAGCTGGTTGTGATGTCATGTTATCCAAGCATTCATCAGGCTGAGGAAGAATGATGGCAAGTCAGGGCCTGATTGTATGTACTGCGAGGAGGTTGGGAGTGAACCCTGGGATGCAGCTCAGTTAGCAGAATGATTGTGTGGCACGCACTGAGCCCTGGTTCAAGCCCAGACTCTGTTTTTTTGTTTTTTTGGTTTTTCGAGACAGGGTTTCTCTGTGGCTTTGGAGCCTGTTCTGGAACTAGCTCTTGTAGACCAGGCTGGTCTCGAACTCACAGAGATCCACCTGCCTCTGCCTCCCAAGTGCTGGGATTAAAGGCGTGCGCCACCATCGCCCGGCTTAAGCCCAGACTCTGAAAAACTGGATGTGATAGCCAGCTGTGGTAGCACGTGCCTTTAATTCCAGTACTTGGGAAGCAGAGGCAGGCAGATCTTCAGGAGTTTAAGGCCAGCCTGGTCTACATGGAGAGTTTCAGTTCAAGCCAGCCAGGGCTACATAGTGAGACTGTCTCAAAAAACATACAAAAAATACACAATGGGGCTGGAGAGATGGCTCAGAGGTTAAGAGCACTGGCTGCTCTTCCAGAGGTCCTGAGCTCAATTCCCAACGACCACATGGTGGCTCACAACCATCTGTAATGAGATCTGGTGCCCTCTCCTGGCCTGCAAGGATACATGCAGGCAGAACACTATGCATAATAAATAGATATTTAAAAATACAATTAAAAATTTTAAATAAAAAAGTAAATTTTCTTTTTTCTGAGACAGAGTTTTTCTGCATAGCCTTGACTGTCCTGAAACTCACTCTGTAGACCAGGCTAGCCTGGAACTCACCGAGATCTGCCTGCCTCTTCCTCCCAAGTGCTGGAATTAAAGTTGTGCGCCGCCATCAACCGGCTAAGAGTAAACTTTTTTATACCTACTGTCCAGATCCTTTCATAAACTGAATCAGAGCTGGGGAGATCTCAGTGGTTAAGAGCACATACTGCTCTTCCCGAGGACCTGGGTCTATTCTCACACTGCAAGGTTCCCAACCACCTATAATTCCAGCTCCCAGGGGTCCTACTTCTTTTCTGGACTCTTCAGGCACCTGCACACACCTGTACAGTCCCACCTACACACACACACACACACACGTCATTACGTCTCCACTATACTTGCTTATCACCTATCCGTTTCTCTATAGTTAAGGGTTTGTTTCCTTTGGGTCACATTGCTTTTGTCGTTGTTGTTCTTGTGAGACAGAGTAACCCAAGCTGACACTGAACTTGCTATATTGCAAAGGTTGACCTTGAACTCCTGATTCTCCTACTTCCACTTCGTAAGTTCCGTGATTACAGGCCTGTGCCACCACTACTGATTCTTTTCCTCTTTCTCCTCCTCCTCCTCCTCCTTCTTTGTACTGCTAAGGGAGGGCCTCAGACACGCTGGGTAATGATCTGCCATTGTGTTATAACCTCAGCTCTGTAAGAGTTTCATAATGAAGTCAATAAATTTTGGATATGCTAGGTATGTAATAATCACATTTTTCCTGAGTGTTTTAATTTGTTATTGAAAGTAAATGCACGCCCCCTTGTGGCTGCATGTTTACCAGCACTTCACTTTTGGAACTTCCTCCTAGCCTGTCACATGTTCAGTTTTACACACACACATACACACAGTCCCAAACCTGGGACACACTGACTGAGGTGCCTATTAACATATCAAAGCAGACATTGTCTGCCAGCCTCTCAGCATTGTCAATGCCTGTTATGGAGAGAGACATCCTGGCTGGCATACCCTGGCCCCTACCTGCAATCTCTCCAGTCCGGGAGCTTCACTGGCCTTCCCCCAGCTCTGCTTCCCTATATAACCCAGTCATTTATGCTGTGCTGGTCTCTTACCTTCTTGGTCTCCTGGCCTGGTTCCTTCCTGGCCTCTTGGCCTCAGGTTCCTCTCTTTTCCTTTCCCCTCTCCCCTTACCCATCTCCTCATAGGGCCTGGTTCAGTCTTCTGGGCATGTTCAGTCTGGACTCCTCCAGATGTCTCCGTCCCTGCCCGTGCTCTCCCTTTTATCTATAATTAAAAACCTCAACCCCCAGGAGCAGTTCTTTCATTTCTGCTTTTCATTTATCTGGTGCCAAAACCCGATAGGAAGAGAGAGAAGGGTTGGAAAACAAAATTCCACGGGGAGCAGGGAGGATTCCTATAAGCCTCCTTTATTTCTTGTTCTTCATTCACCCTTACCCCCTCCACCCCTACCCTCACCCTGCTTGGTCTTCTCTGGTCTCCTCGTCAGATTTTAGAAAAAGACAACTGTTGCGCTGGAGGCTCCAGCTCACTCCTGCTGGATTCAGAAAGTCCCATCCTCTCTCTCCAAACCCCACCCTCTCGGAAAATCTCTAACAAAGAAAAGGCACCAAGAAGGTATGGCGGCTCCTCCCCTGAAGTTGCCAGCGACCCAAGTACCCGCCTAAAGCATACCAGACTTGGGCACAAGCCCAGCTTATGGAGGACACGTCATCACCCCTTACCTACAGGGTATTTAAGTTCCCTTCTTTAGTTCCAGGACATGATTTCTCCAGCCCGATTTCTGGGGCTGGAGGACTCATCCGGGAGTTGCTTTGCTCAAATAAACCTGTTCTTTTACTTTTTCAATTTGGTTTGAACAGGCTTACTGCATAGGCAGAGAAACCTACTATGGAGATACAGAAGACTTATTAACAACAACAAAAGCTCTATGCTAAATGACTGCAGGCGGTGTGTGTAACTGTTTCTCAGAGACAAACTTAATTGCAATATAGAGGCCTCTCTAGGCTTAGTGACATCAGTCAGAAGCACCCAGACACAGACCCCATAGCATTTCCTACAGAGAGAGAGAGAGAGAGAGAGAGAGAGAGAGAGAGAGAGAGCTCACCAGCAATCGCATTGCACACTGGATTGGTGCATAACTAGTTTTCATACATACAGACTGTCCTTAGTCCAAGTGTGTATTAAAGCTCAATTAGCATTTTAGAATCATTTAGTAACTGTGTAACTGGATGGGCTCATGCTCCAAAGGGTCCATGATTAGTTGCATGTGCTGCTGTTGTTATCTTGAAATTCATCATCTAATACTCTGCATTTATTTTCCCCATTGAGTCTCACAAACTGTGCCCTGGGTAAAATGTTTCAAGATCAAGGCAGAATACGTGTGTCAGTTTAAAATAATATCCAGAAAGTAGTTCTCCAAGGAAATGAATATACTTAAAAATAAGTAAGGGAGGGGCTGGAGAGATGGCTCAGTGGTTAAGAGCATTGTCTGCTCTTCCAAAGGTCCTGAGTTCAATTCCCAGCAACCACATGGTGGCTCACAACCATCTTAATGAGGTCTGGCACCCTCTTCTGGCCTTCAGGCATACAAGCAGACAGAATATTGTATAATAAATAAATAAAATATAAATAAATAAATATTCAAAAAAAAATAAGTAAGGGAAGGCTGGGCATGGTAGTGCAGGCCTCTAATTCAAACACTTGAGAGGCAGAGGCAGGTGGATCTCTGTGAGTTTGAGACTAGACTGGTCTAAATAGGGAACTCCAGGTCAACCAGGACTATACTGAGAGACCCGGTCTCGAAATAATAAGCCGGAGATTACAATACAGACGACGCACACAATAATTCATTATAGCCACACCCAGAGAGACAAGGAAGGACAAAGATTTTTTTAAAAAAACAATTTACTTATTTATTATGAATATAGTGTTGTGCCTGCATGTTTGTCTGTAGGCGGCCAGAAGAGGGCACCAGATCTTATTATGGATAGGTGTGAGCTATCATGTGGTTGCTGGGAATTGAACTCAGGACCTCTAGAAGAGCAACCAGTGCTCTTAACCACTGAGCCATCTCTCCAGCCCAGGACAAAGATTTTTAAAGGTGAGATAAAGTATCATAAGTAGTTTTGAAATGATTATCTTTAAGAGAAGGGAGTGAAAACTGGGATTAGCACATAAAAAGAAACAAATAGGTAAAATTAATAATTAAAAAAAGAAAAAAGAAATAATTATCTCTGACTATGAATATTGTCAACTAGTTGGCATCTATTCAAGACTGGGGAGGTAGATGCATGGTAAGTGTCCTTATAGATGTGTGTGTGTTTATTTTTGTGCAAGATTGTGGGTTTTTTTTAAGGAAGTCATTAAAATGGTTTTATCAAGCACTTATGTACATGAGAGCTTTTACTTCATTTTGTTAGGGATTGGCATAAATTATTCTGACAACTTTGTTGTCATTGCTTTAGGACTTTTGTTTGAGACAGGTTTTGCTGTAGAGCCATGGCTAGCCTAGCACTCACTATGTAGCTCAGGCTGGTCTCAAGTTCCCAGCAATTTTCTTGCTTTGGCCTCTCCAGCCTGACTTGATTCATGTGGGTAAATGAGGCAGGTGGCTGATGAACGCTAGCGCTGTTTGGAACATTTTAAAAAGTATTACCAAATGTGATGACATGCACACGTAATCCCAGCTACTCGGGGGCTAAAACAGAAGGATTAAAAATTCAAGGCCTGCTGGTCCTGACGTCATACACCTTTAATCTCAACACTTGGGAGACAGAGGAGGCAGATGGATCTCTGAGTTTGACACTGCCCTGGTCTACAATGTGAGTTCCAGGACAGCTAGAGCTACACAGAAAAATCTTCTCAAAAAAAAAAAAAAAAAAGTCAAGGCCTATTTGATAGACTTAGTAAAAACTTGTCTCAAAATAAAAATAAGGCTGGAGATCTAATTCACTGGGACAGCATTAGTATACCCAGAGTCCTGGGTTCGGTCCTTAGTACTAGAAGAAACTGATGGTGATTGCTACTAATGATGAAGACAGAGTGAACTCTAAGCCGAGTGGTGGTAGCACACACCTTCAATCCTAGCACAAGGCAGGAAGAGACAGGAGATTCTCTGTGAGTTCCAGGACAGTTAGGGCTGTTACAGAGAAACCCTGTCTTATAAATAAATAAAAATCATTACCCACATTCATTACTCCGCCTTCTTTCACCAATATATTTGTAAAATATATGTTTAGTTGAGTAGGGAGCACACACCTGAAATCCCAGCACTTGTGAGACTGAAATAGAAAGATCACCAAGAATTTGAAACCATCCTGGGCAATATAGTGAGTTCCAGGACAGCCTGCTACATAGCAAGACCCTGTCAACAAAACAACAAAACAGCAACAACAAAGCATTTTTAAAATTCTACCGGGGCGTTTGACAACCTCAGGAATTCAACACAAGCACTCCCCCAGCCTTGCAAACACTTGCAGAGATGGTGCACATTCCATTCAGATGGGAACCCCATCTGTCAGCTCTGTCAAAAATCCCACCCTGTCCCTCACCCGGCTGTGATAGAAATAGTCTATGATTCTCCCAAAATGTGTGTGTGTGAAGATCCCATAGTTTTCTCAATTTCTAGGGCGATCTAAAGACTGTCATTGTGCAGAAACAGCAACAAAGATGAGTTGTGATTGCTGGACTTTGGAAGGTCCTGCAAAAGCTCCACCCTGGGCCTCTGGGATACAAAGCCCTGTTTTAATGAGGGTGCCCAAATCTAGAGAAAAAGTAACAACTCCACTGCCTCTCCTGATAGAGCAAATCAGGGTTTTAGATAAGAAAAGCCAGGGCCAAGAGCAGGCAGCGTGAAAACCGCAGCGCTTGAGTGACTCTCAGGTTTCCTGTGAGAAATCCCAGCGGAGAAGGCACTGCTGGCTGCTGCGTAAATGAGTCACGGGCTTTGCAGGCCAGGGGAGATGGAAAGCAGATTCCAGGAAGCAAGCAAGATGGGATCTCTGGGAAAGTTTTCCATTTTAGTGTGAAGCTGTTAAGCTACTGTTCGGTGCTGGAAACTCAGAGGAAAAACACCAGCCAGAAAGATCAGGGAAGGCGAGCGAATCCTGGCTGTTCAGGCAAGAGGGGCTTTGTACATCTGGGCAATATGGAACAAATGACCAAGATGGTACCATCCAGGCAAGGTAAGCGTGAGAAAATACCTCAGTGTCCCAGGCTTCTAACCACTCACAACCCAGCAGGTATTCACTGCGCATGTCGGCACACTTGTACGGAGTGACAAGGAGGAAGGTTGGCGGGGAGCAATGGTGGAAATGTGGGTGGCTGTTCTAAAGAACTTCAAGGAAAGAAGTTTGAGGAACAGAGGTACAAGAAAAAACTGGGTGGATCCTTTGTATTCTATTTTTGGGTTGTTTGCGTTGTAAATTTATTAAGGTAGAAGGGGCACTTCCTGAGTGCCAGGAGGCATCCTCTTTGGCACTTTTTGTTCCCTTCCAGAACAATTTGTTTCTGTTTACTGAGCTCTCTGAGCAAGGGAACTGGGTCCATCCATGGGGCAGGCAGAGGACACAGCAGTGTCAAAGACCCAAGGTAGGACCCCGAATTCTCAGAGGAGAGCTCTCATGGTACTGGAGCACAATGGTGGTTCAGAGGCCTGAGGGATATTGAAATGACCTTAAATGTCAGTCTGGTAGTGGGTAGAACAGGTCTGGGGAGATCGGTGTCCTTTAAGGCCAAGGTTGAGTGGGGGAGGTCACACTCAGCACATTCTCCTCTGTATGACATTAGAAATAATTAACCTGGGGACCATAACTGCTGCCACCAGCATCCTTTAGGAATTCAGGCACTCCTACTTCATAGCCCTGAAGGAGAAGGGAGTCTCACAAGGATATTATCAGATGTGTTGACCTGTGGTCACTGTATACTAGCTCTCTTGGCGTCCCGGGACAGCCCCCTGGGTTCTCATGAGCCTGAGCTAATGGCTGCTGTCTCCCAAGGACAAGAGCACTTAGAAAGATTCTCTTCTTGTCGAGTCTTATCAGGCCTTCAAGGATCCTAACTCACTTTACAATGTCATCTTGGGGAGCAAAGAAGTCCAGGAGAGGAAGGTAAGTCTTGGGTCCCAGGTCAGCTAGGCCACTGGTTTACTTTGATGACCAGCAATCATGGCCTTCCTCTCCCTAGAACTCAATTTTATATATATCTGGGTCTTCTGGACATAGAAAATTGGACAATCAGGTGATTCAGCCTAGACGTGGCCCTGGAGTAGGGTACTCTATGTAAGAACAGGCAGATCAGGTAGTGATAGAGGAGACGAATGTAGGACATCTTGAGGGCACAGAAAAAGATTCCTGACCAAGCCTGGAGTCCATAGGAATGATCGAAAAGGCACTGATGTCACAGCCAGAAAAGAAGGCCAAAAAAAAAAAAAAAAAAAAGGCATTCAAGTGCACAGACCACCCTGTACCAAGACAGAGAGAGAGGAGAGAAGGGGATGCATTCAGAGAGCATGAAGTTCAGTTTGGCAGGACTTAGGTCCTCCTAGGGAGGAACTGGCCAGAGATGAGGGACCGGTAAGAAAGTGAAGACAGGCAGGGTCCAACCCATAGAGGCGACCCACCCCTGAAGACTAGACTAACTCAGGGGAATGAAGGACACTAGGGCCAGGTGGAAGTGTGGTACAAGTTGAGGGTCTCTTGGAGGATAATGGGGTGCCAGCGGGATAGTCACGGGAGTACAGTTGTGAGGGTATCGAGTTTGGGGTGTGCAAGGGTTATCCTAAATGTAAGGACTGAGAGAGAGAAGGCTAAACCATGAGGTGCTACTGTGGATTCAGAAGCTAGGCCCTGGAAATTGTTGGGATACCAAGGAAGAGGGAAGGGGAGCCAGCTCCCAAGAACCAGAAAGAGAGCTTACCAGAGAGAAGCAAATAAAACCCTAGAGTAGCAGTTACAGGAATCAGAAGAGCCTTCTAAAGAGGAAAAGATGGAGACAGGTAGGAGTGAGGACTAGGAAGAGAAGGGGCAGAGAATGTATGTCCCTCCTGAGGAGGCTTTGGAGTTCTTTTTTTTTTTTTTTTTTGATTTTTATCCTGACACACACACACACACACACACACACACACACACACACACACACCCCGGTTCTCGGGTCCTCCCACTGCACCAGCGTAATCCGCCATTTAATGTTTCCCTGAAGAAGAAGCTATGGCCATGGTGGAGATCCAGGGTGCCTGAACTGAGACCGAGTTTGGGTGTAAGAAGGGTGGACACACCAACTGAGCATGTTGTACAGGGCACACCCCAGTCCTTATTCAAGGAGACTGCTCCATTGATGGGGCACCCCTGGCTTTGTAACTGCACTGTGGATACTTCCCACACGGTGGCACCAAAGGCCCACTCTGTATTGGGGCTTGGAGCTGACAGGGCAGGGGTCACTTTGGGGAGCCTCAGTGACCAGTCATAGTCCAGAACAGGAAGGGATTACCAGATGTCTGGTGTCCACCAGGCCTCCCTACTACACCCGCATCAGAAGATTTCGAGGAGTAGGATACACTCAGAAACAATTGCGAGTCTTTAACTCCACAGCCCTTTCCTAAGAGGCCTGGCCTAAAAGGATCCTGGGGGAACGGCTCATCCCATGACCTGGGAGAGGCAAGGACATTCCTCCCACTTGTCCCTTAGGAGAAAGGAGTCAGGAAGGAAGGAAGGACGCCCAGCCCAGCTCCAGAGAGACACAGTCACCCCACCCCTTACTCTTACCAAACTAGCAGGGCCCCCTCTCGCTGCTCCCCCTGGAGGCTTGAAACTGGACCAACAAGGACCACAACAGAGACACAGCTGGGTGTGTTGGGCGAGTCCCCAGGGAAGTCAGCCTGCTTGCCTGGCCTATAAACTTACATCTCCTAGCGCAGAAGGCAGCCCGGAGCTGTCCAAATAAGTAATGGCCATGTTCGCTCTTCAAAACAGTGCCAAGTTTACTGAAATCTTTCATGGTATAAGTAAATACAAAGTTGAGGGAAATTACAACTCTGGACTGAGACAGTCTACCGGCATGGGAAGGCGCTGACAGCTCTCATGTGCAACGGATGCAGATAAGGGTTGTTCTGGAGCTTTCTCCACCCACTGTGTTTGTTGTGTTGAGGGACCAGGAACTCTCAACATATTCAAAAATCTAACATTCTCACTTGCCAGCCAGTTCTGACCCTACTCAGCCCTTCCCTTCCCGCTGGCCACAGCGTGCTATAGGCATTCACCAGGTCTTTCAGCATCCCCTCACTGAAGCTCTACGTCATCTCTTCACCTTTGAACAAACAAAAGAGTAATCAATATTTCCAGACAGAGCTTTTTCTTCTTCAACAACTGTTTCTTTGGGATAAACCTTTTAAAGAGGGTTAACAAGGAGGGGGAGACAAGCCTCGATCCCTCTTTTCTCTACCCATGTCTCCAGCTGCTTTATGGGAATGTCCCTTCAGATGCTGCCTGCCTAAACTAACCATGTCCCAGTCCCCCTAACTCAATTCCCCCTAACTCAATTCTCTAGGCCTCCCCACCTCAGTAAGGAAACACCAGGGCTCTTGCATCATCCATCCTCTCTCCCTTTCTCCAGAGTTCTTTTTTTTAATTAATTAATTTATTTATTTATTTATTATGTATACAGTATTCTCAGTAATCTGTCTGCATGTGTGCCTGCATACCAGAAGAGGGCACCAGATCTCACTACAGATGGCTGTGAGCCACCATGTGGGTTGCTGGGAATTGAACTCAGGACTTTTGGAAGAACAAGCAGTGCTCTTAACCACTGAGCTATCTCTCCAGCCCTCTCCAAAGTTCTTGAAGCACCAGCCTCTGCATTCTGCCTTCCAAATATTCCTTTAATTTCTCCTAGTCTCCTCCTTCTCCGTTTCCCCCAGGTAGGCCCATGCCATTATCAACTCACCTAGAAATTGTACCAAAGTCCTTGTGACCCACACCTTACTGCCTGGGTGACTTTTGCTAAGCACAGCTACGATATGACTCGAGAATCCCCACGCATAAAGCCAAGGCCACCATTACTCTAAGGATAAAGTCTCGCCCTTCACTCAGTGCCTAAGGCTCCCCAAGATTAGTTCCTTCACCAACGCATGCATGCATACATAGTTCTCCAGCCATGTTGGGCTTTTGTTTTCTTCTAGCAAAAATAATTGCATCTCTTTTCTTGCCTTGAGCCCGGCTGCCATCCTACATCACATAGGCCTCAAAGACCTGCTCTCTACCTGCCAAAAATCTCCAACATGTCACCCTAAGAGCCCTTTCCTAGCAACTCCCACTTACCAGCTCACACTACACACACACACACACACACACACACACACTCACAGTCTCACACTCACACATGTACATTCTTGGTTTTGGTGACACAAGAAGTGCAAAAACTCAAGAGATCAGAACAAAACCTGTTCTGATCGTGAGCCCCCAGGGACAAGGATGGAGGTGGCCTAACTTTGGTCCCTGCAAGGTGGGTGGGTGGTTACATTCTTGGATATTTTCTGAAAGTTTGGTAACTATATTTGGCCAATGAATGAATGACATCGCCAAAACACAGTAGTGGAGAGATTTTTATTTTATCTTTTCCCAGAAAGCAAGGGGAAGTTGTGCCTCAGAGTTGTAACCTGTGGGGGCCTGTGGGGAAAAATAAGGGAAGCTTCTGTTTTTCTTGACTTTTCTTTTTCTTGTTTGAATTTGAATGCATAGTTCCCCAAAGTGGAGCAGGCAGAACCATGCACTAGGGCCCTGATCATCCTCTGACTCTGCTAAAGGGATTTTTCTCAGGCAGGGGTCTATGCCTCTAAGAACGTGAGCTCTTCTAGGTTAGGAGTGCCCATGCTGGGGCTGGAACGATGGCTTAGTGGTTAAGAGCACTGGCTGCTCTTCCAGAGGTCTTGAGTTCATTTCCCAGCACCCACAAGGCGGCTCACAACCATCTATAATAATATCTGATGCCTACATGTAGGGATACAGCAGAGCACTCATACACAAAGTATAAATAAAGTTTTTAAAAAGAAGCAGTGCCCATGCTTCCTTCAGCTTCAAAGCCAGTGCCTGGCAAAAGATGTGCTTAGGACAGAGCAAAACTGGCTGTGACTCAGGGAGCCAATCTGGAACTCAGACCTAGCCCTTCCTAATCACATGACCTGGGAAGTCATTTGCCTCCTCTTAGCTTCAGGTGTCTCCTGGGAAGTGAGTTTCTGCTCTATGCATCCAAGGCCTGCTTGCTCGCGGTTGGGGAGAGGCCTGAAAGCTCTCTAGCATTCCATGGCCCTCAGATGTTCCCCTTCCTTCGATGCCACTTGGAAAGGGGAAAGGGCCTGGTTAACTCAGAGGTGTGCCATCTCCTCACTGCAGTCCCATCTGCTCCTGGTCACAGGTCTGGCTACCGACAAGACCTTGTCTCAGGGGACCAAAGGCAAAAAAGAAGCTCAGTAGGAGAGCACTTGTCTAGTGTATAGAAGGCCCTGGTCTGAGTCAAGAGTAAGAACTTCAGGCAAGCTGGTATAGGTGAAGTTGGAGTAGAACAGATGCAGTGCAGAGAAGGGCGATAAAGAAGAGAAGCTGTCTTGGGCCAGATCTCTCTAGGGCGCTATCACAGTCTGGATGGCAACGAGGATCCACGGAAATGGCATAGGTAGGAGAGAACCTATGACTGAATTAATGATCTCAAAGACGGCTTGGATTGGTGAGTGGAAACCAACTTTTGGTTTTGGTGACAAAAACAGACTGAGGAACAGAAAAAAAATGTAACCCAGGTCATCATAGGAGCAGTGACAATGGACAGAGAGACAGAAGGCAGAGGGGCTGAAAGTGAAGAGTGGTGGAATCTTCCACTAAAAATGAGGATTTGGGGGGAACTGAGAGATGGCTCAGTAGTTAAGAACATTTGGTGCTCTTGAAGAGGACCCAGCCCCCACACAGCAGCTCACAAACACGTTTAACTCCAGTCGCAGGGGATATGACACCCTCTTCTGCTTCCTAGGTCATCAGGCATGAAAAACACCATCTATGCCCATAAAGTTAAAAATAAACAAATCCGTTTTGTTTCATTTATTTTGAGACAAGCTCTCATTCTGTAGCCTTGGCTGTCCTGGACTTTATATGTAGACCAGGCTGGCACAGAACTCAAAGACATCCACCTGCTTTTACAGCTCGGATGCCGGGATTAAGGTGTGTGCTACCCCTACTGGCAATTTTTCTAAGTGGAGATTTTGAGGCTGAGAATAAAGCTCAGCGGTAGAGTGACTGCCTAGTACGCACCTGGCCGTGGGCTGCAGAGGAGTTCTCAAAGTGGATGACACGATTTCAGCCTTGGAAATCGCTCCTCAGGGGTGGCAACACAGGGACAGCTCTATGCCATGGTTACTCCAGTCACCGTCAAGCTGCCTAGCTCTCGGTGCTCAAGGAGTGTTCATTGACGGAGGACGGAATGACAGAGCACTAGAACAGGAGGGGGGGAGTGAATTTAAAAATGTGAAGTGGGTCCAACCTGGAGGACTAGGAACCAGGTAGAGTGGCACATGCCCTCAATCCCAGACTTGGGAGGCAGAAGTAGGAATAGTGTGAGCTTGAGACTAGCCTAGGCTACGCAGCAAGACCTTGTCTCAGGGGACCAAAGGCAAAAAAGTAGCTCAGTAGGAGAGCACTTGCCTAGTGTATAGAAGGCCCTGGGTTTGGTTTCCAGAAGAGACAGAAGGAAAAAAAAAGGACAAGAAGGGAGGGGAGGGAAGAATACTAGAGCAGGACACTGACCCTCACTCACTCACTCGTTCGATAAATAGGTTCTTCAACTCCCACTAGGAGCCAGGACATGGTGGTAAGCACTTCTGAGATCTCTGCCTCCACAATGCTTAGAGACCACAGTCAGTTTCCTTAATCTCGCGTTAAGCACACATGGCTTGCTTGCTATCTGGTGCCGATACAAGGCATGAAAGGAATTGGCCAGAAGCTTAACACAATGGAAAGAGGGGAGGCTATCTGTAAAGAAGGTGCTTGAAGCATAACTTGCTGAAGGGTGACTTCAGAGCTAGCCAGATGCCTAGAGACGTCAGTTTTGAGACTTCCAGAGAGGCTCAACCTCTGACCACAAACGTGTGCCTGGGTAAAAGTGAAGCTTTACAAGGTTAAAGGCAAAGTACCTGGTCAGATAAGAACCGGAAGCAGGGCGGTGGTGGTGCACAACTTTAATACCAGCACTTGAGAGGCAGAGAGGCAGCGGATCTCAGTGAGTTCAAGGCCAGCCTACTCTGCAAAATGAGTTCCAGGACAGTTGGGTCTATTACACAAAGAATTACTGTCTTGAAAAACCAAAAAAAAAAAAAAAAAAAAAAAAAAAAAAAAAAGGAAGAAGAAGAAGAACTGAGAAGAGAGGCTAGAGAAATGGTTCAGAAGCCGGGCGATGGTGGCGCACGCCTTTAATCCCAGCACTCGGGAGGCAGAGGCAGGCGGATCTCTGTGAGTTCAAGACCAGCCTGGTCTACAGAGCTAGTTCCAGGACAGGCTCCAAAGCCGCAGAGAAACCCTGTCTTGAAAACCAAAAAAAAAAAAAAGAGAAATGGTTCAGTGGTTAAGAGCACTGACTGCTCTTCCAAAGGACTTGGGTTCAATTCTTAGCATCCACAGGAAAGCTCACAGCTGTAACTGTAACTCCGGGCTAAGTTGTCTGATTGTCTGACACCCTCACACAGACATATATGCAGGCAAAATAACAATGCACATAAAACAACAACAAAAAAGAACTGAGGAGGGAGTTTGGGCATTCACAAGGCCATCCAAGCCCAGCTTGGGAGGATGGAGATGCTGGTATCCCAAGAGTCCCAGTTCTACCTAAACTGGGTTGGTGAGATCAACCTTCAGGACCAGGGTCAGGGTCAGAAATCCGGAGACCTCTTAAAATTCATCAAATCACTCCTTGAGTATGCCTGACATACTTCAAAAGATGAAGCGCTACAGGGAAGCCAAGGGGTGGAGGGTCAGGGACATAGGGTTGGAGAGAGCTAGTAGCATCTGATTAGTAGGAGAGATAGAGGATTGGAGTCAGCTGTTTACCCCATGGGGGTCAGTCAGGCCAGCTCTCTATTCAACTATAACCCATTTCTTGGAAGGGCCAGCCCTGGCCTTGGAGATGAGGCTTAAGCCTGGAGGGCCAATGTGTGTTTCCAGTATGCATACCCAGAGTTTACCAGGTTAGCCACTTATATCCCAGGGAGCAAAATCTGTAACTCCATAGAAAGTAGTACCCAGTGAGTGGTGAATGCATGCATGGCCTGGCTATGGGCCCTGATTTATTAGCCAGATAATAAATCTGACCCTACAGTGGGAAGCTGAAGCTGACTGAAAAGGTGGGGGAGGGATGGGAGCGGGTAGAGCTTCAATCCAGAGGGGTGGGATGGTTAGGCTTCCGACTTCCCTTTTGGCCTTTCCAGACCCTAACCATTTTCTCCAACCACCCTAACTTCCAGTGTCAGCTCCAAGAACCTGTTTATGTGACAGGAAGGGGGCCTGAGGTCTTTAGAACTGCAGAGATCTGGGTAAGAGGCAAGTAGGAGGGGTTCCCTAGCGCCCCCTACCCCAGTTTTAAGGTCTGCTTGAGATTCCCAGGAAGCCGCTCGGTTCCCGCAGACGCCTTCGGGTTTCCAAAGGTCTCCCCTCCCACGAGCTGGTTGACACGGTAGGCAGACCACGCTGCCCGGCTACCCGCGAAGGTGGAGCGAGTTGTGGGCGCCCCTTAGGGGTGCGGGAGCCTCGGGGAACGCAGGAGGTGGGGCCCGGCGGGGCGGGGCGGCGGGACGGAGGGAGGGGCGGGCGCCGGCGGCGGCGACAGCGGCAGCGGCAGCTGCGGCGCGAGCAGGCCAGGCAACGCCGAGAGCACCGACAGCGCGAGGTCCTTGAAGCCCAGCGCAGCCATGTGAGTGTCCGCGCCGTTTCCGAATAGCCATGGCCGGGAGAGGGGGCGGGCGGTGGATCTCGTGCCTCCCGCACCCGCGCCGCCCAGCGACTCCCGGATCTACGACCGGGTCCCGCCTCACCCCATTCTCGCGACCCGGATCGTGCGGTGTCTTTCCTCCCCACCTCCCCTACCCCCACCCCCCGGCGCCGAGGACACAGCTTCGCCCCACAAAAGCCGCCGCCTCCGGGTCTGCCGCGCCCGCCGCCGCCTTCTTCCCTTTCGCGCAGGCCGCGGCGGCCGTGCCCCGGGGCTCCGTGGTGGGCAGGCCCGAGGGCGAGCCTGCGGCGCTTCTTGGGGCCTGGGATTAGCTTGCCCCCCCCCCCCCCCGCCGAGCGTGCGCTGCCCACGGTGCGGCGGGAGGCTGGTCTGGGAATTGGAAGGGGGCGACAGGGTGCAGGGGACCTCTCAGATGAGCTAGTCTTTCTGGCCCTTCCAACCTAAGCTGCTTTGGGGCCAGGCCCGAGGTGACTGAACCCGCCCGAGGCCACACTCCCCACCCAAACCAAAGCTGAAGCCGGAGAAGGTCGCACTGGCGGAGGTCGGTGACCAGACCCTCTCCCTGGGAATGGAAGCTGCTATGGGGACTCGGCAAACAGTCAGAATTGAGCATCCTGTAGAACTGGTTTGGGGAAGGGGTTGTTCGCCTGGACTAGAGCCCCGCTTAAGTCAGCCTCAACACCCTCTGTTCTCCTATCCCGAGTTAAGCCTGAATCTGACCTCTCTTACCGGCCCTTCCAGATCAGTTCTGATTTATGTGCAGACTGGACTCTCGTGTGTACAATCTAATATAATAACGGTGCCGTGGCCACCATCTGTGTGGCTGCGTGTGTCCTGGGTCTGCTGTATTCAGCTGACATGCATGCAGTCTTTTGAGGAGGTCTATGACCATCTGGTAGGTGTACGTACTGGGCCAGAGAGGTTAGCATCGTTCTCAAGGTCACACAGCTGTGTCGTGGAGAAGCAAGAATTTGATCTGAATTTTTGCCCCTGCACTGTCCACCATCCTAGTATTGACAGTGGGGGTGGGTAGGAAGAGAAAAACGGTAATAGAGCTACATAGCACTACAGCCGGACAAGGACTGGCATGGCTCCCTCGTCTACCTCCTACCCGGTCCGGGTCCTGTGGGCAGCAGAGCGGGATGAGCAGTCCCGGGGCCTGGGTTTGGGTGAGAGGGAGGAGAGCACACAGAGCTTTGGATTAGGCTATGCCTAGGTGGAAAAGCAGGCGAGGAAAGCGAGGGTGAGTCAGAGCGTTCCCAATCCGCCACCGCTGGGACTCGCGTTCTAGCCAGACCCAGCTGGGGAAGGCTGTCCAGCCCCCAGAGTGGCGGGACAGAGAATGTGACCAGCTGACCAGGGAGGAGGCCGGCAGGAAGTGAGGCCACCAAGCAGTCTCCACCCGGTTCCGGGGTGGGGTGGGGGGGGTCCTAGGCTACGGCAGGCCCCCTCCCCTTTTCATTGCCAGTTCTGGTTGGTGGCTGCCAGATGACGTCAGCAGCTAGGTTTGGGGCAGTTTCCATGGAGACAGGGACAGGCTTCTGCGCGCGACCCCCTTCTCCCTCGCAGTCACCCTTTTGCCTGGGTTATTTATAGCTTCTGTTTACCTCAGTCTGCTGTGGCCCTACAGCTGAGAGGGGCTGGACCCAGAGACTCGCAGAGAGACTATGGCTAGTGTCACCGCCCACCGCACAAGACGGACAGCACTGTTAGTCGCACTTGCCGTCCCTCACAGGTGTATTAGTCTTGGCACACAGGAGCTATTGGGGGCGTCTATAAAAACTGGGTTCACGCAGGCAGTTAAGATTCCATTCCCTGACGGGTGGTGGTGGCGCACGCCTTTAATCCCCACACTTGGGAGGCAGAGGCAGGCGGATCTATGTGAGTTCGAGGCCAATTTGATCTACAGAGTGAGTTACAGGACAGATTCCAAGACTACACAGACAGAGAAACCCTGTCTCGAAAAACAGAAAGAAGGAAGGAAGGAAGGAAGGAAGGAAGGAAGGAAGGAAGGAAGGAAGGAAGGAAGGAAGGAAAGAAAGAAAGAGGATTCCACTCACTGTTGAGTTGCACACTTCATAACCTTGGGACCTGGATTCTTTCTTTCCCATGTCCAGGACACATTGTGGACTTGACAGGAGCTAAGGCTCCCGTCTCTTAGCAGCCAGCACCCACCAGTTGAGATAGTTCCTCTCCATTAGGTAGGGATGGAAGTAGGTGTCAGCCCTTTCCATCCACCTCAACAGGGGACGAGACTGCCTCCCCCAGAAGTGGTCAGTTAATTGTACATTCTCCGTGGCCATTTAATGGTGAGGTGGGGTGTGGCGCTGGTATTCCCAACAGTTACTCATGGTTCCTGAGTATAGGGGTTAAGTGGCAGCAGAGCTGCTGCCAGGGACAGAAAATGGATAGAATAACCCGTACACCCTGAATCCAGAATCCCAGGACACCTCCACCCTGACTCAGTGCCAGGGAGCTACCCCTGACCCATGCATATGGTATATGATGTAATAAACTGGGAAGGGAAAAGAAGAATCGTAGGTTGGGTAGGAGAATCTGAGTCGACTCAGACTTGTGTCCTAGGATCTACCCCTCCAGTAGGTCAGGATCCTGTTCCAAAGACTGGGCAGCCCAGCTTCCGCACTCAGCCCCTCCTTCCTTCACTTCCCCGATGCTCAGGTCTTGGAGGAGGGCTCCGGAAATTACAGCAGAGGGTAAGCAGGTAGGTCCCAGGACCCAGAGAGTCTAGACTGGTGGGAAGATAGGGTCTCCTGGAGACCTACCACTTAGCTATGTGGCCTTGAGGATCAGAGAGAGGTGTCAAAAAGGGAGAAGCAATTCAGAGCAGGCTTCCTAGAAGGAGAAGTTAGGGAGACAGAGGAAAAAGGAGAGGGAGTTAGGCTAAGAGCAGTGAAGGGGGGGGGCTAGGAATGTAGCTCACTGGTAGAGTGCACTTGCCTAAGAACCTAAGGTTGAACCTAGCAACACCACACACACACACACACACACACACACACGGAAGAGGGTATGGGAGGGATGGAGTTTGCTGCCCAGATGCTAAAAACCTTGAGTGTGGCAGGAGGGGTCACAGAGAAGGACAGGGGCCGGGAAAGAAGCATAGGACTTTATTCGTGGGAGCAGGAGGTAGCTGTGAATTTTTGTTTTGTTTTTCGAGACAGGGTTTCTCTGTGACTTCTTTAGAGCCTGTCCTGGAACTAGCTCTTGTAGACCAGGCTGGACTCGAACTCACAGAGATCCGCCTGCCTCTGCCTCCTAAGTGCTGGGATTAAAGGCGTGCGCCACCATCACCCGGCTTGTTTTTTTTTTTTTTTTTTTTTTTAAATACTTATTTATTTATTATGTATACAATAGTCTGTCTGTGTGTATGCCTGCGGCCAGAAGAGGGCACCAGACCTCATTACAGATGGTTGTGAGCCACCATGTGGTTGCTGGGAATTGAACTCAGGACCTTTGGAAGAACAGGCAATGCTCTTAACCACTGAGCCATCTCTCCAGCCCCCTTGTTTGTTTTTTTTTGTTTGGAAATTTTTATAAGAGTTTGACTAGAGAGATTTTATTTATTTATATTTATTTATTTATTTATTTTGGTTTTTCGAGACAGGGTTTCTCTGTGGCTTTGGAGCCTGTCCTGGAACTAGCTCTGTAGACCAGGCTGGTCGAATAGAGAGATTTTAAAGATTTAGAATCTTAGATCAGAATGTCTAGGCTTGAATCTGGGACCTGCCTCTTACTAGCTGTGTAATCTTTGGTAAATTAATAATCACTAATAATAGCAACTAATACTTGCTATGTACTACATGTACTTCCCCCTCCCCTAAACACTCCTGTAGATGGAGATATCTCACTTCATGCTTCCGGCAGTGGTTGTTATCCTTATGAGTATCTGAAGTCCAGAACCTTAAGAAGTGTCTTGGCCCTGTGAGTTTGAGAACAGAGCATGTTCCAGGATAGTCAGAGCTACACAGGGAAACCAACCGAACATCTCACCCAAGGTCACATACAGTCAGTTGAGCTCAGCTGTGAAGTAGGGCTAATAAAACCTACCTACATAGGCTTCTTGCTGGAATTAAATGATCTTTGCTCAGCATATTGCCTGACATACAGTAAACACTCAAAAAGGGGCAGGATTGTTTGTTATTGTTGTTGTTTTTGGCATTGTTGGTGACTGGAATTTTCAAAAGAGTGTCTTAGTGAATAAAGAATGGTTGATTGCAGGATAGGAAGAGACAGGGAGCCTGTGGGAGGCTGCTTGGACGCTAGGATAGAGTTGGTAATAGATCGGATCTGCTGTGAGGGTGCAGACTCTAGAGACACACTCTGTATGTGTGTATGTATGTATGATGTGTATGTATGTATGTGTAATGGGCATTAAACTAGAACCTTAAGCAGGCTGAGCAAGCACTTTGCCTCTGAGCTATACCTAAAGACTTTTTAAAAAAAAAATTTTTTTTTTTTTTAAATTTTCAATAGGGTCTTAGTAAGTTAGTCAGGCTGGCCTCGAACTCACTTTGTAGCTCAGGTAGGCATGAATTTTTGGTCCTTCTGCCTCAGCCTCCCAGGTAGATGGGATTATAAACTTGTACCCCCAGGGCTGGATCCAGAGGCGTCAAAAAGCTTGATCTGTCAAGAGTGGGTGAGTGAGTGGAGGCTGAGTGTAACTCACGGCAGGACCAAGGATGACTCCGGTTTCTGTTTGGAACAACTGAGCAAATAGATAACAGACTGTCATGGGGTGGTTGAAACTTGGACAAGTGGTCAGTTCAGTCAGTCCAGTGACCTCAAACTCGGCTCTTCTCCCTTACAGGCCACTACACATTGTCGGTTAGTTTGTGGGTAGACATCTGGGAGGCAGTTGGATAAGCAAGCCTAATGCTTACAAAAGCGGTTGGTTGAGGATAGATAAGGATGCGGAGAGGTACATGGCCCAAGGGTTGGGACAGTGGAGTCTGTTTGAGGATAAAGAGAGAAACAGTTTCTCTGTGGGAAAAGAAAATGTGTGGTGTTAAGTAGGCAGAAAAACAGAAGTATGTGGCTTCTTTTTTAAAAAAAACTTGTTTTATTTTGTGTACATTAGTGTTTTGCCTGCATGTATGTCTGTGAGAGGGTGTTGGATCGTGGAGTTACAGACAGTTGTGAGCGGCCATGTGGCTGCTGGGAACTGGACCCAGGTCCTGGAAGAACAGTCAGTGCTCTTAACGGCTGACCATCTCTCCAGCCCCACTGCTTCTTGAAATTCATGGAAGGAAGGGGTTAATGAAGAGGAAGAAAGCCATGAGTCCAGTACTTTATTGAGAAAGAGCAAGAGAAGGAATAGACTTTAGATACTGGGTTGCTTCAGCAACAGAGAGGTCATTGTTGACCTTGTCTAGAGGAGTCACAGAAGGGGTGGGTGCAAAAAGCCAGCCAGCAGAGGAAGAGGAGTAGATGGGTGTGGCAAGGAAATGGAGGTGGACCTTTCTTCCAGAAACTTGACTCAGAAAGGAACAGAGCAGTGGGGTGAGGAATGGGGTAGCTAGAGCAAGACACAAGACACATTGGGATGTAATTTATTTATTTTATTTATCTATTTTGCATGTGCTGTGTGGTTTTTTGAGATAGGATTTCACTGTTTAACAGTCCTGGCTGTCTTGGCGTCTGTTTTGTAGATGAGGCTATTCTCGAACTCACAAGAGATCTGCCGGTCTCTGCCTCCCAAGTTCCGGGATGAACGGTGTGCGCTACCACTGCCCAGCTGTAATTTATTTTCTGTAGCTATTCATTCGCTGTGTGCATGCGTGCGTGTGGCGTGTGTGCATGTATGTGTGTGTGTTTTGCTGGGGATGGAATCCAGAGTTTTGAGCATACTAAGCATATACTTTGCTATTGAGCTACATTCTAGATTCCCTGTATAGTTATTTACTTAAAATCCAACTATATAGTGAAATCTAATGTGCAGGAAGTTGCTAGGAGCAGTGGCATACACCTGAGGTCCGAGCTTCTCAGGAGCTAAGGCAGCAAGATTGCTTGAGCCTAAGAGTTTTGAGGCTAGCTCGGGAAATATAACTAAGACATCATCACTCCTTCCCCCATCCCCCCTCCTACAAAGGTCTGTCCTAAGTGTACATCATGATACATTTTTTAAAAAGATTTATTTATTTATTATGTATACGGTATTCTCAGTACTCTGCCTGCAGGCCAGAAGAGGGCACCAGATCTCATTACAGATGGTTGTGAGCCATCATGTGGTTGCTGGGAATTAAATGTCTCAAGACCTTTGGAAAAGCAGGTGGTGCTCTTAACCTCTGAGCCATCTCTCCAGCCCCCATGATACATTTTGTAATGGAACACACCTATGTATGACCTGGAAATAGAACCCACAGCAGGAAATAGAACATTGCTAACACTTCGGAAGACCCCTTTGCCTGCTTTCAGTTATAGCCTGAGGATAACTACTGTCTGAACTAGGGTTCCATTATTGTAGTAAAACACCACAACCAAAAGCAACATGGGGAGGGAATGGTTTGTTTCATTTTCTACTTCCAGGTAACAATAGTTCATCACTGAGGGAAGTCAGGGCAGGAACTCGAGCAGGGCAGGGACCTGGAGGCCGGAACTGAAACATAAGCCATAGAAGAATGTGACTTACTGTCTTGCTGCCCATGGCTCACTCACTTTCTCACATACTCCAGGACCACTTGCTCAAGGGTAGCACCACCCCCAGTTGGGTTGCTTTTCCACATTCATTATTTTTTTAAAATATTTATTTATTTATTTATTATGTGTACAATGTTCGGTCTGTGTGTATGCCTGAAGGCCAGAAGAGGGCGCCAGACCTCTTTACAGATGGTTGTGAGCCACCATGTGGTTGCTGGGAATTGAACTCAGGACCTTTGGAAGAGCAGGCAATGCTCTTAACCACTGAGCCATCTCTCCAGCCCCCTCCACATTCATCATTAACCAAGAAAATGCAGAGCCAGTTATGGTGGAGCATGCCTTTGGTCCCAGAACTCAGGAAACAGAGGCAGGCAGGTCTCTATGAGTTCAAGGTTAATCTGATGTACATAGCAAGTTTCAGGCCAGTCAAGCAAGGCTACATAGCTAGATCCTGTCTAAAAAAGGAAAAGGAAAATGCTCCTTGCCTACAGTCCAATCTGATGGAGACGTTTTCTCAGTTAAGATTCCCTCTTCCCAGATATGTCTAGATTTGCATCACGTTTATGAAAACCAACCAGGACAATTGCTAATCTGACTTCTGCCATCACAAATTGGTTTTATGTGCTTTTTCTGGCTTTTTGTTTTTTGAGACAGGGTCTCATGTAGCCTAGGCTAGTTATGAACGTCCAATCCTCCTGCCTCCTGATAGAGGATGCAGCACCACACTCACGTACTTTCTCACCTGTTTTTGAAATTCATTGTCAAGGGAACCATACATATCGCCTTACTTGTGTTTTATGTCTGTCGCTAGTTGATATACTGTAAGATTCACTCATATTACTGCATTTATTTTTTTGTTTTTTGTTTGTTTCTTTATTTTTTTGGAGACAGAGCTTCTCTGTAGCTTTGGAGCCTGTCCTGGAACTTGCTCTGTAGACCAGGCTGCCCTCAAACTCACAGAGATCCGCCTGCCTCTGCCCCCCGAGTGCCAGGATTAAAGGCATGTGCCACCATTGCCCAGCTCTTTTTCATTGTTTTTACCACATAGGGATTCTCTTATTTTGATGGCCTTTTAAAGGAGAATTTTCAGGCTTGTTTTCACGCTCAGTATAAGAGTGACTCAATTTACCGGTAAATTGAAGAGAAAGTCTGAGACATCCATCTTCTCTGAGAAGGGAGAAAAAGACTAGCACCATACAGGATAATTTCCCAGGTAGGAAGTGAGAACCATCTGAGGTTGAGTATTGCACTGATTCCAGCTGCTATGCCAAGACCTCCTGGTTCAATTCAGGATGTGTAGGAGCAGCAGGAACAGGGAGTTGGTTTGCCAGGTTTGGTTTCTGCCACGCAAGACGGAGTGTAGAATGCTGAGGATACTAACAGCAGGCAAGAGATAAAAGGGTGGCTTTGGGGGCTGGAGAGATGGCTCAGCAGTTAAGAGCACTGGCTGCTCTCCCAGAAGTCCTGAATTCAATTCCCAGCATCTACATGGTGGCTCTCAATCATCTCTAATGAGATCTGGTGACCCCTTCTGGCCTGCAAGCATATATGCAGGCAGCACACTGTATATGTAATAAATAAAAAAATGGATACTTTAAAAAAAAAGGTGACTGTAAATTCAGGCTGGGAACAGGGTGTGCAGAGAGGTAAGGGAAGGAAGGTGGGAGGGAGCTGGAAGAGAAAGCAAGCAGAGGCGGACTGTGCTGTGATCTCTGTGCACAGTGGTGTCTGAAATTCTGGGCTGTATCTCCAGTGGCTGGCACATGCTTGCCATTCAGTGGGTAGCTGAATAAATGACTTGTCTTCAGGGGACCAGAGGTCCCAGGTAACAAACAGATATGGTGATGGTGATGGGAGAAACTGACAATTATGGACAGTGAGGCTTAGTATGGACAGTTAGGAAAAGGGCATTCCAGAGTATACAATAAGGCTAGGGTGTTGGGTATAGGAGCTGAAAGATGCATAAAGGCTTGTATTGGGTGAGCAGTCCACAGGAATGCATAGTTCATGCTGGATGTGGACAAGGGATATTCAAGTAAAAGATGCTGGGATAGCCGGGCCGGTGGTGGTGCATGCCTTTAATTCCAGCACTCAGGAGGCAGAGGCAGGCAGATCTCTGTGAGTTCGAGGCCAGCCTGGTCTACAAAAGCTAGTTCCAGGACAGGCCCCAAAGTTACAGAGAAACCCTGTCTGGAAAAACCCAAAAAAAAAAAAAAAAAAAAACCAACAAAAAAAACCAAACAAACAAAAACAGAGAGAGAGAGAGAGGAGGAGGCTGGGATCAAGAAAGCTGGTACCAAGGGATTTCAGGACTTGGGGGGAGAGCCAAGGGTAGAAGGACACCTTCCACTATAGGGGGAAGCCCTGGCTGGGTAGCAGGACCTGATCCTTTTCTCTGGGCCCAGAAGAGGGGAGCACCCCCTTTGTGGGTGTAAAGACGATGCAGGGGGCTTTGGAATTCTCTCCACCCAGCTCCTCCTCAGTGTCTTGGAGTAGCACATGATATGTGGTTGATCTAGCTCCTGCCCCTTCAGCTTATCTCTTTCCTCAGCTTCTACAGAGTCCTTATTATCCAGTGTCCTCCACTGCCACAGTCCCTGCACTCAGCACCCCCAACTTCCTACTTTTCCCCTTCACACACACAGAACCCTAATTCCCAACACTCTTTATGTTGGCTTTTTTCTCAGCAGCCTGACAGCCACTTTTGAATATATTTCTTTTTTTAAATTTATTTTTATTTCAAATGTATTGGAGGTTTGCATGCATGTATGTGTGTGTGTGTGTGTGTGTGTGAGAGAGAGAGAGAGAGAGAGAGAGAGAGAGAGAGAGAGAGAGAGAGAGAGAGAGAGAGAGAGAGATCTGGAACTGGAGTTACAGACAGTTGTGAGCTGCCATGTGGGTGCTAGGAATTGAACCTGGGCCGCTGGAAAAGAAGCTGAGCCATCTCCCCAGCCCCTTGTACACCTGTCTATCACTGTCCCACAAGTCTCAGTCTGTCCTTCCATAATAATTCTGGGGTTCAACTCCCTTCACAGGCGCTCCTAAGCCCAAACAATGTGCCAGTCTACTCCGGAGGAAAGCCCCTAGTCACCCTTTGCAGAGGCCAGGCAGACCGAGGTCGGGTGCCCCCCTAGTCCGGGGGATCAGTCCCGCCCCATCCCGGCTGGCTGAGTCAGGAGGCAGGAACTGGGCGGGCGGGAGGCGCCTAGAGCAGCCGAAACCAGGGCCAGAGTCGCTGGCAGTGAGCTTGGAGCCCAGCGGGGCTAGAACCAAAAGCCCCAGGCCAGCGGGACACAGTGGGTGAGCGCGGGTCTGGGACCATCCGGAACCCACCATGAACTCCAAGAAGAGAGGTAGGACTCGGCTTGGAGCTTCAAAGGCTCTAGAGATAGCCACAAGGGATGCAGACGGGATTCTGGGGGCCTAGGATGCGTGTTTCGTTGGAATAGGTTGGGGTGGCGGTTCTGTCGGGACTCCTTTCCTCCCACGGTAGGAGAAGCGTGCGTCCATGACTCAGTTTCCAAGAAGGGTCTATAGAAAAGTGGAGGAGGCGGGGCACTTCTCTCGGCGCTGCCCCCCACTCTGGGAATCCCCGGGCGCCGGGAGGACGCTGGTGTCAAGGCGCCTGCGAGTTGGTGTGAGTCGGGCGGTGGGTTACAGACCTGCACCGGCCAGGCCTGTCTCTCGGCTCTACTGAGATCCTAACCCGCGCCCCGCCCCATGACCTTCCACGGCCTCCCGGGGTGGTGGCACCCGAGCTTTTGGCCACTTGGGGGGAAGCAAGCAGGGGAAGGGCTGGGGATGCCGCCCCGCCCCCGGGTAAACAGGCGCTTCCGCACATTCTTCGCGCGCCCCGCCTCTTTCCTGCTTCTTCCCAGCTGGAGGAGGGTCCCCGCGCGACACCCCCTTCCTGCCCCGCGACAGGCGGAGCCCTCACCTCCGCAGGAAGTAGGGGCAGAGCGGAGGCCACGCTGAGTCCGAGGCCGAGTCGCCTGCCACTGCCCTGTCATTAGCGAGGGGACCAATGAGGCTAAGACTGCCAAGGCTGGAGCCCATTGGGGCAGCTGTTCCTGGTGACCAGGGAGGGTCTGCTCCAGCTCTGGGACCCAGCCACGGGAAGGGGGCTTCTTCGGGGACCCGATTGGTGCTGGACACACCCCCCCGCCACCCCCAGGGAGCCCCGCGCGGACTCATTCCATGATGTCCCTGTCGGTGCGGCCGCAGCGCCGCCTGCTCAGCGCCCGGGTCAGTAGGAGCCAGTCCTTCGCAGGCGTCCTCGGCAGCCACGAGCGCGGGCCCAGGTACGCGACAAGGGGTTTAATGGGGTTGAGAGAGTTAGATGGGGTTGGGCACTGGGTGTGTAGTAAGGGTTTGGGGGATTCTTGCTAACCCCTTTTTAAAGTCAGTTTCTTCTTCAGGAGCTTCACGGTCTTCAGCCCACCAGGGCCCCCACGGAAGCCTCTAGTGCTCTCCCGAGTATCGAGGATGTTTTCCGTAGCCCACCCAGCCCCCAAGGTGCCACAGCCAGAGCGGCTGGACCTGGTGTATGCCGCCCTTAAGCGGGGATTGACGTAAGCAACACCCTCCTTGTGCAATGTCCCAGCATTTCATCTAAGTTTCTGCAAGTCTGAATCTTCCCCAGCTATGCACCCTTTTCCTACCACCAGCATCCTGTCAGCTTGAGGCTGGATTGTTGACTCTCGTCACTTGCCTTTCCCCTAGGGCCTACTTGGAAGTGCATCAGCAGGAGCAGGAGAAGCTCCAGGGCCAGATAAAAGAGTCCAAGAGGAATTCCCGCCTAGTGAGTAAATGCCAGGGGATGCCCTGGACCAGTATCTCTCTTGCCTGTATAGTGTAGGGTCTGGGCAAAGCAACTTTGTATGATATTGAGCTGTGTTCTGAGGTGAGCTGGTAGGTTATTCTGTCCCAACCTCTTGGAATGCATTTTCTGCTTGAGACCTAGTGCTTTACTCAAAGAAGCGTCCAGTGTGAGAGTTCAAGGCCTCACTCATGACAGCAAGAGATTATATTGCAGTGGTAAAGGAGAAGGCCAGGGTTCTTCCTGGGAGGACATTTGTCAAAGGAGGAAACATTTTTGTTGAATCCTGAAAAATAGCTGGATAGGTAAATATGTTCCTGGGGTCTTCCTGACACCTTCTAAGTATCCCTTCTTGTCTCCCTCTGTAGGGCTTCCTGTATGACTTGGACAAGGTGAGTGGATATAGAATGGTGTTGGAAGAGGGTTGGCTCACAGGGAGAGGAAAGAGTCCTAAGACTTAGGCTCTTTTTGACTCGACTCTCCCTTAGCAAGTCAAGTCCATTGAACGTTTTCTTCGACGGCTGGAGTTCCATGCCAGTAAGGTGCGTACAGCATGCACGCAGAGTGGGATGTGGGTTTGGCTATCCCAGGGAAAGGGGAAGGTCCAGTGTGGGCAACCCCAGCGGTGAGTCTCAGCCCTGCTGCTACCCCCGTTACCACCTCCCCAGATTGACGAGATGTATGAAGCATACTGTGTCCAGCGGCGTCTCCGGGATGGTGCCTACAACATGGTCCGTGCCTACAGCACGGGGTCCCCTGGGAGTCGAGAGGCCCGAGACAGCCTGGCTGAGGCCACTAGAGGGCATCGAGAGTACACAGAGGTGAGGGACGAGGACCACTGTAGCAGAGGCACAAGGTGTGGGCTGGTGAGAGAACTGGTTCTTCATTCCCTCACATTCCTACCCCTCCTTCGCAGAGCATGTGTCTTCTGGAGAACGAGCTAGAGGCACAGCTGGGCGAGTTTCATCTCCGGATGAAAGGTAATGAGTTGTCGGAGAAGAGAGGCAGGAGTGGGTATGCTTAAGGCCCCCAGCATGGCTCATCTTCTCCTTTCTGTGCCCAGGGCTGGCTGGCTTCGCTAGGCTGTGTGTAGGCGATCAGTATGAGGTATGAGGTTGTACTGAGAAGACCCGGGTGGGAGGGAGGGCCACAGTCCCAAGAGCTGCTTCATACTGCCTGTCCCCCTAGATCTGCATGAAATATGGCCGCCAGCGATGGAAACTGCGAGGCCGAATAGAGAGTAGCGGGAAGCAGGTGTGGGACAGTGAAGAGACCGTCTTTCTTCCCCTGCTCACAGAGTTCCTGTCCATCAAGGTGATTTTCCTGACCTTGAATCCATAAGACAGCTTGTTCCTATGACCCCATTCTCCTGGGAATTCCTTGTAAAGATCTCTCCTAAGGCTCTCTGGGCCTGTAAATGTGACTCCATGACCTCCATAACCTCTTTATGTGGCCTTGAAAACAATCTTCCTCATGGCTTTGATACTGAGACCTCACGAACTTCCAAACTTGTGAATATTTGACTTCCATTGAACTCCCTTGAGACTGTGACCCTATAAATCCAAGGACCCTACCAGCTTGGACTTCTATGATGCTCTTGTTCCCAGATGGCCTCCATGGCCCTGTGGTCCCTGGAACTCTCTCATCCTCCTGTAATCTGCACACCTGTGACCCTGTGACTGTCTTACAACCTCTATGCGAACTCAGATTTCTGGATGCCCTGAAGCTCATTAGCACCTACACTCACTCACGTGACCCCTCCGTGCACTCTTGGCTACAGGTGACAGAACTGAAGGGCCTGGCTAACCATGTCGTTGTGGGCAGTGTCTCCTGTGAGACCAAGGACCTATTTGCTGCCCTGCCCCAGGTTGTGGCTGTGGACATCAATGACCTTGGCACCATCAAGCTCAGCCTGGAAGTCATATGGAGGTTGGTAGGAGTGAAGGGCTTAGGACAAGGCAAAAGGAAGGTAGTGGCGTGGCTAATGTCCTTTTCCCTTTGCAGTCCCTTTGACAAGGATGACCAGCCCTCAGCAGCTTCTACAGTCAACAAAGCTTCCACTGTCACCAAGCGATTCTCCACATACAGCCAGAGCCCACCAGACACACCCTCGCTTCGGGAGCAGGCCTTCTATGTGAGTCGAAATCCAGGTCCCAGGTCTTACCATCTCCCAGAGTCTTTTGGGGTAACTCTGAAGTGTTTCTTTCTCTTAGAACATGTTACGGCGGCAGGACGAGCTAGAGAATGGGACGGCATGGTCCCTGTCATCTGAATCTTCAGATGACTCGTCCAGCCCGCAGCTCTCAGGCACTGCTCGACATTCATCAACTCCCAAGCCCCTGGTACAGCAGCCAGAGCCCCTGCCCATCCAAGTTGCCTTCCGAAGGCCAGAGCCCCTCACCTCTAGCTCCATGGAAGAAGAGCCAGCTGTGGCCCCCGCCCTGGTCAATGGGCATGCCCCTTACAGCCGGACTCTCAGCCACATCAGTGAGGCCAGTGTGGATGCTGCCCTGACTGAGGCTGTGGAAGCAGCGGCCTCAGAAAGCCCAGTCCCAGGACCTAGCCCACTTGTATACCCAGATTCCACACATGTGGAGCATTTCAATAGTGTTCCTCCTGTCCCAGACACCCACCATTCTGCCACAAGACCCACCCCAAGTACAACTGGCCTTGCCCCCACATGTACAGACCCTGCCTCATCTACGCCGCTAGACTTAGTTCACAAAGCCACAAACTCTGATCCTTCTGAGTGTCCAAGCCTCACACATACAAGCTCTACCTACAGTGCTGTAAGCGCTGCCCACAGTGTTCCAAGCCCAACTTCCACTACTGTAGATTCTACCCCCAAACCCACGTCCTCCACCCTTGCCACTACAGGCTCTAGCCCCAGTGTTCCAGACCCAATCCAGGCTACCACAAGCCCTCCTCACAGCACCCCGAGTCCCACCCACACCACTGCCAGTCTCACCCACACTACTGCCAGCCCTACACATAGCACCCCAAGCCCCACCCACACCACTGTAAGTCCTACTTGCACTACTCCAAGCCCCACCAATGCCACTCTGAGCCCCAGTCACAGGACCACTAGCCCTACTCGAAAAACTGAGGTGTCAACTCATACCACCACAAGTCACACCACCAGTGCTGTGGACCCAGTCCAGATCTCTACAAGCCCCATTTCCACAACGGAAAGCCCCACCCCTTCTATAGACCTTGCTGTAAGCTCCAGCTCCTCCTCCTCTGCAGACCCCGCACTCCCAGGCACCACTGAACCTCTGCCTTGTAGCCACCCAGCCACCACTCCCTACACTAAAACAGACGACCCCACAGTATCCTGCACCTCTTACCAGAGTCTTGCTTGTTCTGGTTCAAAGTCCCTCATAAGCCCTGCCCCAAACTCCCCAGAACAAATTCCTAAGAGCCCAAGTTCCTCTCCCTCATCAGCGGCCCCTGCACCCCAATATTCAGAACTTAGCCAGGCCACAGCTGCTCAAGCCCCAGTCCCTGAAGCAACTGAAGGAGCTGGGGACAAAAGGCTTGAAGAGGCCCTAGGGACCCTAATGGCTGCCCTGGATGATTATCGTGGTCAGTTCCCTGAGCTGCAGGGCTTGGAGCAGGAGGTGACTCGCCTGGAGAGTCTGCTCATGGTAAGGAGGTTGGGCTGAGACAGTACGGAGAGAGCTGCCAGCCAGTGGCAGCAGCTCTGACCCCTCTTACAATCTCAGCAGAGACAAGGCCTGACCCGAAGCAGGGCCTCCAGTCTTAGCATCACTGTGGAACATGCCCTGGAGAGCTTCAGCTTCCTCAATGACGATGAAGATGAAGACAACGACGGTCCTGGGGCCAGGTAAGGCCAGACTGGGAACTAGTTGGGCGGGGAGATATGAAGCAGAAGAGGTAAAGCAATGTAAGGCAGAGGAGGGGAAAGGGAAGGTTGGGAGAAAAGGCAAGATGGAGACTGGTGAGGTGGGGCTTGTGGCAAGTGCAGTTTTGATTTTTCCTTATATACCTCATGTATCTTTGATGCCCATGTCACCAACTCCATCGATCCCAGTGTTTCTGGCCACCCTGCTCATCTCTGCAATGTCTGCCTCCCCTGCAAGTCCCCATCAGCTTGTGAGCCTCCTGCCTCTCTTCTTTCCCTTGACCTCACCTTGGACCCACCCTGTGAAGGAGCCCTTTCAGCGCCTCACCATGTGCCCTGTGTCCCCCAGTATCAGCCCCCTCCATCACGACCCCGACTCTCCCGGAGGCTGCGGCCTCTCTGCTCTCATTCCTGGAGTAGACTTTACCGATTCAGATTTGAGAGTCGCACCCGGTCCCTCCTCCCTTTACGACTTCCTAGGTTCCAGTCCCAAGCCCTGCGTTCTTCCCAGTCCACATTTTATAGACCATCCCGCCTGCAGTCCTACTGGCGCCCATCTCGGGTCGGGTCTGGCAGCCCCTTTCTTCTTAGCAGGGGTAGCAAAAAGTAGACTGGCTATAAGCCTATGTTATTCATCCCGGCCTCATCCTCCTGGAAGTCTCTGTGAACTTACCTGTGTCTTATTGTCTGAGTCTGCACTTGGTTCTTCCGTTCTGGGTGGGAGGAGCTAATAAAAATAATCTCTGGTAACCAGAAAGTGATGTGTGTTGTTGGGGTATTTGATCCATTTTTCTCTCAGGCCCACAAGCAGCCCAGAGGCTGTGGCAGAGGACAGATTAGACTCATCAAATGCCCAATCCCTAAGCACAGGGTGTCCAGCCCTGGATGCCACCTTGGTCCAGCACCTGTACCACTGCAGCTGCCTCCTGCTGGTGAGGGGATAACACACACCCCTTCAGCCCTTGCCCCAGGGAGTCCTGCACTCCAGTCCTGGTCCTCTAAACCTCTCAATTCCACACACCAGTACCCCAGGGTCCTGGGCATTTGGCTCCTATGCATGTAATACCTCCTATGCTCTTCCTGTTTCAGCCCCTCCCAATGCATGCTGGGACCTGTACTCCCCTGACTCCATCCTCCCCAACCCTTTCCATGAGGTCTAAATTACTTGGCAACCCCTGTCCTCTAGAAACTGGGCACATTTGGGCCCCTGCGCTGCCAGGAGGCATGGGCCCTAGAGCGGCTGCTGAGGGAGGCGCGCGTGCTCGAGGAAGTGTGTGAGCACAGCAAGCTATGGGGGACCGCTGCCACCTCTGCCCAGGAAGGTAAAGGCCCCCTGCGCTTGGGCTGATGCCCACCTGGAGTTCATGCCTGACCTTTTCCCATTTACACACCCTCCCCTCCTGCCTGGCCTGTGCTGTTGCCGATGGCTTTTCTCATCCTCCCCTCACAGTGGTGCAGTTCTCAGCCTCTCGGTCCGGCTTCCTGACCTTTTGGGACCAGTGTACAGAGGGACTCAGCCCCTTCATCTGCCCCGTGGAGCAGGTGCTCCTCACTTTCTGCAGCCAGTACGGTGCCCGTCTTTCCCTGCGCCAGCCAGGCTTAGCCGAGGCTGGTGAGTGAGCTGCCTACCTGCCCCTTCCTTCCTTTCCTAGCTTCCTTGTCAGCCCCTACTGATGGACAAATTGAGCATTGAAGAGAACTAGTGATTGCTCATTCTCAGAGTAGAGGTGGACAAGGAGTCCCTGGGCTTGAGCTAGAATGGGGACATTCTCTTCCCACTTAGAGACCTGGGTCTATCCCAACTCAGGCTGTGGTACTGTCTCCTGCAGTGTGTGTGAAGTTCCTGGAAGACGCCCTGGGGCGGAAGCTGCCTAGGAGGCCCCAACCAGGCCCTGGGGAACAGTTCACCATTTTCCAATTCTGGAGTTACGTAGAAGCCTTGGACAGCCCCTCCATGGATGCCTATGTGACAGAGACTGCAGAGGAAGGTGAGACAGTGGCCCTGGCCACAGAATGCTGACCCCAGGGGTGGTCCTGAGGGTGTAAAAGATGGGATCATGAGGACAAAATCACCCCAAGAGTTTTTACCAACTTGTGTCACCCACTTCTTTTAGTGTTACTGGTACAGAATCTAAACTCTGATGACCAGGCTGTTGTGCTGAAAGCCCTGAGGTTAGCACCCGAGGGGCGCCTGCGAAGAGATGGGCTTCGGGCTCTTAGCTCCCTGCTGGTCCACGGCAATAACAAAGTCATGGCTGCGGTCAGCACCCAACTTCGGAGCCTCTCACTCGGTCCTGTCTTCCGGGAAAGGGTGAGTTTGGCAGGATTCTCTTGTGAGTAAGGTGAGGGCTGAGGGCGTCCAGTGGCTAAATCTGCCCTCCCACCCTTGCCCAGGCTCTTTTGTGCTTCCTGGATCAACTTGAGGATGAGGATGTACAAACGCGAGTGGCTGGATGCCTGGCTTTGGGCTGTATCAAGGTGATCGCCACCAACCTACCTACCTGCCTACCTACCTGCCTACTTACCTACCTACCTAGCACTTTCACTCCAGGGCTATGCCTGCTTGTTATACTGAACCTGCCTCAATGTTTTGTTTCCCATAGGCTCCTGAGGGTATTGAGCCCCTGGTGTACTTGTGCCAGACAGACACGGAAGCTGTAAGAGAAGCTGCCCGGCAGAGCCTACAGCAGTGTGGTGAGGCTGGGAAGTGGGAGACATGAACTCTGAGAACACTTTGGCTGTTGGGAGTAGGGTGAGGTAATGCCAGGCGTGGGAAGTCCTGGAGGATGTCAGGGCCACTCTTGATCTTATGCTCACACGTTATAGGGGAAGAAGGACAGTCTGCTCATCGGCGGCTAGAAGAGTCCCTGGATGCTCTGCCTCGCATCTTTGGGCCCAGCAGCATGGCCAGCACAGCATTCTGAACTCTAATCACCGGCTCCCAGTGTTCCTTTCCCCATTTTCAGGGCTCACCAGGCACTGGCAGGGAGGGTGAGGGCTGGTTCCAGACACCTCTCCCCACAAATCCCTATGAATGAAAATCTAATATATTCTTTTGTTCCCCTGGGGTTGGTAGAGTGTCTGAATGAAGTGCCTCCCAGCCTTGGTTCTGCATAGCCTTTGCCACAGAGTGTCAGGGGCTTGGCCATATCTTGCTCTGCCTCACTACATCCCTTGGTTTTGTATTTTATTTACAGAGTTTTACAGAAAATAAAAAAGCAAAATGCGTTTCCTACATGGCTTGCTGCACCTCTGAACCTCTGCTCCAACACCTTCTGGTGTGTTCTTCCTGGCACTGTTGTGCCCACACTCCAGCTGTGACAACATCGCGTGCATTTGCCCTGGAAATCCTGGTGGAAGAAAGCCCACAGTCCAGGGTTGTGCTTGGAGAAGAGACCCAGAAGGGAAGGGAGCTCTGCTCTGCTCTGCTCAACAGGCTGAACCTGCATCTGGCCCAGAGAAGGCCCAAACGGCATATTCTAGACTAACTGTGGCTAGAGGGCGGAGTGAAAGAAAAGCTAGCATGGCGTGCCTGAGCTGTTGCCACCAGGGGGCAGCAGAACTGCATCAGGGGGTGGTACCTTCTGCACGGGCCCCTCTGGCGAGGCAGCCTCCTATGGTGGAGCTTCAGGAGCAACTTTAGGCCGCGGGGAGAAGCGGGAATCCTTGCTTAGGGGAGGAGTTGGAAGCCTGGGAGACAGGAGACCCGATGGCTGTCCCGTGAACCAAGACAGCAAGGTCCTTCCCTCCCTGAGGCACCTCTTTCCCGGCAATAACAAACTGTGAACTCTGTGGCCCCCAACAGTCAGCAGACCTGTGATGAGGAAGTAGGACTCCCAAGAGAGGGCCTCCCTGCCTCCAGCACAGAAGTTTGTTGTTAACCTAGGTTAGGGGACCTTTGGGACCCGCTCTGAGGGTGGGACGGGATTTCAGGATGGCAGGCCTTTGCTAAGAAGGTTCCGAGGGATTTCCACACCCATGGCTAGAGAAATGGACCCTCCATCCTACCAGGATTTCTGTTGTCTAGAGAAACTGGACATCCATAAGGTCTCCCCAGCTTGAGGCCTGTGGTGATATGGCCCAGTAGTCTGACACTGTGCACAAAGCTGCCATGGGGAGAGGGGGGAGTGCTCAGGAAGAGCCAACAGTTTCCTAGGTGGGGGTGGGGTGACCCAGATCCCTGGGGAGCCTTACCCCAGTGTTTTAGAACTGCCTATGAAGAGGTTTTTGGCTGGGCCTTCAGCACCTGCTGTGGAGGTCATGCTGAGCAAAAGAAACGGCAACAGGAAACACCTGTGAGTGGATACCGGCAGTTTGCGATAGTCTGGTGGGGGTGGGGTGAGGCGCACATAGACAGCCCTTAAACACTGGCATAGCTGGGCAGGATAGGGCAGTTCAGCTTTTTGGTTGGTCAGCTGGGGTAAAATGGAGTAGATAAAACAATCAGGTGACAGACCACACCATCGCCTATAACCGGTCACAGTTTGGAGGCAGTCCCAGAACCACCAGTAGACTCCCTGTAGGCAGGATTGTTGTGAGTGGTGGGAAGAGAGTGGAGTTGAACCTTGGCTGAGCAGGGAGTAGGAAAGTGAAGGCAGTGACTGGGCCAGAACACCTTCAGAGCACAAACCACGGACAGTGCCCGACAAGAAATACAGGGTGGGAAGATGCCATTATTCCAGTCCGTCACTGACTATATCCATCCCTGTTCTCCAAAACAGAAGGAACAAGACCCCTCTGTCTTCTACAAGGAGGGTACTAGGGCCAGAGCCTAGGCGTCTGTCCTAGCTGAGGAAGAGTGAGGGCAGAGTGGAGAGGAGCTAGAATCAGAGCAGAGCCTGGTGAAGGGCTGTCAAGGTCAGGAAAGGACACTCAGGCCTTGGCCCTTCAAGACTTCTGGGCTTGAAGCAGTGTGCATCAACCACGCGACAACCACTTGCCCTCTCCTCTCAGTTCACAGCCTGACTCAAGTCAGGCTGGCTTGGTCTCCTAGCCTGACAGTAGGTCTCCTTCTGTCAACAGTGGGAGGCACACATGGGGCACCGCTTTTACTTCCTACCCTGCTGTCCTGCAGGCTGGGGAGACATTTGTTCTTTCAGGACAGTTGGGAGCCTGCTGTCCCAGGTGGTGGGAGGTTGGTGATGTTATCAAGAGTCACAGGTGTCAGCAAGGAAAGTGTGCACCTAGAGAGGGCAAATGGAAATGGGCTGCCAAGGCCTGTAACATGCTGATGGGTTCATCATTTAAGACCACCTAGGTCACAGTCATGTCTTATTCATCGTCTTCAGAGCACTGCAGAGGAAACGGCAAAAAAGGGCCAGGCTGAGGTGGCTCAGGACACAATTTATTGTGTTGGTGGCTGCAGGAGTTTCCTTCCATTCCTCTCCTTTCCTCTTGCCCTCTTCCAACCTTATCTTTTCTTCTTGTTTCTCGCTCTTCTTTTCTCATGCATTCAAAGCTGCAGTGAACCAAAAAGAAGAAAAAGCATGTTTATGAAGGCAAAGAAGCAGATGGGCTGGCACACGGGAAGAGGACTGCTTCCTGGTCTCCCCCACAGAGTGGGGGTGCCTTCCTTGTACGTTTCTGAGCCTGGTATGTGGGTACAATTTCTGGATGCCAGCACATGAGATGTTCTCTGCTTTCCCTCCATCCCCTCAGAAAGAAGTTTACTCTTCAAGCCGCCTATCCCCAAAGATAGAAGGATCTTATGGGTAGCTGGAGAGAAAACTCAGCAGTAAAGAACACTTAAATGTTCTTTTTTTCTTTTTTTGGATTTTCGAGACAGGGTTTCTCCGTAGCTTTTGGTTCCTGTCCTGGAACTAGCTCTTGTAGACCAGGCTGGCCTCGAACTCACAGAGATGCGCCTGCCTCTGCCTCCCGAGTGCTGGGATTAAAGGCGTGCGCCACCACCGCCCGGCTCACTTAAATGTTCTTGCAGAGGACCTGAGCTCAGTTCCCAGCATCCACAAAGTGGTTTGCAATATTCTAGAGGCACATACATGCAAGTAAAACCTCATGCACATAAAATAATTTATCTTTTAAAGCTGGGTGGTGGTGGCTCATGCTTTTAATCCCAGCACTCAGGAGGCAGTGGCAGGTGGATTTCTGTGAATCCAAGGCCAGAGTCTGGTCTACAGAGTGAGTTCCAGGACAGCCAGGGCTATACAAAGAAACCCTATCTCAAAAAGCCAAAAAAGAAAAGAAAAAAAAAAAGGCTCTTGGCTTGTTGGCTTGGATGCTGGGCTAGGCTTTTCTGGACCTGGATAATATGAGAAGGCGAGATTGAAAGACTCCTAGAAGTTAAAGAAGCACAACATGTCATTTAGAAAATAAAGCTGTCAATGGCCTGCAGTGACAGCCATTAGTCTAAAGTTGACGCTAAAATTCAAAGACCAGTTGCCTCAACTCATGATACATCCCAGGAACATAGATGTCCAGTAAATGCTGACTTAGAACAGCTGATTAGCAGATGCTTTGCTGTAACTACCAACTATCTGTTCCCAGCTAACTCCTCTGACCTCTTCCTCCTGTGCAGGCACCCCTTAAATAGCACTCCATTGAGTTCTACTCTCTTTTAAACACATGGCTTCCATCCACATTCGGAGGCTACTGTCAGTCATTCTGTTTTTACTTTATTTCTAGACACTTGTGAATCCAGTTCCAGACTGGATACTTCCTTTTGAACACTCAAAGCATTTTAAACTCAACAACCCAAAGCCTACTCTTTGTCCCTCTTGGACTTATTCTCCACAATACAGAATGATTTCTAAAACTCAAATCTACCTCTACAGGAATTGTTTACGGAAAACCCCAGCCCACTCAACCTCGCTCCGGCAACCCTTTGAGTCATTCCAGTCTGGATTGTCATTTCTACTGGAACTGCTCCCCGTGCCCTGGAGCTTTACTGAGCTTTCTGCAGGGCTTGCCTAGACCTGGTACCACTCCTCCTATGGTCCATGATTTTCACTTCTCCACAGCCTTGCTCAAGCCAACCCCCTAAAACCTTCAACTTGGACATTACATGTTTCTTTAAGAGTTGTCCCCGGGCGGTGGTGGCGCACGCCTTTAATCCCAGTACTCGGGAGGCAGAGGCAGGCGCATCTCTGTGAGTTCGAGACCAGCCTGGTCTACAAGAGCTAGTGCCAGGACAGGCTCCAAAGCTACAGAGAAACCCTGTCTCGAAAAACTAAAAAAAAAAAAAAGTTGTCACCTCACCAGGGTACACTTGCAAATGCTTGGAGTAAGATTGTTGTGGGGCTGGAGAGGTGGCCCCCAGTGGTTGAGGTCCTCTTCCAGAGGATCTGGGTTCAATTCTCAGCGCCCACATGGTCGCTCACAACTGTCTGTAAACTCAGTTCCAGGGGACCTGACACCCTCACAAGGACATACATGCAGGTAAAACACCAATGTTCATAAAATAAAAGTTTTAAAAATAAAGTGAAATAAAAGGATTGCTGTGATTTCAAAGCCAGTCTGGGTAACATGGTGACTTCGAGGCCTATCTGGTCTGTATTACCATTCTAACATATTAATCCCAGACAGTTGCAACTGCTTCGGTGTAAGATGCATCATTATTCTGATGATTCTACTAAGCGGCTGGCAGCACAAGCCCGAGGATGACCCCCAGGGGCTTGACAGGTCCTTTCCAGTGGAACTTCATGAGTTCTAGTCTTGTTTTTCGAGACGGTCTCTGGGTAGCCCTGGCTGTCCTGGATCTAGCTCTGTAGACCAGGCTGGCCTTGAACTCAGAGATCTGCCTGCCTCTACCTCTCAAGTGCTGGAATTAAAGGCTTGCGCCACCACTGCCCGGCATCCCCCTACATTAAACAATGCTTTATCGGTAGTCTTCATAGTCTGTGGTTCAACCACTTAAAGTGCACAATTTGCTGGACATGGTGTACAGGCCTGGAATTCTAGTACTTGGGAGGCTAAGGCAGGAGGATAGGAGTTTAAGGTCACTCTTGGACAACATAGTAAATGTGAGGCCAACCAAGACTACTTGAAATTATGTCCCAAAACAAAAAAAAAATAGCACTACAATAAAGCATCTAACATAATAGCTTTGGATATATTCAGAGTTTTACACCAAGGACTATAATTTTAGAATATTTTTACCTATCCATAAAAGAATGTAACTTCCTTTTAGCTATCTTTCCCAGGGTCCCTGCATTCTCTCACCTCATCTCCCCACCCCACCCCCAGGCCTAGGCAATTAGAAATCTATTTTTTGCTTCTATGAATTTGTTTTTGCTGTATATTTTTCATAAAGGGAATCAGATTATGTCTTTCCGACTTACTCGGTTCGGAGCCATCTAAGAACTTTCCCAAAGGTTAATTCAGTGAGTCTGCCATGAATCCTGACAATTACTATTTGATCATCCTGCATTTCCTTGTTTTTGTGTGTTTGTTTTAGACAAGTTTTCATTATATAGCCCTAGTTGGTCTTGAACCTGTAATCTTCCTACTTCTACTTCCTGAATGCTGGGACTATAGGTATACACTACCATGCCCAGCTCTATATCCATTTACCTCTATTACCTAAAGCCAGATCCGTATGAAGTGGACAAGAAATGTCTTTCAGGGCTCTCAAGAAAACTTGGTGAATAAGAGCGTGTGCTGTATAAGCCTGGTTCTGAGTTGGATCCCTGTAATCCACATGGTAGGGGGAAAGGAACCTGCTCCTGCAAATTATCCTCTGACCTCCACACTCTCCGGCACAGACACAGGCACACACATAAATATATATCACATATATGTATGTATATATAGACACACACACACACCATATAAAACACACAGTTTGTTGAGACAGAGCCTGTCCTGGAACACATACACACATACACAAAAGAAATGTCTTATAATAGCTCATCCCTGTTATCCTAGCATTGAGAGGCCGAGGTAGAAGGATTTCTTTGAGTTCCAGACCACGCTGGGCTATAATGTGGGATCCTATCTCTAAACAATAAACAGAAATGCCTTTGGATGTATATTTCTGCAATCTGTTACCTCTGGGCTTCCTAGATCCAATTATATCTTCCTAGATCCCAACTTACGTCTTTTCTATCTCAATGCAACCTCTAAACATTTTAGGACGAACGTACCGTATGTTTAGTGTAGAAGAAGCCTTAAAATTCAGCACATCCCTTAGAAGCATATCCTGTTTCCCTCCAGCATTACTTGTCTAGAGCATAAGGCTGGGTTCAGTTACTCAGGACGTACTTACAGACTAAATCACAGCTCCAAATGCCTCTGCCAAAGTTGTCTGAAATTTCCATCATTAAAGCCCTTTTGATATAGCTCAGAGGTTAAAGGTGCTTTCTGCTGATGATGAGTTTGATTACAGCTCTTCCTATGAGTTGAAGCCATACTATCCAGCTTGTCTTGGGGGCAGAAATCCTTTTGTCCCTCCTAAACAAATCATATGGAATGAAGGAAATGGGAGTTCAGTGTTCAGTGAAAGGGCACATGCTTAACATGCACAAGGTCCTGTGCTTAATTCCTGGCCGAGACATCTCCTCCCCTTCCTAGGTAGCCTTAGAGCTATAGCATCATCTCCAGAGGACTGCCATAGATGCAGAAATGTTGAGCTAGTGGTGTGGTACACACCTGTAATTCTATTCCAGGACAGGCTCCAAAGCTACAGAGAAACCCTATCTCAAAAAAAAAAAAAATTTTTTTTTTTTTTTTGAGCCTAGAATTTCAAAATCAGTTGGGTTAGTATAGTAAGACAAAGAAGGAAAGGAGGGGAAATGGAAAGGGCAGGGCAGGGGAAGAAAGGAAGGAAAGAGATGTTATTTGAAATCTGGCCTGGTGGCAGAGGTCTATAATCTCAGCTACTCTAGCACCTGAAAAGTTTAAGACCAGCTTGGATTACAGAATTAATTTAAGGTCAGCAATTTAGTAAAATATCAGGCTTTAAAATAAAATGCTGCCGGGCGGTGGTGGGCGCACGCCTTTAATCCCAGCACTCGGGAGGCAGAGGCAGGCGCATCTCTGTGAGTTCGAGACCAGCCTGGTCTACAGGCTCCAAAACCACAGAGAAACCCTGTCTCGAAAAACCAAAAATAAATAAATAAATAAATAAATAAATAAAAATAAATAATAAAATGCTGGGGATATACGTCAGTGATAAACCATCTGCCTAGTGTGCCCAAGGCCATAGGTTCATAGGTTCCCCAATATAGAAAAAGAAGATGATTGATAAAAGTTGGGTGGCACTAGCACATGCCTTTAATCCCAGGAACTTGGGAGGCAGAGGCTGACAGATCTCTGGGAGTTCGCAGTCAGCCTGGTCTGTAGAGGGCAGCCAGGGCTGTTTGTTACACAGAGAAACCCTGCCTCAAAAGGAAGAAAGTGCCAGGCAACAGTGGTGCACGACTTTAATTCTAGCACTTAGGAAGCAGAGGCAGCCGAATCTCTGTGATTTCGAGGGCAGCCTGATCTACGGAGTGAGTTCCAGGACTGGTTCCATAGCTACTGAGAAACTCTGTCTTGAAAAACAAATCAAACAAATAAACAAAAAAGGAAATAGAATCTCAGGTAGGAGGGTCTCTGAGTTCAAAGCCAGCCTGGTCTGGTATACATAGAAAGACCTGTCTCAAAAAACAAAACAAAACAAAAAAACAAAATGAAAGAATCTCTTTGAGAATTATTGTAGAAAATATGTCTTTCCCAGAAAGAATGACTCTAAGACCAAGAAAACTACTTAGAAATGTAGCTGATTCTACTGATGACTCTAGAAAGAAGTCAAGTTGTTGGAAGGTAGGTTGGGACTAAGGGGAAATAACAGAAAGCAGGATAATTACATTTACTTTGTAATAACTGGGGGGCTGGAGAGATAGCCTAGAGGTTAAGAGCATTGGCTGCTATTCCAGAGGTCTTGATTTCAATTCCCAGCAACCATATGGTGGCTCACAATCATCTGTAATGAGAGATCTAGTGCATGCAGGTAGAACACTGTATACATAATAAATAAAATCTTTTTTTTAACAAAAAAAAAAAAACCTGGTCCCTCTAACTATGTCAGAAGCTTTACTTTTCAAGATTTTTATCACTATGTCAATACAATTATCAACCTCATAGAGGAGCAATCTGAGATTACACAGCCACTAGGAAATCAACACATCAACACCACGAGGGCCCACAAGATGGCTCAATGGATAAAAAGGCTCTTGCTACCAAATCTGATGACCTGAGTTCAATCCTTGAAACCCATCTGAAAGAATTAACTCCTGCAAGTTGTCCTCTGATGTCCATGGCACACACACATGTTCCACTCCCCCCCCCCAATAAATTTTTTTTTTTTAAAAATGTCCACATAATACCCGAGTCCAAGTGTCCTGGTTAGTTTTTTCTCCCCCGCTCCCCATTTCATTTTTGCTTTTTTGAAGGCAAGATTTCTCTGTGTAACAGCCCTGGCTGTCCTGTAGACCAGACTGGCCTTGAACTCTCAGAGTTCTGCCTGCCTCTGCCTCCCAAGTGCTGGGATTAAAGGCGTGCACCACCACCGCCCGGCCTACTTTTTTTGTTTGTTTGTTTGTTATTTTTTGCCAACTTGGTACAAGTTAAAGTCATCTGAGAAGAGAAAACTTTAATTGAGAAAATGCCCCCATTTATGGTATATTTTCTTTGATTAATGGCTGTGTGGGAGGGTGCCCAGATCACTGTGAGTTGTGTTACTCCTGGGCAGGTAGTACTGAGTGATATAAGAAAACAGGCTGAGTGAGCCCAAAAGAAAAAGCAAGTCTGTAAGATTCTGGCTTCTGCTTCAGTTCCTGCCTCCAGGATCCTGCCTTGAGTTCCTAGCCTGACTTTCCACGACAGACTGTGACGTGGAAGTATAAAGTAAACAAATCCTTTCCTCCTCAAGTTGGTTTCGGTACAGTGTTTTATCTCAGTGTCAGAATCCCTCACTAAGACATTAGGACAGTCTGACTCCCACATCCAGACATGTCGATAGTAAAAATTTAAGTTTTATAACTAACATCCAGCATCTTGGTCTGTTTATCAACGGTTCTCTAGACAGCCTGGTCTATAGAGTGAGTTCCAGGACAACCAGGACTACACAGAGACAGCCTCCACCCTACCCTGATCCCACTCCCTCTAAAGACCAACCAAACAAAAAAGTTCTCTAGTAACTTGGTCTTGGCTGTGCTAGCCCCTAGGCTCCCTCCAGTTCCCATTTCACCCTGGGACCTTTTTCTTGCCTTCCCAGGAGACAGCATTAACAGCTGGATACAAACTTGTTCTGTTTTTACCCTCAGATGACTAATTTAGTTTCATTATCCGTTTCAATTCAAAATCATACATCTTTTTTTTTTCTTTTTTTTTTTTTATTTATTTATTATGTATACAATATTCTTTCTGCGTGTATGCCTGCAGGCCAGAAGAGGGCACCAGACCCCATTACAGATGGTTGTGAGCCACCATGTGGTTGCTGGGAATTGAACTCAGGACCTTTGGAAGAGCAGGCAATGCTCTTAACCACTGAGCCATTTCTCCAGCCCCAAAATCATACATCTTTTTAAGGCTAAACTTTAATATAAAGTTCTAATCTTATGAAAGCTGCTAACTTACTATAGACTGTTAGGAAATAGAAGTTAGTCATCCTTAAAGTACTGATATAATTAATTACAGGAATAAGCCTTATTTAGTTCCCTGTATATGTTTTCAAAGTCAAACTTAAAATAAGTAACTAGAAACAAAGTTTGTCTAATCAAACGTACCTAGGCAGCCCTCATACTTCAGAGATCTGCAGAATATGGCATTTAAAATAATGATTAAGAAGCTTATTATATTAGACAGAGACTCCAAGATCCTAGCAGTGACCCAAGGTCTCCAAAGAAGATTATGGGACACCATGATGTCTCCACTTGGATTACAATGATGCTGACCACTGGGCAAGATGCCCCAGTTCAACACCTGCTGCCAGGACCTGGTCCAGACTGTGGACAAGCAGCAGGACATTGGAGAACTGATTGCACCACTTTTGCCTAGACAAAATAAGGTCAGTCTTTTCCATGTCCCTCTTCCATAGGAAAAAAAATCACCTTATGGGCCTGGGTAAGACTATAAGACTGCTGTTCTGATACTCCCACCCCCAGTGCACGAAGACCTGGGTATGGCTAACTATATATGGACTCTGGTCCCTGTCATTTTTAATTCGCAAGCTGCTTGGTCTGTACTCAAGTATAGTTTATTTATCCTTCTCTGACAGTATTGATGGTTAGGCTAGCTATATATAACTTTGTCATCTTAGCAGCAGCTTTAAGAGTCTCTTCTCCAGGGTGCTCTCTCTCTCTCTGCTCTTTTTCTGGAGAGGCAGCTTCTGCCTCTCTTTTCTCTCCCTCCTTTCTCCCCTCCCCTCTTCCCTTCCCCCCTCCATAACCCACTAAATAAACTCTATACCCAAACTCTCTCTGCATGGCATATCTGTCTGTCTCCTGCCGAGGCCTCAGGCCACGCCAGGGAGTCCAGTGAGGCCTTGGCTGACCCATCATCCCTCATGGGACTGGTCCCCACCATCTCTTTATAAATGATAACTAACACCCATTATCTGCTTTTTTTCTAAGATAGGGATTTCAATATGAGCCCTTAAGTTTCAAATATATTATTTTCCTTTAAGTACATAAAATTTTAACTTCTGTTCTTAGTTTAAACTTGTCTCAATAGGTTTCCACTTGGCAGGCAGATACATCTAAGCATCAGTTGCTGACTATCACCTGCTCCGAATGACTGCAGCCCTGGACTTGCTGAAAGCTAATGGGGACCAGTCCGGCTGATGTGAGTGCTCCCTGACTCTTCTACAGAGTCTGTGAACCAGATGCTTCTGATGAGTGCCCCACTGCCTGAATTCCCTCCTTACCTTTGGCTAGCCTTTCAGCCTTCTTGAGCCCTGATAACAATGCCCCAATGTCAGCTCAAAGTAGTTACAGAAAAGAACACATGCTCCCTGCCCAGAATAGGTTGAAATGCTAAGACAAGGGAGAACTTCCTGGCATGGGGGACAGAAATGGCTACCTATAATGTCCACTGACATACCTGTCATTGGTACTTGTGAAGGGGGAAATGTAGGACCCAGCCATAACAAGCTCAGTAGAGATCTGAATCTCAGTAGCTTACACTAAGGCAATACCTGGTTCCAAGAAAGGCCACAAACTGAGACTACCCAGATACCACCCAGGAACAGTCCTTCCAAAGGAAATTCCTAATGTTCCAACTATTGCAGAAATGATCACCTGCCAGCACACACCCACCACTTTTTCACCAGGATACCCCTATCCAAATGTCAGCCAATCAGGGGTCCTGAACCTTAGAAATCCCTCATCCCGAGCCGGCGGTGGTGGTGCATGCCTTTAATCCCAGCACTCGGGAGGCAGAGGCAGGTGGATCTCTGTGAGTTCGAGGCCAGCCTGGTCTACAAGAGCTAGTTCCAGGACAGGCTCCAAAAGCTACAGAGAAACCCTGTCTTGGGCTGAAGAGATGGCCTCCAATTCATGATCCTTCTGCCTCAGCTTCTCAAATGTTGGGATTGCAGGTGTGTACCACCATACTTGGCTAGAATATGACTTAATTTTTAATATTTTTGGTCTCTACAGATTGACCACAAAGCCTCACACATGCTAGATACTGTATTCTACCACTGAGTTACACCACGTCTTGCCAGCACGGATACTAGTCTACCAGCCAGTTAGTAAAACAGCACATTGCTTATCCGCCAAGCTCCCAGGCACTCAACTTAAGAATGTGAAATTACGCCGGGCGATGGTGGCGCACGCCTTTAATCCCAGCACTCGGGAGGCAGAGGTAGGCGGATCTCTGTGAGTTCGAGACCAGCCTGGTCTACAGAGCTAGTTCCAGGACAGGCTCCAAAGCCACAGAGAAACCCTGTCTCGAAAAACCAAAAAAAAAAAAAAAAAAAAAAAAAGAATGTGAAATTACTTTAAGAATTTGCCCCCACCAAAGAGGCTGAGGGACAGGTTCGAAAATATGGTGACTTTATATATGGTAAATTGGACAGTTATCTGCTAAAAGGCCCTGACCACTCCCCATGGACTACAAACCTAAGTGAAAGTCCATGGGAAGGATGCTTCCTTACATTCTCAAAAAATAAGGTGTGTGTGTGTGTGTGTGTGTGTGTGTGTGTGTGTAGGGGGGGTGATGGTGAGATGACTCAGCTTGAGACCATTCCTGACAGTCTGAGCTTCTTCCTTTCTTTTTTGGTTTTGAGACAGGGTTTCTCTGTAGCTTTTTTGAAGCCTGTCCTGGAACTAGCTCTTGTAGACTAGGCTGGCCTCGAATTCACAAGAGATCCGCCTGCCTCTACTTCCTGACAACCCAAGTATCATTCCTGGGACCCACATTATAGAAGAGAACCAACTCCTGCAAGTTATTCTCCGATCCCCACATATGTGCCCTGGCAATCATACATGCACATACGCCTCACACAAAATAAATAAAAGGCAATAATTTTTTTTAAAAAAAAGCACTGTTAATACCTATTTTTCCTAAATGACAACCCTAACAAAACTACACACACACGAACACACACACTTAGTCTATATCACATCCTAGAATATTCTAAAACTATCCTTTATAAATCAGGAATGGTGGCTCATGCTGTAATCCCAGCAAGAAAGCGAGGGGCGTATAAATAAAATTTGAGGCCACCTTGGGCTACAAAGTGGGAAATAGGCTAGCCAAGGCTATACAGCAATAGCAAGACTTTGTCACAAGACAAAATACACATACACACGCATACACACACAAATCCCAACTATACAGAAAAATAAAACATAGGGGCTAGCTAGTAAGATGGCTCAGCTGGTAAAGGCATTTGCCACCAGGCGCGATAACTTGAGTTCCATCTCCAGCACCCACAAGGTGAAAGGAGAGAATTTACTTCTGCAAGTTGCTCTTTGACCTTCAAACATGAGCCACGGAACATGACCATACCCACCCTCAGTAAATTATCCTAACTATATCTCATCACATCACTCTGGCCTCTCAACTTATCTCTTTCTAGCCCTAAATGCCTTATTCTTTGGTTTTCCTTTCCTTACTCTTTGGAGATGATTACACAAAGTAGGACATAGAAACCTTGTCTTGAAAAAACCAAAACCAAACCAAACAAATGAAAAACTCGGTTTTTTTTTTTTTTATTTTTTAGGTTTTTTGAGAGTCCTGCCATGTGAATGTCTGTGCATTGAACTCCTACCACCAGAAGGGAAATAAAAAAAACTCCTCCCTTGCCCTCACTTCCTTCTGCACTTATCCCCAACCTCTCTTCTACCCACAGCAAAACTCTCAAGTTGCCTTCATGTATTGTTTCTATTTCCTTACTTTCCTGTTTACTTTTGAACCCATTTTACTCAGGCCAGCATCTTCAGTTGGTTCATACTAGTCAAGCGAAAGTCACCAATGACATTTTCTAGTTATCTCCGAGGTAACAAATTCAATAAGTCTCTGACTCAACTGTACCAGAACACGCAGCATCTGGAAACAGGAGCCTCCCTTCCTGCCTCAAACCTCTGGCCTTGGATTCTACAATTCAACACTCTAGACTTGACTTTCTGCCTGCTTCCTTCTCTATTACTCTCTCTCTGTGGAGTTTCCTAAGATTTAGTCTTGGAATTTCTTTTATCTGGATAAACTGGCTCATGAAGTTTAAAAACATCTTATTTAGTTGCTGACATCTGAACATCTGGATTATACATACATACTTCCAAACCCAACTTTCTGACTCTTTTGGGGGGAATAGCAGTTATCTGCTCATAATGGGGCAGCATTCTCACAACACAGCATAAATATATGGACAGAGCAGAAGCAGCTCCCTTGATGCCACGTGCATTTGTTATTCTCGTAGATAAAACAAGAGGGTTGGGAATACAGTCCTAAGTCACATTCCACAGTCTTGGGGGGAGAGGGTCTTTGTCAAGTTTACCACTGGTTGGGTAGGGTCCCTAGGCTCCTCCAGGGGAGAGGGAAGGGCTGAACGACTTCAACTGGGAACCTAACAGAAATAATGTCTTTAAAAATCCACTGCTGTGGTCTGCTGTCTCTCCGGATTGAGAAGTCCTCGAGACAGCAAGAGACCCTGCCCTGGTCCTTCGTTTCACACCCGGTTTTATAAGGCCCTTTTCTAGATCACCAAAGCCACTGGGCAAAGACAGCTCTTCCAGCCACCGATCTCGAGCACCGGACAGTGTTGGAGAAGTGTGAAGGCGCGGGAACTCGCTGGGTCTTACTCGGCAGCGGAGTACCGCGCAGGGCTAAACCCGGGTTGGGCCCAGCGGGGTAGGAGACTGGGAAGGGCCGAACCTTGCAGCCTCCTCGACCCGCTGCCTGGGCCCGCGCGCTTAGTTCAAGTAACCTTAACCCTCCCGCCCTCCACGGCTTCGGGGGAAGAGAAAAGAGCTGAAGAATCACTGCAACCAGGCGGAGATCCGACCGCCCAGAGGCCGCAAACCTCCGCCCAGGAAGCCCCACCCAACGGGAACCAGGACGCCTCCGCCTTAGCCGAGCCCACGCGCGACCGGGCGAGGGCGCGGAAGGGCGCGTGCGGAGTGACGACGCGACTCGCGGCGCATCCCGTGACGCCATCGCGCCCGCTTTTGAAAGTTGGCGCCCGGGGCCGCCTCCCATGCTGCCCCGCGCCAACCCCTCCCCTCACCTTTCCTCCCCCGCCCTCAACTCGCCGCCGGCCGGCCCCCCCAACCCGTCTCTTCCCTTATCAGCACCCGCGGCCCCGGCAGCGCCGACGCAGGCGCACTGCACCGCGCCGCCGCCATTTTGTGTCCGAGCCTGTGGAGCGATTAAACCGTGCGCGGAGCTGCTTCTTTGGCGGCAGCGGCGACAGCGGTAGCCAGTGCAGGCACGCGGAGCTGGCCGGGGACGCCAGGTGGCCGGAGCGGTGGAGCGGCGGCGGAGCGGGCGCCGCGGGGGGTGTGGCGCGAAGGTAAGGGGGCCCGGGGTGGAGGAGGTTTCGCGGGCCGCCTCTAGGTGTCACGATGGGGCCGCTCCGGTCGGCGCTGGCTGCAGCCCGGCGCCAGCGCCGCCGCCGGGGGGTGTTTGTCTCCCTCTACCGTCCCTGCTGCGGCGCGGCCGCCGCCATTGCCCGGCGCTGCCGCCAGGGCCTGGCCAACCCCCTCCACGCCCGCCCGCTAGCTTCTCTCCGCCCAACATGGTAGGCCTCTGGCGGCGGTGGCGACAGAGGCCTGCGCGCTCGGCGACTCCATTTTCCTTTCTTTGTCTCTACCCTCGAGGCCGGCTTTTGGCCCGGCTGATCTTCGGGCCGCGGCCCGCCCTCTGCCCTCCGCCCCTCCCGCGACGGGTGGCCCTAACCGAGGCTGGACCTCTTGAGGTTCGGTTTCCGCGCTCGGGGGTCCTGAACCCTCTGCCGCCCGCGCGTAGCCGGGTCCCGGAACCGTGTGGGTGTCGGGTCCCTACTGCCGCGCCTCGGACTGCCCATCTTCCCAGTCCACCCGCTCCCGGAACCTACCCGGCCGCCGAGTGCTTCTCCAGCAGCTGGGGTGCTCTCTAGTTCCTCCGAGTCCGATCATCACCGCCGCTGGTCTCCGTCGCCGCCGAGTGGCGCAGGCGGCGCTGCTGTGGCTGCGAGCAGAGGGACCCCTGAACTGCCGAGAGCTCCCTCTGCAAGGCTGGCTGAGCTGCTCGCGCCTCGACGCCGCCCGAGCGGGCGGGGGAACGCGCGCTCGCCGCCCCCTCCGGGTCCCGTTGCGCCCCCAAACTCACGCCAGGGCATCGCGCCGGACTCGATCGCTGCGGCCCCCAATGGTGGGCGGAAAAGACTCGAATTTCCGCACCAAATAGTTTTTTTTCCCAGCTAGGTTCGCACTCTTCAGCCCCTTGGAATAACACATTGTGTGCTCAGAGATCTCAAAGGGACTGAAACTTATTTCACTCTGATCTCAAGTGATGTGTTAAACACCAAAATTCGGTAGCATAGGCTGGTTACGTTTGTGCAGGCGACGCTGGAGTTTGCCTCCAGTTTAAAAATGTCCTGCCCGTAACTTCGCACTCCACTTACGACCTGATGCTCTAGGGCTAGGCTAAGACAGTTCAACCCTCTGGGATTGTGCAACCCGATATGAAGCGCCAGTAGGGCAAAATGAACTTATTCTCGACTAGACTGGTAATTTGACTGTTGGATGAAATGTGAGGGTTGATGTTGTAATTGAGTCCTGGGTCACTTGCAGCAGATGGTTTATAAATGTGTGCCTAATGTAACTACTCTTTAGTAGCTGACTTCCTGGATTGAGTTTAGCATTAAGTAAACATCAGCATAGAGACAATACTTTTTTGGAGTTTAGATAACTAAGAAAGCTAAAATTTCACGACCTCCATAGACAGGAAAAGAAAGTAAACAGGGTATTTACCCTGACTTTAATTATTTTACATTAAAAAGCTTACGCTGTTAAATTGCTGGAGTAACCTTTATTTCCCGAGTCGCTCCCCCATATTTTGTTACCAATTAGTCGCTGATATGTGACTTAGGTTCTTAAGTAGAAAAGAAACTCTAGGTTGACATTTATAGAAAAGAAGATATTTAAGTTTATTAGAAGCTTTAAACATCTTCCCACCCCAAACCCCGGACAGAGTAGTTTCGCTCTGTGGCTTTGGCTGGCCTCCTACTCAGAGATCCACCTGCCTCTGTCTCCCGAGTGCTGGGGTTAAAGGTGTGTTCCGACATGCTTGGCTTTCTTTAAACATCTTGTATGCTGTTCACTGTGATCTCAGTTTGTAGGTCCTGGCAACCCCCATTGTACACAACTCCCCCCCCCCCCGTGTAGCTTTGGAGCTTGTCCTCCATCTCACTTAGTAAACTAGGCTGGCCTCTGCCTCCCGAGTGCTGGGATTAAAGGCTTGTGCCACCATGCCTGACTGTGCACAACTCTTTGAACACTCCCCAACGTTTTATGTCATCCCATTTCCCTCCCTTAAATGAACCTAGGATTCTCCAAGCTAGTTAAGCCTTACTAGCCACATTGAAATCCTGTGCAACTTTTTTGTGGTGCTTGTGCATGCCATGAAAGTGTTCTACCTTTGAGGTGTGTTCTCAGTCATTCATCTCATCTTTTCTTTGAACCCTCCAGAATGCTCTTCCTCTCCCTCCCCTACAATAAAATTTCACAGAGTTACTAAATGTAGTGTCGATGGAGTGCCAGCCTTTAGTAGAACCATCTTTTTAAAAAAAAAAAAAAATACTTGGCCCAACTATGTAATTTATTACATTTTCAGATTTTTGTCGAGTTTTGTTGTTTGGCAAGTGTCATTTTTATTAAAATAAGCTGCACAGGCTCCCAGGGATGGCGACTTCCAGTACTTTAGAAGTGGAAGAGGAGGAGGAGAAGAAACTCAAGGTCATCTTTAGCTTCAAAGCACGTACAAAGCAACCTTTTGGTATGCGAGACTGCCTTAGCAGAGAGTAGTTGGAATTTGTGTTTGTAGTAACTGGGGTTTGAACTCAGGGCCTTGAGTAAGTTAAGCAAGTGCTCTCTACCTCAGCTATATTCATAATCCCCTTATTTTTTTGATAGAGTCTCTGATTAAGTTACCCAGGTTTGAATTTAAGGTTGAATTGGCCTTGAATTTAAGCTTACTTAGGTAGACCTCCCACTTTAAATTATAATTTCCTGATACCTGGGATTATAGGCTTGAATCCTGACATATTTAAAGTTAGGATTTGTTAGGAGTACTTGACAAAGTTTAGTCCCCAGTACTATAACAACAAACAAATTGGCAGATATTAGCAAAATATATTTATTTTTTTTTTTTTTTTTTTTTTTTTTTTCGAGACAGGGTTTCTCTGTGGTTTTGGAGCCTGTCCTGGAACTAGCTCTTGTAGACCAGGCTGGTCTCGAACTCACAGAGATCCGCCTGCCTCTGCCTCCCGAGTGCTGGGATTAAAGGCGTGCGCCACCACCGCCCGGCCAGCAAAATATATTTTTAAAAGTGACATTAAGTCCATTATTTTGTACACTAAAAATTTTTCAATGGAAAGAAAGCAATTATATCTCTAAGGAAAATAATTGGGAGTGAATTAATGCAAGATAACACAAAGGATCTACTTGTTTAAAACTTTTTTTTTTGTTTTTGTTTTTTTTTGCTTGTATAGTTTTGGTTTTTCAAAACAGGATTTCTCTGTAATAGTCATTGTTGTACTGGAACTCACTCTGTAGACCAGGCTGGCCTTGAACTCACAGAGATCCTCCTGCCTCTGCCTCCCTAGTGCGTGTACTACCAGTACCTGGTTTAAAACTTAATTTTTGTTGGGTATAATGTCACATATCTTTAATCTCAACATTTGGAAGGCAGATGCAAACTAATTTCTGGGTTCAAGATCAGCCTGGACTACCTAGAGATATCCTGTCTCAAAAACGAGCACAAAACAAAGTTTTTAAGCTGTTATTTAATTAATTAATTCGAGATGGGGGTCTCACTGTATAGCTCTGGCTAGTCAGGAACTGGCTATGTAACACAGACTAGTCTTCTATCTCAGAGATCCACCTGCCTTTGCCTGAGTTTAAAGACATCACGTCCTTTGGCCTTTGTGTATGTGAGTGCAGGCAGGTGTGTGAAGGAAGGTCCCACACTGTAGAGTCCATTTTCTTCTTTCTTTTTGGATCCCTGGTTGGCCTAGAACTTGCTGTGTAGATTAGATTGGTGCTGTACTCAAGAGATCTACCAGCCCCTTGTCTCCCAAGTGCTGGGATTGAAGTCATGAACCATTGCAGCTGACTTGTATTCTCTTCCCCCACTTTTCTATTTGAGACAGGTTGTTTTTTTTTAATGTGAAAAAGGGTATCAGATCTTACATCTGAAGTTACAGACAGTTGTGAGTTGACATGTAGGGGAAGGAGGGTGCTGGGAATTGAACTCAGGTTCTCTGGAAGAGCATTCAGTGCTATTAACCACTGAGCCATCTCTCCAGCCCCGAGACAGGAGTTTTCTTCATAGCTCTGGCTGTCCTGGAATTGACTGTGTAGACCAGGCTGGCCTCACACTTGATGTCTCAGCCTCCTGAGTGCTGAGAGTAAAGCAATGGACTTTTACTTGATTCTGGACTCAAGTCATCAGGCTTTCCTGGAAGTAGATTGTACCTACAGAGCCAAACAGCCATCTAGCTCAGCCCAAGGACAATAATGTGACACAGTATATGACTATCTGCCTATATAAGGAAATCCTACTTACTTAAGAGTTGTTGAGCCGGGCGGTGGTGGCGCACGCCTTTAATCCCAGCACTTGGGAGGCAGAAGCAGGCGGATCTCTGTGAGTTCGAGACCAGCCTGGTCTACAGAGCTAGTTCCAGGACAGGCTCCAAAACCACAGAGAAACCCTGTCTCGAAAAACCAAAAAAAAAAAAAAAAAAAAAGAGAGAGTTGTTGGAAGGTTCTCCTTAGGGATCTCTCCAGCTCTCCAGCCTTGTAAGATAATTTAGGAGGTGCAAAAGTAGAACCTTAACCAGGCGGTGATGGCGCACACCTTTAATCTCAGCACTTGGGAGGCAGAGGCAGGTGGATCTCTGTGAGTTCGAGACCAGCCTGGTCTACAAGAGCTAGTTCCAGGACAGGCTCCAAAACCACAGAGAAACCCTGTCTCGAAAAACCAAAAAAAAAAAAAAAAAAAAAAAAAAGTAGAACCTTTGATGTGTTCTAAGAGTTTAAGGGTCTTTTTATTTTTATTTATTTTTTAAGGATATTGAGAATTAAAGGAATCCAATTGGGACCAATGCCTGTTTTGAGAATTCCTTGGCAGATCCACATGTGCCTGACTAATGCTGTAGGGAGGAGTCCTACAGCAGAGTCTTTCACATGGTTTACTTACTGGCTGAAAATTCTGTTGAGCCTTTTTTTCTCCTAGAGGTTGCTGCTGGCATCACAGCCATTCCACATCATCTACTTTAGAGTCTCTCTCTCTCTCTCTCTCTCTCTCTCTCTCTCTCTCTCTCTCTCTCGTAGGAATCTTAATTTGTCCAGCTTTATATTCTATTTACATATCTTGGCTCCAGATGACTTCAAACTGTTGGTTAAAATTATCCTTCTTCGAATAGCTAAGATTGGTAATGGTTCAAGACTGAAAAGGAACTTACAGGTTTAGGAAGAACAATAGATGAAATATGTGTAACATTGAAGATAGCTGTTCTCAGATATGTAGATTTGTATCACATGTATTTTCAAGACCACTTAAAGCCAAGCATGGTGGTATATGCCTGTAATCCTAGCTCTCAGGAGGCTGAAGCAGGAGAATCATGAGTTTGAGAATAACCTAGTCTATATAATGATTCCTTGTTTCAAAAAATACCAAAACAGCAAAAAGAAGCCTTCCAGGACTAGAGAAGTGGCTCAGCAATTATGAGCACTTGTTGCTTTTGCCAAGGATCCGGGTGCTGTTCCTATTACCCACATGGTGTCTCACATTCACTATCCTGTTCTGACCTCTATGTGCTTAATGTACATGTAGGCAAAGTACTCATACATAAAAACAAATCTCTTTTATTTTGTAAATTATTTTTAACTTGTTATGAGATAGGTCTCAAGTAGCCCTGGTTGGCCTAGAACCCATGATGTAAATAGATTAAGCTGGTCTCAAACTCATAGCCATCATTCTGCCTCTGACTCCCAAGTGTTGGAATTACATGTACCATCTTAAGAAGTTGGGGAACTACCATGCAGCCTTTCTAGTCTGTATCTTCATTGCTTCCTAGCCAATATCATGGTGCATTTTTTCAGTGGTTTAATATTTGAATGCAAAGATGTGGTATTACTTAGTCTTTTGACGTTATACCTCAAGAGTGGTGATATATTTTTTCATGCACCTGATTTTTATTGTTGGAAAGATTTAAAATTTTTGGGATGTAAATTTTGTTCCCTTTTGATGGTGTTATGGACCTCAATATGAAATTGTTTCTTAGGCAATAATAACAGTTTTATGTTATGCTGCCTCCCAACAGAAGAGCCATGCCATCTCTTTTATCTTGAGTCTTAAAAGTATTGTATCAGCTTATTTTATTGAGCTAGTTAAATTATGAGATGGATTTCCTCTTTGTTGTACTTTATATACCAGATTCTTTGAAAACTTTTTGTTGCTTGTAAAGATTTACTTTTATTTTGTGTATGAATGGTTTTGCCTGCACGTATGTATGTATTACGTGTGTATACATTGTACCCATGGAGGTCAAAGGGGGTCAGATTCCCTAGAACTGGAGTTATAGACAGTTGTGGGCTTTCTTGTGGGTATTGGGAACTGAACCTGGGTCCTCTACAAGAGCAGCAAGTGCTCTTAACTGCTTAACTTCTGGGCCATCCCTCTAGCCCTTTTTGTTGTTTTCAGAGATAGTCTCACCTCAGACTCATAATCCTACTGCAACCTGGGACTATGGGTGTACGCTACCACCTTTGAAAACTCGCAGAGTATTTCACTTAGGGCTTTCTCTTTTCCTCCCTTTCTCTCTTTATTTCCTCGGTGCTTTTTTGTTTGTTTGTTTGTTTGTTTTTTGGGTTTTTTGTTGTTGTAGTTGGTTTTTTTTTTTTTGGTGGGGGGGGCATGATCTCAAGTAGTTTGGACAGTCCTAGAACCTGCTGTGTAGACCAAGCTGGCCTCAAACTCAGATCTTCCTGCCTCTGACCTAGAGTCTGGGGTGCTTGGATTAAAGGTGTTGATTTCCATGCCTTTTTTTTTTAAAATAGAGATATTGTCCATTCTACTTGAAGTATCTCAGTTCATTGTAGTTTAGGAAGGGAAAGGGAAAATGTTCACTAAGACAAGTATTTGGTTATTCTAGGATTTTCAAAGGTCTTTGAAAGCTTCTCCCTGCCTCTTGTTAATAAGCTTACCAGTTTGTGCAGCAAACTAACTTAATCAGTAACACTACATACTGTTTACTGAAGATAAGGAAACAAACTGCTAAAGAATTATTTTTTAGCTGTAAGAATTTTGGTAGTTTGTGTGTATGTGCCATGATTATAAATGCAGTACTTACTGTTTTAACAATCATAAATCTTTTTAATCTGTATCTGTTCATTGAATGTCTAAAAAGGAAGTGAATTGTATTTATTGTTGGCTTGAAAGGCATTTGTAGAATGATTCAGTTAATATATGAACAGTTTGTTGCCTGGGGTGGAGGTTTTGTTGTTGTTTTTGAGACAGGATCTTGCTTGTATCTCTAACTGGCTTTGAACTATTGGCAATTCTCTTGCCTTTGCTTCCCAGGTGCTGACATCATAGACCTTCATTCATTATTACAACCAGCAGGTCTATTGTTTTCTTTGTTTGTTTTTTCCTCCCAATCATATCTATCAGTCTTTCTTTTTTTGCTGTATAGTGTGTTTATGTGAATTTGCTGTCTCATTAAATGATTTCTGCTTTTCTTTTAGAATGACTACAAACCTAGAACCAAAGAACACGATGCACTAGCAGACAGACTTGGAGCTAGGGACTGCAGAACTGGGTTCTGTTTTCCTTCCTCAAACTGATTTTGCAGCCACGGAGAGGTAAATGCCTTTTCCTTTGTTTGCTCTTAATAAAAGGACTAGCTGAGCTCAGTGATATAGGCCTGTGGTTATAGCTACGCCAGGCATAGGTAGGAGAATAACAAGTTGAAGGCCACCCTAGAGAAAATAAAAAAGTAAAAAGATGGTTGGGGTGGCATATGCTTGTAATCCCAGCCAGCACTTGGGAACCTAAGAGATGTAATGTTACAGCCTAAGTTCAGTCCCCAGTACTGAGGGGGAAAAGTATGAGATAATGCCACCCTTTTGGGTGTAGAGGATTTCTGGGTAGTTTTGAGCATAAGAGATACAGCACATTGGATAATTGAGAGCATGCAAGCAATTTTTTTTTTTTTTTTTTTTTTTTTTGGTTTTTCGAGACAGGGTTTCTCTGTGGCTTTGGAGCCTGTCCTGGAACTAGCTCTTGTAGACCAGGCTGGTCTCGAACTCACAGAGATTCACCTGCCTCTGCCTCCCGAGTGCTAGGATTAAAGGCATGCGCCACCACCGCCCGGCCATGCAAGCAATATTATCAGGTCCTGGGTATGAAACCGTAGTGCCATATACTAGGTGATTAATAGGGCAGATACAATGTTTTTCTGTAGAAACCTTTAGGTTATATATTTTGACCATTGGGAGATGATGCGAAGTGGTAAATGACAGTTTATAGTTTTATAATTTTGATATGAACAGTTGTGATCTTGTTCTTGGAGAAACTAGTATCTGATAAAATTTTTCTTGAGTTAGTCTAGTTAGCCCATATTTGCCTTATAGTGTGATAGTCTTTATCAATTTTGTTAGTCTATACTCTGCATGGATACTTGGAAAAGACCTTATAAATGTTGGGGTCTGTTCTGCTTTGAGATTTCTTTTTTTGTGTGTGTTTTGTTTTGTTTTATTTTTCGAGACAGGGTTTCTCTGTAGCTTTGGAGCCTGTCCTGGAACTAGCTCTATAGATCAGGCTGGCCTCAAACTCACAGAGATCCTCCTGTCTCTAAGTTAACATTTTTTAAGCAGAGTGCAAGCTGTATTTCTGTCTTGAAAAATAAAGTATTAAACAAAATGAGGTATGAGTACCTTTAGTGGGAAGTGTTTTTTGTTTTTTTATTTCATGTGTATTGGTCTTTTACCTGGGTGTAATGTCTGTACATGTGTGTGAAGGTGTTGTATCCTCAAAAACTGGAGTTAGAAACAGTTGGGAGCTGCCATGTGGGTGCTAGGAATTGAACTTGAATCCTTTGGAAGAGAAGCAGTGCTCATCTCTCCAGACTCAGGGAAGTGTTTTTTTATGGGCACCACAGTAGAAACCGGCCTGTTGAAACAGTTCTGGCTTTGTGCCTCGGCCTCCCATGTGCTGGCATCCTAGCTAATGACCACCATGCCTGGCTGTCATTACCTCGACTGCGCATGTACATAAATATACATGCGTGTGCTCCTGTGCATATAGGAGATCAGATAGGAGTCAATTCTCTCCACCACGTAAATTCTGGGGTTCAAGTGCAGGCCATTTGGTTTGGTTACAAGTACTTTATACCCTGAGCCATCTCACGAACTCCAGCTTAGTCCTTTAACAATTTATACTGATTTTTGAGTGTTGAGAATATAGCATAGTAGTAGAATTCTTTCCTAGTTTGCGTGAAGTAAATTCAAGTCCCAGTAGTGGGGGGAAAATCTTGTCATGGAGCTAGAGAGATATCTCAGTGCTTACTGTTCTTGCAGAGGACCAGGATTGGATTTCTAGCACCCATCTGGTGGCTCATGGCCATCTGTAACTCCAGTTCTAACATTATCTTGCATCCACATTCTTTGTATTTGACTGAATGCTTTGATTTTCATTTGTATGTGTGACATTTTCCATAGATATATATCATTGACTATTACTTTTAGGGTCAGGTTTCATTACTGGATGTCCATTGTTAGTCTCTGTACAATATAGAGAAACTTCTCTTTGGCTGCTCCTAAACAGAACACTATATTTATATTTCTAAAAAGTGACCAGTTTGACAAATTGTTTTAGGAATCTAATATTCCTTTGTTCTTTATATTTCTTTTTTTTTAAATTTTATTGATTTTTATTGAGCTCTACATTTTTCTCTGCCCCCCTCCCTGCCTCTTCCTTCCCCTTCAATGCTCCCAATTTACTCAGGAGATCTTGTCTTTTTCTACTTAACATTTTTATATATATATATATATATATATTTTTTTTTTTTTTTTTTTTTTTAGATTTATTTATCATGTATACAGCATTCTGCCTGCATGGATGCCTACACACCAGAAGAGAGCACCAGATTTTATCATAGATGTTTGTGAGCCACCATGTGGTTGCTGGGAATAGAACTCAGGACCTCTGGAAGAGCAGTCAGTGCTCTTAACCTCTGAGCCATCTCTCCAGCCCCACATTTTTATATTTCTATGAGTAGTACATAGTATACATGTATACTTTTCAGATTTTTCTTTTAATTTTCTTGTACATATTCTATCCTGTGACACTATTTATTATACTCACTGAGAAATTGGGGCTTGTTCCCAACTCTTGATCTGTGTTAAGAGCATTATGTTGCTATTTATTCTTACCATTGTGCTATGAGGATAAGTATGTGTTGTTGAATATAAGCTGTAAGATTTCTGACTTAATGTTAGCCTTATAGGAACCCCTAACCAAACAAATGGTATTGGTTCTATCCAGTAACCTTTGTGGTAGTACAATGTGGTCACACACTGAGATGCATTGTAAAACTATGAGCTTGCCTTTCGCTTGTACACAAGTATCTTTCAGTATTGGTGACACTCAAGGATAGAGATGAAACTTAAAGACTTATTCTGTGAGATATGAATAGTTGGAGATGACTTTGCAGTTGTGTTTTTTTTTTTTTGAAATGGTCTCTCCAAGTAATTCTTTTTTTTTTTTTTTTTTTTTTTTTTGGTTTTTTCGAGACAGGGTTTCTCTGTGGTTTTGGAGCCTGTCCTGGAACTAGCTCTTGTAGACCAGGCTGGTCTCGAACTCACAGAGATCCGCCTGCCTCTGCCTCCCAAGTGCTGGGATTAAAGGCGTGCGCCACCACCGCCCGGCTCTAAGTAATTCTTGAACTCAACAGAGACCCTTCTGCTTCTATCTCCTAAGTGCTAGAATTAAAGTCAAGCACCACCATGCCTGGCAGTTTTGCAGATTTTATCTAAAAAATGAACAAGCCAGATATTGTAGCTAACATTTGTATTCCTAGCACTTCAGAGACTCAGGCAAGAGGGGTCCAGTGAGTTTGAGGCCAGTGTGAAGCCTTGTCTCAAAAGGGGACTCGAGGAGTGGGGTGAACATCACATTAGGAAACAATAAATCTATGTTTAAAGTATATTTTAGGTCAACTCTGAGATCATGGAACATAGATTCTGTATGAGATATGATTATAATCTGGAATGCAGGGAATGGAGTCTGACTATCGAAGAGGCCGATCTCCATTTCCCTGAGTGCTTAGATTATAAATGTGCTGTCATGGCTGGTGGCCTTAAAAAATAAGGTTTTACTTACTCTACACCTGAATCAAAATGTCTTTTTTTTTAATTCACTAGGTGATACTGATACAAAAAATGTGTAAGAACCACTGTTCCTGATTGCCCCTCTAAACATAGAAAGTTATCTGTTAGCTCTGTATAAACCCTTGTGTGTGTGTGTGTGATTTATTCCTCTTCTGTAATTATTAGTGATAAGCTTACCACAGTCAGCTTTCTTTAATATGCTAACTGAAACAAGCTTGTAGGACTTCCTGAGCTGCTTCTCAGGGGTAAGTGAGGCTCTGGTGATTCTTGGCACTGTCACTATTAGGAAAATAAGAAAAAGCAAGGAGTTAGTTTGCTTTACCATAGTGTTGGGTTGTAGATAATGTTGCTCAGAAACTAGCCTCCCATTGATACTGTGACACTAATGTTGACGTCCCTATTAGCCTCCTCTTTTCTCTGTGTAAATGTTTAGTAAACACAATAAATGGAATATCCTTAATAAAGAGCCTTTGAAACCAGATTACAATAATAAATTTGAGGATTTTTTTTTTTTTTTGTGATAACTGGGAAATAAACCAGAGGCCTAGCACATGCCTTATAGTCTAGCATTAGGTTTCTTTCTTTCTTTTTTTTTTTGGTTTTTTTGAGACAGGGTTTCTCTGTGGCTTTGGAGCCTGTCCTGGGACTAGCTCTGTAGACCAGGCTGGTCTCGAACTCACAGAGATCCGCCTGCCTCTGCCTCTGCCTCCCAAGTGCTGGGATTAAAGGCGTGCGCCACTATCGCCCGGCTAGCATTAGGTTTCTATTAAGCACTTGCTAAGCATGTACAGGACCCTAGGTGTGTTAGTCTCCAGGACCATCACCACCATCATGAGTTTGGGAGGAAGTGAATTTCTAGCTTTATGGGGCTGGAAAGAAGATTCAGCCGTTGAGCATTTGCTGCTCTTGGGGAAGACTGGGCTTCTTCTGTTTCCAGCATTCTCGTGGCAGCTTACAAATGTAAGTAAATCTAATTCTACGAGATCCGACTCGCTCTTCTGGCCTCCCTGGGCACCAAGCGATACACGCACATACATGCACACAGGCAAAATGCTCATACGGGTAAACTACAAATATGTCTTGTAAAAGAGAGAAAGAGAAATTGTAGCTTTAGCAGTTACTTTATTGGGGGGGAGGGTCTTTACTTTTTGTATTTTTTGAGACAAAGTCTCACCACGTGGCTCTCACTGTCCTAGAATTGACTATGTAGACCAGGCTGACCTCAAACTCACAGAGATCTTTCTGCCTGCCTCTGCATCCCAAGTGCTACACCATTATATTATACCTGGATCTTGAAATTCTCTTTTTATCCACATAAGTTGTTCTCTGTGCCAGAGTTAGGAAACCTCTGGTGGTTTTGGTTGTGAGCTTAACGTTTAAAGGTTGAGCCATCTCTCCAGCCCATGTTACCTTTTCTTCCTAGCATTCGTTCTACTGTGGAGCTTCTATTTTTTGCTTTGCCTGTTTTGCTGTCAGATGAGAAAACTAAGAACTGAGCCCTGTGTAGACAGCTATTTGGGAATGAACAGTGTTAGCAGTTGGAGACTGCTCTCTTGCTTGTGCGCTCTTCTCTACTTGCAACTTTTGTCCCACTTTCATTAACTTGCTAGGGAACTACTAAAGCTTTAAGCGTCGGGTTATCTTTTTTGACTAAAAGATTATTTGTGTCTGTGTGTCTGTCTCCATGTAGGTATGTCCTCATGAGTGTAGGTATGTTTTGAGGCCAGAAGTTTTGGTCCTGGATTCCTCTGGAACTAGAGTTTCAGGAGGTTGTGAGCACCTTTGTGGGTGCTGGGAACTAAGCGCAGATCCTCTGCAAGAATAATACGCCCTCTTAACCACTGAGCATTCTAACGCCTCTTCAAGCTTCTTAAGACCGAATCTCACATAGTCTAGGCTGGCATCAAAATCACTTCACTATGTGACCAAGAATGTTTTTAATGATCCTCCTTTCTTTACAGTGCTAAATAATATGACACCTGGATGCTTTTGGTTTTTGGGTATTTTGGGTTTCTTTTCTTTTTTCTTTTTTTTTTTCTTTTTTTGGGGTAGTACTGGGGATTGAACCCAGGACATGTTAAAGTGTTACCACAGGGCCATGTTTGCAGTCATTGGTTTTGTTTGTATGTTTATTTTATTTAATTATTTCTAAGACAGGGTTTTCATGGCTGTTCTGGAACTTGCTCTGTAGACCAGACTGACCTTGAACTCACAGAGATCCACCTGCCTCTGCCTCCCTAGTGCTGGTTTTAAAGGCATGTGCCACTGTCTGGTCTATTAGGTTTTATGTACGTGGGTGTTTTACCTGCATTTATGTCTGCATACCACATTCATACTTGGAGAGGACACAGGGCATTGGATCCCTTGGAACTGGTGTTACAGGTGGCTGTGAACTGCCATGCGGTTGCTGAAACAAAAATCAAGAGCAGCAAGTTCTTCAACCAACTCTCCAATCTTTTAAAAAAGATTTTTAAAAAATGTACTCACTACATAACCCTGGCTGTCCTGAAATGTCCTTAAATTTAGAGAGATCTGTTGTGGTTTTTTACTCTTTGATTCTTTTGGGGAGCCTAGCCACCCAGCTTCCAAATAAATACACAGAGGCTTAGTCTTGTTTATTTTTACTTATAAAAGCCTAGTTTTAATTCGCCTTGGTTCTTGCCGGATTTTCTTAACTTATATTAATCCATCTACCTTTTCTTTTCCCTCTGGGCTTTTACCTTTTCTTAACTATTTGCATGGTTTATATAGTGCTGGGATTCAAACCCAGTGTTTAGTATATATACTAGACCAATTGAACTATTAAGGGCCTCTGCCTCATTATTGAGACAGGGTCTTATAGGTAGCCCCAGTTGGCCTGGCTGTGTAGGTCAGGCTAGCTTCGAACTCATCCATGTGAGCTCTGGGATTAAAGGTGTGTGCCACCATATCCAGCTGAGGCTATTTCTTTTTGTCTGCATAGTGTATTTGTTATGCCTTGTTTGCTACCACGGGTTTGTAATCTGAGCTACTTGGGAGGCTAAAGCAGAAGGATCATAAATTCAAGTCACTCTACAGGAATCTGTTTTATAAGTCCAACCAAATCTTATTATTTAATGTACTACTGTCTGTTTACAGTGACTAGTACTTGTCTCCTAGAGATATGAAGACTGTTTTGTTGACCCCCTTCCATGCTAGGCAGAGGCTTTGTCTCTGGGCGTATTTTATTCCCAGTCTGATTTATTTGTTCATGTAGGGCTTTTGAGACAGGTTTTATAAAGCGCAGATTGGCTTCCAGCTCTGTGGCCCATGACAGTCTTAACTCCTGATCTTCCTGCTTCCATCTTCTAAGTGCTTGCATCACTGCATTGGCCTTATTTTCTATTTTGAGATAAGGTCTCACTACATACTCCTGGCTAGTCTGGAACTCACTACGTAAGTAGACTAGAATGACCTTAGAGTTTCCAACAATCCGGCTGGGCAGTGGTGGCGCATGTCTTTAATCCCAGAGGCAGGTGGAGCTCTGTGAGTTCAAGACCAGCCTGGTCTACAAGAGCTAGACAGCCTGGGCTACACAGAGAAACGCTGTCTTCAAAACAAAACAAAGTTTTCAACAATCCTCCTATCTCTGTCTTTCAAGTACAGTTATAGGCTCCGTACCATAACACTTGGGTTTTGTTTTCTGTTCGTAGCATCTCTGTGTAGTCCTGGCTCTCCCGGAACTCATTAATCTGCCTCTTTGTCTCCTGAGTGCTGGGATTGAAGCAATATACTACCATATCTAGCCCAAGCCAGTTTTAGTGTCTTATTATCAGCAATAGAATAATTGAAATACAATGACCATTTTTCTCCAAATGATTAAATGATGTGGTGATGAATATGACATGCTTATCTGGGTCGTTTCCTCTAAGAATAGTTGAATACACTTACTGTGTTATCCTATATGATAATACATTACTAAAATTTATGTAGTCAAACATTAATACCTGGACAAGGGATTGCAAATTTGATACCAGCCTGATTTGGTTAGGAATTCCAAGGCCAGCCAGGGTCACATAGTGAGTCTTTGTCTCTAAAAATAAAATAACTAGTGCAGGGCCGGGCGGTGGTGGCGCACGCCTTTAATCCCAGCACTTGGGAGGCAGAGGCAGGTGGATCTCTGTGAGTTCGAGACCAGCTTGGTCTACAAGAGCTAGTTCCAGGACAGGCTCCAAAAACCACAGAGAAACCCTGTCTCGAAAAAACCAAAAAAAAAAAAAAACTAGTGCAATGAAGAAAATAAATTTGCTGTTAGGATTTCACTTAGCATGTAATTAGTGTTTTGTTTTTCCATTTTCTCTTCCTTCAGTAGCCTTGTGCATGAAGCCATTTGTATTTCATGTACATTTCACTAATAACGTGCGTATTTGCTGTTTACCTAAAATTGTTTTGTAGTCATTGCCTTAGAGAATTCAAAAATAACACATAATTCCTGCCTTTAAAATGAGTGATTTGAAAAAAAAAATAATAATAAAATGAGTGATTTGTTGAAGGAAATTGCAGATACAGTTAAAGCAAAACAAAGTCAGTCTGCCCTGGTCAAGGTTGAAAAGATTTTGACATAGGAGATGTTTTGAGCTAGAAGAGAACAAGACAGCAGACACTGGTGTAGAGATGCCTAGCAGGGAGCTCTCAAAGATTAGGTTAAATGAATAGCAAGGACGGGAACAAACTGTACAAGCTGGGAGCTAAGCCAAAGAGTAAGCATCAACCATTTTGAAGGTTTTTCTATTATATGTATTAGTACAATCTTGCTGTATAACCCAGCCTGGCTTCAAATTCAAGGTCTTGTCTCAGCGTCTTGAGTGTTGTGAGTATAAGTGGAACCATCATACTCAACTTTGTGTTTTTAAAAGATTTATGTTGCATAGTCTACCTCTAAACTCCAGAGCTCAAGTGATCCTCCTGCCTCAGTCCTTGCACAATCTACCTCTAACTCCTGAGCTCAAGTGATCCTCCTTCCTCAGTCCGTTTGGTAGTTGGGACTAAGGCACGTGCTTCTCTATCCTTCATTCATCATGAGTATTTGAGCCTCATTTTATAAAGGTGTAATCAGTTATTAAAACTATCTACAAGTGTTAGCTACAAGGGTCATTTTGTTTTTTGCGTGACACATGCACCCGTGCATGCAAGTGCATGTAGAGGCCAGAGGTTAATGTTGTTTGTCTTCTGCCTTTTTGAGGCAGGGTCTCTCACTAAATCTTGAGTTCGCCAATTTAACTATATTGACTGGCAAGAAAGCCCTAGAGATCTTGCCTCTGCCTTCCCAGTACTAAGATAATAGGGCCGTGCTTCCATCAGCTTTTTTGCGTATATAAAGGTTCTGAAGTCTAGTTCAGATCATCATGCTTGTGGGACACAATCTATGTCTCCAACCTGTTTTATTATTTTGTTTTTGGAGTAATAGAGATCAAACCTTGCACATCAGAAATAATAGGCTCTCAACTACATCTCCCAGTCCATGTTTTGTTTTGGGTGGTGTTTTTTGTATTTGTTTTTGACAGGATTTCTCTGAATAGTCCTGGCTGTCCTGGAACTCTTTGTAGACCAGACTGGTCTCTAACTCCAAGATCTGCATGCCTCTGCTTCCTGAGTGCTGGGATTAAAGGCATATGCCACCACCTCCCAACTGGTTCCTTCCTTCCTTCCTTCCTTCCTTCCTTCCTTCCTTCCTTCCTTCCTTCCTTCCTTCCTTCCTTTCTTCCTTCCTTCTTGTTTTGTTTTTTGTTTTTGTTTTGAGAGAAAGAATTTCTCCATAGTTTGAAGCCTGTTCGGGAGCTTGCTCTTGTAGACCAGGCTGGCCTCGAACTCAGAGGTTCACCTGACTCTGTCTCCTGAGTGCTAGGATTAAAGACGTATTCCACCACCGCCAGGTCCACCAGATTTCTTTATTATTTACTCTGTGTATGTGCCTGAATGTATATATATACATACACCACATGTGTGCAGCAGTCCTGTTTATTTAGAGAGTTCTTAAGCCTCTCATTTCTATATTTCTATATTTAATCAATCAGCGAGTCTTACAGAAACCAGGGAATTTATCAGAAAAGTCATTTTCATGGGGGAACTTTAAGATTTTTTTATTAGATTTTAGATAATTAAAAGGTATTCTCAAACTGTAGGAGTGGTGTGCACATCTTTAATCCCAGCACTCAGGAAGCAGAGGCAGGTGGATCTCTGACAGTAGCATGCTAATACTACTGTTCACCTAAGTTCCTAAAATGCTCTGTTTTCTTGAATGGTGTCCTATACGGACATAGAGTACAGAAATCTGCCACCATACAATGGTTCTTTTTTTTTTTTTTTTTTTTTTTTTTTTTGAGGCAGGGTTTCTCTGTGGTTTTGGAGCCTGTCCTGGAACTAGCTCTTATAGACCAGGCTGGTCTCGAACTCACAGAGATCCGCCTGCCTCTGCCTCCCAAGTGCTGGGATTAAAGGCGTGCGCCACCACCGCCCGGCCTACAATGATTCTTTTATTTAAACTTTATGGAAATCTATAAAGTATATACCATTCTTTTTTTAAAATTTTTATTTTATATGCACTGGTGTAAAGGTGTCAGATCCCCTGGAACTGAAGCTACAGACAGTTGTGAGCTGCCATGTGAATTCTGGGAAATGAACCTGGGTCCTGGAAGAGCAGAGGACCATCTCTCCAGTTCCCCCATTATTCTTTTATAGAAAGGGGAATCCAAGACAAAAAAGATAGTATATTATACTCTAGGCCACCTTGCTAATTGGCAGAAAACTAGAATTGGAATTCTGGTTTTGTTTTTGTTTTTTTTTTTAACATTTATTTGTGTGTGTGTTTATGTATATGGGTGCACATTTATTGTAGCATGGGTATATTAGCAGATAACTTGCAGGAATTGCTTGTCTCCACCTTGGGGATCCAGAGGTTTGAGTTCATATTGGTGGCAAGAACTGAACCATCTCACTAACCCCCAGGCGTTGACTCTTAATAACTATTCTGCCTATTCTTTCTTTTTTTTTCATTTTTAAAAATTATTTAACTTTATGTGAATTGGTGTGAAGATATCGGATCCCCTAGAACTGGAGTTACAGACAACTGTAAACTGCCATGTGGGTGCTGGGACTTGAATCCAGGTCCTCTGGAAGAACAGCCAGTGTTTTTAACTCATGAGCCATCTCTCCAGCCCTTCTTTCTTTAAAAAACAAACAAGCAAAAACAGTTGCATGGGACTGGCAAGATTGTTCAGCAGTAATGAGTACTTAACTGAGCTGGGTGGTAGTGGCAAATGTCTTTAATCCCAGCAGAGGCAGGCAGATCTCTGTGAGTTCAGGGCAAACCTAGTCTACAGAATGAGTTCCAGTGAGGGCTGTTACACAGAGAAAAAGTACTGTCTCGAGAAACCAAAGAGAGAGAAGGGAAAAAAAAGAACAGTTCAAATAGGAAAAGATCTGTGTCTGAAAATGTTGATTATTCATTTATTTATTCAAAGCTAATTGGGTTTCTCTGTAACTTTGGAGCCTGTCCTGGAACAAGCTCTGTAGACCAGGCTAGTCTCGAACTCAGAGATCTGCCTGCCTCTGCCTCCTGAGTGCTGGGATTAAGGCATGCGCCACCACTGCCTGGCTTGAACTAGCAACTAAATAGAGTACTTAACTGCTCTTGCTGAGGACCCAGCTTCAGTACCCACGAGGTGGAGCACCACTGCCTGTAACTTCATTTCAGGATACTGCCTGTAACTTCATTTCAGGATATCTGATGCCCTTTTCTGACCTCCTAGCCTCCTGAGTGGAAGAGGTATACACATATTACTCAGGCACACATACACAATAAATTTAATTTTTGTTTTGTTTTACAAGGCAGGGTTTCTTTGTGGAACAACCCTGGCTGTTCTAAAACTAACTCTGTAGACCAGGCTGGTCTCAAACTCACAGATTTGCCTATCCCTGTCTCCTAAGTACTGGGATTACAGGCATATACCACTATCCCCAGCTAAAATAAATATTAAAATAAGAAATACACAATATTTTCTATATATTAACCAATCTGGCCTCTTCACTATTTATCAGTTTCCATGTCGGCCTATTAATCAAATCTTTGTCAAATATACTTGGAAAATTTGCATCTGTTTTGAACATATGCTACCTTCTGCTAATACTGGCTGTTTACTAGATCATATTTTCTGTGGGTGGTGGGACTTTGGCTTTTTTGTGTGTGTGGGGGGTTTGTTTTGTTTTGTTTGTTTTTGAGACAGAGTTTCTCTGTGTAGTCCTGGCTATCTTGGAACTTGCATTGTAGACCAGGCTGGCCTCAAGCTCACAGAAATATCCTGCTTCTGCCTCCCAGTTGCTGGAATTAAAGGCTTGTGCCTCCACTACACAGCAAGATAGTACTTTTCTTTATTCATGTTAAAAGTTACTAGTTTCACTGCAGCATGACAAGCATTGGAAAGAACCATTCAGACAGTTACAGCCAAGGTATTGCTGCACTGTTTTGTTTTGTTTTCATTATTAATGAGGTTCCAGGTTTTTTTTTTCTTTCTTTCTTCTGCTGTTTGTTTGATTTGGTGCTCAGGATAAAACCTAGGGCCCAGGCGCCTGGGCAAGCCTTCTGCTACTGAGCCATAACTTTTGTCCTTTGTTACTACCATTTGGAGGTTTTTTTTTTTTTTTTTTTTTTTTTGTTTGCTTGCTTTGTTTTTGTTTTTTGTGGGGTGGTCTGATAGAATTCGGGGTATCTTTGAACTTCTGATCCTTTGCCTGTACTTCAGGAAGAAGATTATAGACTTGAGCAAATTGTTCCTAGCTTCCCCAATTAACTGTTCATGTTCTTTGCCCAGCTTTCTATTTTGGCCCTTACCTTTTTTTTGATTTTTCGAGACAGGGTTTCTCCGTAGCTTTTTTTTGGTTCCTGTCCTGGAACTAGCTCTTGTAGACCAGGCTGGCCTCGAACTCACAGAGATCCGCCCGCCTCTGCCTCCCAAGTGCTGGGATTAAAGTGGCCTTTACCTTTTTCATAGCAATTTTATTGGCCTTTTTATGTAACAGAATTAATGTATTATAGAAGTTGCAAATATTTTTTCCTTTTTCCTTTTTTTTTTTTTTTTTTGAGACTCGATCTGTAAACCAAGCTTCCCTCAAACTCTCTATGTAGATGAAGGTGACCTTGACTTTCCTCAGATTGTCCTACCTCCTTTTTTGGTTTGTTAGGATTATAGGTACTTGACAGCATTCCCAGTTTATATATAGTGTTTAGGATTGAACTCAGAGGCTTCTACATCCTAGGTAAACACACTCAACCAACTTAACTATATCTCCCTTTTTTTGTTTTGTTTTTAATTTTGTTCAACATAGGTTTTGTTTGTTTGCTGTGCTGGAAATTGATTTGTTCCACCATTGAACTGTTGCTGTTTAGTGGTTTACTTTTGTCTTTTTTGTTTTTTTTTTTTATCTTAAGGTGATCACTTCTATTTTAAGTATAAAGCGTTTGTCCCTTTTAGATCTGAAAGCTGCATATCTATTCTGATATGAGAGATAGAATGAATTTAGGGCTTTGAGTATGCTTGGTATGTCCTTGACTACTGAGGTATTAGCCTTTTGTCTTCTTTTCTTTTCCTTCCTTTCTTTTTTTCTTTCCTTTTAGTTTAGAGATTTCTAGTTCTATGTTAACCACTCATGGCTCTGAGTTCTGTGTTTTTGAAATAGGTCTTGCAGTTACTAATTAAGTTATTTTTTATCCTGGACAGGAATTAAGTTATTTTTTATCCTGGACAGGGATTCTCTGTGTAGCCCTGGCTGCTCTGGAACTCAGTATGTAGACCAGGCTGTCCTCAAACTCACTTTAATCCTGAGTGCTCACATTAAACTCACTACCAGCATCCAGATTATCTTGCACTGTTTTAGTTCAGGCTATTATTTGTTTCCATCTTTAGTTCAAGCTAGTAATTGTTTCCTTCTTGTGTGTATGTGTCTGTCTGCCTTAGAGGTTTTTTTTTGGTTTTTGGTTTTTGGTTTTTCGAGACAGGGTTTCTCTGTGGCTTTGGAGCCTGTCCTGGAACTAGCTCTTGTAGACCAGGCTGGTCTCGAACTCCCAGAGATCCGCTTGCCTCTGCCTCCCAAGTGCTGGGATTAAAGGCGTGCGCCACCACCGCCCGGCTAACGGCTGAGTTTCTTGAGAGACAGTCTTATAGTTGTCCTTAACTGCAGTTCTGTTTCCATTTCTTGAATGAACATTGGAAAGAGTCATCATGCCCTGCTTGATTTTTCTTTCTTTTGATAAGTTTTTATGATTTAACTTTCTATATTTCTATAAATTTTTCTCTAATTTCTGTTTATCAAAAATACATACAATTTTAAATTTAAATCCCAGTTTGTTCCACAAAGAATTTTGGGAGTACGTGTGCAGAAAATGCAAATTAGGAAGTTATTATCTACTGTCTTAATTAAGGTTATATTGCTATGAATAGACGCCTTGACCATAGCAACTCTTGTAAGGAAAACATTTAATTGGGACTGGATTACAGGTTCAGAGGTTTAGCCCATTATTGTCATGTTGGGAAACTTGGCAGCATGCAGGCAGATACAGTGCTGGAGAAGTAGCTGAGAGTTCTACATCCGGATAGGCAGGTATCCAGAAGAGAGAGTGACACTGGGCCTGGTTTGAACTTCTGAAACCTCAAAGCCTAGTGATACATTTCCTCCAACAAGGCCACACCTACTCTATTAATGCCACTCCCTATGAATCTGTGGGGATCATCTTTATTCAGACCACTCATATTTAATAAATTAGTAACAAATTGATCCATATATAACCAACTAAAAACAGTAACAGCGTTTATTATGTAAGATCACAAAATCAAAAAAAATAAGTTTTAAAAAAATCTTTGTGGCTAGAGAGATAGCAGATTGGTTAAGAACACTGGTAGCTCTTCCAGTGAATCTCGATTCAATTTCCAGCACTTTCTTTGTGGGCCACAACTGTTTGTAACTAATTCCGGGAGATCTGACACTTTCTAGCCTCTGCCAGCACATGGTACACAGATAAACCTGAAGGCAAAATACCCATACACAAAAAATAAAAGTAATTTTAAAAATAATTTAAAGCAAAAGAAAAAGTAATCTTTTCTGAATAGCTTTTCTAACTAAACATTAATTCTAAATAAAATTTCACTTATATTTCCTTTGTTATGAGCCAAGGGCATAATGCCAAAAACATTCATTGGAAGCAGTTTAGTGGGGGATAAGACTTTGTAGCCCATGTGTGTCCAGTTTATAGATGATCTGACTTAAGTCTGGAAGAATGCCTAGAATAGAATATTGAATTTCTTCACAGGATGGTCAAGTCAGATAAGGACAGGAAAGTCCCCTCTGTATTTACCCATTAACAGTCATTGCCGGCCTCAGAGCAGTTCAATAGAATACTAAGGAATAGAGGCCAAACTGCTGTACAAAAAAGGTGGAAGAGGATTGGAAACAGCAAATGTGGAGTTGAGCGTACAAAAAAATACATGAGGAAAACTACACAGTAAAATGAGGTTTAAGATGGGACATAATTGGACAGCATAGAGCTGACAGAAAAGCCAAGAGAAGAGGATAAAAGAGACTGATTTAGCAAGTTCCCTGAGAGGATATATAGTTAGGTTATGGCATGGGAGCATGGCAGATCTCAGGTGTCTCAGAGTTAGGTCTCTGCATCCACTCTGTGAAGAAGTGAGGAGAATACTTGTGAACCAAGTTTTCTTCCTTCTAGCCCTTCACCCCTAATTGTCTAGATCTCGCTAAGTCTGAAGAAGGCTCCTCCTTCCTATTCTTTTCAGAAATTGATGGGATGTTAGTGTGTTTCACTCTTCTACCTTGAGTATAGAAGATGCAATAGAGATCTGTTCTGAAAGTACTCTTTTAGTCATATAACCCAGTGGTGGAGAATCTCTCATAGGTACAAGACTCTAGATTCCATTTCAGGCACTTCCTAAAAAGAAAAAAAAAAACAAACAAACCCAAACCCCAAAGAAACAATGTATCAATGTATCAGTTTATAGTGAAACTGCAATCCCCAGGGTAAAACTCTTTTACTAAATAATTCCATGTTTAGTGATAAATTAAAGACTACAGCCTTCCTTTTTTATTCTCCATCCAGTACCTGTGAGTTTAGAAAGTAGTAGTGGTGGTAGTAGGTAGTAGTAGTAGTTAGTAGCCTTTAGGCTCTGAAACAGATTGCAGATACAGGTTTGAAAGTGGAGAGATGATTCAAAAGGCTAGCGCCAGAAGTGGTTACAGAACCTTGGTATGTTCCAGGAAGCCGAATGAAGAACTCTCAGAGACACAGGTAAAAGATCCAGGACAGGAAGCAGCTAAAGAAGGAAGTGTAGGGTTAAGGAAAATGAGTAGAAATGTTGTAAACTCTTTTTTAATAGTCTCTTTTGACCAAAGAGGTTCTGTAAAACCTAGGAAGGTGTGGTGGATACAAAGAAGAGAGGAGAAAGATTTAAACAATCCGGAATTGTTTGAAAGCAGGAGTCAAGAAGGGAGGAGATGAATTAGAGCAGTTGACACAGGCAAGGCCGCTAGGAGTGTAGTCCCTCAGGGAGTAAAGGAGAGAGGCCTGATTTAGACTATTGGGTTAGTTATTGATTCAGAGGAGGGATTCCTTTCTGGAGAAACCTAAGCTGAGGAAGCCACTGCTCAAGGAGGTACACTGAGATTTTCTAAGCAGTGTCAGAAAGATTGGTTGCTGTTTTTTTTTTTCTTATGTGATTTTTTTTTTCTGTAAAAACAGAAACTGTTTCTTAAGGCTTCAGTAGATTCTTATGTGCACAGTTGTAAGTCTTTCTGTGTTCCTTTGATTGAGTGCTATCAGCTCAATTCCTGGCAGTATAATTGTTTCCAATTTGTATTCCTTTATTCCGGTTATTTTTCTACCTGGGAACAATTCAGTGATCTCTTTTAGATTTTTTTTTCTTTTTCTTCTTAATGTAATATTTAATGTTTGACGTTTTCCAATTCACAGCAGACAATTGATTTTCTGTGTTCTTCAAATTATGTACTATAATACCCCAAGGGGTGGGGAGACGAGATTGTGAAGAAATTTTTTTCTCTATGGATTTGATTATATTTTATTTTAATAAAGAAACAGGGTGTCATGTAGCCTGGGCTAGCCTCAGCTCACTGTAACGAAGAGTTACCATTAACTCCTGATCTCTTCTCTCCACCTACCAAGTGGTAGGATCACATGCATGTGCTACCATACAGACTCTTCCATCTGGTTTTTCCTGGGGATATTTAAATAGTCTGGAATGGTGTAGTGATTCACTGGCAGGGCTGCCCTTAAACATTTACCACATGGGAATTCTCTTTTCTTATGCTGTCTGTAGCATAAATGGGGCCTTTTCTCTATTCCTTAATTTTAAGCATTTGGATTATCACTCTTGTTTGCTGGGATATTAACTTTGGAGTTTGAAAAACTCTTTTTAAAAAAATGGCGCTGGTGGTGCTGGGCTTGGTGGTACTCACCTTTAATTTCAGCACTCAGGAAGCAGAGGCTGGGGATCTCTATGAGCACCAGTTCAACCTGGTCTACCTACCAAGTTTCCAGGACAGCAAGACCTACATAGTGATTATTCCAGTATCCTGGAAACTGAGACAGAATTAGGCTAGCCTGGGGCCGGGCGGTGATGGCGCACGCCTTTAATCCCAGCACTCGGGAGGCAGAGGCGGCGGATCTCTGGGAGTTCGAGGCCAGCCTGGTCTACAAGAGCTAGTTCTGGGACGGCACCAAAGCTACAGAGAAACCCTGTCTCGAAAAACCAAAAAAAAAAAAGAATTAGGCTAGCCTGGCTACAGAGTAACACCTTGTCTGAAATAAAAAACAAAAAAGGAGAGCTGGAGTGGCTCAGTGGTTAAGAGCACTGGTTGCTCTTCCCAGAGAACCTGAGTTAAATTCCCAGCAACCAGATGGTGGCTCAAAACCATCTGTAGTGAGATCTGGCGCCCTCCTCTGGCATGCAGGCATACGTGGAGGCAGAATGTTTTATACATAATAAATAAACCTTTAAAAAAAAAAAAGGAAGAGAAAGAAAGTGGTGAAGCTTAAAGTTTGTGTTTGAATCAAATGCCAAAATTATCCCAATGTTGTTGGTCCTCATACCATACTTTGAGCAACAAATGTATAAAGTTCTAGTGTTGCTATTGAACACTTAAGAGGTTAATCTTTCACAATCAGAAATACTAGATTTTACAAGGTGCTGGCACGCTGGTGGTTTGACTTTTTGAATTTATAGGTTATAATTTATCCCACAGGTATCCCTTGACTTCATCTTTATGGTAACATGTTTGTCTTCACTGTGGTGAAACGGCCAATAAGAGGTCTTTGTTTTAAGCATTGTATTATTTTCCTCTTAGATATTTAGAGCAAAAGACAGTATAAGCAGATAACAGCATTACAAATCAAACTGACTTCCTAAGAATGTTTTTCATCATTCATTATTCTACACATAATGGTGGGCTTTGTTAAATTGGTCCAAAAATAAAGGTTGCTAAGCTGAGGATAGGTATAGGGTTCTTGCATAGAGTGTGGAAAGTTTCAGATTCAGTCCCCAGTACCACTAATGAATTAAATAAAGTGAGTGAGTGAGCAACTGAGCGAGTATTGCTTTAGGCCTGGCCTCAGTTTTTGATTTTATTTTAAATTTGAGGAAATAGACTTTATATTTCTGGTTTGTGTTTTTTGAGAT